>NC_069787.1:26843768-27468768 GCF_027406575.1 Nycticebus coucang
CCTCTTCAACTCCATTACAAATTAGACTCTTGTGAAGTATCTAGTAGGCTGATCTCAAGATTGCTACCCATTGCAGTGGTCTTGAAATGCTGCCCTGACTTAATTATTTAAACTTCCTTATTTATATGTAAATGGTCATCACAGATGCCCTACAGAACTTCTCCCAGGAAGACTTTTATTTTGGTGATAACAGTGTGCCCAATTCTATGAAATGACAGTCTCAGACAATGGGGACGGGAAAGGGCAGGCCACCCCCTAACCCACTATCTACTGGGAACTAGCCCCGCTACCTAGTGTGTGCTTAAGCATCCTGGTAACTTATATTTTCCTTTTTGTTTCTCCATTTCACTTAATGATTTTCTATGTATTGTTGCAGACATCTCAACAGTGAGCATGCGCTGGACGATAGAAGTACAGCTCAATGTAGAGTACAAATGCAGGTTGTACAGCAGTTAGAGCTACAGGTAAAACCACATTTATTTTTAATATTACCTCCCAGTATTCCTCAAATTCCAAATTTCTGTAGTGTTCTGTAATGAGTTCCCATGTACTCATTATTGAATGGAAGGTCCAAAAACTTGTTGTTGTCCTTTACTTTATCTTATTTTATGTTTTGCCTCTTTGGGCAAGTTCCGCCTCCCTTCACTCTTTGGAACCGCTGCTCAGACCCTCCTGTGTCCTGGGCACCTGCCTGTGTGTATGCAGTCCACTCTCAGTTCCTGCTTTCCACCTCTACCTCCCTCTCACTTTCCCTCCCTTCTCTCTTCTACTTTTAATTTTCTGGCTATCTGTTGTTGGTCTGAGTCCCGGGAAGTTGCTAATATGATTAAATCAGAGCTAGAAAGATAAGCTGGGCAGGGCGGGGGTGGGGTGGGGGAGTGATGAGGAGAGAATGGGTGTGAATGAGGAGAGAAAGAGTGAGCAGACCAAGGCTGGGTAAGAGAGCTCACAGGAAAGCTGTTTCCCAAAGTTTCAATAGGATTTATAAGGGGGTCCATTCCTCATTTTGCTTTGTCCTCTTTTCTCTCCATCACTCAGAGATGCAGAGAGGTCACTGGGCACATTTTAAATACATGTTCACATATATATGTGTGTGTGTGTATGTATATATGGTGTGTGTATATATATGTTTCTGCATATATATATATATACACATATATATATAATCAGTCTAGTATTTGGAAATCCATCGGGCTGTGTTGCATGTAATTTATGACTAGGGAAAAGAAATTTGTGCATCTTTTCCTGGGCATCCCAGTTGTGAGAGATGGGGACGTTTTTAAGATGGGTTCTACTTCCAGGTATAACTTGATAAACCACCATATTTTAACAGTAATTCCATTCTTGGTATAATTAATAGAAAATTAGTTTCTAAAAGTAAAAATTAGGTCAGAAACAGAGATTATTCAAATGCACAATTGCAGAAGCCTGACCCTGCAAACCCCATTTATGCAGCTGAGTTCCAAAATGCTTTTGAGTGCTTGATGACTCACTGTGGCTTTTTCTCTGTCTGGTTTAGTGCAGGCAAGAGGTTAGCCGACTAGGGGAAATTAAAACAATGTTGTACATTATATTGTTACTAGCCATCGACAAGCCTATTTTGTATGCAAGACAGCAATGCCGAGATATATGGAGAGCCCTAGGCTAAGTACAGAAGATAATTACATTTGGAATTTTACCGAGTTAAGTCATTTACAGCTTCAAATAGTTGCAGAGAAAAATCAGCCAAAACACACTTAAACTTTTTGTTGTGACTTCCCAAGATAGAAAGGATTTTAGTTATCCTATATGACACATTACATTTTTTAGTAAGATTTTTCTTAAAAGTTATTTTCTTTAGTTAGTGTTTTCCCATTCAAACTGGGTATAAACTTATTAGGATAGTAAGATATTTGTACAGAAAAAAAGTACATCATAAAATCTCCCAAATTTTATTTATGTCTTTGGAAACATTTTTAAATTTAGCGTGTCTATTGAAAAGAAAAAAAGTAGTAGATTTAATTCAGTGTTCATTTATGATTAAAGCCAGTAATGCCTTGAAAATCTGGATTCAACAGAATACATACACTATATACATGTCAATTACTTCCTGAATTTGTATATATTGATAATGGTTATTTATAAAGTGATGCAAGTTCTAGCATTTATTTCATAAAACTAAGTTCTTAATGATGGTCTAAAATAAATTGCTTACCAGAGTTGTCATGGCATATCCAGATAGGCATTCCAGACTGCAAATTTGAGTATTGGGCCATTGTTAATTACTCAGGAATTGAATATCTTTTTCTTTTTTCTTTCTTTCTTTTTTTTTTTTTTAGCTAGTCAAGAATAGTTGGGAACTGGAGGACTTTTTTTTATTATTGTTGAGGCAGAGTCCTGTTGCCCATGCTATATTAGCATTGTCCTAGCTCACTGCAGCCTCAGACTTCAATGCTCAAGCCATCCTCCTGCCTCAGCCTCCTAAGTAGCCGCGACTACAGGGGTGCATCACCATGCCTGGCTAATTTTTCTGGGTTTTGTAGAGATAGGGATCTCTTTCTTACTCAGGCTGATCTTGACCTCCTGGGGTCAAATGATCTTCCAACCTTGGCCTCTAAGAATGATTACAGATATAAGCCACCATGCCTAGCCTCTCCATTTTTAAAATTATTTTTCACCCTCCATGAAGACAGATTAGGAGAAAGAGAATTATGTCACTTGTAAGTCACAAGGCTATCTCCTGGCAGCTTCAGTGTTGGGTTTTTGGTAGGTGTGGTCTAAAAGTAATACAGACTAATAGAAGGATTCTTTGGCTATTTGTAGATTTTATTTATTCATAGATTTTCTTTCATCCTTCAACCATAAATCAAACTGAAGGCAGGATTTTCAACTCGCAGTAGAAATCAAAGATGAGCTGGCCAGAAGTTACAGCGCAGTAGCTACCTGTGCTGTTTCTAAATAATACTTTTGCTGGGGAATTTTGCTTTAATGGAAGACAGGAGAGGCTAATTCTGATAGGTATGGTTCTCCAAAGCTTGGGGTCATGGAAGGCTGACTAGGGGATATCCATCCATCCATCCACTTATCTCTTTAGCATACATTCCTAAGAACCTTTTCCATAGCAGGAACCTTGCTGGAGCCACCACAGAGTACAACAGTGATTAAAACAGACAGGGTTGACTTCCTCATTCTTACATTCTAGAAGGAAAAACAGACTACAGAATAGTTTTTCAATGATACGGTCCACTGTGAGATGACACTGGTGGATTCTTGAAAACACCAGAAATTTACTCTAAAGAGGGTTGTAATCCTTGGAAGTGTCTAAACCAAAGCAGATTGTATATCCATTCGTTACTATTCAAGCAGGTGAAAAAGACAAAAAACCATTAACAGTTTTCAGTATTGCAGTATTCAGAACCCTTGCCTTGAGATGGAATTAAGAGAAGCCTTTATCAAGGGTTAGTTTGGGGGACACAATACAGTTATACTCAAAGCTGGATTCCTAGAAAGTCCAGCCTTTCTGTTGGTGCTGTCAGTTTGCCATTTCATGCACCTGTGTCTAGAAATGTGTTTTTTCATTTAACTCCCAGTCATTGTGCCCAAAGAACCTGAGCTGTGGGAGCAGGGAGGTCCCTGCAGCAGCAAGGCTACTGCCACGTGTGCTCAGACAGCCCCTCTGTGTGCGGTCGCTGTTGCATCATCCCCCGTATCTCAGCCTCAGGCTGGTCCCCTGTACTTGACTGACCCAGGGCCTACTACTTTTTCCCTTAAAGAAGGCATTTCCCAGTACAGGAAATACCTGATGCTCCACACATCTCTCAGAGTCTGTTATAAAATTACCATTGACTATCTTGAATTTGATAGCCCCCCCCGCCCCGCCCAGAGTGATGTTCACACCTGATAGAGACCCCACATTGCCCCTATTGTAAAAACAAATCCAATGAGCCCAAATAGGATCTTAGAGTATACATTGATGGCAGTTCATTGTGTCTGACCTAGAAGGTCATCATAAAACAACTCCACAGGAGAATTTAAGGGCAAAGTCAGTTAGCTCCTGAAGCACCCACAGCTGGTGAAGGTCCCTTGAGAGCAGTCCTGTATAGCCACCTTGAATATCAACCCCAGAAACCTTTTATCTGACCCCAAATGGAAGGCCTTTGGTGGATCTCCGCTCTATCAATCAAACCTTCCTAAAGAATAAGAAGCAATTAAAAAAAAAAAACAAAAAAACTGCCAGCCTTAGGGGATAGTGGCTAGAGATGTTTCCCTTCTTAGAGCTATCTAGACAACACTACTTTGGAATGAAACGGAAAGCCTTTAGGACCCTAATGTGAGATTTCAGGCAGGATGGAAATGACAGTGATGTGTTATGGTATCTGACATAGACCTTCCTCATCAGCTCTGGCCTAAGAACTGTCCTGTCGGGCGGCACCTGTGGCTCAGCGGGTAGGGTGCCGGTCCCATATGCCGGAGGTTGCGGGTTCAAACCCAGCCCCAGCCAAATTAAAAAAAAAAAAAAAAGAACTGTCCTGTCCCTGTGTATTTAAAATGCAACTTGATTTACAAAACCAGAGTTTTGATAGACATATCAATTTCAAAAGGCAAGATACCTCTGTATTTTAAAATGTTTTGTTGGAAGATATATAAATATATAGTGAATGTGTTCTTAGCAGTGGACTGCTGGGTATAGCTTATTAACAGAGAATGGTTGGTTAATTTTGTTCTCTTGTTAGAACTTTTTATTGGTCTCCTTGAGAGGGAGGGAGAGTCTCAAAGATGTCTTAATGAGCATTCTGAGCCTTTCTGAATAACTTCTTTACATTTTACCAATGGATCAGATGGGAGTTAACCCAACTGTTACCTGGGAGCCCAACATTATAAACGCCAAGTAATGTGTGAGCTCCTTACACTGTACACAGACAGCTAACAGCAAGACAGACACCAGAGAAATCATTTGGGTCAATGGCTTGGCTTTTTGAGGTCAGGGAATGTGTTAAGATTTTATCTGTTAGTTCTCTTTGGATGAATTCTTTTGCAATGAAGTACAGACAAGGGGATGAGTTAGAACTGGAGGAGGAAGAAAGTTCCCATAATCAGTGTGCATGACCTTACATGGCCTTTCCAACACCCTTCCTGGGACTGAGGGACAGAGACACAGGAACTGGAAGTGTGTCGAGATTATAAGGACTCAAAATACCACAGCTAAGATTATAAGGAAGCACTTGAAGCTTCCATGATAGTTGAGCACCCATTGTCCACTGGATGTGAACCTAGGGACTTACATCCAAGTTAATCCAGTTTTCCTGGGTTAAAACTGGTTTCCAGTTTCCCTTGGGTAGTATGTTGCTTGTGAGCCCTCCCAACCTAAGCTATGGATGAGATACGACAAAAAGTGGAATCGTAATTCCATTTTGGGAAAAGGGAACACAATCCAATTCAACACACAAAGAGAAGAAAGTCTGACAGAATTTACCTCTCTTAGCTCAGATATTTGTGGCGTAGATATATCTTTCTGATCACATATGTTGGTTTGAATCTGTTCTGTAACCATATGACATGGCTAAACTGCCATACCTAGATCACTACAAAAGTGTTGAGACAGACTGTGTTATGGTCCGTTATTTCACTTCTAACAAACACAGTGGGCGGCGTCCTTTCTGATTCAACTTGCTGGGCTTATCTGTGCTGCATGGAGGGGCTTCTTTTGTTTCTGTCTGTGTCGATTTTATATTTCTTGACTTTTGTGTATCTCAAAATTTTCATTATGACCCCACGTATATCCTCTCTGGTGGATGGGAGGTAAGGAGGGAGGGAGGGAGGAAGCAAGGAGAAAAGGAAGGATGGGAAGGAAAAGAAATGTTTTCATCATGTGTTGGGGGACAGGGCTCAGGACAGGCATTCTGCAAACCCCACGCCCACCCCACCCCTGTAAATCACCACTACCACAACTCCCACCACCCACAGCCTGTAGATCCTTTATTATGAGTATTGAAGCAGTCAGGGGAAAAAGGAATCAACCAAACTGAACTTGATCTTCCTGGCAGGAGATGGGAGTAGAAGGGTGTGTGTATCTTTTATTCTTTCATGATTTTCTTCCTTTAGTCGCTACTTCCCAAGCACCTATTGTCTTCAAAGCACCAGGTACAGAGAAGCAAGGCAGCCCCTTCCTTCCAGTATCACAGAGCATAGTAAAACAGGGTGCTTTTGACGTCCCCGCCAGGCAGAGTGAGGGGGTGTTGGGGAACAGTGATGGTAGCAAGGCCATTCTTGTCTGAGGGAGCCTCTGTAGAATTTGCCTAGGTTGGAGGATGAGGGAACAGTGTAGTGGAGGAATATATTGTTCTTTTTAAAATGCATTTATCTGTTCAATGTGAAACAGGCAGACCAACCATCCCAGTTTGCTTGCCTGGGATTGAGCGTATTCCTGGGAGTTGAAATTTTCCATTTCCAACCTGGGGAAGTACTGGGCAAATGGAGATGAGCTGGTCACCCTACCGATTGGTACACATTCACTGGCTATGTAGGGGACAGCCCTGTGGAATGCCCTGTGTTCTGCTTGTGATTTTTTCATACGGCTCAGAAACCACGTTAAGCTCTTGTCATGTGCCAGGGCACTGTCCCAGTTGCTTCACTCCCCCATTTTATGGGATCCCTCTGTGAGTAAATGTCACCCTGTTTCCTTGATTGTAAGAGTCACTTTTAAAAAGAGAAATGTAACATTTGGAAATCTGTCTGAATATTGCATTTAATGAGCATTTTTCTTGTAGTATTTCTTCTTGTTCTTTGAAAAGGTATTGCTGACTCTCTGGTAATCTTAACAATCACTGCTCTCTTAGAGTCAAAGGAAGAGTTTTCAGGTCTCCTGCATACAAACACACAGATGAGGAAACTGAGGCTTACAGGGCCTGATAAAATCTAGTGGTGAAAAGGGGGCAAAACCTGCTGGGGGCTGACCCAGCCTTTGTAGGCTATGCTCCTTTTATAGGGTGCAGTGTCAAGGTTTCACCCCAGAGGGTCCTGGTGGCCCTGTGGGGTTCTCTGCATACACACAGGAGTGGCCAGTTGCTGGTTTTTAACTTCAGTTATGGGGCCATGTTCCTCTCTGCCTCGTGAGCTCTCTCCTGAGCAATCTGTGGCAAGACAGCAAGGCCGGAGCTCAGCGATGCTGGGAGCACTCTGAAGTTTTTAAAATCAGCTACACGAGAGTAATCGTAAGCTCTAAGAAAATGTCAGCAGGGAGAAAAGTGCACAAGTTTCAGTAGCAGAGGGAGACATTAATCCTAATACAAATCAATTACCGCACAGACTTTACATGTGATTACTCTGCCATTAGTGGTGCTATTCGTAATCACACCGCTTCCTAGACTTTAAATATATTTTTAAATATATTATCAGTAACATATCCCCCTTTGGACCTTTCTAACCCCATTCCAGGCAATACTCAGGACATTTCTTCCCACAGCAAGCTCGCAGAGCCTCCTGACTCTCCCTGAACAAGCTCCATGCATGTTGGGAAAAGAGAGGTCCTCACAGCATCATCGTAGCTTTACTTTGCCACCACTTTGTGAGCAGAACCAAGAAAAAAAAGAAGAGTGTCTCACTTCCACATCCTACTTTGAAAACGAAGATACTTATTTTTCGTAATTTAAAATCCTGCCTAACTCTGGGAGCATTAGAATTCCTAGACTATGACTGAGTATTAGTGTGCGTCTGCTTTAAATGTCAAGAGAGTCTTTAATAATAACATGTAAGGAATGTTAAGATGGTGACAGAATACAGTAAAAGTAGGGAAATTCTTCAATTGGGGTGAAATGAGCCATGTATTGCCTACCACCTGCATGCTACAGTTGGTGTGAAAGACATCATTTAATACACGTTTTCACCATTGCTGAATTTTGAAACCATAGTTTGATAAAATGGGTCAAAAATAACTGTTGGGTAAATGGCTTAGTCTGTTGGAGGGATCAGAGTTCTCCTTCTACTCACTGCCCTTTTTTGCCCTTGTTTTTCTTCTTTTGATCAGATGTACTTTGCAGAACTATGTAACTAGACATCCCCTGCCTAACTAATGGATACACTCTACATGTATCACGTTAATGTGTTCAGATCATTATTGTGTCTAAAACTCCTGAGGAAACCTGTACAGCCATTGCTTAAGGCGTACTAAGAGAGTAATATTCCCCAAACTTACCTGATTAACTTGGGCACTTTGGACTCTTTATTAAAAATACCCACTTCCAGGTCCCTCTCTTGGAGTGTTGGGTTCAACAAGTTTGAGTGAGACCCCATGTTGGAGATCATCATTGTATGGGAAGAATTAAAGTTAAAACTACAGAGCCCCTACCCTTCCCATGGAGGTTCACCCTTAGTATTTTAGCACTGGCGTGGGGAGAGAGATGAAGATCTATGTTTTCAGTTTTCATACTAGATGATTCTTAGAATCATACCAGTGTGGGGAAGTCAGACCAAGAACCGTATGACCAGGTTTCCCGTCTTACTTCTGCCCCTTCCCAGTGCCCTGTCCTCAGGTGTCAGATACATTTACCCTGCCAGCCCTCAGTTTCCTAGAATACATGAGGATAGGCCTGGAGGACTGGACATAGCCATAGCAACCTTTGCCTCTGTGAAACCACATGCGTGGCCTGGCCCCTTCTCATCTGTCGTCAATACTGCCACCATTTTTACGCATGCAAAACCTTCATTTATTTCAGCAGAGTTTTGTTTCTCATGAGTGAGAACCGCCAAATTGGCCTTAAAATGATTAGTCCTCCTGACAACATAGAAAATGATGATGTTAAATGAACCCCAAACCAAGTTTTTCTCTGCTAAAAGAATGAGTTTGATCTCCTTGGTGTCTGTCTTTGAAGATGTTGAATGGAACTGCTAGCCTTTGGCAGTTACCAGCAGGTCTGGAGCAATACACAAATTCCGATTTTCCACAGGGCGGACTATCTAAAGCCTGATTTGAGGCCATGGGTAATATAAGAGGGGATGACCTGTATCAGCTAAAGGGAAGAAAAGCATTTTCCAGAATGAGAGGAAGACACAGTAAGAACGGAAGAGATTAATCTATAAGAAGCAGGCTTCATCTTTCCTATGCTTTCTGTTCCATTCTTTAAAAGACCAAAATTATTTCTCTTTCCGGTTAGCCGAACTGCAAACTCCATTGAACCCTGTTCAACAAGATCCTGATTCCAAACATACACTCAGCCAGTGTTAAGTCTAGATAGACTAAACTGATTTTACTTTTATTTAAAAAAAAAAAAAATTAGTAATTTTTGCAGTAAGCATGAAGTTGTTTTTGCTAAGGTTGTTATGTGTGAGAGCTCATCTCATCTTCAGAACAGCCACCCTTCAGAGTTCAGAGATGATTATTCCATATTTAGGAGGAGAAACTAGATACTTAAAAGGGTTGCAGAAGGTGCTCAGACTCTCCCCGCCAGAATATGAACCCCGCACTGTGTGAGTGTTGTGCCCATATCCTTAGCCACTTTCACTGGACCATTGTTCTACGGAATCGGTGAGCAAACTTAGTGAATGAAACATCCCAAACACAAGCAGCCTTCTCTAACGTGTAGCCCGATTTTGTCCCTTTTGTGCCAGATTTCTCATTCCATACTCACCAGGAAAGCTTGAAGAGACTAATTCTCTTTTGATACACAGATCAAAAAATTTTCAAAGTTGCCAACCAAATTTTTAGTTGACCTTCAGACTGGATGTCCCAAACCCCTTTTCTTTGCTTTTCCTGAGATTCACAGTTTAAGAGGGAATGCTGGAATATGTTTGCTAATGTTAAATGTTTGTGTTCTCATATTTTAATAATGAAAGGATGCTGCGAAAATTGATGGGGATGGTGAGCTCATGGGATGATGGCATAAAAAGTAATAAAGACTATGAAAGCTTTTTGAAGGGCTAACTAGTATTTAAATGCAAGACAACCATTGTTAGGGTATGAGGTTTTGATAAGTGTGAATGTTTATAACCTTTTGCCATTAAAAAAAAAAAAAACAGTGAATCTGGTAGGTTTCCTTCTTTAATGGTTAAAACAGTTCTTGTTAGAGCTATACTTGATTAAAAGTCTAAAATTTATCCAAGAATATGATATTATACATTATTATATAAGCAAAAACAGAATGTTGGATTTTTGCCTTTTTGTATAACCTTGCCCATCTTTTAAAAAAGCAGGACTAGGGCGGTAGAACTGAGGGTCTTGGATAATTTTCAAAATGGATGATGAATTCCAAGCAATGTTCTCATGGAAAAATGTTCCCTATGGCAGTTATATTCAGGGTTGTAGATGTGTCTGTGTATACAGATTCTAGGTATGTGTTTGCAACATAGTTGTTACCACTTTTGACCAGTACAGGTCAGCTGGCAGACCTTTGGATGGAAAGTGGATGAGATGATTTCTTTGGATGCTAAGGATTTTGATTTTCCTTTTACCAAACTTAGTCTTTGTAATTGCTACATCAACAGTGTTTACCCTCAATTAAGTCACAATTAATATTCAGCAGACTCTTGCATAAATATCACCTCTCCCCCTCTAATTTGCTCTCTTTAGCATAGCAGACTAGTACTTGTTTAAAAAAAAAATGCCTGAATTTCTTCTGCCCCATGATAACTTAAAACGAAACTTTTTTTTTTTTTTTTAGTTTAAGAATATTTTAGTTTTGACACCAAAAAACTTAAGGCACTTACATGAAAAACAAAAACTATAAAAAATTGCCATTTCCAACAATTTAATTATTCTGATCCACTTGGGAAAACTAAATTCCTTTAGCATTATGTGGTCAGAGAATCTTTGAGTTTGTCTGTTCAATAACTTACTAAATAACAGAGGATGAATAACATAAAGTGACTCCTAATATGGTATCATTTTCATTTCCTGTTTGTTGAAAGATAAATGCTAACAGTGTAAGAGTTTTGTTTTGTTTTTTTCTTTTTTAATTTATTCCTCCTTTAACCACAGGGAACAAGAAGAAAAAGTCAAATGTGATATGTCTTGAGTCTGAATCATCTGGTTAGGATAAGCTGAAAGTTTTTCCTCTTCCTTTGTATCCTTTCCCTTTTCTCTGTCTTCCTTCGACTCCTAAAACTGCTCTCCTACAGTAGAAAATAACTTTGTTTAAAAAGGTGAAGCATATTTGATTTTTATTTTAGATTAATTTTAGACTTACAAAAACTTTGTTGGTTGGTTGGTTTGGCCCTCCGTAGAGTACTGTGCCATCACAGCTCACAGCAACCTCACAGACACTTGGGCTTAAGCGAGTCTCTTGCCTCAGCCTCCCAAGTAGCTGGGACTACAGGTGCCTGCCACAGCGCCTGGCTGTTTTTTGTTGCAGTTGTCGTTGTTTAGCAGGCTGGGTTCGAACCCGCCAGCCCTGGTGTATGTGGCTTGTGCCGTAACCACTGTGCTACGAGCGCAGAGCCAAAAAATAATGGGGTTTTAAAGGATTTCAGGCTCCTTACTTGTCAAGTAAAAGGAATGTGTCCATCCCCAATTCTAAGGCAGTATTTTAGGCATACTTTAATAAAAGTATTAAACTAAAACTCTGTATATAACTCTCTGTCTTCCTCTCTCTCATTAATCTCTTCTACATTTTCCCTAAATGCCACAGCTGTTCTCTTCACTTCATCTTTCCCACTTCTTTTACAGAAGTAATCATCATATGTCCCCTATGCCCAGCTGTCTCAAACTATTGAAAATATCATGTTTGCCTTAGATTGCTTAAACACAAAGGATGTAGCTCCCAATAAGTGGTATTTGAGTGCCTACTATGTGTATCCAGTTAGAAACTCCTCTGACTTCAGAAGATAAATTTTTGTACAGAATAAGGAGACTTAAATTATTAAGATGAGACCATCACATAGTGGGTACTCAAAATATTAAGTAAATGAATGAATAAGCTTATTCTATGCTCTTTTGGAAATGGGAACCTGTGAGCCTTCATATCCTGTTCTTTCCTGCTGTTATCACTTGCCAGCATTGTCTTAATCTATGCCTACCTGTTAAGAAAGATGAAGCTAATTTTGCATAAATGTATCCATCTGGCTAAGCGTTTTTCCACAACCACAACAGATGAATTTATGAGTGTTAGCTACCTAGCTCATCTTCCTTTGGCTTCCTCGTGAATAAGGTTGGTTAATAGGCGTGATTCACATTTGTCTTTTAGCTGTCTGTTCCATGGGACTCCTTGGTGCCAGCAGGTCTAGAACTTCCCAGTTAAAGTCGAATGCATCTTGTGTTGAGACATCTCACCAACACCTCTGATGACTTGGAGTTTGGCAGTGGTCATATAGATTTCAAAAAGGATTAAGCAATGAAAATGATTTTGTCATGTGCTATGGTGCCATAGTTTAATTTGGAATATGTGTCATTTCTGGTGTTAAGAGAGTCATGCATCTTTACTCAGAGCAATAACAAAACATTTTCTTCCTGCTAGCTTGCAAAAGACAAAGAACGCCTGCAAGCCATGATGACCCATCTGCATGTGAAGTCTACCGAACCCAAAGCCGCCCCTCAGCCTGTAAGTCCTGCTCCCACACCCCCGGGAACAAACAGAATGGGAGAGCAGCATATTGTGGCAGATTTGGGGTGTCAAAGGCCTTAAAATCAGTTGACAGTTTCCAGTTCCCTTTTATGATGGAAGTACCATGCTGGGCGTGATGGGACATACAGAGTGGTTCAAACATGGTCCTTACCCACAGGTCCGAGCAGCCAAGCTCTTGTTTTTGGACAAAATGGTGTTAAACCAAGGTGTTAAGATATATAATGAGAGCTCATTGGAAAAAGAAAATCTTTCTGAATGGTGGGAATGCAGAAGAAGGCAGCTAAACCAGGAGAGCAGAAGAAAGAGGCATTTCAGCATGAGTAAGCAGAGAGAACGCCATCTATGAGAAATGAGCAAGCCGTAGTCTCGTCTGACAGTAACAGAGGAGAGATACAGGAGGCAAACGGTGCCAGAATAGTCAGAGGTTGAGTTATGGAGAGCATGTAATGGTTACGAAGAGATCTGAAGCGAAAATTACTCCTTCACAGTTAGGAGACCAGATGTGGTGACTTGAAATTACATTTGATTTTTAGGAATCTCCTATTTCCTACCTTGTTCCCTTTTACCGGACCTTGAAGGGTGTCATCCCGGCACAGGCCATTAATATCAAAGCAGAATGCTGGTATCTAAACCCCAAATCCTGCCCTGGACCTCCTCTCTTCTAATAAATCGATCTCTTTAACAGTTACGGTTCTCATACACTCACATTTCTAAAATTCTCCTAGTAGCTTTAACTGATTGTTCAAAATGAAGACAAGTGCTTTGCTTCTTGATTTTAAGATTTGTAAAATTTAAAGGTACACTGCCTTTATTTGATTTTGCTTGGAGTCACTGTGTGAAAATTAATTGAGCGTTGACAATCTATAGTTAGTACCAGCAATTTTAATCAATATGCAATGATGCAGCATAATGGCAAAGTATTGGTTTATCTGTTTTGACTGATTTTTTTCTATAAATAAAGCAAACATACACCCATATATGTATGATTTATGGTGATAGAAATAAAACGGAGTCAGACTATTAACCCAGCAAATACGGTAGCCTGCCAAGATGCAGTTGGCAGACAAAATTAATGTCTGAAACAGAACACATTACTGAGATATAGGACATAAAATCATTAAACACTTTGCACATCCATTTTTACTAGGAGAGAGCCCTTAGTTTCCATGTATTTTACAATGAATGGCCGTAGGACCAAAAAAGAAAGGAAAAAAAGAACCAGCCCTTTCAGAACTGTGGAATCAGTAGTCGCTCTGCTGTTTCTGTTAGCCCCTCCTTTGAAGGGGAGGGTACTGGGAAGAGTGTGAACCCAGCTAAGCCAATTGGTGAGATGCTGAAGTGACTTGGCTGACTGCTCACATGGGCATTGCACAGGGAACTCATATGCTTTGGAACTTTTTGATAGTCGTCAGATGGCTTTAGTGAAATCGTTTTCCTAGAATGAAGGGTTTGAGTTTTCCTTTGAGTCTTTGAGACCTTGCAATAAGAAAGAGAATGGGATTATCTTCTTTTTCCATGGATTAACACATTGACAGCCACCAAAAAAAAAAAAAAAAAAAAGCCAGACCTAGGCTCAATGCTAGGAGAGTTAAATACCACTTAATGTGGCAGTCAATGTGTTAAAAATAATGATAGAACAATGGTTAGACCTAGCACTCGGGAATGGACATTTTTTTTGATCATCTGGCTCCTTGAGAGCAACAGGGTTGTACAATTAAAAAGAAGGAGCTGTGAAATTCCGTGGGGCACTCAGAGAATGACTGTTGGGTGTTGGCAGGGAGCGCCATGCATGCAGGCCCACAAGGACTGTTGGGAATCTCCACATGGACCAGGGTTAAGCAGCCGGTAAACAGGGAAAAGCAGTCATGGGGGGAAATGAACAGAGAAGGAAGGTTCGTCTTGATTAGTATTAAAAGAAAAATGTGTTTTACATTCTAGGAAATTATAACTTTGAAGGGGACCTCCTACTAAATTTATTTTTAACTGCTCTATTGAAAATTCTCTACCACTAGTCAACATTATCTCTTAGTAGCTCAGCACAGTATTTCTTTATTAAAAGAAATAGGCACGAATATTTTTGACTGAAAAATTAATAGCTTTTGAATTCATAAACAGCAGGTTTTCTTTTGCAAAGAAGTCCAGTATCGCTGCACAGCACTTCTATAACCATTTATTTAGAGTCCAAGTCAAACCTTTGACAGCTAGAGCAGCTCTACAAGCCAATATAAAGAGCTCCAAGATGTAAACCAACAATAGGCCGTCTGTGTGAGGTTTGCCATTGTCAAATACATAGATTGTTTGGATTAGTTTATGTAAATGTACTGTTGTATTACCCTTTGGGGGGGAAAAAAGATCACATTTGTGTATGAAAAGTGGTTCCCTTCACTGGCAGCATTATAAATTCCTTATCCTTTAACTTACATGTGAGAAGTAAAAATTGGTGCCTGACAAGCAGGTATTGTGTGACACTCTGTTGTCGGAGTGAACCTGCCTTCTTTTCATTTATTGGAAAATAGAAAATTTTATTATAGATACCATCTTATAAATCAGGAATTATTAAAATATGTATAGGTGAGGCATTGGGAAATTAATTATAAAAGGTGGATGTAGAATGTTTTGCATAAATTTACACTTCCTTGCCAAAAAGAAAAAAAAAAAAGAGGCACACACGTACAGCAAACTCTTGAGGCTTTCAAATTCAGGGACCCAGAGTTATCTGGTAACTGATTCTAACATAAAAAATATTCCCTAGATCCTGTAATTAATTTATTCCACCCTAAATGATAGAATGAATGGTGTATGTTCAAATGAGCATCCTTCTAGAATCTTTGATTTGAAACAATGACTGGGATTCAGATTTTCAAATCTAACCATAGATGGGGAGTTTCGTGTTACAACCTTGCCAGTAAGTTTATGAAGTTTTTTTCTTTTTTCCATTTCTGTTTAAAAGAAACCTCATGTTTATTTTAAAATTCTTAGTCACTAAGTGATAGAATGCTTTGCTGTAAATGTTGCTTTTCACTAAATACCATTTGGGTGGTAAGTGTCATTTGTTATATCTTCAATCATCCAACCCGTCTCCATGTCACTGCATCAGAGAAACTGCTGAGACGCCGTGGGAGCGTTCTTACAGCAGCTCACAGGCGCGGTTTTGGATCCTGCTGTAGAATTCAGTCTTCAGGATTTGGATAGTTAGAAGATATGCTTGTCTTGGGGAGGTGCCCCAGTGTTTAGATGTGAATCTGAGCTCGACCCACACTAGGCAGAAATTGGAGGGTGAACTGGAACAGGAGGTCCTGGGCTTCCAATCCCCTGGACTCCTTCAAAACCATCTCTTCTGCTTGCTGTCTCATCTTCTGTCCTTTCAACTTTAAAAAAATAAATGATTTTAAAATAAAAAAAAAAAAATTTCCTTCAGAGTTATACCCAAGACTCAAAATGTAGATTGTTTTGGGAAAGGCAATTCCTGCATTTAATATGAAACTATTCTGACAAGTATTTATTGAGCATGCTAAATACTGAATGTAGGGTACTGAAATAAGAGAGAGGCCTGTTCCCCGGCCACTGAAGTGTTGGAGTCTTGTGGACCACACTGATAGGTAACTACACACACAGGGACACACACACACACACACACACTCACTGCGTGAAAGCATGAGCCAGGCTACATGTACGCACGACAGCTGAGCCCAGATGGGGAGGTCGAGGAAATCTTCTGGGAGAAGTGCTGTCTGAGCTGACACATAAAGGCTGAGTAGAAGAAATTTCCCTTGGGTTAAGAGTAGGTGTCTCTGGAGGAGGAAGGTAGGTCATGAGGATCAACGTGGAAGAAGGCAAGGAGTAGCCCACATCAGGTGTATGAAGCTTTTCATGCTTCTAATTGTATTAAGGCTGAGAAGCTCACCAGAGCAGCTGTAAGTTCTAGGGATAGGTACAGAAAAGCAGAAAAGCGGTTATTGACATAGGTTTAGAACGGCCAAGTTTGCTGTACTTCAAGTTTTGAAAGATTCTTCTCTTTTCCATGGAAAAAGAAGCAAAAGCAAAAAATAAGATGATAATAAACTGCTTTGGTGACAATGACTGGTATGCTTTTGTTCCAGACTCAGTAACATTCTTTACTTAAACACCTAGACATACTGCTGGGCGTCTGATGTCTCCATGCTTACTACTCCACGGAGAATTTGCCACCGAAATATTTTCTTGTGGGGAGGAGGGGGAGAACAAAACTCAAGAGAACAAAACAACAAAAAGAAACACATCTGTGTTACAACTTTATTAAGTTGTTAAGGATTTTTTAAGACTTTTCTCTGTCATTGTCAGAAATACACTGTAAATTGTGAGTATGTGGAGGTGCGTCTTGCTGCGGGGCACTCCTGCACATCAGAGAGCAACCCTGATCCCAGAGAAACCACATTCTTTCGGATTTGGTGGGCACCTAATTACAGTGTAGATAGTATATCCTTCTTTACGAAAATCTTATAAAACACTTGCAGGAACTTGGATATTTGGAATGAAATGCAATATTAGATTTTGCTCTTTTACACATTTTCTTTAACCATAGCAATTAGGACTGTTTTGAAATAGTTTTTAGCTACTGTAAAAATAAAGCACCCCTGGCTCTGAAGGATTTAAGAAAAAAAAAGGTCTTTTAACTCTTCAAGGATCATTTGGGCAGCTAGGGTGTTGGTTTAAGGTTGGAGACAAATAACATTAGGCAGTCTTACAAAGGGGGCTTCTCAGGCACAACGTACAAAAATAATTTTAGGTACTGTTTTTCATTAAAGTCCCCCTCCTCAACTCAAGTTTTGTTGTTTTGAGTATCACTGCCAGTTATACCAACATCTAAGTCAGTGTCCTCTGCCAGCACCAGCTAACATGGGCCAGCCTGAGATAGTCAAGGACAGCAGCACAGGCTTATGACAAAGGCCTCCAGCTGCCCCCCGCTGTCTTGCCCTCCCCATGGTCTAGTAATGTCCCTTTTGCCTCAGAAAGGTTGTCTCTGAACTCAGTGATTCATGCCCAGAAACGCTGCCACCACACAGTTTAAGCAGGACTTGGGCCCGCTCAGGCCAGGAAAACCAACAGCTGAAAAACAAGTTCTGTGAGCCCGAAAGTCCCTACTATGCAGTTGTGTCCCTGGATGTTTGGGTTTCAGGTTTGTCTTTTGTTCCCAGAATCTGTTTTCATGTGAGGCAAGAACACAAACAAAAATAAAAAAGGAGTTCTTATGGGAATACTTACAGCAAGTCTGTTTCTGTCTGGGGTTTACATCAGCGGCTTGTTTATTTTTTAAAAATGTGAGTGACTCATCATCTTTAAATGGGAGAGGAGATTACTGTTTAAAAACTAAAGATTAATTTTTTTGTTTGTTTTTTGTTTTTATTTCTCCAAAAAGAACTAAGCAGAATGGGTAGCTGATAAAATTCAAATGGTCTCAGTGGCTAAGATGTCCTGTGTCGTCCTTCTGTAACTGGACCGAGAGAAAAGGCAATGCTTGAGACCACAAATAAATTTTAAAAAGAAAAAAAGAAAACCCTGCAGCAATTTTAAATGGCATAAGAATTTAACTTCTGGCCAGAGTTTCAAAGAGATTATCTTTGCTGAAATCATCACATGATGGAAACTTGCCATGTAGAAAATATCAGAGTTACTGACTTTTCTAAACATAGCAACTTCTTTCTAAATAGAAAATGAACACAATAAGAAAAAAAGGCTTTCCATCAGGAAAAGAAACCCTCCCAGTCCATTCCCTTCCTGCTCTGTGCCCTAGGAAAAAAAATTATCTTTTAAAACCTTTAACTACCATCAGAAACACGAGACACATACAATTTCATTTCTAATTGATGATTATATTAAGATTTAATAGTTTACAATTAAGATGAACATTTCAAGATTATAGCAAAACCCACACCGTTCTCCATTTGCTCTTCTGTTCTAAGTCTGTAATTAATTTCCGGGGGGCCACTTTTTTTTTTTTTTTTTTAGAGAGAGACCTTAATTAAAAGAGAGATTTAGCTTGAACACTGAACCTGTTTTAGAGTCTTTCTCTCTTTTCATTCTCTTCTCCTTTCCTTCCTCTCCATCTCCCTCTCTCTCTCCCCCTCCTTCCCTATGGCTTCCCACTGCTCCCCCCCCAGCCTTGCTTTTCCAAAATGGTTTATCCTCAAGACAAGCATGTGATCATCAAACACAAGTTGAAAAGTTGAGAAACTTCTGTGCCAGTTGACAAGGTTGACATTTCATTAACTTGTTGGTTCAGCCTTCAAATGATTTTTTGTGGCAAAGCACCCTCTGTTTGGAGTTTACAGCTTTTTGTTCTTCCTTCCCTCACAGGCTACATACAGTCATGTTTAATTTGGAATCTGGGCTCCTTTGGCAAATTAGCAATTAGAACAATTTTGTGGGAATATGTATATGTGTCATTAGTTTTCCTGCAAATTAATAGCAAGGGCAGAGGTCAGGCAGAAATTTTCCACTTGACTGCAGCTCCTCTATTGAGACTTGGCACTTGGTTTTGGAATGGCCACAGCTGCTCTCAGCCACCCTCTTCCTCTAGGAACTGTCTTTTAATTAGTTTACCTCATAGCCATCATTACAAATATTACTGCCTCCCCTCCTCGAAATAAAATTACTGTTTCTACAAAATATTCCAGTGACATCTTGCACCACTGAACATTGATGGTGGGGTCACTCGAATGCAGCATTTAATCATTAGATCACCTCCATCCGCGTCTCCTAATTAAAGTCCTTACAATACATTTTTATCTGGTAATTAGCCGAGATTGGCTGCTTCCTCTGTGGCTTATTAGAGACAGCCCAGCAGTGGGTGTGAATCACGGTGTCATTTGTCAAGCCTGGTAAGCCCCCTCTCTGCTCTCTTCTGGCTCAGTGTTTATTTCCACTTGCTATGTTCACAAGCCTCCAGAAAATTCTACCTGCATCTCTTCCTTCATGGTTTGTGCTGACCTGGAGGAATTTTATTTTCACAGTTGCCTTTTCTGACAGAAGTAGTACAAGTGGTAAAAACCTTGGTAAAAGCTTCAAGAGTCAAATTTCTTTTTGCATTTGATGATAAGTTACTGTGGGATTCGTCTCTTCTTCTTAGATATGAACACCCCCCAAAAGGTGGGCTTATGCTTGCCGAATATTTACATGAGTTTTGATTTTTTTTTTTTTTTTTTTTGACAATTAAACTGGTACCTAGTGGATTTGATGACCTTCCTCCCCAAACTGGAAAGGAGCATACGTAGTTCTTAAGGACATTTTTGTTTTTAATTTTTGTTATGTTTTTGAAAAAGCCACCATGTTTAGGGTTGATGGTCTTAAGCCAAAAAGTAGTTAGTCCTCAGAGTTGCTTTGTGTTTGTTGTGTGCCTCCGCCTTTGACTAATGTCTCTATTGGATGGTAAGCATGTCAAGGGCAGCAATCTGGCATTTTTATTCCTATTTTTGTCATCAGAGACCAGCTGCCCTGTATTTGCTCAGTAATACGTGTTGATTGGATGCCATTTGGAAGCAGGGATAAAAGCATTCATGGAATCCTTTTTTAAAATGAGCATACAGGAGGATGAAACTTGGAAGTATGTATTTTCCCATTAAGTTGTCTAGAATGACATAAATGTGTGGTTTGACTTCACTTCTGAGTTGGGACTATGGATGAATTATTTAATCTCTTCAAGCCTCAGTTTGCTTATCTGTAAAATATGAGAAGTAACATCTCAGATATTAGTGGTGGAATGAGGCGCAGGTGGTTTAAAACATGATTTTAAAAAAGTGACCCATGACTTTCCATGTTTTTAAAAAACATGGTTTACAAAAGTGACCCATGACTTTCCAAAGTGTTCCAAGATTCTTAGCCTTCGCAACATCCAAATTATAAAATCTATGTATTTATGGGCATGAGCCTTTCATGAACTACTTTCCTTGACCTTCGGCTTAGGCTGATGCTTACATGTACTGTTCCTGGACTTGGTTAGCGATTAAGGCCCGAGGAGAGGAAGAGGTCAGCCCCAATTCTGGCCCCTGGCTTCTTAGCTCTGCTCCATCCCATGGCTGCTACTCTGAACTCTCAGTACTCACTTTGCAAATGTGTGTCATAAAGTCAAGTTTCCAGCTCCATTGAGAAAGCAGCTCCCAGTATCTGCCCAGCTTGCTGGGGCATTTGTGAGGGCAGGGCCGTCACCATAGCTTGCTCTTTTTGGGCATCGGGGGGGGGGGGGGTCTCTTGTTTGCTGAGTCAGCATTCCAAGCTGAAAATAAAAGGGTAAGCACAACTAAAAGCCACTGGCCAGCATTAGTTCCCAGCACTGCGTTTGCATTTTTCCATTAGTATTTCTTCAATGATATTTGATCTTTCTTTTCTTCGTATTCATTGCTTTTTCATGGAACTCCCCCAAACATGTTAGAGAGGATTCTCATGACCTTTCTTTTCTTTTCTTTTTACTGGAATATGAGTAAAGGTTGAGTCTTCTCAACAAATTGTAACTCTTTTAATATGTTGTTTGATTATGATCTCAGAGGAATCTCATTTTTAATGCCTTCCACAAATAGTGCCTTGTACTTAAGGCTGACTATAGCGATGGTGAAATAGACTTATTATGGTAAGTGATTCAAAGTCTGGTTTAAGAAAATGTTACCAAGTAAGCCTACTTTGCTGAAGTTTCTTGAATTTGGGGGTGGCTCTGTGTATCTGAGATAGCAATTCTCTGTAAACTGTGATACATATATTGAAATCAACCAAGTTCTTCAGCATTGCCAGACTTAAAATAATATTTCTGTTTCAACAAATTTTGGGAAAGCGTTGTCCGTTTTAGTATTTTTAAGAACAGCACTTCAAAATGAAGGTAAAATTGATAAAAATAAAACAGTACTCATTCCTTTCTAAGTAATACTTCTTTACTTGGAGCAATAGATTATTTTCCATCTTATGAGACATGCACATGTGAAGAAAAAAATCAAAAATCTTAACAGTTCCAGGTCTCTCATATTCCATAAAGAATACGCCGTATTTAAAAAAATTAATAGATCCCAATCCTGTATTTGATAAGAGTTTAATGACGATTACACAAAGCTTTTAAAGAGTATTTTCTGCCAACTGATAGGAATAAATGATGGCTGACTGGATCCCTGCCATTGTCTTTAATATGAGTAACAGGCCAAACGTATTTGCAGTGAGTTCCCATCACCCATGAAATTTCATGATGTAGTTAACTAGCCTGTTCCCATGCAGTCCAGTGTAGTAGCTACTAGCCACATGGGACCATTTACATTTATTAAAATTAAAGTTTGATTCTAGTGAAAACAGCTTTATGGTTGTGC
The DNA here is from genome assembly GCF_027406575.1 of Nycticebus coucang. Classification (NCBI taxonomy): domain Eukaryota; kingdom Metazoa; phylum Chordata; class Mammalia; order Primates; family Lorisidae; genus Nycticebus; species Nycticebus coucang. Next base: position 26,865,616 of record NC_069787.1, read on the forward strand.
TAGTACATTGCAGAAAGTTCCGTTGGACAGTCCAGCTCCACACCAGTGTGTGCCAACTGATGCTCCCTAAAATACTCATCTTCACTGGGATCGTTAAGGGCTCCATCTCCCTCTTTGAGATTTGCGAGGCACATCAGTTGACTAAAATAGGTGAGACATCATAGTTCAAGAAATGTCTTGACTCAGAATTTCTCAAACTCATTAGAATAGGTGACCCTTTATGTGTCCATAAACACCCATTTATAGCAGCCTTTGGAAAGACTATGGCAAGAGATAATTTATACTACATACTAAGTAAATTGGCTTTTCACGGGACTTACCTCCTGTTTTAGTTGATGATAAACATATCTGCTCAGAGAAACAACATTATCCAGACATCCTCTGTGTTATTCCTGCTGGATGCGAGCTGTTTCCTTGGGTGCTCAGTTGTTCTGAAGGTCTTCTAAGAAGTGTTCTTTTCCTCACAGCTGAATCTGGTCTCAAGCGTCACACTCTCCAAGTCCGCATCAGAGGCTTCTCCACAGAGCTTACCTCATACGCCAACGACCCCCACGGCCCCCCTGACTCCTGTCACCCAAGGCCCCTCAGTCATCACCACCACCAGCATGCACACGGTGGGACCCATCCGCAGGCGGTACTCAGACAAATACAACGTGCCCATTTCTTCAGGTAGATACTCCACTTTTTGCCTCATGTAGAATGACAATCTGCAATTCTTGCAGACCAGCCTCTTTTTAAAAAGTGATAATTAATAGGACAATGATTCTTATTTAGCAGATATTGCGCAGAACCAAGAATTTTATAAGAATGCAGAAGTTAGACCACCATTTACATATGCATCTTTAATTAGGCAGGTAAGTAAATAACACAGTATATGAAATTGTATCAAAAGGTGTACGTGTACATGGATATATTATATTGATGAAGTTGGTTTAAAACCGCTTAGTATGCAAGCATGCTGAAACCTTTTCTATAAGGTTTTTTAAAACTGCAATATATAACATAATTGCTTTTGATTAAGTATTACAATACGATGTGATTATTAGGAAATTCATTTCACACAACAGTGAAAATGAGCCTGTTTAAAGATGGCAAGTCAATTATCACAAGCTACAGTAATCTCTGATCCCTAGAATTAATCTGAGCTCTAAATAATTACTGAGCTTTAATCAGCTAGTGAAATGTTTTGCATTTCTCTTTGATTCTGCTTTATGAATGACTAATAAATTAATATTTCTGTATGGAAACAGAAATAAAAACTCAAAACAATTAGATAATTCCATTTTGAATTTTGCTATTGAACTGTTAAATACAGCCATCAATCTTAGATCATTTTGTGAAACCTTTCTTAGGATTTAGCTCCCAACTCACAGTTATTTTATATTTTCAAGAAACCATATAATGACGATTCTGCTGATTTGGTCATAAATTAATCTTCTATTACTGTTTGCTTTCCAGGCCATTCTTGAATCTCCAGAAAAGCAGCTAACACTAAATGAAATCTATAACTGGTTCACACGAATGTTTGCTTACTTCCGACGCAACGCGGCCACGTGGAAGGTAAGCGTTCCCTCAGGCCTGTTTGATCTTGGACCCTGATGTTGGTAGCACAGTTTGTTTTGACAAAATGCACTTACACTATAAAGAAGTTACATTTATATTGTTTTGATGCTTTCCAAGTATCCCATCTTTAGGAGTATTTGATTGGGAGAATATTTCCATTCTGACTGAAAAGCTAAGATGGAAATAGCACTAGCATTTGATGTGTGGACCAGCCAACCAGTAAAAGCATTTCTCTCTGGCTGGAATCTGTAGGGAAAAAGCAGATGCCACTCTTGCCCAAATGTTAAGGTTATAACCACAGTCGATATTTCCAGAGGTGCGTAGATAACTTGTGCTCTCGCTGGTAGGAACCTGCAGTGGCTAGATAGAAGCTCATTAATTCAAGTAGTAGAGAAAACTACTGTCCATATACTAGCACTGGATATGGGAGTCATAGCCAGTGCATACAAAGTATTATGTATTCCAGAGAATACAATGTATTATGAAGACGGTCTTTTGTTTGTTTGTTTTGTTTTTAAGTCAGGAGGCTTGTAAATACACTGAGGCAGAAAAGTAGCCTCTAAATGATGGAACTTCATTAGGACACTATTTCCTATAAAACACATCAGGTTCCATAGCTCCATGTTGGACACCCCCAACAAAGCTTGGGGTTAGGTGGCATGCCTTCCTCATTCCTAGCTCAGCACTTGGTTCATAGATTCCATTGGTATCTGCTCTGTTGTATGAGAGTAGGCTCTCGTAAATTTTTGAACTTTCTCATTTTCAATGTATTAGTGTCTGATATCCTTCCTTAAATTGAAGGAGACATGTACACTCTGATGTTTCCATTTCATTACTACCCGGAATTCTTATAATTCCTGAACTTCAAATTATTTAGAAACATTTAATGCAAACATTTTTGGATATTTTTACATGTCGTTAGTCTAAATATGATACAGATTTATCACAGGATGCTAGGGAAACTTGCTTTACTTGAAATTAATGCCTTCCTTTTCTTAATTCCTTAATTTTATATGGGAGAAAAACAAAAGCCAAAAAGAAAAAAAAAAGGGCAGAAAAACACATTTACTCTGTTAAGTCCTGATAAATTAGCATTTTAAAAGAGAAAGAATATAGCTGTAGAATTAATTCATCAACTTTACAGAGACTGTTATGGCCCAAATTAGCCTTTCATTTTTATTAAGACACAGGAACACCAAAGGGAACCTATGTTTAAAATCTCACCTTCTTTTCCTCAGCCTGCCTTGGGAGATAAAATATAAAGGATCTTTAGTTATGAATGTTTTTAAATATTTAGAAAGCAGAAGCAGGAAGCAGACATTTTCTTGAAATTGCCTTTTATAAATAGAAATGATCAAATTTAAAAATAATTACCAGTTGTGAATATAATATTGAAGCTCAGATCTTCAGATTGAATTTTTTCATTTTGCAAATGATAGGAAAAAAGTGTCATTAATATAAACAACCCCAAAAGAAGTACTTGATGACTCATAAATACGTGTAATTTTCTCTATGTGTCCTTATTTGTACTGTGCTCTGAGACAAAAGATGAAATGCCCAGTGAAAGTTATGTCTAAGAAGAGCTTATTTAGCTTTTTTGAAAATTCTTCGATTTCTGGTTGTTTTCTGCTCAGATGCACATTCTTGGAAAACAAAGCTTAAGTTTTGGCTTTGTGCTGTTACTTACTTGGCTATATTGTTCAGCCAGATCAACAGAAACCCTTGGAAACCTTTTTATCAGAAGTAGCTTCTAAGCTCTTTTAATTCTGTACATCTTGATACTTATTGTAAAATATCAGACAATGGCTGGGCGTGGTGGCTCACACCTATAATTCTAGCATTTTGGGAGTCTGAAGCAGTTGGATTGTTTGAGCTTGCAAGTTTGAGACTGGCCTGAGCCAGAGTGAGACCTTGTCTCAGAAAAAAAAAAAAAAAAGAAAGAAAGAAAGAGAGGAAAGAAAATAGCCGGGCATTGTGGTAGGCGCCTGTAGTCCCAGCTACTTGGGAGGCTGAGGCAAGGGGATCACGTAAGCCCAAGAGTTTGAGGTTGCTGTGAGCTGTGACATCACCACACTCTACCGAGGGCTGTAATACAGTGAAACTCTGTCTCAAAAAAAAAAAAAAAAAAAAATCAGACAGTGCTTAGAATTGGGAGCAATGTCAACTTCTCTCACAGTTATTCTCCTGTGTGAATACATATTCTGTCTGGATTTTTTTTTTTTTTTTTTTTTTTTTTTTGTAGAGACAGAGTCTCACTGTACCGCCCTCGGGTAGAGTGCTGTGGCGTCACACAGCTCACAGCAACCTCTAACTCTTGGGCTTACACGATTCTCTTGCCTCAGCCTCCCGAGCAGCTGGGACTACAGGCGCCCGCCACAACGCCTGGCTATTTTTTTGTTGCAGTTTGGCCTGGGCTGGGTTTGAACCCGCCACCCTCCGCGTATAGGGCCGGCACCCTACTCACTGAGCCACAGGCGCCGCCCTCTGTCTGGATTTTTAAAGGAAATTTGGCTTTATTTATTACACCTCAGTTTTGTTCCACTGAATAACCAGCCTTCACATCCTATACTACTATACTTTTGTGCAGCATAAGAAAGAAAATGTTACTTAAAAGCTAGACTACCGGGTGGCGCCTGTGGCTCAAGGAGTAGGGCGCCGGTCCCATATGCCAGAGGTGGCGGGTTCAAACCCAGCCCCGGCCAAAAACCAAAAAAAAAAAAAAAAAAGCTAGACTAAATATATGCAAAGAAACTTGCCCTACCAAGTAAAATTATGACATACCAAGTGTTTACAGTTTCGTTTTGGTTGTTTTTAAGCAAACCCATCAAACTTTTTGAATGAGGTATCCTTTGGTAGTCACCTGGGTATCTTGAACCTACTCTAGTTATGCTGACATTACTCAAAACTATTTGGGAATTTATTCTGTCTCTTCTTGTGAACAGTTCATCACACCATGCAATAAAACTTGTCATTATTGTCTAAATACTCCCCATGTTGAAGAAGAAAAATTATTATGTACCTTGAATTCTTTCCAATCGTGATTGTCCAAATATTGAAACACCTCTCAACATATCAAGATTTGCCACCTATGAAGTTAATTCAGAAAGGAAATACTGCAGGCAGTGGAAGGGAAGGCTGCTCAGTGTCTGCACAGCAGCAGGGTCACTGGGATTGAGTGAGCTCACAAGGCAGATGGAGTGTGATGTCCACTTCTCATACCCCAATTGAGTCACTTACTTACTCTATACAAGAAGAAAAATTTAAGTAAATGACCTGGGTCTCTTTGTAATGTCCTCATGCCCAGTGTTGAGTCTAGATCAGTAAGTTTAACCAGGCAGGGCTAAGGAAGCCGTGCTAGTTACTGTACCTAGTAAGGCTCATAGGAAAGATGAAATGTGAAAAGCTCTTCATCATTGAGTTGAGACCTTCCTTTCTGATAGATTACCAGTGTCAAGGGTCTTAGCTTAGGAATGACCAGAAATGACTTTTAACCATAAAAAAAAAGAAACATGCATCTGTGGAAAATGTCAGCTGCAGGAATAGTCGTTTTGCCATTGAGAGTTCTGCTCATGTGTTCCTTTGGCATTTGCTCAATTAATTAAGGCCCTTGTTCATAGTCAGGGCCAACTCTCACATATATTCCAGAAGGTAAGACATAGCTTGATGATGGATACTGATCCCTTGGGGGTCAGTTCACCCCCTGACCCTGTTAGTTGGCTATACGAGGTGATACTCTCAGTGGTAAAATACAATTTAGAGTTCTTCTTAATAAAACTGATGGAAATTTTTAAAGCTAGAAACTGTTAAGAACAAAACTGTATTTAGCAATGTTAACCAAGTCTTCATCTTTCATGGTTTAAAAAAAAAAATACCCCTTTTTTATGGAGGTGGGTGGGCTTAGAAGGGGCGTTTCTAAGCTTTGCATGTTTTCTTATTTTGAAGTCATAGTAACAGCATTTTCAGATTTGTACTGTGAAACCTATTTTGGATGATATGTATACATATTACAAATATTTCTTCTGGTTAGAAATTACCAGAGACTGCACTAAAATGCCAAAGTACAATTAATTCATAATTTTGGTTTATTTTTGCTCTTGGAAAAAATACCCTTAACCACAGAAGGTCATCCTCGGGGGTGGCAGCTACAGCTCTTGGGGATGGTTTTACAAATGTGGACTTGTTAGGCTGAATTTACTGCTGTTTTTGGAGTCTTTTTCTTATAGAAAATGTAAATGTTCTCTCTTTTATACTTGCTGCAGAATGCAGTGCGTCATAATCTTAGTCTTCACAAGTGTTTTGTGCGAGTAGAGAACGTTAAAGGGGCAGTATGGACAGTGGATGAAGTAGAATTCCAAAAACGAAGGCCACAAAAGATCAGTGGGTACGTCCACCATGTTTGAACTTCTTAGCCTAGCTTGGATTGTGCTAACAAGTATAACGTAGAGGCTTTGGCTGCTAGATGGTGTTAGACCAAAGAACTGGTTTCACGTTGTCTCAGTTAAGGGAAGCAAAAAAGCATTTCATCCCTCCTGTTTTGTATGCCCGCCAGTCCCCTGCCCTGCTTGCTGGTCTTTGTTGCATCACATGCTAGTAGCTTTTAGGTGGCAATGCATATTAACCCTCACAAACCATTTGCTTATGCTTATTGCATTTTATTTTCTTTTTCCTGTCCCTGTATTGGATGTCTGTTCTGCCCCAACCCCGCCTCCTTTTGTTACCACTCCATCTCCTTTGCTGCTGCTCCTACCCCAGGGTGCCATTCGCACCAACCTCTCACTGCATAAGTGCTTTATCAGAGTAGAGGATGAGTTTGGGTCCTTTTGGACAGTTGATGATGAAGAGTTTAAACGTGGCCGCCATATTCAACGAGGCCGTCCTCGCAAATACTGCCCCGATGAAAACTTTGACGAGCTTGTCGCACAGTAAGAGCCTTTACTTGCTTTTGTTTTTTTTTTCTGCTGTTGCTTTGGCTTTGCATGGTTGACTCATCCCATGTAGTTCTGCATTTCACCAATAGCAGTGCCACAGCTTTCTGCAACAAAACTAAATTGTGTTGATTTGTACATGCATTGCTCTTGTTTCTCTTCAGAACACCAGTGCTTTGAATAATGCTTTTTTGACGTCTTTAATGCAAATGTTGGTTGTATCTTGATTCAGCAGCTTACGGGGACCCTATAATTAAATACTTTTGCTTAACCCATAATTCCTCAAAGTGAAAGGATATTTTTGGTTAGAGTTAAAATGTGTACTGTTGGGGTAAAAATTCCTCCTTATTTAGTCGGTATAACAATGTAAATGTAATGAATGATTAAAAATGGTCCAAGCATAGGAAAAAAATTAGTAATACACACATAGCCCCTTTAAAGGCCACTGCTAAATGCAGGTTATTTCCTGCTGGAAGGCACTTTTCCCTCAGTATGTCCTATATAATTTTTTAGTATTTTTATTTTTACCAGGCTGGAGATTTTCTTAAAACAATATTTTGACTTTACGTGGTCAGCAAATACATACGCATCAAACATTCCCAGATGCACCCAGTTCTGACTGGATAAGAAAGATATCAACCCAGCCTCTCACCTTACGCAGGAACAACCCTCCCCGGTATACCCTTCTCTTCATTTTCTTTGGGCGGTAATCATGCCTTCTAAGAGCCTTCCTGCTATTCCTCTTACAGTCCTTGTAGAGCTCAAATCAGGCAGATACTGAAGAGCCATGTTCTTCCTATGTCCCCCCAGAACTCCCACTGTCAGCTCCTGCACATTGCCAGCCCCCAACCTCCTGTTGAGGTCTGGAGTCCAGGGACTAAAAATTTGTAGAGAGGCCTCTGGAGGGAGTACCCAAGCCCTCCTGTTACTACTTAAGCCAGAATTTTACACCTGGTTTCCTTGAACAGCAAAAGTCCATCCCTATACATGAGCACTCAGACCAGCCCTGGGAGTATGGAGCAACTAGGGAGAAAGCCTAAGTTTTCTTTGGTTTTGTTAACTGGGGGAAATTTCTAATTTGGAAGGACACCAGCAAACTTAAAACAAAACTTAGCTAGGAACTCGGGAGTCGATTGCATTTAACTTTGTTTTTATCTTTTTCTTACACAGTAACCCTTCCCTTATTAAAAACATGCAGAGCGGCCACGCCTACTGCACACCTCTCAATGCGGCTTTACAGGTAAGATTGATGGCTGTCCCACAGACACAGCAGAGGCACAGGTCTCCCCACTCATTTCAAAATATATTAGCCTCGCTCTAATTAGATATTAAATTTTAATTCCGTTAAACTTTTTTCTTAAGTGCACAAAGCATCGTGCTCCCTGGAGGCAAACACATCGGGCTGCTTCAGCATTAGCGGGATGCTTAGCATTTTGAATATTGTGGCAAAAAAATTAAAAGTTCACTTATTAATATTTATCAGCAGTATCATAATTTCCATCCTCTTATTTCAGAATTTCACTTGAGGCAAAAATACCACAAGTGTAATTACTCTAGCACAGCTATTAATGTGCCGGATGATAGGCCACCGCGCCACATGACCTTCTATTGTTCAAGGCTTTAAAGAGAAAGCGGAGCTTTGTATTTCTTCTTCTTTTTTATAAAGTCGATATTTTATATCTTTTCATTGTTCTTGGGGGGTGGCAATCTAAGTTTGGTTCACTTTGTGAAAGTAAACTGTTTTTTGTTTAAATAACAGAGGTGTTTAAAAAAAAAAACAAAAAAAAAAACCTCTTCAGATTTCTGGCAGATGGTTCAAGATTACATAATAATCGCACAGACTGTTTGTTTCCTACTGACAAACCCGAGCGCTTGTTACATCACCAGCAGTACTGGGGGATGAAGACATCGGTTTTGAGCAACAAAGAGAACACCACCCTAATGTGAGCTACCAGGGCAGCCCCCGCGCGTAGCAGGGTTTTTATTGATCGCAGGTCTCAGTTTCGAACTGGACAAAATAAATAACACCAGGGTCACTTCATTAAAGTACCTGGGTATGGTGCTCAAGTCCCCCTCAGAGAGCTCGTAGGTGGGTGGTATCCTTTTGGCCAGTAGTCCTGTTTGGTTTTGACCAAGACTGTTTTGACCAAGACTGTTCCAAGAGACTCTTGAGAACTTTTAAATGACATGTTCTATAGATAAATCTGACATTATTATAATCTCATACTCTCAGGCTTTTGCAGTATGCATTCTCTGTGGGGGATGTATCACCACAGAATTGGTTCTTGTGCCCTTCTACAGGGCCATAATACATAAACAGATGTTAAATTTCTTGGAACGAGGGCACACAATGGATAACAATGAAAAAATGATGGAATCCATGGTCATTTTGGGAACAGGATGCAGGGAAGAGGCATTAACAGCCACCCTGGTTGTCTCTGTTCATTAAACAAATACACAGGGAGCACCTACTCTGGGCCCTGCAGAACACTTTTCCCACATCACCAGCAGATTCTTAAGGTTCCTGAGAATGGAAGGTACGGCTTTTACAATTGGGGTTTAGAGGCAAATTCATGAGACTTAGCATTTCGGTAATTATATTTATTTATTTTTAGCCAAATTTAATAGGAGAAACCATTTTTTGTATTTCTTTTAATTATTTGTAGTTTACACTGTAACTTAGAAGAGTAAATGAAAGCATGCTTAGATGCCGCCACTGTAAATACCATTCATTAGTAACTTATTTTCCCTGGAGTCTTGTGAAGTGTGAATTTAAAGGCTGCTCTATCTGGAATAGTATTAGCATTACAAGCACATTTTACATTCATGAGGTGGAAAGGCAAAAAAAAAGCGATCCTCCTTTGGATTCTCTTAACTATGTGACTAATTTCAATTAGTATGCTTTATCCTTTTAGAGCCATTCACATTTTATCTCCACAACATTTGTTTTTAGAATCCTTTGCACTCTTTCTTGTTTCTGGTGGTAGCCCCAAAACTGTCTTGCAATTTTTCCAAGAACTCTTTATGTCCATAATGAGGCAAGGTCAATAAATTGGTAAAAATTCATGATTTGAGGAGTGGGGTTTTCCCCCCTCTCTTCTACGAGTTTAGATCCTTGATGAGTAGACAGTCACATAAGACAACTTTCTACTGTGCAAATTAAATAAAGCTCTGCCAGCAGGCCTTCCTTTTCCATTATCACCCATTTCCATTTTTTAAGACAAGTAAAAATAATAGTGGAACAATATCTTTAAAAAATTACTAGAGCAACATAATGCATGATATACAATATATAAAATAGGACAGCAGAATCCACTACAGAAATAAAACATGGGACTTGGGACAGATTGCACGATGCTCTGAAAAAGTGAAGTAACTAAGGGTAACCGCAAAGCTCCGTATTTATAGACTGCCTTTCTCCCCGAGGATCTCAGAGTGGTTAATGTTCCAGGAGTGATGGTACTTGGGGACTTCTGCACCATTACTTAAAGAGTTTCATTTTTTGGCAGAGGTGCCGGCTTGATATGAAACCACATACTGTGTGCAGGACAATTTATTTAATTAAGTCCATTTTTGTAATACACCTGCCTCTAAGTGGACATCAACTGTGGCAAAGAACTGTTTTTGTTAGGCATAAGCAGTTGGGGAAATTTTTGCTAACTTTAGGTGGGTTGCTCTGATCATTTGCTCAACAAAGAGTATTCAAGAGGCTCTGCTGCAGATCAGGCCCCTGGATTGCTTTGCAAGCCAGTTGATCATTTTTTAAAGGAACAAGGCTGGTTTTCATCACTTGTATCTTTCTTGTCTGAGAACCCAGGGATCAATCGAAGTACTTACCTCTGGATACCTTTCAACCCACTGTGGCTGTTGGGCTTCGGCCCATGTTCTGTGATCCATTCCCAATGAGCTATGGCCTTGACCTAGAATACTTTGAGAGTCAAAAAGAATAAATACTCATCCCAGTGAGGTTGGCCCCTCTGTGGCGTGACCAACATCAGGACATCAGTATATCCTGATGAACATGCTTTTAATAAACATTTCAATTTTGTCTTCTCAATTTTTCACTTTGGGGAAGCAATTAAAGCATCAAGCCAGTTTACAATCCCACTTCTGCCACATTCTGACCATATTATAGTGAAATTAGCTTGTGAGAGCTGATCTGGTGATAATTCCAGAGGAAAGAGTCTCCACTTGATGGTTCCAGCACAACTTCCATGACTGGTGAGAGGTGTGACCACTGTGTTGACTCAAGGAAGGGCAGTTAAGATGCTTGTCCAGCTGCAGTTTGCAAAAAAAAAAAAAAAGTAATTCTGCCAACTGTTGTGCCCCAAAATGAAAAAATGCTTTATTGCAATTTTAAGAGAGCTGTTGAAAGAAGTACTTGATGCAAATTACTTGACAAAAGTGTGGGGGAGTCAGGGAATGTTCAGATTTGCTGTTCATCAAAATGAGTTCACCACATTGGGAAATGAAAACAGGACTTTCCCCCCAGCTTTTTAAAGGAAGGCAGTTCTGTGCATTTAGAAGTGGAGAAAAGGAAGAGCTGTGGGATTGCAGAGGGCCCACCTTTGAAAGAGTCCGTCAGCCAGCACTGTGTTAGTTAAGTGCGTGTGCAGGTTTTCCACCATGGGGCCTGTGTCTAGGAAGCCCTGGCTGCAGAAGTTGTAAAGTGAGGCTGCAATTGTCGGAATAGGCAGACTTCATGCTGCCCAGCTCTGCACTTTCCTTCTCCGTTATTTGGCTCTTTCTTTCTCTTTAGAACCAGGATTTCTAGAGTAGTTTTGACTCTTGTATGGCTGGCCAGTTGAAGATACTATGCCAGATTATCTTGTGATTGTACTTCTTTTTCTCATTAGGATGGAAATCCAGGCATGGTGTTGTCCGCCAGAGGACAGTGTTGATAAATCTCGGTCCAATTACAGCTGCCGGTTTTTGAAAGTGTGTCCTCTTTAATTAAATGAAAAGTCACTGGGTCATAATCACCACCCAAATGAAACAAATATGGAGCCTTCATTCCAGTGGTGCATTTAACTGTTGTCTGCATTTCAGACTGGGGAGCCCTTTTATTCAAATGGAGTAGGTGGGACAGGAAGTGAGTGGTATCCTTCCACACAGTTCAGGGTTTTTTCTTTTTCATTTCTCCATTTTTTTTTTTGATGACACTCATTTGGAGTGACTTTGTCACCTTTAATATCGATGTTCGTCGGCACCAAAAAGAAATGTGATTTAGAGCTGCTTTTTTGCCGGTGATTTTTTTTCTTTAGTCCTGAAATCTCAGGCAATTGGTCTGAGTCTGAAAGATAATGTGGTCTTATCTCAAACCACACTATAAACAGATTCAAAAATCATTAAAACGGGAATGATGGGGGAGATAAAAATTGATTCCCATTCTATAATCCCTTCGTTATTCTATAGGATCTAAATGTTTATGGAAGTTCTCATAAGTTTGTGCAGAGCAGCCAGAATAATCTGATCAATTTTCTAATATCCAATAGTGGAGTCATCAAAATGGACAAAGAAATGAAAATTCTGTTATCTTTCACAGTGATCTGGAAATATTCAGTGCCTCTTGAAAAAAGACATCTGATTAGATGTCTCGTATTAGATAGCGTTCTCTATCTAGCCAAGAGAGTCATCTACCAAGCCAGACGGAATTGAGTCCGTCCTTCTCCCCTGGTTAGCTCTTCAAAACCAAGTGTGGGACAGGTGCCACAAGGCACTCTTAAGGCAAAATTCTTCCACACCTCTTAGAAAATTGTACTTGCCAACCATGGTACAGTTAATGTAAACTTGAAAGTTGTTTAATATACCTGTAACAGTTCCCTTGTCTTACATTCCTGTGTCTTCATAAATTTTCTCTTGGTTGATGGCAGGCTTCAATAGCTGAGAATAGTATACCTCTATACACTACCGCTTCCATGGGAAACCCCGCTCTGGGCAACTTAGCCAGCGCAATACGGGAAGAGCTGAACGGAGCGATGGAGCATACCAACAGCAACGGGAGTGACAGCAGTCCAGGCAGATCCCCTATGCAAGCTGTGTGAGTATTGTCCACCCAACCAGTCTTGGCCTCAGGCCCCAATCTGTTTTATGTGCACACAAGCCCTGCTCTTGGTTCTTTCTATTACCTTTCCTGTAATTTCTGATTTCCCAGAACCCAGGTAGAAGTTTGTGCTTCTAGAAATGTTTAGCTCCATTAGTGCATAAAAGGACTGACTTGCCCATAAAAGCAGTCAGCGTCATCCAGCCTTAAAGCGCACACGGCAGTGAACTGAGACGCATGCTTGCTTTCCCCGCTTTGCGTCCCAGGCCATGGTTTCAGTCCCACTACTTTCTTCTCTCCAAATTGAGTGTTGCATCTCTGGGAAAAAGTTTGTAGTTGGGTCAGCTTTCAGGCATGCTGAACTGAGCGGGGAGAAAAAGATGCTTGTTTACTTGGTGGTGTGAGACGCTCAACTGCAAATGCAGTGCTACAGCGTCGTTACCGCGCGTTAATGGTGGCACAAATGAAAGGCGGCGTGATTTATAGATTGCTCTTAAAATATCAAAAGGAAAATTAATAGGAGCATTATAGCAGCAGACGGCAGTATAATGAGTGCACATATAACTGAATGAAGTGATGGGCAACAGTCGCCCAGGCTGAATGTGAATGGCACCAAACCAGGCCGACCGTGGGACAGGCAGAGGCCATGAGGCTGTGATGACCTCGTGGGTGGGTGATGGCAGAGAATCGATGTGACTGTGATAACCCCCTCTCCCCCAGGAAAAGTTTTAAACGGAGAAAAGAAACCACACATTATTCCAAATGACTGCATTTGTGGGAAACACTGTAAAATGACGGACTCTCCCTTTTAGTCTGGTTCTGCGAAACTGTTGCCCACGGTCGGGGTCTAACCCATTTAGTGTTTGCAGTGCTGTCAGCTCCTAGAATAGGTCACTTGTCTACACGTTCTTTTCTGAATTACTGACCACCATCTTTCTTTTAAGATAATCGGGTGCTAGGAATGGAAAATATGACCTGTAACAATTAGGAACAGAATGAATTGGCATTTAATGACAAAAAAGTCATACCTGCCAGAATGATGATGGGAGGGCATGGGGGAATCTGAAATTTGATGTTCTAGCATTTGCATTTCATTCCCAATGTGTTCTCAGAAGGATCTTTCACAATGGAAACAATCATTTTGAATTTATACGAACACTATCTTAGCATTGTCTTCATAGCATTTTAAGAATGTGTTTAACTTTTACACTGATATCTCTGTATTTCATCCTTTCTAAAGCTGCCTGCTGTTTCTGACTCATTGTCTTCCCTCTCATGTTCATCTTTAAATCATTGTCATGACAGGAGTGTTGACTCAGATGTTAAGGAAGTTTAGAGCAACTGTAAATTGGTATGGAAGCCACCTCAGGAAATTGTCATTAGAGCAAAACCATCTGAAGTTATGGAGTGGAAGAGATATTATTTCTCTTAATCTGTACCAACTCCAAGGTTTAGTTGATGTTTATTCCTATTATTTAGTGTAAATGATTATTAAAACAAATAGAAAAAAAGATATTTGGGTACAAGCCTCCCAGGCAACGGTCTAAAGTGATAATAATTTTGCTGCACAAAATAAAGTCACTGTGAAGTTCAACTTTGAATTAACCCCCACCCCAGTATCACTGAAAAGCGTGTTTTATAGCAGTCATCATAATTTTTAATGAAATGAAGGTTTCAGCATTTTTTTTTCAAAGAAACCCTACATAAAGTCGTCAAAACGTGTTGCTCAGATCTCACAGGTTTACGCTGTTTGCTAGATGTAATTATATGTCAACAGCAGATTCCCTGTGCCTGCTATCACTGTCAGAGACTGTTACTCTTTTTGACCTCATATTTCCATTAAGTGAATTCTATAATGACATAGTTTTCATCCTTCAATATGCATTACCCTGCTATGATGCAAATTGTTTTTTAACTGTTCCAGTCTATTGGAATAAATCAAGCTGTAAACTTTACATCACGGCTTGAAGGACCTTGTTAGGAAAGCAGCCTGGCTAATACCTAGTATTGAAACAGAACTCTTCATCCTTACCCTTTCTGTGACTCTCACATACCACTCCATTTCCTCTCTCCTTTGAAACACTAGAAAGTAGTCACATAATTATGGCTTTAGGGTATTATACTTTTATCCTGATAGGAGCTAAAGGAGCTACAAAGCAAAATACTCCACACTGTGCATACACCCCCAGAACACACAATGCCGTACAACACCAGTCAGCTTTATTTAAAAACTCTTGTGTTCCCAGAGTGGCTAAACAAAGGAACTACTCAGATGTGAGGAGAAGGGAAATGTGTGGTTTTGCACACGCGTATTCATTGGTAACGCTTGCAGGCATCGTCTGCAAGGGGATAAAGGTGCATCATGGGCTCAGATTTCTCAGAGCCACTGCAAGTATGTGAAAGCATAGTGTTTGAATTACCTGAAACGTATCTTACACGAAACTCACCTATTTTATTGGGTGAAGCACCTCATGCCTCTGCTGCTACATTGGCCACACCCAGGGGCATCTGCTAGTATCAAGAAATGTCCTTAAATTGGATTTCACGTCTCTGGAGTTTTAAGAAACCTTAATATCTAACCAGGTTGTCACACAGTGGATGTAGCCAGTTAACATTTGCTGGGAATCCACTCTGCGTTAGGCGGCTGGGATCCCAGCAGGCATGACAGGATCATTACCTGTGTCTTTGGGGTAGTAATAATCTCAATGAATTTTGGCCACCGATTTAGGGGGGAATTTTTGGTTTTATTTTTTTTCCCTTCTACAGGGTTTTTATTTGTTTTTTTCTTTGTTTGTTTTTGTTTTGAGACAGAGTTTCACTATGGTGCCCTGGGTAGAGTGCTGTGGCATCATCATCACTCACAGCAACCTCAACTCTTGGGCTCAAGCGATCCTCTTGCCTCAGCCTCCCAAATAGCTGGAACTTCAGGTGCCCACCATGACACCTGGCTATTTTTTCTATTTTTAGTAGAGATGGGGTCTCGCTCTTGCTCAGGGTGGTCTCAAACTCCTGAGCTCAAGCGATCCACCTGCCTTGGCCTCCAAGAGTGCTAGGACTTTAGTCATGAACCACCGTACCTGGGTAACTTCTACAGTTTTTAAAAATTTTGATGTATCGTAGTTGTACATATTTGGGGGTACTTACATACCATGTACTTGCATGAAAGAAACTTGTATGGATGATTCAGAAAGGACGCTGTCTACTGTGTTTCTTAGGAGTGAAATAATGGACTATAACACAGTCTGTCTCAAAACTTTCCTTGCGGCCCACGTATAATGATCAAATCAGGGTAATTGGGTAAACAAAATATTCTTTCATGTTGTGAACTTTTTTTTAGGGTCAGGGAGGTATACCTGAATCTGATTTTTTTTTTTTCTTTAGCTTAGCAAAACATTTGTTAAAATCTAAAATTACAAAGCAAGAACTTTCATTAAGATGGATCTATTTCTTCGGGGCTCTCCAGCTTCCTTCTTGCTCCCCAAAAACCTTAAAAGATCTTGTATCATCAGATTCTGGTTTGTAAATCTGAAAATAGTCTAAAAGAAAGGAAAATGTTGATCGGGAAGACAACATTTAAGCCTCAGTATATGGCTAAGTAAAACACAGACAAATGCCTATCCAATGGACATTACCATAATCATGTCTTTGGCAGAGATAGAGTGATTTATGAAGTCAGAATTCTCAAACAATGAAAAACATGAAACAAACATGCAAAAATGTTCACTGACACAATTTAAGGTAACCTGCACTTACCTTATTCCTGCTAAGCAGCAAAATATTTTTGTAGAGTGCTGATGAATTTTAGTCTGAGTTCATAGCCCCTTTGGGAATTATTATCACAACAAATCATAAGAACCATGAAGATGTTTTGGCCTTTGCTCTGATTCTATTCTTAGAAATTTATCCTAAGGAGGTAAATCAACAGGACTAGAAAAATTAATGGATAAAAATGGCCCCTGTATTATACAAAAAGTAAAATGGAGAGGAAAAAAAGGCAACCCTAAAATTCCCAGCCTTAAGGGACTGACATGTCAACATGATATAATCTGATAACTGTAAAAGTTACAACTGTAAAGTTAGCAAAATAAAAAGTTTTTTGCTGTGTTTGTGGTATATAAAAATATCACCCCAAATGGAAAAGGATTAGCACAAACAACAACAAAAAAACTGACCTTAATTAGGGGGTTATTTTGTGATTTTTTTTTTTTTTTTTTTTTTTTTTTTAAGGACTACTGATCACTATACCTAATTTTTTCCAGAGGAATGCTAAGAGGACTTGCTTCACAAGCATCACACCATGTGCACTCTCACAGGCCCCATGCCTAGAAGGACACTACACTTTTCTGTCATTGTTTTTATAGAGATGAGGTCTCCCTATGTCACCCAGATTGGCCCCAAAGTCCTAGGTACAGGCTAACCTATCCTGCCTCAGCCTGTGGAGTAGCTGGGACTGGCAGTAGTTTTACTGTTCTGCTTATTTATCTTGAAATTTTTAATTTTTGAGTTAGGTACCCCACATTTTCTTTTTACATTGGGCTCGACAAATTATGTAGCCAGCCCAAGTCTTACTATAGAAACACAGATTAAACAAGACCATTAAAAGTTTAAAAATAGAGCGCCATATGTAAAAATGTACTATAATGCAATTTTGCTGTATTTTGTTTTTGCAAATAGCCTGTAAAAATAAGGGCATGATTTTTTTATTTATCCAACATCTAGACCCCCAAACCCTCCCTATGCTCTAATTTTAGAGTCAATTGATTGTGATGGTTCACTCTTCAAGGGCAGTCCAAAGCACTCCTCTGTTTTTAAATGGTTCAAGGGGCCTTTGGGGTTTGCATACAGCATCAACAACTATCCCCAGTACCTCCTACTACTAATACTTGATAATGTCAATTAAAAAATTCCTCCCTTCTGCAGCCTGTCCCAGAGATGGGACTCTTAAAAAAAAAAACTAGAATGGTTCTTTTGCATATCAAAAGCCCTGTAACAGAAAGTAATTTGTATTTGCAAAGGATCCCTTGTAAATATGATTTACGAACAACATTTCTCAATTGTTATCGGAGTGGTTTTGTGTGATCTCCCAGTCCCCTTCGGGTGAACCATGGGCTTGGTCCGTAATGAGAAAGTTGGCAGATCTCATCTCAGCCACACACATCCCACTGGCTGCTACCAGCCAGGGCCTCATGTTTTTGCCTTGTTTACAGCTGACAGCATTATTATTCTGATTGGGGCCCTGCTTTCTTATCATATTGTTGTGTTGAGCAAGCCTTTTCCTCTCCGTTTGTGTTTCCTGGCAGGGCTTTTCTTGCCTTATTGACAGGTTGTAAAAATATGCATTAATTTGGAGTTTCAAGCATGTATCATGGTGTCTCTTTGCTGTGTTTGCTTGAAGTTGATTAATGATAGAACCTCGCTTGGGGTCGTCCTCTGGAGAGTTCTTTCACAGGTTCTGCATGTTAACTAGCAAAGCAGAACACACAGCAAGCCGTGATTAGCCCAGCTACTGTGTACACCGGTCCCCACAAACCACACCGTTGCATTACATGTAGATTTGTATTTCGCATAGTTATTTGAAGATTGATATTTATCCACCCAGGATGCTACTACATGTGAGGCCCTCTTATCTCATACTCAACGTGTGGTCCCAGGACCAGCAGCATCACCTGAGGCTGAGTCTCGAGCCCCACCCGGACCTGCTGCATCACATGCTGCATTTTGTTTATTGATTTTTTTTTTTTTTTGAGACAGAGTCTCACTCTTACCACCCTGGATAGAGAGCTGTGGAGTCATAGCTCACAGCAACCTCAAACTCCTGGGCTCAAGCAGTCCTATTGCCTCAGCCTCCCGAATAGCTGGGCACCCGCCACAACACCTGGCTAGTTTTTCTGTTTTTAGTAGAGACAAGGTCTCGCTGTTGTTCAGGCTGGTCTCCATCTCTTGAGGTCAAACATTCCACCCACCCTCAGCTTCCTAGAGTGCTAGAATTACAGGGGTGAGCCCCCAAGTCCAGCCACACAGTGCATTTTAACAAGGGCCACAGGTGACTGGAGCGCACATTTTAATTGTGAGAAGCAAGGCTGGGGAGGACAGGCCTGGGTCTGTCCAGAGATGAATCATTCTAGAGCAGCGCTATCCAAAAGACCTTACTATGCTGATGGAAATGCTCCCTCTCTGTGCTGTCCAGCATGGTAGCCCCTGGCCCTCGCACATGAAATGTAGCCAGGGCACCCAGGAACTGGGCTTTAAATTACATTCGGTTTTCATTCATGGTAATTTGAAGAGCCTGGTGTGGCTAGTGGCTACTATATTGGACAGTGCACTTCTGGAGTATGGCTTTTACATTGTCCCAAAACACTTGAGTTGTATGGGGCTGGGAAATGCCCTCAGTGAACCTTTGCTTGTTTTTCCAGGCATCCTGTACACGTCAAAGAAGAGCCCCTCGATCCAGAGGAAGCTGAAGGGCCTCTGTCCTTAGTGACAACAGCCAACCACAGTCCAGATTTTGACCATGACAGAGATTATGAAGACGAACCAGTAAATGAGGACATGGAGTGAAGGTCTGTGCGGGCCAACCCTGAAAATGAAGATTGGAAAAAGGAAGAGAAAAAAAAAAAAAAGTCAAAAGTTAGCAGTGAAATTGTTCTCCATTTGTTGTACAGTCTGGAGGATTTTCACTACATTTTGACAACTCTGAAATGTGTTAACTCTTAGTGCCATCAAGAATCCCATTTGGGAGTATTTTTGATTTTTCTACTTTTTGTTGAAAAAAGGAATTTGTACTCTGTGCATTGGATGGACTTGTTTGGTACTTGGGATTTTCCTCTCTTAACAGTCAACATCAGTGTTGTAAATTTGCTAAACTGATTCACTTTTAGCAGCAGACTTTGAACTGCAGCCCTACCAGCGTTGGACACTGAAGTCACCCGACAGAGCTTGTGCACCTGAGCTGCAGACCAAGCCTTTGCCCAGAACTTAAGGATTCCAATGGACGACCTATTTGCACAGTACTGCATGTTGATTATCACTGCCTTTACTCCTTTTTTTTTTTTTTTTTTTTTTTTGCTTCCAGTTGGGATGGGGAAGGCCTTTGTGTGTGTGTTGGGGGGAGGGGTTAAAAATAATTATCCCAAACTCTTTAATGTATTGCTTTTTTTTTTTTTTCTTCTACTATACCATTTTAAGTTCTGACCTCAGGCCTCCATTTGGGCCCATGGCCTCTTGGAGGCTTAAAGTTTTCTGTACCTTGTGATGAATGTTGATAGGTGTTTTTATTATACAAAGCTGAATGTCACTTCTCGTTTGTAGCTTTCTGTCACTCACTCCATCTTCCTTCAGACATCACCACATTGATCTAAAAAGTCAGAAAACATTCCATTTGGTCTATTTTCAAAAGAGTCCCAAACGCTGCGCTCTACACATGAAGGTCCTCTCACACAGACGTGACGTCCTGCCAGAAAGAGAATGAATGACAGAAAAGAGAGAGAGAGAGACACTCGAGGAACAATGCCGATTCATTCCGTGAAGCAGTATTGGGGGTGGTCAGGGGGCTGTTTCAGATTTTCCTCTTTCTTTTGCAGCAACCATCATTCTTAAAAAATGCCATAGCGTTCTACCAGCACAAAGAAACATAGGCAGCACTGAAAAAAGTCTCATAATTTAGACTGACAGATACGGTCGTGGAAGCTCTCCCTTGGATAACCAAGTTGCCATGGGCTACGAGTCTCAGTTATAACCAGTGGGGGTTGCTTTCTTTACAAAATGGCCCAAAAATCCGGCTTCCCTGAGCAACTTTGCTGAAAGCCGTGACAGCAGAGGCACTGAGATTGCACATCAGTTCAGACCTGCTTGGTGGTGTTACTCAGTGAATGTGAATTAGATTTCAGATTGAACTTGTTATAGGACTTAATGAGGACTGAGTTTAGCAAATGCTCCAGTGCTAATTTCAAATGTGCAAATCTGGTACTACAGTTTGTTAATGCAATAGTGTCACACCAACCCAGAATCAGAAATTAACAGGAGAAGAAAGACATGATGGGGGGCTGGGCTCATCCCAGCCCCGGGCTTTTGAGAACAGAACATGGCATGCAGAAGGTGATGGTTCTAGGTCAGCACAACCTCAGTAGTCAGAACCCCTCGACACTTCCACTCTGCACCCACTTCCCTGTCATTTATTTATCTAGGACTGTAGATTTTGTTTTAGTTCGAGAGCCTTTCAAAGCTTAACTTATACTCTTCGTACCTTTTTTTCCCTAAAATTACCAAAGATACTACACAAAGGTAAATTATGTTCTCTGTTTTATGCTTTATCTGATAAAGCCAAATATCCTCTTATTGTTGATCAAAGGAGGCAAAAGAATTTAGAGGCAAATGACAAGATTATAGGCTATTGCTTACCTGAGAAAGAGAACTGCTCCTTCACTATAGAGTAAATTTAGAAGACCAAGTAGATAATGAAACCAAAGTTGTTACTTTTTTCTAGTAGTTTTTTTTTCTTCCCTATACCTCTTTAGAGACCAAAACCCATTCTTAGAAATTATGGGACTTCTCAAATAAAAATAGGACACAGTGTTAAAGGACCAACAGAAACAGGGTGTCCCATCTCAAAAAAAAAATGATGTATACCACTGAAAATTGGGTATACATTTTTAATAAAAGGAGGCAGTTACAGAGTCTGAACAGAAAAGCTTCCACAATTGAACGAGACTACATGATAGTGTTTTTAGAATTCAAACAAAAAAATTTTTAGAAAGATCATATGCCACTTTTGTTTAAGGACCGAGTTATGATTGCTGCATTCATTTTGTTTTATCTTGGCATGTATCTTCCAGTTGATTTTTTGCTTTTGTTTACTTTTTGTTTAGGCCTTTTAGTCAGCATTTTTCATTTTTTAAAAGAAAAAGTAACACTCCCGTCCACTCATAAGCTTGGTACAAAAACTTCTTTGGCAGTTACTTTTGACGCTTCACTCTGCTTTCTGTATAAAGGGCGGTCTGTGGTCACTCAAGCCTTTTTTTTTTTTTTTTTTTTTAACTTTTCCAGGCAGCTTCATGATGTACAGGCAGTAGCCAGACAGGTCAGGGGAAGGGGCCCTGTGCTTCTAAACTGAGTGGTTGCTGGTTAGTTTGGTATTCAAAAGAGGATAAAAATCTGGTAGATTAGTTCATTCTCAGCATGTGTAGCTAGACATGAGTAAAGATAACAGCATGAGAAACTGTTAGTACGCATACCTCAGTTCAAACCTCTAGGGAATGATTAAAATAAAAAACATTTCACTCAGTTGCACTTAGTCGTATGTCTTGCATGCTTAGTCTAAAGACTGTAGCAAAAAAAAAAAATTAGATTTTACATATCTTTGCAGGTATCACAGCCTTGCAGAGGAACCAACTGAAAAAAAATTCTCAGGCTTTACAGCAAACAAATTTCACTATGATTTTTACACTTCTGATTCTGTATCCCTTGGGGGTATTCCAGTCGCTTCTTTAGGATGGGGTTTATTATGTTGTACATATATCCCAATGTGTCTGTGTGAATCTTTGTCTTTTTGGGGGGAGGGCAGAGGGTGGTTCTTTTTTTTAGATATTGTTCCTAAAAAGGAATAAATGCATACACCTGTTTGTCAAAATACCTTTGCTTTTTGTGCAACTGCTTTATATTAACTATACTAAAAAAAGAAATAGCTTTTGGGGGAAAAAAAACTACTGTATGTAATGGAATTGCAGAATATGCTGCACATGTATTTTATTTAGTTATCCTTGCTTTAAGAATATTGGATGACATTTCCTGACATGTGGGAGGGAGAAACTCCCAAACTTTTTTTTTTTTTTTTTTTTGCTTTTAAATTGTAACATAGTTGACAAGATTTTTTTGTTCTGTTCTCATTGATTGGAGCATTTTGTACAGGTTTTTTGGTGTGTGTGTGCGCGCGCGCCTGTGCGTGTGTTAATCTGTTTTTTGATACATTCCTACCCCTTGTGTTTATCCTACCACTGCCTTCCTGGCTATCTTAAACAAGTTCATACGTTTGAAAAGAAAAAAAAATGTTGTTTAAAAAAATGTTTTCTCCTGCTGCAGTAAATATTTTGCATGATGAAATTCCAGGGTCACACTTTTTCAAAGTTTTATCATTGAAGTAGTGATTCATAATGGGGAGTGTCAAAACTATTGAACTTTTGTATAAAAAAGAAAACACTTCTACAAGGTGCCAAGATGTAAAGACAATTTGTTACTTCACCCTTAACCCCCAAAGAAAAGCGTACATCAGGGAGGTAGTGCTGTGTAGTGGACAAATGCTCTGTCAGGAGCAAGGGTCCACCTCCTTGTCCCTGGAGTCTGTCTGTGTAAGATGAATTAGGCTGCCGCAGCAAAACGGAATATCAAGGCTTATGTACCTACGTGAAGAGTGACCTCCAGCCCTGCGACCTTCAGATGGCTCTAACACTATTCCCAGCATTCTGTCAAACCCAGTAAAGAAAACCTTGGATTCTTAGCCCAAGATATGTTCATTACTAGCCTTTTTATCACGAAAAAAACAGTTAAATATTTCCTTTCTTTTTCACATTCCAGCTGAGTTCTGTTTCCAAGGGCACAGACAAGAATGTGCTTAATAAGGATTTCAAAGTTTCTTGGTACCTTTTGGTTAATGGCATACCCTCCTGGTATTTCAGATGTTTTTAGAGTCAGTTTTGCTTTTTAATCCTGAGAATCAGATTTACAATTCTAAAGGTCCTTTATCTGTTGGGCCCAGTGTAGCTCGTGTGATCTCTGCTACCCATAAGCCTTGATGAAGATGGTACAGTCTGGACTGTGAGCATGGTGCTTCGTGTTTATGTGCTGCCAGTAAAAAGAATTCTTTTTGTTTTGTTTTGTTTTGATAAGGCATAAAAGAAACTCATTCCTTGACATCAACTGTAATTCCATCATTCCATGTCTGTGGATACAGACAATAAAAAAAAAATGTTGTGTAGTCAGTACTAATTACTGACATTATAGCATTCTCAAATGCAATAAAAATACTGGTTGTTCACACTGGTAGTAAAAGTCGCCACAGCCTAAGTTCTTTCCCCTTCTGACCTGCTGATATTGTTCGTTAGGCCTGTGCTCCCGTTTATCACCAGCTGCTTCCAGTGCAGAATTAAAATCAATCTTAACTAAAAGCTTTCATCATGAGAGAGAGCCGAAGCTCTTATCCTCAGGATTTCCAAGTGAAAAGTATCTACTTAAAGAATTGGAAAGGAAAAAAAAAAAAGAAATGCTATCTTTTCTCTTGAGGAATCACACCCTTATTTTTCTTCATCAAATTTTGTGAAGAAAAACAAAATGTTTAATAACTAGAATTAAGAGCAAACTAAAATTTCAGAGGAAAGCAATTTCATGAATAATTCATTAAAATTTCACATCTGCAAGATTAGTCATCCAAATAAAATGCTAATGTCAAAAACATGCACCGTCTATAAAATATGCTCATCAAGAAATCTTTTTTGCATATAATGATAAATGCTTAGATTAGAACAAATGATTTTATAAAAATATTCTATCAAAAGTATGCTGGATAACTGTATTCAGTGAAGATAACAGAACTCTACTACATAAATATTCCAGCAAAACTATCTTGATTTTGAGATTTCTCTTTATAATTGCAGACCTTTAGAAAAATTTGCTTTTTCTCTCTAATATTATTCTATTGCATATGTTCTAGGGATTAATGAACTTGAATGTCATCGTTCAGTAAAAATTAGATTTCCAGTGTATTGAGAGCAGTATTTTAAGTGACCAAACAATGGTAACTTAAAACCGTTATGTATGTAATTCAGAGCACATAATGCAAGCCAAGAGATGACTTGAAAATTAACCGAGCAGTCTTCATTCCACAAAACACCCACTGATGTCGAGAGCTGTGTAAACATTCTTCCCCAGCATTATTTTGAAAAGCTCACATTGGGAAAGTTTAGTAGTTGTATTTTTTTTTTACAAGTAGATTTTGCTATTAGGTTGCAAACTAGTGTCCTCTCAATACCAAACAGACCACATCTAGAAATTAATGTGGTCTGATAATTAGTAAAACATTTGCACCCTTAATTCTCACCTAGCTACTAAGAATGTAGTCTTTGGGTTAATTGAAATTCCTTTGATTGCCAGCTTAAACATAAATACTGCTTATAGCATGTATGGCTGGTGAAATTAAGAAGATACACTATTCCCTTAATAAACTGAAGGGTCCAAACCAAGCATTCAGGATATGTTACCGAAGATATTGCTGGTTGGGGCACAGCACATTTTTAATTATACTTGAGGGCATGTTCTCAAGCAGGAACGCTCTTTTAAATATATTTATTACAGGCTTGTCACACAGATAAGACAGTAAACTCAAAGTATTGGCTTTTTCAAAATGGGGGCCTTTATAGAACATAAAACTCTTAATAGTAATTTCACACCAACACAGGTTCGTGATAGTAGCAACCTCCCCTGCTCCCCCCGCCCCAGAAAAGATAAAAACAAAGTATAATTAGTCATATTAGAGTTTGTCTTTGATGATAATACATATTTATGTGTAGGGTAGTGATCACAATTCATCTTTCATCTTCATTGTAGCTTAATTAAAAGTATACTTCATTAAAGTGAAGTTGGGTCGCAAACCTTCATTTAAGGAATTGATGAAAAGTTTAAAATTCACATTGGAAGGAAATTAAATTACGTAACAAAACACTGGTTTAACTATGGGACAATATTTGGATTAGAAAACCATCATCCTAGATATAACCTACTTATATTTATTTTTAAACAGTATTTTATTTTTTGACAAAACAAAACCCTATGTCTTATTTCCACTTTGTTATAAAATGACATTGTTACTTAATTCCAAAATACAATCATTTAAAATTATCAGTGGTCTTTTTTTTTTTTTTTTTGGCTTAAACTGAAAAGATAAGGAAGGAAAAAGACAAGCTTTAAGTTATAATGTTAATTCGAAAGTAACCAGCCTTTCAAGAATTAATTTCAGCCAAAGCAATAATCATTATTTACCAGCCTGTGACATTTTTATCACTCATCATATTAGCAAATTTCCATTGAAAATGCTAAAATGGTTCGTCATAAGGCAGATAACTGCTCTAGCTGTAAAAGTGACCAACACAAGTGCCGGTACTCAAACATTAAATTATACTGTAATTAATAAAGACAGTTAAACTGTCTACTAGCAACAGCAATTTAGGTAACCACATTTGATCGGCTATAAATTGTAACTACATTAAAATTCCAGAAATATTAGCAATATGGATTACTTGATGGAAGTCGGGTGCTGATCACCAACTCTCATTTTTTTTCTTTTTTTAAACAACGGAAGCTCAGGTCATACTGACCACAAATCTGTGGGCGAAGATCAGGCCTTAGTACTTTTAATCTTGTGAAACAAGCAATTACAAATAGTTGCATCGATTTGTTAAAAAGCTTTAGGTGACATAAATTGTTTCCTGTTTAGCTTATTGCTCTGATACATAAATGTCACCAAGTCTGGTATTAATTAGGACCATAGAACAACACAGGGTGGACAGTATGGCTTCCAATCAAGAATCTGTCCGTCCTTTGTGAAAGTTTCAAGGGCTGTTCTCACTGGCTTGTTCTTAACATTAGTGACAGGAAAGGAAAACCATTTTGTTAATGTGAAATCTTTAATATCAGCTTAATTTCAGGTTCTAAACTAAATCTCAGAATTTCAGACTCTCTTTCTTGTTATTTTGACATAGAACACCACATTTTAAAAATATCTTCTAAACAGAATAATATTTACAAGGCATTTCAGCCCCTGAAAAGCTAATACTTTCCTCCTTTCTCAATACATGAAACTGTACGTGTTTCCTTGGGCTTACATTTCTGCACTTAAAATACAATTTTAAATGGCTTTTGCATGCTATTGACTTAACATAAATCAAACGTATCATATATACTTTCTTTAGGTTGGCATGCCACTTAGAAAAATATGTGAGATTCTGGAGTGGGGGGTGAAATCTGGAGAAAATGTATTAAATCGAAGTTTTTACTGTAATAGAGTATTAACATAAGCCAATGCTCATTTGCCATTAAGCTGATCCTTTTTAAACATACACATGCTTTTTATTATTCTGCACTCAAGCAAAAATTCCACATTCAAAGACTTTCCATCTAGTTGGGAATGTCTCTGGCAAGAAACATGTCAAGAAATCCTGACCTCCAGAAAGACAGCAGCATCATCTCCACTGAGCATTCCCCCTTCTGGGCAAGGAACACAAACCCACATCTCCCAAAATACAAGGTAAACACTGGTCAGCAGTGTGGAATGGGGAGAAACAATTACTCTTTAAATCCTTCCTCACTGCTGCTCCACCAGCACACAGATGAGCATGTTTGATTTGCAACATAAAAGATTCATTAATTACCACTTGAATATTTAAAGCTATTTTGCAGTCTAACAGATAGATAAAGCAGTGAATTAAAACCTCTAATAAAATTGTAAAAATATTTCGGTAAGTTTACCCATGTTATGATTTAGGGAGAGATTCAAGCATTCTCAGAGAATAGAATCTTAGCAGTTTTTCAAGTGTGTATTTGAAGGAAGGAGCTAAGTGTTTGGGGAATAATTTGTTTCTGACTTTCAAATGTTTACTAATTTATTTTCAAATCAAGCTTGCTACTTGAGGACTATGGGGGGAAAATACATCAAGCAGATCAGAAATTAAAATTATTTCAGAAATATTTAGCTGGGCAGAAAAGTTTAGAAACCCACATACATGGTGGTGGTTTCGTTCTGACAACATGCATCAACTCTAGAACCCTCCACCTCAGAACGCCCCCTCCCCAGCATTTGACTTAAATTCCATGATCTATCAGAGTTTTAGTGTTTGCATCCTGGAATCCTACAAGTAGACTGTGCCAAGCACATTCTTTGAAATCAAATGCAAGAGAACGCAGATACCAAGTTAAACCCTGACCAAAAGGAACTGGGTGACTTTGCTGGTTCCTTTCACTGCTTTGGTCTTCAGCTTCCTCTTTCTGTTAGTTGAGGACATTTGAGTAAATGAGGAAAAGGATTCCTTCCAATTTTAAAGTTCTAAAATTTTAATAACACATTCATTCTCCCTTGGGGAATTTTCTTGATGAAATCCATGTTGTTAGCATAGAAGAGTTTGTGTATTTCACCAGCTTTGTTAAGACAGTATCATTGAATCCTGCTTGGTACGTGCCGTTGGAAGGAATGTTCACTAGCATACACACTTCTATCCATCCAACAGCAAAGAAGCACTGGGCGACCTCAGCTGAGAGTAGGACAGATTCATGCCTTGGCCTCCCGGTACCCGGTGGTTCACAGGAAAGAGCGCTCAAGCATTAGCACAGGGAAGGCTGTGGAGACCACCTCCCTCCCCTGAGGACAATTAGGGAGGCTTCCCAGAACATGTGAGGTTGAACTGGAACCCACAGAATGACTAAGCCAAGGCGACCTCTGAACCATGAGGGAAAGTTCTGAGCAGAGGGACTAGAGCTCAGGCAGAGCTCGCTGTGTGAGAGGCGTGGGGCTTCCAAGCAGGAGTCAGCAAGAAACATAACAGAAAGACACTGAGTAAAGTCATTGTTGTGATTACCATATTTGAAGTATCTGGCAAAATAATAATTTCACTAACTAAATGAGTGCTTTACACAGTATTAAATCAGCTCTACTTTCGAAATGAGAAACTGAGGAACAGCAAAGTCAGGAGACTTACCCTGCTCCTTGAAACAGACCCCTTCTCCTCTGGCCTCTGGCCACATTAGTTTTCTTGTATTTGCTGGGCTGATGGCTTTAAGCAGGGGTCCTCAAACATTTTAAACAGGGGGCCAGTTCAATGTCCCTCAGACTGTTGGAGGGCCGGACTATAGTTAAAAAACAAACAAACTATGAACAAATTCCTATGCACACTGCACATATCTTATTTTGAAGTAAAAAAACAAAACGGGAACAAATACAATCACACTGCCTCATGTGGCCTCCAGGCTGCAGTTTGAGGACCCCTGACAGAGGCTCAAACCCACCAAGCATGCTCTGCCTCGGGGCTGGACATTGCTTTTCCTTTGCCAGGGATGCTCTTTCCCTGGCATTCTCTGTGGCTCACACCTTCACTTCCTTCAGGCCTCCCACTCCAAGGTGCCAGCAGAGACGCCTTTCCTGTCCTCAGTTTAAATGGCTCCTTCCTCACCCACTCTACTTCCCCAAACCCTGTCTCCCTTTCCTGCCTTGTCCTTTCCATTGCCCGTATCTCCCCTCAACATTGTATGTTTGTTTGTGTCTTTGCTTACTGCACATCTGCCTCCACCTACAAGGGCAGAGACCTTGCCTGTGTGGCTCCAGGAAAACCAGGAATCAATGCTCATGTTTGTTGAGTGAATGAGCAGACATACTGTGCGAGGAAAAGTAGAGGTGGGATTTGAAGCCCTACAACCAGATACCAGAGCCTTTCTGCATAAACCTTGCTATTGTATTTCCCAGCTAAGCCAACCAGACACATTAAAATCCTCACACTGAATATGTGAAGTTGAGAGCAGTCACCAGCATTTTATAGATGAGGACACAGAGGCTTTCTAAATGGCATGCTCAAGATGACCTGGAGGAAAAACTGGGAGTTGATAATTGTCCCCAAGGCCAATTTTACAGTCCATCTATTAGCACTGGGCATGCCATCTATGTCTGGGGAGCCT
Source organism: Nycticebus coucang (assembly GCF_027406575.1). Classification (NCBI taxonomy): domain Eukaryota; kingdom Metazoa; phylum Chordata; class Mammalia; order Primates; family Lorisidae; genus Nycticebus; species Nycticebus coucang. The sequence continues at coordinate 26,894,848 of NC_069787.1, forward strand.
CTTAACAAAATAAAGAGTTGCATGTAAAGGTACCAAATATGCTCACATGAAAATATGGCCTATTTTTTTGAGACAGAGTCTCTGTCACCCTGTGTGGGGTGGTGCCGTGGTGTCATAGCTCATAGCAACTTGAAACTTTTTGGGTTCAATCTCTTGCCTTAACTTCTGAGTAGCTGGGAGTACAGGCACCTGCCACAATGCTTTGCTAGTTTTTTAGTAGAGATGAGGGTCTCACTCTTGCTCAGGTTGGTCTTGAACTCCTAAGCTCAAGTGATCCACGTGCCTTGGCCTCCCAGAGTACTACAGGAGGTGTGAGCCACCACACCTGGCTGATAAAATAGCTTTAAAACAGAATCACTGACATTCATTTTGAAGATGTTACAAAGTTATCCAAAAATGTGGGGAAAAGAAAACATGGAAATGTGAGCCCTATACACTAGTTGTTCCCACTATTAAATACCGTGGCAGGAGAGCCATCCATAGGTGTGGAAAAAGACTAGATCGTAGGTTCTATCTGTTGGATATTTTGGGGGGTATCATGGTGTTTACTTATCTCAAAGCAGAATCTTTCTCTTCCTGTCTGAAATGGCAAGCAGCCCTATACTTTCCTTGAGTTTTTCAAAATGAGGCAGATTAAAAGTCTAATAGGTAGATAAAGACACCTATATCCAGAATCCCTTGCCTTAGTTGAGATCCAGTGTCCTTGGGGAAACAGTAAGAGCAACTATGAGCTCCTTGAGGACAAGGCTCACTCTGTCTTGTTCTCCATCGGGCCCCCCTGAGAGTACCTGGCAGAGAAGGAGAGGCTGGGAACAGTGAGAGATGGGCCTGAACTCCAGCCAGACAAAGGAATGAACCCCGCCCCCCCCCCGCCCGCCTCCTGATGGCCATACAACTTTGGGTAATTTACTTAAATCTCTCTGAGTTTCAGTAAAAATTCCCATAAGATTGTTATAATGATTAAATGAGTCGGTGTACATATGTAAAGAGTGGGCCAGGGAATATATTTTCAATAAATGGGATAGATGTTGAGAAAAACCAGAACCAGTGCCTGTCCTTGTGTTTTTTACGGTCTAGCTGGGAGCCAGACATTAATCAGATAGCCACACGTGGAAAAGTGAAAGTGCAAGGGTTACAAGAGTGTGTAACACACATGTGCTCTTGAGAAGCGGGATCAAGGAATAGAGATGAGAGACTGCATTGAGAAAGGGAAGAATCAGCAAGGTGGATTCTGATGACTTAGTTTATCTGTGTTCATTCCCATTCTTCAAGTGTAGCACTCTTCTTTTCTTTTCTTTTCTTAAAATTAAATCATAAACACATAGATCATGTATACATTAATGCATTTATGGAGTATAATGTGCTGATTTCATATAGAATTAGGAATGCTTACATTGCACTGGTTAATATATACCTCATCTCATTTACTTAATTATTGCCTTAAGACATTTATACTTAATAGATCCGACATGTACCCTTGCAATATGCACCATAGGTGTGATCCCACCATTCACCTTCCTTCGATCTGACCTCTCCCCTCCCCTCCTCTCTCCTTCTTTCTGGGCCATAGTTGTGATCTATTCTTCATATGAAAGTGTGAGTGATTGCAAATTGGTTTCATAATAGTACTGAGCACACTGGATATTTTTTCTTCCATTCTTGAGATACTTTACTATGTAGGATATGTTCCAGCTCCATCCATGTAAATGTAAAAGAGATAAAGTCTCCATCTTTTTTTAAGGCTGCATAATAGTCCATGGTGTACATATACCACAATTTATTAATCCATTCATGGGTCGATGGTCACTTGGGCTTCTTCCATGACTTGGCTATTAGGAATTGAGCTGCAATGAAGAATCTGGTGCACATATCTTTGTTTATAAAGTGATTTTTGGTCTTTTGGATATACACCTAATAGAGGAATTGCAGGATCAAACGGCAGGTCTACTTTTAGATCCCCAAGTATTCATACTTCTTTCCAAAAGGGACATATTAGCTTGCACTCCCACCAGCAGTGCAGAAGTGTTCTCTTTTCTCCACATCCACGCCAAAATCTGTAGTTTTTGGATTTTGTTATATGAGCCACTCTTACTGGAGTTAGATGATATCTCAAAGTGGTTTTGATTTGCATTTCTCTGATGATTAAAGATGATGAGCATTTTTTCATGTGTCTGTAGGCAATGCACCTGTCTTCTTCAGAGAAGCTTCTGTTCAAGGCCCTTGCCCACAATGAAAAGGGATTACTTGTTCTCTGTGGATTCTGGTTATCAAACCTTTGTCAGAAGCATAACTTGCAAATATCCTCTCCCATTCTTAGGGCTGTCTGCTTGCTTTACTTACTGTGTTCTTGGCTGGGCAGAAGCTTTTGAGTTTGATCAGATCCCAGTAATGTATGTTTGGTGTTGCTTCAATTGCCTGGGGGGTAGAGTGGGGGTGGGGTTCATAAAGTATTCTTCCAAGCCAATTTCTTCAAGTGTTTCTTCTGCACTCTCTCCAAGAATCTTTATAGTTTCATGTCTTCAGTTTAAATCCCTTATCCAGTGAGAGTCAATTTTTATTAATGGTGAAAGGTGTGGGTCCAGTTTCAATCTTCTACAAGTCGCCATCCAGTTTACCCAGCACCATTTGTTAAATAGGGAATCTTTACCCCAATTTATATTTTTGATGGGCTTATCAAAGATCAAATGATGATAAGTGTCTGGGTTCAGCTCTTGGTTCTCAATTCTGTTCCATACATCTACCTCTATTTTTGTGCCAGTACCATGCTGTTTTGATCACTGTAGATTTATAGTATAGTTTGAAGTCTGGTAGCATGATTCCTCCTGCTTTGTTTTTATTTCTGAGTAATGTCTTGGCTATTTGAGGATTTTTTTCTGGTTCCATATAAAATGAAGTACTATTTTTCCCCCCTCTTTAAAGTATGACGGTGGTGCTTTGATAAGGATTGCATTAAATTTGTAAATTGCTTTGGGTAATATGGACATTTTAACAATGTTGATTCTTCCCAGCCATGTGCATGGTATGTTTTTCCATTTGTTGACATCTTCAGCTATTTCTTTTCTCAGAGTTTCATAATTCTCTTCATAGAGATCTTTCACATCCTTTGTTAGGTAAATTCCCAAATATTTCATCTTCTTTGGCACAACTATAAAGGGAATAGAGTCCTTGACTGTTTTTTCGGCTCAACTATTATTGGCATATATAAAAGCTACTGATTTTTGAGTATTGATTTTGTATCCTGAGACACTAGTGTATTCCTTGATCACTTCTAAGAGTTTTGTGGTTGAGTCCCTGGCTTTTCCAGGTATAAAATCATATCCTCTGTGAAGAGTAAAAGTTTGATCTCCTCTGACCCTATTTGTATACCCTTAATCGCCTTCTCTTGCTTGATTGCAATGGCTAACACTTCCATTGCCGTGTTAAAAAGCAGTGGAGACAATGGGCAACCTTTCCTGGTTCCTGATCTGAGTGGAAATGTTTTCAATTTTACTCCATTCAATATGATATTGGCTGTGGGTTTGCTGTTGATGGCCTCTATCAGTTTAAGAAAAGTCCTTTCTATACCTATTTTCTTAAGAAGAAATATATCATTCTTATATATCACTCTTATATTCTTTGGAGGTGCCACCACTCTTCCACCTGTCAATGTGGCTTCAGTAGGATCATCACCTTAGCCTGCCAGCTCACATCTCATCCCAAGACTTTTTTTTTTTTTAGGGTTTTTTTTTTTTTATTGTTGGGGATTCATTGAGGGTACAATAAGCCAGGTTACACTGATTGCAATTGTTAGGTAAAGTCCCTCTTGCAATCATGTCTTGACCCCATAAAGTGTGACACACACCAAGGCCCCACCCCCCCCTCCGTCCCTCTTTCTGCTTCCCCCCCCCATAACCTTAATTGTCATTAATTGTCCTCATATCAAAATTGAGTACATAGGATTCATGCTTCTCCATTCTTGTGATGCTTTACTAAGAATAATGTCTTCCACTTCCATCCAAGTTAATATGAAGGATGTAAAGTCTCCATTTTTTTTTAATGGCTGAATAGTATTCCATGGTATACATATACCACAGCTTGTTAATCCATTCCTGGGTTGGTGGGCATTTAGGCTGTTTCCACATTTTGGCGATTGTAAATTGAGCTGCAATGAACAGTCTAGTACAAGTGTCCTTATGATAAAAGGATTTTTTTCCTTCTGGGTAGATGCCCAGTAATGTCATCCCAAGACTTTTATTAAAACTACTGAGAGAAGCAATCTTCCAGAAAAGATTGTTGATAGACTGGGACATGCCCCTGGTTCTGTAAGTGGCAACTTTTGCTGTATTATGGGAAGGGTCCACCCCTTCTTTCTAAGGAAAGAAGAAGAAAACAGAGGCAAAGGAGAAAGAGGTCAAAACCAAGAACAAGAATGAAAGCTGAGACCAAGGTCGAGATGGAAAACCAGGAGGGGAGACTAAAACCAGAACAAGAAGTAGAAACATACATATATACCAAATACGGATCACATTTTCTGAGCCCCTGGATCCACCTGTTACTGAAGGCATATTTGTGGGTTTTCAATCATATAAGTCAATAAATTACCTTGTATTATGTCATCTTGAGTTGACTTTCTGTCTCTTGTAATTAAATAGTCCTAATGGATGTGCTATCGGTTGAGGGAATTTTGCAGAGGGAACAACATGCATCAAAGCCTTACAACGGGAGGGGACATTCCAAGTTCAAGGATATGAAAGGAAGCCTTTGTGTCTGGACCTCCACATGTGACAAGCTAGATTATGTTTAAGATCAAAGCAAGGGCTGGGCCTCTCCTTGTCAGGCCTTCATGGGAAACAATCATGTGACAATCCGAAAATGTGTTCTAAGTTACTCTTCCTCTCTCATTTTGGAGATAAAATTAGGATTGCAAAACACACAAGGCTAAAAATGACCCACTTTAAGGGCTAGGACAGAGGCAAAATGAATGTTCTGTGCTCTAATGAAATTCAACATAATCTATGGGGCCAAAAAGTGATAGTCGAGGGGGACAGAGCAAGATGACTAAATGGAAACCTCCAGCCTACGTCCGTCTGCAAGAACACAAAATTCAACAACTATCCACGCAAGTAAGCACCTTCAGAAGCAAAATGAGGTGAGCAATCACACTATCTGGCTTTAACAACATATCAAGGAAAGAGGCACTGAGGAGGGCAGAAAAGACACTCTTGCATTGCTTACTTAAAGTAAGGCAATGGTTCTCAACCTTCCTAATACCACAGCCCAGCAGTGTGAGTGGAGAGTGAACTGTATGCCCTGGGGATGGAGAGTGAAGTGATTGTGGGAGTTGCACTGAAACCCAGGCTGCCCTGGCACAGGGGACACAACACAGGGCAAAATTCTGCCAGTGGCCATGGAGGGAACATTTAAATCAGCTTACCCAGAGGGAATCCTCCACCCGAAAATCTGAGTTCCCTCTAAAGCCTTACCCAGGGTAGACAAAGAGCAGCCTGGGGTCTGGATAAATTCGTATGTCAGTCGGGCCATGAAGGTTGCAGTCCTTGGGCAATTGCTGCTGCTGTGATGACTTAGAGACAGTGGATTCCGGATACACATGACTCATTGAGACACTAGCAACTGTGGCCAAGCCAGTGCCTATGTGATCTCTCCACCTCCTACCCCAACTATAGGCAGTGGCTCAGGGAGTCTTCTTCTATTTGGAGAAAGGAAAGGTAAGAGCTCAGAGGACTTTGTTTTATGACTTGGGTACCAGCTTACCCACTGGATATGGATCACCCGTCATTTTTGGAATAAATATTCTATCTCATTCTCTCTCCCTACTTGCTTTTTAAGGTTAATAACTCTTAGATTTGATGCGATTTTCTAAATTGTAGAGGTGTACTTCATTCTTTCTTATTCTTTTTTCTCTTCTGTATATTTTCAAATATCTTGTCTTCAACCTTCCTAATTTTTCCTCTTGTGCTTGGTCAGCTCTTCTGTTGAGAGATTCTGATGCCTTTTTCAGTTAGTCAATTGAATTCTTCAATTCTAGGATTTCTACTTGATTTTTTTTAAAATTATTATTTCAGTCTCTTTTGAAGGCTCCTGAATTCCTTCTCTATGTTGTCTTGAAGTTCATTGAACTTCTTCAGGACAGATTTTTTTTTTTTTTTGAGACAGAATCTCACTCTGTTGCCCCAGGCTAGAGTTCTATGCAGACCCCTGAAATTCCTGAGCCCAGGCCTTAGTACCTAGACAACATTTCTGGACCCACCTTTAGGTCCAGAAACCTACTGCCCTAAAGGGAAGAACCTCATCCTAGCAGAATTCACCACCTATGGACTAAAGAGCCCCTGGGCTTTGAATACACATCAGAGGTAGCCAGGAAGCAGTCACCACTGGCTTTGAGTGACACTGGACTGGCTTCAGATGTGACCTGGTGCTTGTGGCCAGGAGGAAGTGCCCATGTCACTCCTCCCCCAACTCCAGCAGCCCAGTAGAGAGTGAGGGAAGAGAGGGAGAGACTTTGTCCGTAATCCATAGAAACCTCTTTTGACTTACCCAAGCTCGCCAAGGCGGTCCCACCAGGAATCTGCAGGTGTCATAGCACTACTAGGCATGGGACATCCCCAGTACTGATACAGCTCCAGTTACCAAAGACTTAGACTGAAACAATCAATTCCCTTTGAATATCAGGAAAGCCTTCTCAAGAAGATCAGGTTCAAACAAGCCCAGACTGTGAAGACTAAAAAAACGTACCTAACTCTTCACTACCCATATATCAATAAGCATCATGAACATGCAGGAAAACACGATCTCTCCAGGTGAACTAAGTTAGGTACCAGTGATCAGTCCTGGAGTGATAGAGATATGTGATCTTTCAGACAAAGAATTCAAAATAGCTGTCCTTAAGCCAGGCATGGTGGCTTACACCTTTAATCCTAGCATTCTGAGATGCCAAGTTGGATGGATTACTTGAGCTCAGGAATTTGAGACCAGCTGGAGCAAGAGTGAGACCCATGTCTCTGCTAAAAATGGAAAAAACTAGCAGGCATAGTGGCGGGCACCTGTACGAACAGCTACAGCTGAGGCAAGTGGATCACTTGAGCCCAAGAATTTGAGGTTGCTGTGAGCTTTGATGCCAGGGAACTCTAGCCTGGGGCAACAGAGTGAGAGTCTGTCTCAAAAAAAAAAAAAAAATCTGTCCTGAAGTTCAATGAACTTCAAGACAACATAGAGAAGGAATTCAGGAGCCTTCAAAAGAGATTGAAATAATAATTTTAAAAATCAAGTAGAAATCCTAGAATTGAAGAATTCAATTGACTAACTGAAAAAGGCATCAGAGTCTCTCAACAGAAGAGTTGACCAAGCACAAGAGGAAGAATTAGGAAGGTTGAAGACAAGATATTTGAAAATATACAGAAGAGAAAAAAGAAAAAAGAATAAGAAAGAATGAAGTACACCTCTACAATTTAGAAAATCGCATCAAATCTAAGAGTTATTAACCTTAAAAAGCAGGTAGGGAGAGAGACTGGGGTAGAATATTTATTCCAAAAGTGACAGGTGATCTATATCATTGCAAAATTATTTGGATGAATTTTATATTGTTTCTCTCATTTCTTGATCAGAGAGAATTTGGCTGGATAAAGGACTCAAATGTAGAATCACAGCTAAACAGAGAGAGGCATCATTATGACTACAGCTCTCTAAAAGTGATAACTTTTTTCAAAAAATGCCTTCATGGTCTCAAATAAGCATGCCAATTATGTCATAAAACATGCTAAACAGCAAGACAATGAGACACATAGCGAAGAGACTCAAAGGGTGGCACATATTTTATTTTTTTCCTCTACCATGAACTAAATATTATCTCTTTCCCCTGCCCCCATCCTATCTCCAAACGCAGCTTATGTCTGTGTAAAGCCTCACATTCTCCCTTCTCCACCCTAACGGTGAGTTTCCATAGCTGAAATTCAGGCTGGCACACATCTGGATAGTGGTATCATTGTTTAACTCTGTTGCCCATGCCACACCAGCTGTTAAATTTTCTGAGTATTGCCCCTGGTTTCCTCTATGCTGGCGGTTCTCAACCTGTGGATTGAGACCCACAGGAACTGTATTAAAAGTTCGTGGCATTAGGAAGGTTGAGAACCACTGCTCTATGCAGTAATGAAATTATGCCTTGTCCTGCTCTCATCATAAGAAAATTCAGAGGACACTGATTGGCCCAACCAGGTCATCTATTCCTTTCTTAGCCAATCGTAACGACTGATCGCAAGAGGACTGCCCTCTAACTAGCTATGCCTATGAGAAATATGTTTGCCAGACTTACTATGATCACATCGAATGGGGTAAAACTATTCCCTTAAAAAAAGTGTTTCTGGGCTGGCACCTGTGGCTCAAAGGAGTAGGGTGCCAGCCCCATATACCGGAGGTAGTGGGTTCAAACCCGACCCCCAGCCAAAAACTGCAAAAAAAAAAAAAGTGTTTCTGTAAAGGCTAAAATGACAGTTGTTTGCTAGTTCTAAATATTATTTTGCACTCATAGAACTGAAAGACATAAATCCCTTGGTCCTCAAGTTGCTGTAACTAGTCACATCTTACAGCAAGACCATTCAGTTCACGAGCAGTTATAGACCTACTGTGTGTCAGACCCCTTGTTACAATCTGAGGGATTTAGTAGTAAACAAAGCAGACAAAAATCCCTTCCTCCTGACGCTTCCTTTCTAGAAAGGGGAAGAAGATAATGTAGGTTCGATGATGCCAAGTGCTTGGCAGAAAAATAAAGCTGGGAAGGAGAAAAGGGAGCACCAGGGATGATCAGGGGGTTGCCATCACAAGGACCTCAATGATGAGGTGTCTTTTGATCAAAGATCTGACCGAAGCAGTATCTGGGTAGATCTATGGAGTTTGAATGTGTTGGGTGGAGGGAATAGAAATGCCAAAGTTCTGAGGTTGGAGCAAGAAGAGTGAGGAAGAGGGTGATAGGAGGTTATGGAGAGCACACAATGTCCGGCCTCCTTGTGGGGGGCGTTTGCATTTCCTCCTGGTGAGATGGAAGGAAAACTTTGCACACAAGTGTGCCATCAGCGGACTTGGGTCCTTTAGGAATTGCTCTGCTTGCTGCATTGTGAATACAGGGAGGCAAGGTTGGAAGAACAGGGATCCCTTACAGGTGAAACTATGGTGGCTGGTTCTGAGAGGGTAGCAGAAGAGATGAGTGATGACAAGAAGGCATTATGTTTTGAAAACAGAGCCAGTGGAATTCACTGCTGAATATGGTATCTGATGCGGGATTAAAAGGGCCCATAAAGACCCTCAGATTTTTGGTGTGATAACCTTCAAGAACAGAGTTGCCATTTAGAGGAGATTCCAGAAGAAACAGGTTTAAGGTAATACCAGGAGATTGAGTTGGACTTTTAAGCCCAAGACGCTTCTCAGCAATTCAACCAGAGAGGGTGAGTAGGCAGCTGACTAGAGGAACCTGGTGTTCAGGGGAGAGATGGGGGCTGGATATGTGCAGGGGTTTGTGTGAGACACAGGAAAGGGTCAATTCTTATTTTTGGTTTCAGTTACACAGAGAAGGTAGAAAGTCCTAGTCCCATGAAAATGGAATCTAATCTGGAGAAATTGAATAGTTTGGATTCAATAAAATCAAGAATTTTGAGATCCAGATGAATCATTTTGAGGGCAAAACACCAGGTGACTTGCTTAATAAACTTAAAATTCATGTCCTTGGAGAAAAAGTCTCTCAAGTTAGTCTTAAAAGAGATTGTCCTCACTGTTTAGCATGAAAGTTCATAAAACAAAAAAATTTACTTTGTAACATGAGAACTAGAAAAGTGTGTGCGGAGAGGAAGAGAGAATGTGAGCGCAGGTGAGTGAGAGAGCACCAGGGAGCATTTTGTTTATATATGAACAACTTCTGACCTCGAGTGTCCTTTCCTACTTTGGACATGTTCAGAGTTACTAATTTGAAAATAAACATTTCAAAAAGATTAGTTCATCCTAGGTTCATTCCGTCTCTGAAGACCTTCCTTAATTACAAAGTCTGCATAACCCATTTTCTTTGGTGTGCAAAAAGGTGTGTAATTAAACCATCAGCATAATACCTATCTCCATGTAAAACCCGCACTTATGAACTTTAACTGCTGAATAAAAACTCCTATTACATGACCATTAAGTATTATGAATAAAGCAAGTCATGGTAGGACTTGATTAATTTTTATGCACTACGGATTGTATCTAGAAGAAATTTGATTTTGGTGGGTCTTCTCCTAGGCAACCCCACAGCTTTCAATGGCTAGAGAAAAGTGTGTGCTGAGTTGGCCCAGGAAAAAGGCATTTGACCTCATTATAGACCTCAGATACTCTTGAGATGTCTGTGCAGGGAGAAATCTCAGACCCCACTAATAAATAATACAATCAGCGTTGGAGACAAAGGAAGTGGGGCAAAGAGTGAGCAGAGAAACATTGTTGATTACTCCAGTTAATTTCCAAAGATGACAACTTTTTAGGTTTATACATATTATCTTAACTTTTTAGGCTAATACATAAGAGCCATGGTTTGGGTTTGGCGAATTTATTTATTTTATTTGGAATTCTAAAAATCATCCATTTATGCCTCAGAAGCTGAGACTTGGGGAGTCTGGGCTTAGACTTTGTGCGAGAAAGGGAGAGTTGTAAATGGCAACTCAAAATCCCCAACAAAATTTATTCTATGAACCTCTGAGTAGGGAAGGAGGATGGAGTGCAATGTTTCTCGCCAGAAAGAGCTGAGTATGACCCGCAGGTAGAAAGGAAAATGACTACAGCTTAGAAGCTGGGTCTCAGAAGTATCCAACATGATGCCTACACTGGGCCAGATGTCAGAAACCCCAACCACATTTAGAAGAGCGCCCAAACTGGAAAGAGCTAAGTTAAATTTTTCCAGGGTTAACACAGAGACACAGAAAATAATATCCAAAAAGGACTCTGACCAAGAGTTAACAATTATGACAAGAGGTGCCTGGCTGATGTCTTGAGAATAGCCTCTGAGGGTCTGGATACTTAAAGCAATAGGAGAAAAATCCAAAGAGTTTTCATGACCTCCCTTCTAGATGGCTTCAGGAATAGGTATGGCCTAGAAACAGAGAGATAATAGCTAAACCCCAGCAGGATGGGGAGTATATAAGCAAAGGCAGATTCCCTCGAGCATTATCTTTGCCTCCTCTTTTCCTCCATTCCCTGATATTAAAAAAAAAAAGTCCCATAAAGGGAAAAGAGCAGTGTTCAAAGTGGAAGAACAAGCATATTTCTTAGGAGTGAAGTTCAGTTGGTAGAAAGGTGGAAAATGTGATAACAGCTGAGCCCATCATGATGCTAGAAGCTCAAACATTGAACCTCTCCCTGGGGAGTAGGCTTTAACTTTTTTCCAGAGTCCAGTTTACTAGCCAAGTTAGCTAATACCACCTCAGAAATACAATTACTATGAAAGACAGAAAGCAATCATTTAAATATAAGGTTAAAATAAAGATTTTCAGCATAGACCTTTTGGAGAACACTCACAAAGGAAATGCTCCAGCAAAAAGGAAAACAAGTCACGAGTCCCAGAGAATATTATATTTGATAAATAAATGTAGATAAATAACATAGCAAAGTTTACTTTTGTGCACAAAAGCCTAGATGAAAACAAATACAGTCTTAATAATCCAGGACAAAATTGTGTATGGTATCAACATGTACCTGTTTCCCCGAAAATAAGACAGTGTCTTATTTTAAGGTGTGCTCCCAAAGATGTGTTAGGTCTTATTTTCAGGGGACGTCTTATCTTTCCTGGAAGTAGGTCTTATTTTTAGAGGATGTCTTATTTTCGGGAAAACAGGGTAGGTATTGAGGAATGGGCTCAGATCCAAAAGTATAACAAGAAGATGGGGAAAGAATGCTAAGGTAGCTATCTGATTCCAAGGAACTATGTAGTTCTTTTATATGCTTAAAAAATTTATAGGGAGGCATAGTAATGTATATTGATCTTAATGAAAGGAACAGTTATCAAAGTGGTGAAAATGGTATGCGGAACTTTCCAGCTCTCAGTAGGGTAACAAAGATGAGGAAAATAGAGTATACAGAAAATAGGAAACATGATATCAAAGACAAGTCTTAATAAAATGGTTTTATACTAAGTATAAAGATATTAAATTCAAAAATGAAAAGACAGAGACTCTGATCCTAGATAAAAACACACATTTTAGCAATATGTTCTTTACAAACACAAAGAATACAAACAGTACACAAACAAAAGGATATAGAATTTGAAAATAAGATAATAAATAAGCGAGATCAAGAAAATATAAACCAAAAGCAAACAGTGGTAACCATTTCAATTGAAAAGGAAAAAAGGACTTTTGGGAGGGGGATTCACAATGGGCAAAGAGATAAGTTAGAAGGCTAACAAAGGAATAAGAGAAAAGGAAGGTACAGTGATAATAAGCATTTAATATCTACCTAATAACATAGCCTCAAAATATAGTAAGCAACAGCTAGAGTTACAGGAGAAAAATAAAGAAAGCACTATAGATGAAAGATTTATCATACTCTTCTGAGGATGTGTTGAATCAATCAGAAGAACAAAATCAGTACAAATATAGAACATCTGAGTAAATTGTGGGCTCAAGCTAATAGAGATAAAGGAATAGGAAGAGAACTGTATATCAAATAAAAAATTACATTATTTTTAGCCATACATGGCACATTCCCTAAATTGAGCATGTACTAATTTTAAAAGTTAGCCTTAAAAATGTCAGAGAATAAGTATCATAAAAAACTTACATTACCTTACATGATTTAAGATTCTATAAGCCCAGAAACAAAGTAACTCTCTGACTGAAGTGAAACTATCATAAAAACCTTAAAATACTTAAAATTGAATGACAGAAAAAGTGTTGAAGTTGTTCTTAGAAGAAAATATAGCTTTAAAAACATTTGATGGCAAGTAAAGGAGCATAAAAAACTAATTCATGAAGTTGAAGATTTCTGCTGCTTTCAGCCAAGAAAAAATAAGATGAGCCCATGACTGCCCAGGCTGCTGCCTTGAGAGAATTTACAGCCTTCAGCACAGGAAGGAGAAACCCAGATTAGCAAGAACAGTAGCCAGGTCCCACACAGAGCTGGCAACAGTGCCTGCAGCCACCAGCCAGACTGGAAAACCTCAAGATTCACAGGGCATTGATTAGAGTACTTAGCAGGATCTTGCCTTGGTAATGAAGATTAATTAGTTCTAGAGTAAACATTGCTCAAGTGCTAATGAAACTTAAAAACCAGACGGTAAAAGATCAAACTACTTCCAACTGCATCCCAGAACAAAACTCAGGAATATTCGTAATAATAATAATAATAATAAAGTCCAGCACTCAACTATGGTAAAATTAACATCTGGCGTTCAATAAAAAATTACCAGAAAGAAGCAGAAAAATATGACATATATGAGAAAAAAGAATTGATAAATTGAACTAACTAGCATAGATATTAGAAAGAGCAAAGATATTAACACATTCATGATAACAGTATTTTATATGTTAAAAAACTTAAATTGAGACATAGAATATATAACAAGACTCAAACCAAACTTCTAGAAATAAAATCTGTGATGTCCAAAATGAAGAAATACATTAATGAGATTAATGGCCATTTAGACATTGTAGAAGAAAAGATTAATGAACTAGAAGGCATAACAGTGGAAACTATCCAAAATGAAAGAGAACAGGAAATGAATAAAGGAAATAGAGAAAAAGAATGAGAAAGAGGAAAAAGGAAAGAAAGATAGAAGAGAGGGAAAGAGGGAGGAGAAAAGAGCATCAAAGAGCTTGGGAACAACATAATCTACATGTAATTAAAATCCCCAAAGTGGGGTGTGAGGCATAAAAATAATTGAAAAATCATAAATGAATTTCCCTCCAAATGTGCTGAAAGCTATAAACTCACAGTCCAAGAAACTATTTTCACTACTCCTATAGAGCTAGAGATTCTATCCAGAGCAATAAAGCACCGAGATTGAAAAAGAAGTGAAACAGGGCAGCGCCTGTGGCTCAATGGAGTAGGGCGCCAGCCCCATATGCCGGAGGTGGCAGGTTCAAACCCAGCCGTGGCCAAAAACGACAAAAAAAAAAAAAAAAGGGGATGAAGCAGGAGATATGATGGGATCCATGAAAAGAAACTAGAACTAGTAAGTGAGTTTGGCAAGATTGCGAGCAAGTAAGAAGATCAATATGTAAACATCTATTCTATTTATATGTTTTAGCAACAAACAATGTGAAACTGAAATTAAAAAACAGTGCCACTGACAATGACATTAAAAAATATGATATATGTAGGGATAAACTGGGCAAAATCGGTGAAATTCTTTTTTTTTTTTTTTTTATTGTTGGGGATTCATTGAGGGTACAATAAACCAGATTACACTGATTGCATTTGTTAGGCAAAGTCCCTCTTGCAATCTTGTCTAGGTGAAATTCTTATACACTGAAAACTATAAGACATTGCTAGGAAAAATTAAAGAAGGCCCAAATAAATGTTCATTGATTGGAAAACTCACTCTTGTTAAGATATAAATTCTCTCAAGTTTAATTTACAGATTCAGTACACTCCCACCTCAATGAAAATTCCAGCATACTTTTTGTAGAGACTGTCAAGCTGATTCTAAAATTTCTATGGAGATATGTAAGACTTAAAATAGTCAAAACGATTTTGAAAAAGAACAAAAGAGGAGATCTAACACTACTTATTTTCAAGACTTAGTATGAAGTAACAGTTGTGAAGACAGTATTTTATTGGCTTACAAACAGGTGAATAAATCAGTGGAGTGGAATAGAGTCTCAAGATAGACCTACACAAATACGGACAACTGATGGGGGGGGGTAAAGGCAGTTCAACAAAGAAAGGGTAGTCTTTTAAGAAATAACAGAACAACTAGATATTTTTATGCAAAATGATCTTCTATCTATACCTTATATTAAAATTACTCAAAATAGATCTTAAACCTAAACATAAACCCTGAACTATAAGAGTTCTGAAAGAAAACATAGCAAAAGAATCTTTGTGAAAATGGGTAAGCCAAAGACTTCTTACTACACTGCTACACTAAAAAAAGTCATTAAAACGTATACTAAATTGGATGCCATCAAAATTTAAAACTTTTGCTCTTTGAAAGACATTGTTAAGATAATGAAAAGATATACCATAGACTGGGAGCAAGTATTTTTAAATCATATATCTAATAAAGGACTTGTGTCCAAAATATAAAAGGAATTGTTATAACTTAGTAATAAGAAAACAGAGAACCCAGTGAAAAATGAGGAAAAGATTTGGGCACTTCCCCAGAAACATGTATAAATGATCAATAAGCATAGGTAAAATGCTAAGCTTCATTAGATGTTAGGGAAATGCAAATCAAGCTTTTATAAATCCTCACAATGGGTTGTCACTACACATCTATTATAATGACTACAATTAAAATGCCTCCTTATACCAAGGCTTTCCGAGGGTATCAAACAACTGAAACCTCTGCACACCACCACACAATACTGGTGAGAATGCAATGTGATGCAATCACTTTGGAAAAGCATTTTTTTTTTTTTTGAGACAAGAGTCTCACTATGTCACTCTTGGTAGAGTGCCGCCGTGGCGTCACAGCTCACAGCAACCTCAAACTCTTGGGCTTAAGTGATTCTTTTGCCTCAACCTCCCAAGTAGCTGGGACTACAGGCGCCTACCACATGCCCTGGCTATTTTTGGTTGTAGTTATCAATATTGTTTGGCAGGCCCAGGCTGGGCTCACACCCGCCAGCTCTGGTGTATGTGGCCAGCACCCTGGCCACTAAGCTACAGGCACCGAGCCTGGAAAGCATTTTGGAAGTTCCTTAAAAGTTAATCATACAGTATCACATGATCTAGCTATTCATTACTGAGTATTTAAATAAGAGAAAAGAGACTACACGACAATATAAAGACTTGTACGCAAAACATCAAACCAGTTTTATTTATAGTAGTCACATACTAAAAACAACTCAAATGTCCTCAAATAAGTCAGTGGCTAAACAAACTGGTATGTCCATATAATTAAATACTACTACCCAGCAATCAAAATAAATAAAGTATTGGGCGGCACCTGTGGCTCAAAGGAGTAGGGCGCTGGCCCCATATACTGGAGGTGGCGAGTTCAAACCTGGCCCCGGCCAAAAACTGCAAAAAAAAAATAGGAAAAAGAAACAAAATATTGATACAACAGTATAGATAAGTAGAAAAAATGCTGAGAAAAGTCATATAAAAAAGAGTATATACATTGTTATTCCATTTATATAAAATTATGTGAAATGCAAACTAATTTATACTGACAAAACAGATCACCAGTTCCCTGTGGACCAAGATACTGGGATAGGTGGGAGAGAGGGGTTAGTTACAAGGGGGCATAAGGAAGCTTTGGGGTGTGGTGGGTGTGTTCATTGTTTCAATTGTGGTGATTGGTTCATGGGTATGTACTTTTGTCAAATCTTATCAAGCTGTACACTTTAAATATGTAGTTAAATTTACTATGTCAATAATACTATAATAAAGCTGTTTAAAAATAAAGTTGAGGAAGTAAATAGAGCAAATAGATATAAATAAGGAAGTAAGGATAGAGTAAAGGTAACAACAGGCTGGGCTCAGTGGCTTACACCTATAATGTCAGCACTTTGGGACAACTGCTTGAGGCCAGAAGTTTGAGGTCAACCTGGGCAACATAGTGAGTCCCCTTTCTTTACAAAAAAGAACAACAACAGAATTAACTTGGTGTGGTAGCACATGCCTGCAGTTGCAAGTGCCCAAGAAGAAGAGGCTGGAGGGTCACTTGAGAACAAGCTGCAGTGGGCTATGATGGCACCATTCTGGCCTCCCAGGGGTCAGAGCAAGACCCTGTCTCTTAAAAAAAAAAAAGAAAAGAAAAGAAAAAAGATAAGACAGAAACAATTAGGGGAGATTAATAAAAGTAACAGCTAGTACTTTGAAAAGATAAAAAGATAAAACTTTGAGGCCAGGCATGGTGGCTCACGCCTGTAATCCTAGCACTTTGGGAGGCCAAGGCAGATGGATAGCTTGTCATGAGTTCAAGACCAGCCTGAGGAACAGCAAGACCCTGTCTTTACTAAAAATAGAAAAATTGAGGCAAGAGGATCACTTGAACCCAAGAGAGGGAAGTTGCTGTGAGCTATGAAGCAACTGCACTCTACCCAGGGCAACAGCTTGAGACTCTGTCTCAAAAAAAAAAAAAAAAGATAAAACTTTGGCAAGACTGATCATATTCACAAAGGAGAGAAGATGAAACCCCCAACCAAATAAAGAATCTATATACAAAATCATTATTTTGGATATGGATATCCAATTGTTTATTTAACACAGAAGTTAAAGAAAAGTATTATAAATGATGGTGTGCCAATAAAATTAAAAGAATGATAAAATAAAATATTCTGGTATAAGATAAAAATAGAAAAGTAGAATAGAAATCACAATGATAATTAAAGACCTACTCACTTCCACAATATGCCCCAGGCCCATGTGAGGGACGAGATTTTCCAACTTTCAGAGAACAGATAAGTCTTATTCTACTTTGGGTTTTACACTAGGAAAAAAAAGAGAAGGAGAAAATTACTGTCTGCCTAAATGGGAGGCCATATTATACAGACAGTAATTCTTCTCAAATAGATCTTTATATTCAATGCAATCTCACTTCAACTCCTAACAAGATATTTTTTTTTCTGAGAGTGGGGCAGGAGAGATTTGATAGTCTGACTCTAAGATTTATGTGAAATTGTGCAATTTTATAAGTCAAGTCATTCTTGGTCCCAAAATGTGATAAGGATATAACAAGAAAGTAATTTACAAGCCTATTTGTCCTAAAAGTATTTACATGTGAATATGTTCTGAAAGAATAAAAAATGTATTATAAATACATTATAATCAAATAGGTCATTACTCTGGACTACAGGAATGGTCTGACTTAAAAATATTTATTAAATGGAGAAATTACAAGATTAATAACAAACAGAAAAACCTGATAAACTTCAATAATTATAAATGAAAATATGTATTGATCAAAATCTAGCTACCTGCCTATGATCTATCTCTGTCAATCCAGCCATTAATCCTCTCTCTCAACCTAGAACTATCTTCAACTTGAAAATACCTTGGTATCAAAAACTACAGAAAATATGTAATGGAAAAGTCTTCATTGTGTTTATTTTAAGATTAGAAAAAGATTTTTTTTAATCATCACTACTATTCAGAATAATGCTAGAAATCCTTTTCATTTCAATATAAAACAAGAAATTAAAACTATACAGATTGGAAGAGAAATAAAAGTTTCTTAGGAATAAATCTATTTTTAAAAGTATAGTCTATAGAAAGTTATAAAGCTCTATTGAAAGTACTCATAAATGGGAGGTCATATTATACAGACAGTAATTCTTGTCAAATAGATCTTTATATTCAATGTAATCTCACTTCAACTACTAAAAAGGTATTTTTTTTTTGAGGGGTTAGGGTGGGGCAGGAGAGATTTGACAGTCTGATTCTAAGGTTTATGTGAAATAAAATAGGGTCATAACAATTTAAAAGAAAAGCCAGATGGGGACCTTGCTCTGCCAAATATCAACACTTATTACGAAGCCATAATCATGGAGGTTGTGTGATATGTCAGGGATACGTAAACAAACTACTACATGAGAACAGGGATTCCAGAAAGAAAATCCCACATACATGGACGTCTGGCACAGCTGGCACTGCAAGTGAAGAAAAGCTGTACTATCCTTTGGTGCTGAGACAATAGGTTTTCAATATAAACAATATGAAGTTGGATCCCTATCACCTACTATACATAAATATCAATTCCAGATGGTTTTCAGAACTTAAATGTCCTTAAAACAACCCAACAGAAATTTAGATAAAACATCCAATGGGAAAAAAGTATATTCAAAAAACATCAGCAGTCATTTCACAGGAAAAGGAAATATAAATGCCCCAAAAGCAAAAAAAGATGCTCAACCTCATTTGTTGTCAGAAAAATGCAAATTAAAATCTCAAAGAGATACCATTTCACACCCAGTCGTTTGGCAAAAATCAACAAGCCAACAATACCAAGTGTTGCTGAAAATGTGGAACAAGGAGAGTCCTACTGTATGGCAAGTGGGAGTCGAAAATGACACAACCACTTTAGAAAACAATATGGCACTAATTAGCAAAGTTGAACTAGCACATTTCCTGCCATCCCGAAATTCTACTTCTAGGAGTATAATCCAGAGAAATCTTGCAAATGTGTACCTAGAGTCACGTAAAACTGTTTATAGCAGTGTTGCTTGTAATGATAAAATGCTAGAAACAGCCCACATGTCTATCGGTTTGGGAATAGAAAAATTAATTGTTGTATAGAAACTGGAACCCTGTGAAGAAAGTGAAAGTGAATGAACCATAAAAACTGGAACATAAGGTCCAACAAAGCAAACACGTAACTGAAGAATAAATGCAGTATGATTCCATTTTCATTATTTCCCCAAACACCAAAATGAAACAATATTTTGTTGAGGAATATGGCAAACCAATAAAGAAAAACAATAGTTCTGTGGTTTACTCTAGGGGGAAGAACATGAGGCTTAAGACTGGGGGTGAGCATGCGAAGAGATTCAATGGTTCTAGCAATATTCTTTTTTTTTTTTTTTTTGAGACAGAGCCTCAAGCTGTCGCCCTGGGTAGAGTGCTGTGGCATCATAGCTCACAGCAACCTCCAACTCCTGGGCTCAAGGGATTCTCTTGCCTCCACCTCCCAAGTAGCTGGGACTACAGGCGCCGGCCACAACGCCCGGCTATTTTTTGGTTGCAGCGGTCATTGTTGTTTGGTGGGCCCAGGCTGGATTTGAACCCACCAGCTCAAGTGTAGCCAGCTTAGCCACTTGAGCCACAGGCGCCACTGCAATATTCTATTTATTTCACTCTGTGACAAGTTTACAGCTGTTCATTTTATTATTACTATATTGTTATTCCTGTTACTAGTGGTATTAGTAGCCATCATACTTCAACCAAGTTACACTATATTGCTGCTCTAGTAACATTACCTGCCTGCCAGTGTAGGACTGTATAAAATCAGATCTCCGAAATAAAGAATTTTGCTGCACGCCATCCCATACTATGTAGTCTGTTTCTTGTTTACCCTTAATAATTGCAGGAGCGAGCTTATACCCACAGCAAAGCTGCTGTTCTTTTGTGTCTCCCGTCATGCAACAGCCAGTTACGTGACTATTTGAGCCTTGACATGAGCCCGGCTCATAATTCACCTTCTCAAGGTGAGTTGTCCATCTGAATAAAGAGGCAACAAGGATCTGAGTAGTTTGAGATTTCAGTAAGTTGGGAAATTACCACAAAACCTGACATGCAATGCTGTCTAGAACTTAGGAGAAGAACAAAAACCAAGCCCTGACCACTGCTTGGCCTGACAATATCACAGCCATGTTTTCCCACTGAGCTCATAGTGACCTCACAACACGCACATCAGACCCCGAGCACCCATGGACAAGCCATCAGGGCTGCCAGGTGAGACACAAGCCCAGTTCTCGAGTTTCACATCCTTTGCCATCTCCATGCCAACAGCTCCAGGGCTGCCAATCAGCCCATTTATACAAGACTGGAAAATGCGCTTTTGCAGATCCGGTGATGAACACGGAGAAGGAGGCCTGTGGTTGTTGTCTTAGTCTCCTGACCTATCCTAACTTGCATTTATGTAATGGAAACAAAACTGTTCTTGTGCTAACTAAGCAACTGACTTCCATGTACAATATTTGTTTTGGGCCTGAGGATACAGTTAGAGTTTAAAAGAGAAAAATCAAATAAATCAGATTCCTGCATTTTTCTGGCTCAGGTGAATCAGAGGCCCTTTTCAGTTGCTGGAGTTCCTTACATGTGACATAAGGCTCTTAACGAGCAGGAAGGGATGTGTGTGTTTCCTATGATTCACATTTTACGGGAAGGGGTAGGCTATGCGAAAGACCATTTTCTCCCTCTCTGGTTATTGGTGCAAGTACATCTGATGGGGTCCATGCGCTGAGTCCAGGCTGATGCCTGGACTCTGTTCCTTATTAGCTTCTCTCCATAAGAGCAAGGGTGATTTTTCTGAGTGATGATCCAATCATAGTCTGGAATCCATAGGTCTACAATCCTCTCCTGTGCAGGATTAATGTATTAAACTTTACTGCACACACATGCCCTGTCCTTAAGAGCATTTTAATCTCAACTGAGAGTAAGGTAGCTTCTGTTTTCCTTGCTCCTCCATGGAGTCAAACATCCCGAAACAGGTCCTGAGTCTAGCTTACGGGGAATGAGTAGACAGGCCATTTGGACATGACAAATAATAAAACTCACCATTACTCAAGTATGGTGGCAGGTGCCGGTAGTCTCAGCGACTGGGGGAGGCTGAGGTAGGAAGATTGCTTGAGTCCAGAAGTTCAAGGTTGCAGGGCCCTATAACTGCACCTATGAACAGCCATTGCACTGCAGCTTGGGCAATATAGTAAGACCCTGTCTCTAAAGAAAGAAAACCAAAAAACAAGACAAAACACAAACTCTAACATTACCAGTTATAGGCTTGTGTTCCTACTTTTTATCTGGCTTTGTTTTTGCCTCTCAGTTGTGTCTGAAACCCAGAGGAAGACAGTGTGATTATTTACCTTCCTCCAACAATAGTATAAGGCTAGATGAAGGTGCTCCTTGACTTTGATTAGCAGATAAAGATGGATAATTTGTACCATAGAAGATAGATGGATGAACCATAAAACCAACATGCAGGTCATATTTTGGTACCACACAGGGTGATCATATGTGATATTTCTTGAGTGCTTACTACCTGCCTCACCTAGAAGGGCTCATTTAATTAGCTCATTACAATAGGCATGAGCAATAACTTGCCTACTAGGTGAGTATTTTTACTATAAGCCAAGGGTCTCATTTTGTTAATAATGAAATAAGTGGCATACTGCATCCAGAGGTCAAGCTCATCATTCCCTTTTCTAATAGATTTTTAGCTAATACATGCCGGATACTGGAACATGGAATAAGGTTATACACGTAATACCCTTTCAGTCATCCAAATATTCAGTCTATAAGAATTAATCCAGTGCTTACCATGTCCCAAGGACTTTTATAGGTATTGAAATGTGGTGAAAAGGGCAATTTCTTGTCTTCAAGAAGCTTATATTTTACTCGATTTTTCAATAATAGGAACCAGGGATTCTTAGAGAAATAGCTGATCTCAGAGCTGAGGCAGGAGAACTCTGAGATGAGCCTGCTGCACCCTCTATTACCAGGAATTAAGGAGGCATTCAAAAAATGACAGGTAGCATGCCAACAGACACAGGAGCCAACCTAAAAGTCTTCCTAAAGATCAGAGATGGGACAATTTGAACAAAAATAAATAAATAATTTAGTATTGGATTATAACCCAAGGTGTAAAATTTTTGTTTTTCCTTGAGACAGAGACTCACTCTGTCACCCTGGGTAGAGCGCCATGGTGCCAGAGCTCACAGCAACCTCAAACTCTTGGGCTTAAGAGATTCTCTTGCCTCAGCCTCCCAAGTAGCTGGGACTACAGGTGCACAGCTAGTCTTTTTTTCTATTTAGTAGAGACAGTATCATGCCTTGCTCAGGCTTGTCTCAAACTCCTGAGCTCAGGCAATCCACCCACCTCAGCCTCCCAGGGTGCTAGGATTACAGGGGTAAGCCACTGGGCCCAGCCCATTTTTCTTCTAAAATTTTCTTACCCTTCTCTAGCTGAGGGAAATAGAATGGACTACCCTTCAGATTGCTACAGGTGCCCACCACACGGCCTGGCTAGAGATTTTTTTTTTTTTTAGTAGAGATAGGGTAGAGGGTCTCACTTATGCTTGGGCTCATCTCCAATTCCTAAGCTCAGGCGATCCACCTGCCTTGGTGTCCCAGAGCGCAAGGGTTATAGGTATGAGCAACCATGACTGGCCCTAAAGTAAAAACTTAATGTACCTGGGTCCAAACTGACGCAAATAAACAAATGGGGAAAAAACAGCCAAATGTTTCTTACAGAAAAATTCCAAGAGTAACCACTATGCTGATTTCTACCAGCATAGACTGTTTTTTGCCTATTTTTGAACTTTGTATAAAAAGAAGCAAATATACCCATCTTTGAACGTATTTAACAGGACTACTTAATACTTAATACTTGTTGGATTGAAGGAAACTCAAGTAAAATATGAGAAATTGAAGAAGGACTCTGATTTTTCATCATCGCTGGTAGATTTTATGTGATTTTTTTTCCCTTAAAATGCTCATGGAGTTCTAACTTTAGAATTTAACTAGCATCCAACGGAACACTTCAAACCTTCCTTTTACTTATAAATTTGACATTTGTAAAATTTCAAGCTTAGGAGTTCTCAGGTGTATGTACAAATGCTCCACATACTTCAAACCCCCTAGAGGACCAGGCTTCCAAAGGAAACGGGTGTCATTATAACACGAAAAAATGGACCGTAACCATTCAGGTTTGTCTCCACTCAATCATTTCTTTCCACTTAGCACCCAACTGCCACTTCTAAATGTTTGTGGTCACTTTCAGGATAAGTTTAAATGTCCAATAAAGCAATGTAAATTGATCAAAGCCTGAAACTGTCTGTCCTGAGAAAAGAGTATAATTTCACGAAATTGATGAAAATGATATTGAAAAACTTCCTCTTTGGGAGGGTGGAGGAGAGTCTTATGAGAACTCCTTTTGAACCATATACAAAGAGGATCTGGTAAAATTAGACCAGTTATCAAAGAAAGAGGAGATGGTAAAAAAATCATCGTGGAGTGAAGGATGTTTGGTGCTATCACATCATCATATTGTTCAGTGGCTACAAATATACACGCTGTTATAACTTTAGTTAAATATAAAATATATAATATTATGCTTATGTATTATACTCAATGAGAAACTCTTCTCTACTCTGGAAGCTCTACTCTGGAAGCCACTCTGGAAGCTTCAACTGGGAAAGGAGGATCTCCCTAGATATAAGAGACATTCTGACTTAGCTGGTGGGAAAGGAGAGATTCTTGATTTGGGGAAAATGGTAAATTAATCACAAAGCAAGAATGAAAATCTGGGCTGTTGGGTGTTGAGTGTGGGGCAGTGGAAGAGGAACATGGCCTTTTTTTTTTTTTGAGATCAAAATTTTATTTTATTTTATTTATTTATTTTTTTAAAGTATTTTTTTTTTATTGTTGGGGATTCATTGAGGGTACAATAAGCCAGGTTACACTGATTGCAATTGTTAGGCAAAGTCCCTCTTGCAATCATGTCTTGCCCCCATAAAATGTGACACACACCAAGACCCCACCCCACTCCCTCCGTCCCTCTTTCTGCTTTTCCTCCTCCCCCCATAACCTTAATTGTCATTAATTGTCCTCATATCAAAATTGAGTACATAGGATTCATGCTTCTCCATTCTTGTGATGCTTTACTAAGAATAATGTCTTCCACTTCCATCCAGGTTAATATGAAGGATGTAAAGTCTCCATGAATGTGGCCATTTTTAGGAGGAGGGGATTCTTGCTTTGGAATGTGCTGCTACATCATGTCTGCTTTTAAGAGGCAGAAGAAGGGAAATAAGATTTCCCTTAAATATGTTTTCCCAGAAAACATATCCCAAATCTGATAGTGGGCATCAGGGGTACAGTGGGGCTTACTTTGCAAGATTATATTTTCCTAGTTAGACTTGTAGCTCGTTATCAATTCAGAAAGAACATTAATGGTGCCTTTCAGTTTTGTTGAGGTCTACCTGACAAAAATTGTATATATTTGTGTATTATGTGAGGCCTTGATATACATCTATATTGTAAGATGATCAGCATAATTAAGCTAATTAACATATCCATCACCTGGTATAGTTAATTTTCTTGCAGGGAGAACACTTAACATCTACTCTTTCAGTAAATTTCAAGCATACAATCCATTGTTGCTTAGTCACCATGCTGTACATTAGGTCCCCAGAACTTGGTCATCCTATAATTGCATATTTGTGCTCTTTGACTACATTTCTCCCTCCATGCTTTTTTTTGAGACAGAGTGTCAAGCTGTCACCCTGGGTAGAGTGCCGTGGAGTCATAGCTTACAGTAACTTCCAACTCTTGAGCTCAAGCTATCCTCTTGCCTCAGTTTTTTCTCTTTTTAGTAGAGATGGGGTCTTGCTCTTGCTCAGGCTGGTCTTGAACCTGTGAGCTCAAGCAATCCACCCACCTCAGACGCCCAGAGTGTTCCACCATGCATTTTTAAGAGTTGTAGACTTTTTTTTGGCAATTCGGGTACCACCATGATATCAAGTCCTGAAAAATGATCAAACACAAAAAGCTCCATAACTCATTTAAAGTACATCTGGAGACTTTTACTGAATCTGCCACAAATACGTATTTATGGTAATATTTTTGGAAATCTGTTTGTTGAAGTACTTGTCCATCTGGTTATTATGTGAAAAAAGTAGTGTCTGGTCAAATAAAGTGGGTAAACACTGTCAGGCTCATTTCCCTGTCCCAGACTCACTGTGTATGTTCACATTATGAATGCTCTGCATCAAAATCCCATCCTAAGTTTAAAAACTGATGCTATACTGTTTCATCTTAAACTTATTTACTATACAACCCTTCTGTGAAGAATGGTCACTAATGACCTGTTATATGGGTATTCTGGACTACATTTTGTGAAACAGGACTTAAATTCACAATGGGTCCCCTAATCCTGAGCCTTTCCAGCTGCCAAGATCCATTTCTTCATGGCAGGTGTGATGGTTAGTGTTACATGTCCACTTAACTGGGTTAAGGGATGCCCAGATAGCTGGTAAAACATTATTTTTGAGTGTGTCTATAGGGCTGTTTCTGGAAGGCATTTGCACTGGTATTCTCTGTAAAGGTTAGCCCCGGCCAATGTGAGAAGGCATTGCTTAATTCATGGAGAGCCTAAATAGAAAAAGAAGGCAGAGGAAGGGCAGATTTGCTTCTGTTTGAGTGAGCTGAGTCATCCATCTTCTCCTGTCCTCCAACACTGTTGCTTCTCATCCTCAGGCCTTTAGATTTGGACTAAATTACACCCTTGTCTTTCCTAGTGTAATTTTCAGATGGTATATTGTAGGAATTCTCAGATTCCGTAATCACATGAGCCAATTCCCATGAAAAGTCTTCTCATATTTATATATGATACATATTATTTATAAATAATAGGATACATAGATATCTGTAATATCCAGATGCCCCTCGATTTAGAAAGGGGTTACATTCTGATAAACTAATGAAAAGTTGAAAATATCATAAGATAAAATGCATTTAAGGCCAGGAACAGTGGCTTGCACCTGTAGTCTTAGCCCTCTGGGAGGCCAAGGAATATTTGAGCACAGGAGTTTGAGACTGGCCTGAGCAAGAGAATAATTTCAGTTCTATTTCTACTAAAAATAGAAAACATTAGCTGTGTGCTGTGTGCATGTAGTCCCAAATACTTGGGAGGCTGAGGCAGGAGGATTACTTGAGACCAGGAGGCTGAAGTTGCTATGAGCTTGGCTGATGCCTCAGTACTCTAGCCTGTGGCAACAGAGTGAGACTCTCTCTCTCTCTCTCAAAAAAAAAAATAAAGTTATTGTATTAAGACATTTATATTCTACAAGTTTCACATGTACCCATGTAAGATGCACCACAGGTGTAATCCCACCAATCACCCTCCCTCTGCGCATCCTCCCCCCCATCTCCTCCCTCTCCCTCTTCCCCATATTCTTAGGTTATAACTGGGTTATAGCTTTCATATGAAAGCCATAAATTAGTTTCATAGTAGGGCTGAGTACATTGGATACTTTTTCTTCCATTCTTGAGATACTTTACAATAACTAAGAAAATGCCAGGAAGGCTATGTTAACCAGTGTGATGGAAATGTGTCAAACTGTTTATAAAACCAGTGTATGGTGCCCCATGATCGCATTAATGTACACACCTATGATTTAATATTAATAAAAAAATGCATTTGACACACCAAAATATACTGAATCTCATAGCTTAACCTACCTTATATAGACTAACATCATTTAAATTAGCCTACATTTGGGCAAAATCATCTAACACAAAACCTATTTTATAATAAAATTTTGAATATCTCATATAATTTATTAGATACTATACTGAAAGTAAAAATGGAACAACTGTATGGATACTTGCATTACACTTTTTCCTAAATACATATTTTTTTTATCATTATAAAGTCAAAAAATCTTGAGCTGAGCCTTCCCTAAGCTAGGGACCATTGGTGTAATACCTCCTATTGGTTCCGGTTCTCTGGAGAACTCTGACTAATACTTGGGGCAGCCCTGTGAACACAGACGCTCTGGATAGTTCTGCTGCCCTAAAGGAATAGTCAGTGACATTCTATGTGGCCCAGCATGCTATATTTGGCCTCTAGTGTGTTGGAGGTAGCCACAGAAATGAAGTGACCAGACAACTCTCTCATGGTTAGCTATTATCTCCTTAGAATAAAGAAAGCTTAGGTAGAGTGGAATGTTGGTGAACCTTTAATTTCTTCTAGCCTGTTGGCTCTGGATATCCTTCTGTTCCACAACCTACTATATTTGAATTTTCTGCTTCTTTCCCTCTGCCAGCCTGTCTCTGAAGAACCCATGGGCCATCAGTATTCCATGCATGTTCACGAGGAGCTGTTTCCCAATATCCATCCAGGTAGGTAGTCGCTCTCACTTCCATCTTAGCAAGGAGGTTGGAGAATTGAGGTTGAGACAGTGCTGGTCTACAGGCCTCTGGGGCAACACGGTCTTCCCAGATAGAGTAGGGTGAGGGGGAGAAGGAGAAGGAGGAGTGAGATGAAGCAGGGACAGTGTCACAGGTGGTGAAAGGTGACTAAGCTCTGTAAAATGAAAGCAGCCCTATTGTTTTCTTGGCCATAAAGGTCATAGACACTCAGCAAATAATTAAAGCAACCAAGAAAATCTAAAGTTGTCAAAACCACCCAAGGGCAACCACTGTTAAGTATTTAGTGGCTAATATTCCAATGAAGTGATCCGTCAGATACTCTTATGCATGTATTATGTATCTGATATGTTTTTGACTCCCATTCAGTATAGGATTGAGCCACCACACAGGTTAGGGGTGACCATGGCAGACATTCCTCCTCCGACACTCTTTGTTCTCTCTAACCCTGAACAAGGCTACCAATCCTCACAGACATGATCAACAGATTGGCTTTTCCATCCTAACTCTAGATGGTATTTATAACTGGTACATTTTATTTTATTATTAAATCATAGCTGTGTACATTAATGCCATCATGGGGGACCATACACGGCTTTTTTTTTTTCTTTTTCTTTTTTTTAATTGTTGGGGATTCATTGAGGGTACAATAAGCCAGTTACACTGATTGCAATTGTTAGGTAAAGTCCCTCTTGCAATCATGTCTTGCCCCCATAAAGTGTGACACACACTAAGGCCCCACTCCACTCCCTCCATCCCTCTTTCTGCTTCCCCCCCCATAACCTTAATTGTCATTAATTGTCCTCATATCAAGATTGAGTACATAGGATTCATGCTTCTCCATTCTTGTGATGCTTTACTAAGAATAATGTCTTCCACTTCCATCCAGGTTAATACGAAGGATGTAAAGTTTCCATTTTTTTTTAATGGCTGAATAGTATTCCATGGTATACATATACCACAGCTTGTTAATCCATTCCTGGGTTGGTGGGCATTTAGGCTGTTTCCACGTTTTGGCGATTGTAAATTGAGCTGCAATAAACAGTCTAGTACAAGTGTCCTCATGATAAAAGGATTTTTTTCCTTCTGGGTAGATGCCCAGTAATGGGATTGCAGGATCAAATGGGAGGTCTAGCTTGAGTGCTTTGAGGTTTCTCCATATTTCCTTCCAGAAAGGTTGTACTAGTTTGCAGTCCCACCAGCAGTGTAAAAGTGTTCCCTTCTCTCCACATCCACGCCAGCATCTGCAGTTTTGAGATTTTGTGATGTGGGCCATTCTCACTGGGGTTAGATGATATCTCAGGGTTGTTTTGATTTGCATTTCTCTAATATATAGAGATGATGAGCATTTTTTCATGTGTTTGTTAGCCATTTGTCTGTCGTCTTTAGAGAACGTTCTATTCATGTCTCTTGCCCATTGATATATGGGATTGTTGGCTTTTTTCATGTGGATGAATTTGAGTTCTCTATAGATCCTAGTTATCAAGCTTTTGTCTGATTGAACGGAATATGCAAATATCCTTTCCCATTGTGTAGGTTGTCTCTTTGCTTTGGTTATTGTCTCCTTAGCTGTACAGAAGCTTTTCAGTTTAATGAAGTCCCATTTGTTGTTTATTTTTGTTGTTGTTGCAATTGCCATGGCAGTCTTCTTCATGAAGTCTTCCCCCAGGCCAATATCTTCCAGTGTTTTTCCTATGCTTTCTTTGAGGATTTTTATTGTTTCATGCCTTAAATTTAAGTCTTTTATCCAGCTTGAATCAATTTTTGTGAGTGGGGAAAGGTGTGGGTCCAGTTTCAGTCTTTTACGTGTAGACACCCAGTTCTCCCAACACCATTTATTGAATAGGGAGTCTTTCCCCCAAGGTATGTTCTTGTTTGGTTTATCAAAGATTAGGTGGTTGTAAGATGTTACTTTCATTTCTTGGTTTTCAATTCGATTCCAAGTGTCTATGTCTCTGTTTTTGTGCCAGTACCATGCTGTCTTGACCACTATGGCTTTGTAGTACAGACTAAAATCTGGTATGCTGATGCCCCCAGCTTTATTTTTATTACTAAGAACTGCCTTAGCTATACGGGGTTTTTTCTGGTTCCATACAAAACACAGAATCATTTTTTCCAAATCTTGAGAGTACGATGTAGGTACTTTGATAGGAATGTCATTGAATAGGTAGATTGATTTGGGAAGTATAGACATTTTAACAATGTTGATTCTTCCCATCCATGAGCATGGTATGTTCTTCCATTTGTTAATATCCTCTGCTATTTCCTTTCTGAGGATTTCATAATTTTCTTTATAGAGGTCCTTCACCTCCTTCGTTAGGTATATTCCTAGGTATTTCATTTTCTTTGAAACTATGGTGAAGGGAGTTGTGTCCTTAATTAGCTTCTCATCTTGACTGTTATTGGTGTATACAAAGGCTACTGACTTGTGGACATTGATTTTATATCCTGAAACATTACTGTATTTTTTGATGACGTCTAGGAGTCTTGTGGTTGAGTCTTTGGGGTTCTCTAAGTATAACATCATGTCGTCAGCAAAGAGGGAGAGTTTGACCTCCTCTGCTCCCATTTGGATTTCCTTTATTTCCTTGTCTTGCCTAATTGTATTGGCTAGAACTTCCAGCACTATGTTGAATAGTAAAGGTGACAGAGGACAACCTTGTCTGGTTCCAGTTCTAAGAGGAAAAGCTTTCAGTTTTACTCCATTCAGTATAATATTAGCTGTGGGTTTGTCATAGATAGCTTCAATTAGTTTTAGAAATGTGCCACCTATGCCTATACTCTTCAGTGTTCTAATTAGAAAAGGATGCTGGATTTTATCAAATGCTTTTTCTGCATCTATTGAGAGGATCATGTGATCTTTATTTTTGCCTCTGTTAATATGATGGATAACGTTTATGGACTTGCGTATGTTAAACCAGCCTTGCATCCTGGGATGAAGCCTACTTGATCATGATGAATGACTTTTTTGATGAAAAGCTGTAATCTATTGGCTAGGATTTTGTTGAGAATTTTTCTGTCTATATTCATGAGTGAGATTGGTCTGAAATTCTCCTTTTTGTTTGGGTCTTTTCCTGGTTTTGGTATCAGGGTGGTGTTTGCTTCATAGAATGTGTTGGGGAAGAGTCCTTCTTCCTCAATTTTTTGGAATAATTTCTGCAGTACAGGTATAAGCTCTTCCTTGAAGGTTTGATAGAATTCTGGAGTGAAGCCATCTGGACCAGGGCATTTTTTGGTTGGAAGCGTTTTTATTGTTTCTTTGATCTCAGTGCTTGAAATTGGTCTGTTCAGGAGGTCTATTTCTTCCTGGCTAAGTCTAGGGAGAGAGTGTGATTCCAAATATTGATCCATTTCCTTCACATTGTCAAATTTCTGGGCATAGAGTTTCTGGTAGTATTCGGAGATGATCTCTTGTATCTCTGTGGGATCAGTTGTAATTTCCCCTTTATCATTTCTGATTGAGGTTACTAGAGATTTTACTTTTCTATTTCTAGTTAGTCTGGCCAATGGTTTATCTATTTTATTTATTTTTTAAAAAAACCAACTCCTTGTTTCATTAATTTTCTGAATGATTCTTTTGTTTTCAATTTCATTGATCTCTGATTTGATTTTGGATATTTCTTTTCTTCTATTGAGTTTAGGCTTAGATTGCTCTTCTTTTTCCAATTCCATAAGATCTCTTGTGAGATTGTTGATGTGCTCTCTTTCTGTTTTCGATTGTAGGCATCTAAAGAGATGAATTTTCCTCTCAAAACTGCTTTTGCAGTATCCCACAGGTTTTGGTAGCTTGTGTCTTCATTGTTGTTATGCTCAAGGAAGTTAATGATTTCCTGTTTTATTTCTTCCTACACCCATCTGTTATTCAACAGAAGATTGTTTAATTTCCATGCCTTTGGGTGGGGTCGAGCATTTTTGTTAGAGTTGAGTTCCACCTTTAGTGCCTTATGGTCTGAAAAGATACAAGGTAAAATTTCAATTCTTTTGATTCTGTTGATATTTGTTTTGTGTCCCAGGATATGATCAATTTTGGAGAATGTTCCATGGGGTGATGAGAAGAATGTATATTCTTTATCTTTGGGGTGGAGTGTTCTATATGCGTCTATCAAACATAGTTGTTCTAGGGTCTCATTTAAATCTCTTATATCTTTGTTTAATTTCTGTTTAGAGGATCTGTCCAGCTCTGTAAGAGGAGTGTTAAAGTCCCCTGTTATGATGGTATTATCAGATATCATATTGCTCAGACTGAGTAAGGCCTGCTTCAAGAATCTGGGAGCATTTAAATTGGGTGCATGAATATTTAGAATTGAAATGTCTTCTTGTTGTAGTTTTCCCTTGACCGATATAAAGTGACCATCTTTGTCTTTTTTGACTTTAGTTGCTTTAAATCCACATGTATCTGAAAATAAGATTGCAACTCCTCTTTTCTTCTGAATTCCATTTGCCTGAAAAATTGTCTTCCGACCCTTGACTCGGAGTTTAATTTGTCTTTTGAAGCCAGGTGTGTTTCTTGCAGACAGCAAATGGATGGCTTGTGTTTTTTAATCCAGTCAACCAATCTATGTCTCTTCAGTGGGGAATTCAAGCCATTAACATTTATTGAGATAATTGATAAGTGTGGTAGTATTGTATTTGTCTTATTTCATTAGAGTCCATTGCTTAGTTTTATCTTTTGCATCAGTGTGGAGGTTAGGTTCTGTCCTTTGATTTCTGAGTTCTTGCTTTGCTGCTGATCCATTGTGGTGGTCAGTGTGCAGAACAGGTTGAAGTATTTCCTGTAGAGCTGGTCTTGTTGTGGCGAATTTCCTCAATGTTTGTATATCCGTAAATGATTTGATTTCTCTGTCAATTTTGAAGCTTAGCTTAGCAGGGTACAGAATCCTGGGCTGAAAATTGTTCTGTTTAAGTAGATTAAAGGTAGATGACCATTGTCTTCTTGCTTGGAAAGTTTCATTAGAGAAGTCTGCGGTCACTCTGATGGATTTGGCCCTGTAGGTCAACTGGCGCTTACTCCTGGCAGCTTGCAGAATCTTTTCTTTTGTCTTGACTTTGGACAGGTTCATCACAATGTGTCTTGGAGAAGCTCGGTTAGAGTTGAGGCGACCTGGGGTCCGATAGCCCTCTGAAAGCAGTGTGTCAGAATCTTTGGTGATGTTTGGGAAATTTTCTTTTATAATATTCTCTAGTATGGCTTCCATTCCTCTGGGGCATTCTTCTTCCCCTTCTGGAATTCCTATAACTCTTATGTTGGAACGCTTAATAAAGTCCCATAATTCTGACAGTGAACATTCTGCTTTCCCTCTCTTCTTTTCTGCCTCTTTTACTGTCTGAGTTATCTCAAGAACTTTGTCTTCTACCTCTGAAATTCTTTCTTGTGGATGGTCTAACCTGTTGCTGATACTTTCCATTGCATCTTTAAGTTCCCTAATTGACTGTTTCAGTTCCTTCAGGTCTGCTATATCCTTTTTATATTCTTCATATCGTTCATCTCTTATTTGATTCTGTTTTTGGATTTCCTTTTGGTTATTTTCCACTTTATTAGCAATTTCCTTCATTGTTTCCATCATTTCTTTCATTGTTTTCAACATGTGTATTCTAAATTCCGTTTCTGTCATTCCTAACATTTCTTTACAGGTGGAATCATCTGCAGTAGCTACCTCATGGTCCCTTGGTGGGGTTGTTCTAGACTGGTTCTTCATGTTGCCTGGAGTTTTCTGCTGATTCTTTCTCATGAGTGATTTCTTTTATCTGTTTCCTTGCCCTAATTTTCCTTTCACTTCCTCTTGCTCTTTAAGTTCTTGTGCCTGTGGAGTAAGGGTTACAGGACCAGAGGGGTGAGAAGGTTGAAGAGCAAAAAAGGGATGAAAGAAAGGAGGACCAAGTGATGAGAAAAAAAAGAAAGATAGAGAAAGGAGACGGGGTGGGTATAAGGAATATTGACAAAAAGAAGAGAGGCACAGAAAGAGGGAGACAGGGCAATATAGGTGTACAGTAGGGTACTTTGACACAACCTTAAAAAAACCCCCACCTTCTGGGGGTGCCCAGTTGGGTGGTTCCCTTGAGGTCAGCAGCTCTTTGCTAACCTGATCAGACACAGTACCCCACCTTCACCAAGACAAAAATGCTATAAATCAAACCAAAAGAAGGAAACAGAAAACTTTACGGGGATAAAATTGGGTGAAAAACCAAATGATAGCGGTAGAAACACTAGCAAAAATGAAGTTCTAGTTATTAAAAAAGGCAGCAATGGGAAATTATAATTAAACTAGAAAAATTGAGAAAGAAAAAGGGATCTGTATGGAAAAGATTGAAATTAAAAAACAAAAGAACATCAACAACGTCAAAATAAACAAAAAAAACAACCAAACAAAAAAAAAGAAAAAAATACACAACCAAAAACAAAGCAGTTTATTATGTTATTGAATATTGTCTTGGCTACACGTGGTCTTCTGGGGTATGAGATGTTAATCACAGTTCTGATACGACTGGAGGCTGCTGATTTCTCAACCCCCAGCAGGTAGACACCCTAAATCTCTCTTCAGCCCACTTAAAAGGCACTTTGAACTTGTAAACTTGCTGAGCAGAAGCTTTCCCAGCTTTCTCACAGGAATCACTGCTGAAGTGGCTATCCACTTACCCAGTGTGCCAAAATGGGTCTCACTCTGCCCCTGAGGGTTAGGGCTGCAAGGCGGCTCAGACCCCACCCTTAGGCTACTTGGTTGCTGGGTTACCAGCTCCCACCCGTTTCTAGCTCTGCGACCCTGAGGGTGGAGCTTGCCGGGGCAGATCACTGACAATGGTTCCGTGTGACCCACCGCCAAACACTATTAGCTCAGTCTGGCTCAGCGGCTCAGACTGGGGCCCTAGACAACAGCCAAAGTTCTCCGCACTCCCGCTCAGGCCCTCCCCAATGCAGTTCAACTCAGTGCCAAGTCCAAGGACACCAAAACAGTTCACAGGTAAGGCCTTTCTGGTTTGCAGTCTTGCTGCTACTGAACTTACAGTTGTGGGCGGGTTTAGACGGATTGAACACACGTGACCACTTGCCGGTTTTCCACTGTTTCAGTCCTCCTCTTGGGGTCCAGAAGTCTCTTGCTGACTCCCTGTATCCTCATAGGAGTGATGATAGGCAGATCCCACCAGCCAGAGATGCCTGTTGTCCTATCTCCCCAGACTCACGGTGCCCAGATGCAAGGAAGCTGTTATTCAGCCGCCATCTTGCTCCGCCCTCCCATACACTGCTTGTATAAACAGTTTGACACATTTTCGTCACACTGGTTAACATAGCCTTCCTGGCATTTTCTTAGTTATTGCGTTAAGACATTTATATTCCACATTTACTAAGTTTCACATGTACCCTTGTAAGATACACCCTCCCTCTGCCTATCCTCCCCCCTCCCTTCTTTCCCTCTCCCCCTTCCCCATATTCTTAGGTTATAACTGGGCTATAGCTTTCATATGAAACTCATAAATTAGTTTCATAGTAGGGCTGAGTACATTGGATACTTTTATTCCATTCTTGAGATACTTTACTAAGAAGAATATGTTCCAGGTCCATCCATGTGAACATGAAAGAGGTAAAGTCTCCATCTTTCTTTAAGGCTGCATAATGTTCCATGGTGTACATATACAACAATTTATTAATCCATTTGCAGATCGATGGGCTCTTGGGCTTTTTCCATGACTTAGCAATTATGAATTGGGCTGCAATAAACATTCTGATACAGATGTCTTTGTTATATTGTGATTTTTGGTCTTCTGGGTATATACCTAGTAGGGGAATTATAGGATTGAATGGCAGATCTATTTTTAGATCTCTAAGTGTTCTCCAAACATCTTTCCAAAAGGAATGTATTAATTTGTATTCCCACGAGCAGTGTAGAAGTGTTCCCTTTTCTCCACATCCACGCCTACATTTCTGGTCTTGGGACTTTGTGATTTGGGCTAATCTTACTGGAGTTAGATAGTATCTCAAGGTAGTTTTGATTTGCATTTCTCTGATGATTAAGGATGATGAGCATTTTTTCATGTCTGTAGGCCGCGTTCCTGTCTTCTTCAGAGAAGTTTCTCTTCAAATCTCTTGCCCAGCTTGCGATGGGATCACTTGTTCTTTTCTTGCTTATACATTTGAGTTCTCTGTGGATTCTGGTTATTAAACCTTTGTCAGAGACATAACCTGAAAATATCTTCTCCCATTCTGATGGCTGTTTGCTTGCTTTATTTACTATGTTCTTGGCTGTGCAGAAGCTTTTTAGTTTGATCAGGTCCCAGTAGTGTATTTTTGAAGCTGCTTCAATTGCCTGGGGTGGGGGAGTCCTCCTCATGAAATTCTTGCCCAGACTGATTTCTTCAAGGGTTTTCCCTGCACTCTCCTCTAGTATTTTTATAGTTTAATGTCTTAAGTTTAAATCTTTAATCCAGTGAGAGTCTATCTTAGTTAATGGTGAAAGCTGTGGGTCCAGTTTCAGTCTTCTACAGCTTGTCAGCCAGTTCACCCAGCAACATTTGTTAAATAGGGAATCTTTCTCCACTGAATGTTTTTAATTGGCTTGTCAAAGATCAAATAACGGTAAGTAGCTGGATTCATCCCTTGGTTCTCTATTCTGTTCCAGAAATCTACTTCTCTGTTTTTGTGCCAGTACCATGCTGTTTTGATCACTATCGATTTATAGTATAGTCTGAAGTCAGGTAGCGTGATTCCTCCTGCTTTGTTTTTATTTCTGAGTAAAGTCTTGGCTATTCGAGCTTTTTTCTGATTCCATATAAAATGAAGTATTATTTTTTCAAGATCTTTAAAGTATGACAGTGGAGCTTTAATAGGGATTGCATTAAAATTGTATATTGCTTTGAGTAGTATGGACATTTTAACAATGTTGATTCTTCCCATATTCTTGAATATGGTATGTTTTTCCATTTGTTAACATTTTCAGCTATTTCTTTTCGTAGAGTTTCATAGTTCTCTTTATAGAGATCTTTCACGTCCTTTGTTAGATAAACTCCCAAATATTTCATCTTCTTTGGCACTACTGTGCATGGAACAGTATACTTAACTGTTTTTTTAGCTTGACTATTGTTGGTGTATATAAAGGCTACAGATTTATGAATGTTGATTTTGTAACCTGAGATGCTGCTGTATTCCTTGATCACTTCTAAGAGTTTTGTAGTAGAATCCCTGGGGTTTTCCAGATATACAATTATATCATCTGCAAAGAGCAAAAGTTTGATCTCTTCTGATCCTATATGGATACCCTTGATCGCCTTTTCTTCCCTAATTGTGATGGCTAAAACTTCCATTACAATGTTAAAGAGCAGTGGACACAATGGGCAGCCTTGTCTGGTTCCTGATCTGAGTGGAAATGATTTCAATTTAACTCCATTCAATACAATACTAGCTGTGGGTTTGCTGTAGATGGCCTCTATTAGTTTAAGGAATGTCCCTTCTATACCAATTTTCTTAAGTATTCTAATCATGAAGGTATGCTGGATATTATCAAAAGCTTTTTGTGGATCAATTGAGAGAATCATATGCTCTTTGTTTTTTAATTTGTTTATGTGCTGAATTATACTTATAGATTTACGTATATTGAACCAGCCTTGAGACCCTGGGATAAAGCCCACTTGGTCATGGTGTATAATTTATTTGATGTGTTGCTGGATTCTGTTTATTAGGATATTGTTGAATATTTCTGTGTCTATATTCTTAGTGATATTGGTCTGTAATTTTCTTTTCTTGTTGGGTCTTTTCCTGGTTTGGGGATCAGGGTGATGTTTGCTTCATAGAACGTGTTGGGTAGTCTTCCTTCTTTTTCTACATTTTAGAATAGGTTGAGTAATATAGGTACTAGTTCCACTTTAAAGGTTTGGTAGAATTCTGATGTGAAGCCATCTGGTCCTGGGCTTTCCTTTTTAGGGAGGTTTCATATGGTTGATGCTATTTCAGAACTTGATATTGGCCTGTTCAACTATCCACTTGATTCTGGCTAAGTCTTGGAAGGTGACGTGCTTCCAAGTATTGGTCAATTTCCTTCAGATTTTCATATTTCTGAGAATAAAGTTTCTTGTAATATTCATTAAGGATTTTTTTAATTTCTGAGGAGTCTGTTGTTATTTCATTTTTGTTGTTTCTGATTGATGAAATTAGAGATTTCACTCTTTTTTTTCTGATTAGGTTAGCCAGAGGTTTATCTATTTTATTGACCGTTTCAAAAAACCAACTTTTTTGATTTATTGACCTGTTGTATAATTCGTTTGTTTTCAATTTCATTTAATTCTGCTCTAATTTTGGTTATTTCTTTTCTTCTAGTGGATTTGGGGTTGGAATGTTCTTCCTTTTCCAGTTGCTTGAGATGTCCCATTAAGTTGTTAACTTCGTCTCTTTCCATTCTCTTGAAGAAGGCTTGCAGTGCTATAATTTTTTCTCTTAGGACTGCCTTTGAGGTATCCCAGAGGTTCTGATAATTCATGTCTTCACTGTAGTTTTGTTCCGGAAATTTGGCAATTTCCTTCTTAATCTCATCTCTGACCTGTCATACAACATAAGGTTATTTAGCTTCCATGTTTTTGTATGAGTATGCAGATTCCTGTTGTTGCTGAGTTCAACTTTTATTCCATGGTGGTCCGAGAAGATGCAATGAATAATTTCTATTCCTTTAAATTTCCTGAGGTTAGACTTGTGACCTAAGAAGTGATCGATTTTGGAGTATGTTCCGTGAGCTGATGAGAAGTATGTGTATTCAGTTTTGTTGGGATGAAATGTTCTGTAGATGTCTGCTAATTCCAAATGCTGGATGGTTATGTTTAAATCTAAAATTTTGTTGCTCAGCTTCTTATTGGAGGATCTATCCAACACTGTCAAAGGAGTGTTGAAATCTCCAACTACTATGGAGCTGGAGGAAATCAAGTTGCTCATGTCTGTTAGAGTTTCTCTTATAAATTGAGGTGCATTCTGGTTGGGTGCATAAATATTAATACTTGAAATCTCATCATATTGAATATTACACTTAACAAATATGAAGTGACCATTCTTGTCCTTCCTTACTTTTCTTAGTTTAAAGCCTATTGTGTCTGCAAATAGAATTGCAACACCTGCTTTTTTCTGATTACCATTTGCCTGAAATATGGACGACCATCCTTTCACCCTTAGTCTGTATTTATCTTTTAAGGTAAGATGTGACTCTTGTATGCAGCAAATATGTGGCCTGAGCTTTTGTATCCAATCAGCTAATCTGTGCCTCTTTAGAGGACAGTTTAAGCCATTCACATTAATGGAGAATATTGATAAGTCTGGTAAAATTTTGGGTATCGAGTTTTTCATAAGTCCAGTGGAC
Source organism: Nycticebus coucang (assembly GCF_027406575.1). Lineage (NCBI taxonomy): Eukaryota > Metazoa > Chordata > Mammalia > Primates > Lorisidae > Nycticebus > Nycticebus coucang. Next base: position 26,933,931 of record NC_069787.1, read on the forward strand.
ATTTTTAATCCTTTCGCCATTGTGGAAGTTGGAGTTTGTTCAAAAGTTTCTGAGTGAGTTTACTTTTGTGGTAGAGGATTGGGCTGGTCATTATGGAGGATAGGTCTGAGAATATCCTGAAGAGCTGGTTTGGTTATGGCAAATTTCTTCAACATATGAATGTCATTAAAGTATTTAATTTCTCCATCATAAATGAAACTCAGTTTAGCTGGATACAGGATCCGGGGTTGAAAGTTATTTGGTTTTGGGAGATTAAAAGTCAATGACCACCCTCTTCTGGCTTGAAAAGTTTCAGCAGAGAGATCTGCAGTCATTCTAATATTCTTCCCTTTGTAGGTAATGGATTTCTTATGTCTGGCTGCTTTCAGAATTTTCTCCTTCATATTAACTTTAGTGAAGTTAATTATGATATGCCTGGGGGATGTCTTATTTGGGTTGGGTGGTGCTGGGGTTCTGAAAATGTCTGCTATCTGAATTTCAGAATCTCTTGACATGTCTGGAAAATTCTCTTTCATAATTTCATGGAGATGGGCCTCTGTGCCTTGCGAGGCCACTTCATCAGTTTCAGGGATTCCAATGAGGCGGATATTAGCTTTCTTCAAATTATCCCAGTGCTCTCTGAGAGAATGATCCATTTTTGTTCTCCATTTCTCTTCCTCTTTGAGAGTTTGGGAGCATTCAAAAACTTTGTCTTCAATGTCAGAGATTCTTTCTTCTGCTTGCTCCACTCTGTTACTGAGGGATTCTACTGTATTTTTCAGATCTTTGAGGGATGCAAATTCATCAAAATCTTTGGTGGTTTTTTTTTTAATTCGTTAAATTCTTGAGACAAATTTTGAATTTCTCCTTGAATTCCTAATTCTGACTTTTGAATTGCTCTTTGAATTTCTAATTCAAAATTTTCCTCCATTCTATTAATCTTGTTTGCAATCCAAATTCTGAATTCGATTTCTGACATCTCAGCCAACTGTTTATGCATGGGATCTTCAGTTACATCTGCCATATCTTTCCTTGGGGGGGTGTGTGCGTTGATCTATTCTGGTTATTCATGTTACCAGAGTTTTTCCACTGATTCCACCCCGTGATTATACTATACCATTTGACTTTTCCCCTGGAGCTTTGTCAAGGACGCATACAGTGCTACAGCCTGAGAAAGTGGGGACCTGTTTGGTGTGGTAGGGCTAAGTGGTTCTGTCTTGTTTTCAGTTCATCTCTGTTTGATCCTAGTGAAACAGTTACTCTGGGTTGGAGTCCCAGCTGTGGAGAAATACCAGCATTTAAGTCACCCCGCCCCCGGCCCCCCAGGCAACAATTGGAAAAGGAAAATCAAACCTTCCTACAACTACACACCCAGGGCACCACTTGAATAGTTCTCAGGCGATTGGCTCAGTTCAAGAGGTCAAATCATTTGTCTCAGTCAAATTTTTTAAGCTCAGGAGGGAGAGCTTAAAAGGTCTCTGGCAACTGGATCACAGGTGTCTGTTGATAACTCAAATATGACTTGCTCCAGTGCTCCGTGAAGTCAGAAGGACCCACCTAGAAAATAGATTAGTCTGGGAAGGTTGATGCCTCCTTCCCCACCTTGCACCTCTGTCACACCCAGTCACTGATAGCCCCGCAGGGCTGTGATCCAGTTGCCGCCAGGGGTTTGCACTTGCCTGAATCACAAGGAAATCTATATCTTATCTATCTCATCTCTCAGCTGGGCTCCCCTCCTGCAGCTTTGGTGGGTTCTTTCTGGTCATTAGCTCTCCCTCTGGACTGGGGCTTCTATTGAGAGCTGGCTCCAATCAGCCATTGTCTCCCGTTCCCCTTTGTTCTGATGAGTTGGGAGAGGTGGGCTACACCTCCGTCCCGTCCACCATCATGCTCCACCTCCCCTATAACTGGTACATTTTTTACTTGCATAGGTAATGTAGATTCATTTATTCTTTCATTCAAGTGTGTGTGTGACAAATTCGAATGAACTGATTATATACCAGTACCATTATGTACCAGGCAGTCGTCTCAATGATGGGAATAGAAGGATTAGCCTAAAATTCTGCAATTTCTACCTTTGTGGTAACTTATGGTGGAGTTACCAAAATAGGCTCAGTGCTTCTAGCACAGTGGCTACGGCACGGGTCACGTGGTAACTCAATAAGGGAGATACGAACAATCAATCACACTATAAATACTAAACAAATGTGATGTGTGCTACAGAAAAGAGGTACAAGTGAGTGTGGGTGCCTATGGAAGAGAGTTCTACCTAGTCCTATAGGTCAGGGAAGGCTTTGTTCTACATTATGTGTGGTTAAAACTTCAACTCAAGCTGTACAAAATCAACTGATGTAACTAAAACATTTGTACTGCTTGAATATTCTGACATTATAAAAATCTACTTTACCTTCTCATGAGGCTGTGTTGTATATTATTCTATGGATAAGCCATAATCATTTCATCTAATTCCCTACTGTTTTGTATTTTTTTCATGTTTTTCATAAACAACGCTGCAATGGAATCTTTTAAGAAATCAACATAGATTTTGTCAGATCTCAGCACATTGCATAGATTTCTTAGAATCTTTTAGTTAACTGGATATACCGGCCTATTTCCTGGACCTGAACATTTGCCCATGCTAGTTTTCCATCTTTACCCTTTGTGTCTGGTCATTCATTCTCACCTTTGCATCAAGACCCAAAATAGGCTCAGTGCCTCTAGCACAGTGGCTACGGCACAGGTCACGTACACTGAGGCTGGCAGGTTCGAGCCCAATCCAGGACAGCTAAACAACAATGACAACGGCAACCAAAAAATAGCCAGGCGTTATGGCAGGCACTAGTAGTCCCAGATACTTGGGAGGCTGAGGCAAGAGAATCACTTAAGCCCAAGAGTTTGAGGTTGCTGTGCACTGTGATGCCACAAAACTCTAAGTCTCTCAACATAATTAGACTCTGTTAAAAAAAAAAAAAAGACTCAAATAATTGCCACCTTATACCTGGTACTTTTTTGCTCAGTAGCTTCTCTGGGACATAATCACATGTGCCTTTGGTTTATAATTTCCATATACATGTGCTTTGTCTCAGACTAGATCCTGTGGACAGTGGGAACAATGTTTCATTCAAAAAGTATTTGCATTTCCCTTCTGGGTACATAATGACAACAACAACAGTGATTCTGTGAAAGTGAGCAGGATGATGGAGGGTGGTGTATTTACATTATTCCACAGGTCCTCCCTGTGAGGTGTCTGTATGAGCCTCATTTTCTAGACCTTGTATAGTGGCTCTAAGAGGTTGAGCAACTTGCCCTACGTTGTGCGAGTAGTGCTAGAAGCCCTGGGATCTGGGTTCGAACAAATCTGGGTTTAAATCCTAGCTCTAATGCTTAGAAGCTGTTGTTTGTTCCTTAAGTTTTCCAGGCCTCAGTTTCTTCATCCTTAAAATGAGGTTAATAGTGATGCCCTGTTCAAGGGTTGTTGTGAGAACTAAGTAATCCAAGATGTGCAAAGTGAAGCCACATCAGAAACTCGTTGAAATTATTGGAGTTGAGCCCTGTGTGCTTGGCAGAGAGAAAGAGAGAGGGAGAAGGAGAGGGAGGGAGGGAGAGAGGGAGAGAGGGAGAGAGAGACACAGAGACAGTGAGAGAGAGAGAGAGAGAGGTAGAGAGAGTGAGAAAGGGAGACGGAGAGGGAGGGGGGAGAGGGAGAGAGATAAATAGATAATTTAGGAGTACAGGCTGCTCTTCTGGTTACTCCAGACAAGGAAGTTCTGCCCCAAGTGAACATCAAGTGAGGGAGTGACGGAAAAGGCCCTGCTGCCTCTGTCAGACTGTGTTCCCAGGCGCCTCTCCTGCTCCAGCCAAAATAAGTGTGATTCTGATGTTAAAAGGTTCACATTTTCCACACATCAGGTTTCTAACATATTCGATGACTTCATCGTACAGCCAAGCAAAAAATAAAAAAAGTGGCGATCTGTTCCAAGATAGTCAGAGAAGCTGGCTACCTTGGGTGTATGGAGAGAGAAAATGGCAGCCCCAACTGTGGTACCTTCCTGAGTGTTTGCAAGGCTGATGCTACTCACTTGCTTTTTACCTTGTGAGCCATGTTTCGTATCAAATGCTCATGAGATGTCATTCCATTGAGGTTATATGTTAGCGCTCGGATGCCAACACGCAATGTGCTGAGATCTGATAGAATCTACGTGGATTTCTTAGAAAGAAATTTGATGTGGGAGTGAGGGGAAGGGAAGAGGGTCAGCAGCACCAGCGTGGTCTGCCTCTTGCACAAACATTTCTAGAGACCGTTGAAGGTGCAGGTCTACCTAATACTCAGAATAAAATATCACCTCTACAGCCAGTTATTCACTGTGATGAAAAACATGTCCTCAAACTCCCCTGATGCCTACCATGTTTAGACGCCCCCCTCTCCCCCGGCCACATGCCAGCAAGGCTGATTAACACACTGGCCCTCCCTGTCTCTCAGCACAGCTTCTACTTCTCCATGTATCAGCATCTGCTATTTTTCCTTACTCCTAGAATACAATTTCTGTCCTCTTTACCAAGCTCAATGCTACCCATGCTGGGGAGCACAGCGCAGATCATGCCCCACCATGTGAACTTTCCTATGATTGTAGGAATCTCTTCCAGTTGCCCCCATCAAGCACTGACTGGTATTCCAACCTGGGCTGGCATCAGTGGCTTTCCCCATCATTTACTTGGCCTTAAGTTCTAGGGTTCCTCGAGGGCAAGAACCACATTACTGATGGGTTCATTTGTTCATTTATTCATTTATTGAACAGGGTCTCCCTTTGTGGCCCAGGCTAAGGGGCAGTGGTGTCATACTCACCACAACCTCAGACTCCTGAGCTCAGGCAATCCTCCTGCCTCAGCCTCCCAAGTAGCTGCGACTACAGATGCGTGTCACCATGCCAGGCTATTTTTTCTATTATTTTGTAGGGCTGGGGGTCTCTTGTTCAGGCTGGTCTTGAATTCCTGACCTCAAGTGATTCTCTAGCCTTGGCCTCTTAAAGTGCGAGGATTGATTACAGGTATGAGCTACCATACCCAGCCTTCATTTTCATCTTTGGCCTTGGTGGTAAACTGGTGACCGCACTGTCACTTCTCTATCCCTGGCCTTGCATTTCAAGGCAGATATTAAAAGCTCATAGAACGGTTGGTGGTTAAGTGATTGGTTTTATATATATATATGTATATATATATACATACATATACATATATATATATTTAATTGTATACTTCTGTGGCTGGAAATCTCAGAGAGGTTAGGTTAGTAGAGTAGACTGACCTTTGGCTAGCTATGAGGATTAAAAGTATACTTTGAAAATTTACAACTCTTAAATACCCCCTTTTCCCAGAGGAATGATTGACATTTGTGGTCTGGGATGCTTTCCTAGAACCCATTTGTTCAGCCTTGCTGGATACTTGAAGATGGTTGGCTTAGGGGAATTTGTGGATTCTTTCACAGCAAGGTCTGCCTAACTCTTAGAAGACTGAGCATTTGTAGTTTTGGAGAAAAAGTATTTTAATCTATCTATAATTTATGAAACACTTATTCTGCATACAGAATCATACTTCTTTAATTTATATAAGTTTTAAACTACACAAAAACTCTTCATGGTAGATGTACGATCCCCACTTTACAAATGAAGAAACCTGTATTTTAGGAAGTCTTGGTCTAAGTGACCAAGCCAATGAGAGAAGCCCAGGGTTATTCATTCTAACTACCTTGGGCTCTAAATATGGTCAGCATAGCTCATAGCTCTTTGGAAAAGATTCTCTTAATGCACCAAGGTAGATATCAGGCCCTTATAATAAATTGTTTCCTTTTTATTGACTTGAAAGAAAATGCAACTGTGAATACTGTACATTAATAGGTTTTATGTGTAACTAATGGTTTGATGGGCTGCTATGATGTCCTAGTATTACAGCAAGCGATCATTAGATTGTAAGAAGAAGAAAATGTGTTTTATTGTTAGAAAATGATTGAATCCTTCCTAAAAGGTAAAGGTAAGTATATAAGATAGACTTGAAAGGTCAAAGTTAACAGCCTTGTTAATGGCGGGGTTAAAATCCAGTCCAATCTTTCCTTTTTTTTTCAGATGAATACATCATTTAGCTAAGTGATGCCTTTCATGAGGAGGCTGGGGTTTTTCTTTTAGCCAAGGCAGGGATCCCATGAAGTCTTGTGCAGTAAAGAACAGCAACTAAGAGCTTGGGCTAGAGGTCATTATAGCTCTGCTCTTGGCCGGCTGGGTAAACTTGGTTGCATTATAGAACTACTTTGTATCAGTTTCCTTGAATGAAGAAAATGAAGATTAAAACCTACCCCCTATGGCTCAGCGCCCATAGCTCAGTGAATAGGGCCCTGGCCACATACACCGAGGCTGGTGGGTTCGAGCCCTGCCCGGGCCTGCTAAACAATAATGACAACTGCAACCAAAAAATAGCCAGGTGTTGTGGCAGCCACCTGTAGTCCCCAGCTACTTGGGAGACTGAGGTAAGAGAATCGTTTAAGCCCAAGAGTTTGAGGTTGCTGTGAGCTGTGTCACCACAGCACTTTACTGAGGGCAACATAGCAAAACACTGTCTCAAAAAAAAACCCCAAAAATCAACACCTGCCCCCTAGAACTGTTAGAACAATTTCATGAGACAATTCATTTACCTACCAGACTTGGTCCAATTCCAACTATGTACAAAACACTAAAAAAAAAACAAACCAACCAACCCAGAAAAATTAGGTATTATTACCCTCTAAACTAGAAATTCACATTTTTTTTCTGCAAAAGATCAAATAGCAAGTATTTTATTGAGGGCTATCCAATCTCTGAAGCAACTATTCAAATCTGACCCTGTACTATGAAAACAGCAAGAGACAATATCTGAATGGAGGGTGTGGCAGTGTTCCAATGAAGCTTTATTTACGTAAATAGGCTGCTGGTCAGATTTGTCCTGGGGATCATAGTTTGCTCATCCCTTTTCTGATATAATTTGTGTAGGAATATAAACTCTAATCTTATTATAAGCCTCTTGAGGATGGGAAACACAGTAGATCCTCCATTGTTGACCACCTCCCTACACTGACCACCTCCTTAAGTAGACCTAATTTTCATAGACCAGACAGGCAGTGCATGTACGTATTAGTACAGTAGCCCTAGTCCCTTATGTTGACCATCTCTGTATGTTGACCAGTTTGATACAGTCCGTTGGGTGGTCAACTTACAGAGGTTCTACTGTAATTGCTGTGAGGGTTTATGCTTAGGAAACAAGACTCATCTCGGCTCTACCCTAAGAACTAAAGAAAGGACTTCGTTGTACGAAGTTAAGTGGTCTAAGTGGTTAAGTGGTGAATGGGGCCTATCCATCATGTTTTCCAAGCTTTGCTTTCAGGAATGTGTTAGAGAGAAATTTTATTCCCTGCTTTGGGGATAAATCTGGCTTAAGGAACACCTAGAGTCCTGAGGTGACCACTGGGAGTGTTGACAAACCTTTCCTTTATGAAGAAATTCTTAAAAGATCCAAATTTGTCTCTGAAGTAAATTGAACTATTACTTATCTGAAATCTTGAGCTTCCAGAAGGAATCTCCACAGGGCCAAGATGCACGATAGTTGTGGACATGGAATACCAACATTGTAAACTCCTCATTAAACAACTAACAAGATCAAATTTTAACCACGATTCCATGGTCCCTTGGCAAGAGAGGTTGATTAGATTTTTGATATGTGCCAAAAACAGTCATTTGGAATTTTTTCGCTATCCATAATTTTTTTTTTTTTTTTGGTTTTGTTTTGTTTTTAACTACCAACCCTTTCTGGGCCTTTGGCTTGACTATTGTTTCAACCCTTGCTTTAAATCACCTTTCAGACCTCTCAGTTTTTGCAGATGCTCTTTCCATTATTTGGGATGCTAAAGTAAGTATGTCCCTGTCACCTAGTATTTTTACTGCATTTTACATGTGTATATGTTGCATTTTAAATAAATGTTTAATGTTCAGATTGATTAAGCAGCATGTCACTTTGCTACTGGTGATGGTTAGAATCAAGACTAAATTGCTACTTAAATCAAAATGAGGAGGGCCTGGCTCAGCTTCTCACTCTTGAATTTGAAGGTGGGCGACATGACCATCATCTTAGATTAGTATGAGTCAGGCAAAGCAAGAGCATTTTCCTCTTTATCTTTGAGATCCATAGAGATTAGAGGATTTTTTGGGTCCTCCTCTCTATTTTTGTATAACTGTAGAATAATCCACAACTAAGTGGTAAGATTTCGCTCTTTGAATTTATAGGAATTACATTTTCTCAGAATGTATTTTTTAATCTCTTATACCAAAATAATTCTTTGTTGTTCACATGAGCTCTTTGAGTGAGGAAAAAACTGAGAGTAACTCAGCCACAAATTACTTAGCTTTATGATTTTAATGGGGCAAAGAAAACTGATTTATTAATATAGCATATTGTTGAAAGAGAATCTTTGTGGAATTTCAGACTGCGCAACGCATCCATTTTTATTGGCTTCACTTTGTTATGCTTTCAGAGTTATTTATAATGTTATTCCACTGAAAATTCCTTTCCATATTGTCATTTGTCTTCCATCTCCAGAAAGCCTCCCATCCAAATTAGAAAAAAAAAATAAAAAGAGTCTTTTTTTTCTTTCTTCTACACCTCCTTAAAATCAATTGAAAGTGGCATCTCCTGGGACTGGGTCCATCTTTGATCTGCCTCTGAAGTTTCTTCTGCTCCCAGTAGGACAAGAAAATGGAACCTATGAGAGATTTTGCTCCAGGAAGTAGATCTCAGGCAAATACTCCTGCTCCGTTCTTACTCAGAAGTGATCTGCTTTAACATTCTTTTCTTTTAGCAAAAAGAACACGAGAATTAAAGCCATCATGACACAGGGTAACCTGTGTCATTGCCCATAGCCCCAGGCTGGAAAGGGCTCACATTGGATTTAAAGTGTTGCTATCACCATCTTGAAATTTTGAATAATCTTTGAACAAGGGGCTCCACATTTTCATTGTGCGCTGGGTTCTGGAAATTATGTAGCTAGCCCTGGTGAGAATAAACACATAGGTACTATTATTGTTCCCATTTTACAGATGGGGAGGTTGAAGTTTAAGGAGAGTTATCACATTCTAGGTCACAGAGCTATTGTAAAGTAAAGCCAGTTTTTTTAACTGAGCCCTGCTTCTGAAGACTACTGTATTATCTGATAGTTCGTTGTCAGTTCTCACTTGGAAATCGATGATTTAAACATTTTACTAATCTTACGTTCAAGGACTTTCTCCAGGCAGATGATCTAGGAGATAAGGTGATTAAGAATCTCCCTGTCAACACCAGATCCCCTATTTCCACCTCATCTCTAAGTTTGGAGGCACCTTCCAGCTGAAAGACAGTTGCTTACACTTTCACAAAAACTTTTGACTCTTTTAATTTATTCTATATTTACAATGCCACGGGAAGACCATTAAAAACACTGTGTTTGATCAAAGTTTTGTTTCCCTCTGCCCAGAGGGCATGTCCATTTCCTCTCATGATACAGCTTCCCAGTTTGCTTTGAATGATCCTTCTTTTCCATTCTCTGTCCTTGTTATTCAAGTGGAGTTGACCCGCCCTAATCCCAGACAATGAAAATCATCCATGCTTTGGACACCATCATCAAAATACTTCTATGATTGATTGTTTCAGGGATGGGAAACTTTGTGGGAATTGTTGTGGAAAAGGTTTCTCCCCGTCCTTTTTTTCTGCTGAGCTAGAAAATGTAAAACCAGGAGCTCCTTAGGCCTTCAAATTCAATCAGAGCCAAAAAATGGAGTGAGAAATATTTCTCATGCACCCGAGTCCTTGATGCATTCAGATTCACTGTCTGGGTAATTTGATTTCATGACCCCCGCAAACCCCATTTTAGATTAAGTCATATTGAGTTCAGTTTCTATTACTTGCCACTAAGCTAGTTCTGGCTAACATAAGTAGCAACTATACTTGTCAAAGAAAAAGTTCTTCCAATATGAGTGTGGGGGGTTAGCTAGTTAGTAAACATTGTCATTCTTTTATGCTTCTCTTTTGAACAGATGAAAATAATGTACTCTCTGCTCCGGTGTTAACACCAGTGGCTGATACACCAATAAGTAAAAAGCAAAACAAATAAACAAAACCCCTCAAACTGAAAGAGTATGTGCTAAACAATGTCAATAATTTTTCTTCGTTTTTTTTCTCGTTCTTATAGCTAAACAAGTACTGCTATTTTATCCCCTTTCCAATTATAGTACAGAATTCGCTAGTTTTTGAGGAAAGATATCTATACATTCAATAGGGTAGGGTCTTCTAAACCCTCCTGAGTCACTGTTCTCCCGGCGTAGGGGCTCTCATATTGTAAGTGATTAAAACCAATGTGTCTAATAAATGAAAGGCCTATTAGAATTTTCTTTCTAGAGCCAGAAGTAAAATCACTGTCATCTACAGAATGAGCCACTTCCCCAGTTAAATATCAATCTGCACTTGGACTGAGGGAATGATAGCCTCTTCTAAAATATCTGTTTCCCCTGAATGAGTGAGCAAACATTCAGGATTTGAAGTCACTAATGGTATTTAGGGGAAAATGTAAAAGAAAATTACTAGAATTTTTCTACATTTCAGATCTATCAGAAGAGTCCTTGCCCTAGGTACTTCATTTTTCAGACTCTGTCAAACAGAGTTTCTATTCTCAAAATAAATATGGAAAAATCTATAAAGTGCATTAGGCTCTGACAGAGCTGTAGTGAGCACATTTCTGCGCATGTGTCATTTTGGTGACTTTACACATATTTTTGTACAGGTCACATCACATGACTAACTTTGTCAGCACGAAGAATAAAAGAGGGGGAACTTTACTCCCTTTGCTCACTAAGTGCAGCACTGGCAACTGTCCAGTGAAGGCAGGGCGTGCAGACTACCAGCCCAGATTAGCTTTTGCTTTGGGGTACCTATACAATGGATGTCTGTATGTTTAAACCTGCAAGAGGAAAAGCCCATCCTCCTCTGATAGATCTGTGTCATTCAAAGAGAAGGCATTCTCCCCTAGATATTTCCTGGAAACAATGGGTCATCTTTTCATACCTCATAAATCCTTTCAGCAAAACTCTCCTATGATGACCTATAGTGGTAGATCTGAGTTTTGACTCTCACTCTGTTACTTCCACCTGTTGTGTCCTTGCCCAGTTATGTAGTATCTTTGACTCTCAGTTTTCCCTTCTGTAAAGTGGGGATAACAGTGATCTAGCTGAGTTATTGCCTAGATTAGAGATAATGTCACACATATCATTGAGCATGGTTTGCATACATAGGAGCTGCTTCATACACTCTCCTAATGTCTATGGAGTACTTGGTCTTACTCCCATTTCAAGGCTCTGCCTATTCCTCCAGAACAAGTGGAAGAGCATGGATCAGGCTGTCAGAACATGTGGATCTGAATCACAATAGCCCTCTTTGTCAGTGGAGTAGCCCTAGATTTAGCAAATAAAAATATAGCCAAAATTGAATTTCAGATAAACTAGGAATACTTTTTCTGGTATAAATATGCCTGATATAATAATGGGGAAAACATTTACATTAAAATATTTATCTGAAATTCAATTTTAACAAGGTGTCTTGTATTTTATCTGGCAACCCTACTTGTAGACTGTGTGATCTTCAGCAAGTTATTTAATATCTTCATGTTTATAATCTTTAAGGTAATATTAATATTAGTAATATTAATTACTAAACGATTATATACTACACAGTTTGAATTGTTTTACCCTTTTAGAAGTTTTTTGAGTTTTTTAAAAAATTATTCTTATTTTGGAGATGATTAACAGTGAAACACATAGAGGTTAAGTAACTTACCCATGTTCACACAGCTAATAAGTACTTGAACCAGGTTTTGAACCCAGCCTGACTTAAGAGGCTTTTAAACGAAAATAAAATCTTAACATCCCCTTCCCCAGCTGACTGAATGGACTTGGACGTGACAAGGGGACCCCAGAAATACCCTAAAGCTGAGTTGTTGGCCATGAGAAGGGAGGTTAGACAGGGCTTGGCATGACCCCTCCCTTCTTGGAGATGTCCTTTGTAACTAACTCATTAACAGGCCTAACCCTGTATAAGGCAACACTTAAAACATATCTTCAGGTCAGACATTTACTTAACAGAAATCACTTGCATCTGAGTATCCGTCTGGTGTATGTCTGGTGGCTCATCTCTGATTAACAGCCTTGTCTTAAAACACTCCAAGCCTCTAGACAAAGCTTCATCTCTTTAACCAATTACAAATCAAATATTTTTAAACCCACCTATAAACTGTAATGCTCCACTTCAAGATGACCTGCCTTTTCAGGCCAAACCAATATATGCCTTCCATGCTTTGATTTGTGACTTTGTGTATAATTCCTGACTTCCTGAAATGTACAAAACCCAACAGTAACCCATCACAGCGAGCCCACGTGCTCAAGGCCTCTCGGGCATGGCTTCATGGACCATCATCACACATATTCAGCTCAGAACAAACCTCCTTAAATTATTTTACAGAGTGTTTTTTTTCCCCCATGGATAAGCCTCCTTGTGTTCTGCTACTTTTATAAAATACAATGATACGTCTCTCAGATACTGAATATATGTGAAAAAGTAGATGGTACATATAGACATAATTCTAATAAATCTGATTTTCCCACATAGCTCAATCTCCTGCAATCAAATTTGAAAAAGCATGGTGCAACTGCCAAAAAGAATTTTTTTAAAAGTTCCATTGAAAAAGAGAGCCCAAATATTTGAGTAACACCTGTCAGAATTCTCTTTCCTTTCCTGCCGCTTTATTTGTACCCTGCAACTCCTCGGGGTTTTCTCCTTACCATTTCCTGAAAATAAATTTTCTACCCACGGCCTACGACTTATTTTTCCTCTTCTCCTTCCATCTTCTCTTTCTCAACCCTTTATTATGTAGATTCTCTTGGCCTCTCCCAGAAGAAAGAGTCCATATGCTTTAGAAGACAGAAAAGGGAAATTGGGCTAGCAATTTTAAAATTCCCTTTAGCAGGCTGAGGCAGTTGTTCAAGTTCATGTACACTTCTGTGGTCATTTTTTTATTCATTTACATTAGGCACACAGCAAGTGTTAATGTCCTTCTGCTTTCCCCTGCACTTGCCCATATTTCCCTCCCTTTCATTGGCAGCCTTTCCATGGTTTCACCTCGGTATTCCATATGTGGTTTGATAGGTAACCGAGGAGCTTAGAAACAGACAGGAATTGAGACCCAGGTGCATTCCCTGAGATTACTGGGTTAGCCTGATGAGAAGAGAAGAAGGCAGCCCAGGGAATAAAGGCCGTCCCTGCAGACCTCTAGAGAATGTGCTCCCAGAAAACCAAGGGACAATAGAGAAACAAAGTGAGAACATAACTCCCCCCCCCCCCACAATACTTTTCTTAAATAGGAAGACTTTGCAAGCTCAAGGGGTCTGTGTCATTGGCTTCTACTTGCCGAAGGGTACTTCTATTTGATAAAAGGATAAATACCCAAGGAATCTCTTGGTTCCTGGATTCCAACTGGCTAATACTACCTTCCCAATTACAGCTCCATAACAAGGCAATATTTGAAGTGCATATCTGAGTTTATTTAGGCCCTAGTAAGGCATTCTAGAGCACCCCATGGAGTGCACATTGGCCTTTAATCCCCTCTAAAAAGAAGTTTCAAGTCCAGGTCTGGATTATTGCAAGTTTTTTGGGTTGTTTGTTTTTTTTTTGTTGTTTTTTTTTTTTTGTAAAGACAGAGTCTCACTTTATCACCCTCGGTAGAGTGCCGTGGCCTCACACAGCTCACAGCAACCTCCAACTCCTGGGCTTAAGCGATTCTCTTGCCTCAGCCTCCCGAGTAGCTGGGACTATAGGCGCCCTCCACAATGCCCAGCTATTTTTTGGTTTGCAGTTCAGCTCGGGCCGGGTTTGAACCCGCCACCCTCGGTATATGGGGCTGGCGCCCTACTGACTGAGCCACAGGAGCCGCCCTTTTGGGTTGTTTTTTAAAATAAGAGCTAGAATACTTATTTGTTGAGGAGAGTACTGAGATGGTCTGTTATACCACTTCTTTCATTACTTTTGAAAGCTTAAAGGTATGTCATCTTATCATTTCATTATTTTGCTTTTGGAATTATTCCCTGGTCTTTTTCTGATGTATGGATATCACAGTTATTAAATTCTCTTATTTCTCCACAAGGGAAATAATAGGAGATCCAAGGTATTTTATATAGGATGTTATTTCTTTTTGTTCTCAAAACGTGCTTCAGGATTTTCTATTTTGGTCATTTTGGTTGAGGAAATGCTAGCTCAGAGAGGTCAAAAACTTGCCTAAGAACATATAGATTAAAAACTATAGAATGGAGATTAAAGCCCAGGGTTTTATGGCTCCTAAAACCTGTGTTTTTGCCATGATGTAGAACATGATTCAAATCACATGACAACGACTTGGATAGAGATTTCTCTAAAGAATACACACACACACATATACACACACATACATGTGTATATGTATATATATATGACCAATGAGCACGTGAAAAGATGCTCAAAGTTGCTCACTGTTAGCAAAATATAAATTAAAGCTGTGAGATACCACTTCACACTCATTAGGAGGATTATTATTTTAAAAAGAAAGAAAGACTGAAAGAAAGAGAGAGAAAGGGAGGGAGGGAGGAAGAAAAGAAGGAAGGAAGCAAGCTTAGGGAATAAGTGAGGGTGAGGATGTGAAGGAATTGGAACCCTTGTGTATTGCTGCTGGGACTGTCAAACGGTGGAGCTGCTGTGGCAAATGGCAGGACAGTTCCTCAAAAAATTAAACACAGAATTACCACGTGATCCAGCAATTCCACTTCTGGTTAGAAACCCAAAAGAAGTAAAAGCAGGAACTTGCATAGGATTTATAAAATCATATTCATAGCAGTATTTCTCACAATAGCCAAAAGATGAAACCAATTAAGTGTTCATGGATGGATGCATGGATAAACATCCATGCATGTAGGTTCAGCCTCAAAAAGGAAGGACATTCTGACACAGGCTACAGCACGGATGAACCTTGAAGATATTTGCAAAGTGAAATAAGCAGGTCACAAAAGAGCAAATACATACGGTATGTAGAATAGTTAATTTCATAGTGACGGGAAATAGAGTGGTGGTTGCCTGGGACGAGGAATGGGGAAAGTAGGGAGTTAGTATGTAACAGGTGCAGGCCTAGACGGGGAAGATGAAAATGTTCAGGGTGGATGGTGATGGTGATTGTACATTGTGAATATTTAATGCCACCACACTGTACACTTACACTTGTAAACTTTATGTTATATATATATATATATATTTACCATCAAAAAAAAAAGGCTAAAGCATATTACCCCCCACCACCTGAGCAGCTCCAGACCATGCTGTTCAGAGACCACAGTTCTTGGCAGTGGATCTGAGGTTCACAATGATGACTCCCCAGTAGGTCTGGAATAGGGCCCAGGGCCGTCCGTTTTTCGCACACTGCCCAGGTGACTGATGCATGTGTGTCATGGGTAGACAACACATACTCATATTTGAGGCAGACCCGTTTTACTGCCCAACATTTCAGAACTAGTAGTTGGTGTATCTGGAATATGCTCCAGGGCAATCTGATTTCTGAGTCTGCTCTTTGAAGCACTGCCATGAGCAGCTTACTGGAACACATTTAAGCCTCATGACTTGGCGGAATGCAGTGGCTTATGCCTCTCATGAGCACTCCAGGAGGCTGAGGGGGGTGGATTGCTTGAGCTCAGGAGTTCAAGACCACCCCAAGCAAGAGCGAGACCTTGTCTCCACTAAATAGAAAAAACCAGCCTGGTGTAATGGTGCATGCCTTTATTCCCAGCTACTTGGAAGGCTGAGGTAAAAGGATTTCTCAAGCCCAATAGTTTGAGGTTGCTGTGAGCTATGATGCCATGGCACTCTATCCAGGGTGACAGAGTGAGACTGTCTCAAAAAACAAAAACCAAACCATCATGACTTTATTAGCAGCTTCTGGTGCCCAAAATAAAAGGGGCTCGTAAATGTGGAAGGAATTTTGGTAAGTATTACTAAGGATCAATTTTTTTTAATTCAATCATAGCTGTGTACATTAATGCAATCATGGGGCACCATGCACTGGTTTTATATACAATTTGAAATATTTTCATCAAACTGGTTAACATAGCCTTCCTGGCATTTTCTTAGTTATTGTGTTAAGACAATTATATTCTACATTTAGTAAGTTTCACATGTACCCTTGTAAGATGCACCATAGGTGTCCCACCAATTACCTTCCCTTCACCGTTCCTCCCTCCTCCCCTCCCTCTCTCCCTTCCCCATATTCTTAGGCTATAATTGGGTTATAGCTTTCATATGAAAGCTATAACCCAATTATAGTAGGGCTGAGTACATTGGATACTTTTTATTCCATTCTTGAGATACTTTACTAAGAAGAATATGTTCCAGCTCCATCCATGTAAACATGAAAGAGGTAAAGTCTCCATCTTTGTTTAAGGCTGCATAATATTCCATGGTGTACATATACCACAATTTATTAATCCATTCGTGGGTCGATGGGCACTTGGGCTTCTTCCATGACTTAGCAATTATGAATTGGGCTGTAATAAACATTCTGGTACAAATATCTTTGTTATAATGTGATTTTTGGTCTTCTGGGTATATACCTAGTAGAGGGATTGTAGGATCCAATGGCAGGTCTACTTTTAGATCTCTAATTGTTCTCCAAACATCCTTCCAAAAGGAACGTATTAGTTTGCATTCCCACCAGCAGTGTAGAAGTGTTCTCTTTTCTCCACATCCACGCCAAAATCTCTGGTCTTGGGATTTTGTGATATGGGCTAATCTTACTGGAGTTAGATGATATCTCAAAGTAGTTTTGATTTGCATTTCTCTGATGATTAAGGATGATGAGCATTTTTTCATATGTCTGTAGGCCGTGTGCCTGTCTTCTTCCTAGAAGTTTCTCTTCAAGTCCCTTACCCACCCTGAGACAGGATTACTTGTTCTTTTCTTGCTAATACGTTTGAGTTTCTCTGTGGATTATGGTTATTAAACCTTTGTTGGAGACATAACCTGCAAATATCTTCTCCCATTCTGAGGGGCTGTCTGCTTGCTTTACTTACTGTGTTCTTGGCTGTGCAGAAGCTTTTTAGTTTGATCAGGTCCCAGTAGTGTATTTTTGAAGCTGCTTCAATTGCCCCGGGGTTGGGGGGGGGGTCCTCCTCATAAAATATTCGCCCTGGCCAATTTCTTCAAGAGTTTTCCCTGCATTTTCTTCTAGTATTTTTATAGTTTCATGCCTTAAGTTTAAATCTTTTATCCAGTGAGAATCTACCTTAGTTAATGGTGAGAGGTGTGGGTCCAGTTTCAGTCTTCTACAGGTTGCCAGCTTGTTCACCCAGCACCATTTGTTAAATAGGGAATCTTTTCTCCACTGAATGTTTTTAATTGGCTCATCAAAGATCAAATAACGGTAAGTAGCTGGGTTCATCTCTTGGTTCTCTATTCTGTTCCATACATCTACCTCTCTGTTTTTGTGCCAGTACCATGCTGTTTTGATTACTATCAATTTGTAGTATAGTCTGAGGTCTGGTAGTGTGATTCTTCCTGCTTTGTTTTTATTTCTGAGTAATGTTTTGGCTATTCGAGGTTTTTTCTGATTCCATATAAAATGAAGTATTATATTTTCAAGATCTTTAAAGTATGACAGTGGAGCTTTAATAGGGATTGCATTAAAATTGTATATTGCTTTGGGTAGTATGGACATTTTAACAATGTTGATTCTTCCCAGCCATGAGCATGGTATGTTTTCCCATGGATCAATGGTTTTTAACCTGGATTCATCTCTCCCTTTGCCACTCTCCCGCCCATGGACATTTGGCAACGTCTGGAAACAATTTTGTTTTTCACATCTGGGGGTGTTGCTACTTGCATCTGGTGGGTAGAGGCCTGGCTGCTGCTGAACAGCCTGAGCCATGCACAGTGCAGCCCCTAGGCAATAAGGACTTATCTGCCTCAAAACAGCAACAGTGCCAAGTTGAGAAACTTTGCTGTACATTACATATGTGGACCTTTTCAAATGGAATTCCTTTTAAATTTCTTTTGGTAGTTGAACTGTGCTTCTTCAAATTTTAGTCCATGAAACTGAGCTGGGTGGGAACCCCAGATGATTTAAATTTGACCTTTGGACTTGTTGGTATTGTTTTTGAAGGCCCCTGCATTTTGCAAGTGATGTCTATTCAAAGCATGCTGCTAGATCATGTATTTACTTTTTCTTAATCCAATTGTTGTTTTTAGGATCTCTATCCAGAGAGAACACGTTACTTGGGCAAAATATCAAGTGTCAATTTTCTCACATCAATATGTAAAATCCTAGGGGGTCCACAGTCTTATATATATCATGAGATCTTCAAAATATACTATTTCATTTTGACCTTGCACATTCTTTTCCAAGATTTTAATCTGCTTTTGGAGGTTAATTCCAATCCTTTGGTGACTTTATAATACATGTGATACATGACAGCTTCTGTATCAATGGTCTCACCTTCCTCTCCCAGGCTTTCAGAGTCTGCTGCAAATAAAAAATCAATTTTTTATGGCTAAAACTGAGCTAATTCATTCAAAATGATTCTGATTTAAAAAAGGAGACTTCAACTTCGACTTGTCCATGATCAGGAGGTTGACTGGCTATTGATTACCAGCTGTAATCCGAGCTCCCTCTGGGTAGATAATCAAAACTCTGCCCATGAAGTTGAATCACAGACTGGGGAAAAATAGACCCTATCCCTCTTGATCAGCAATATGCCTGATCCATCTCCACATGACTCACAACGGAATAACCAGAAACCGTGTGCATCCTGATGTAATGCGAGAGCACAAACATAGCCCCACCCCCAAAGGACTCTTGCCAAAAACAAAATTTAGCCAGAATTTAATAAAGTCTCTAGATTTAATGATCTGCCTACAGGAAATTAGAAAGATAGAGGAAGAAATAAAATGATACCATGAGAAAACAATCAGGCAGATCCAGAATGTGAGAAATTCACCAAGTGCAATGGACCTTATTTGTATCCTGAGTACCAAAACCAAGTGCAAAGAAACATTTGAGAGACGGGAAATTTGAACATGGACTGGGTATTAGATGATCTTAAGTAATCATTGTTAATTTTGTCAGTTACAATATGGCATCCCAGTTATATATATATTAAAAAAAAATTAAGCACATGTACTGCTGGCAACAACGTTTTCCAGACATGCGATTCCATTCCATTATGTCAGATGTTTAAGATTAACTATTTTTTTTTGTGTAACAGAGTCTCACTCTGTTGTTGTGGGTAGAATGCCGCAACATCATTATAGCTCACAGCAACCTCGAACTCCTCTGCTCAAGGAATCTTCCTGCCTCAGTTTTTCCATTTTTAGTAGAAATGGGCTCTTGCTCTTGCTCAGACTGATCTTGAACTCCTGAGCTGAGGCAATCCACCCATCTTGGCCTTCCAGAGTGCTAGGATTACAGGTACGAACCACTGTGCATGGCCTAATATTAATTATTTTTTCAGCTGGACAAAACTAGACCTCTCTTATGCTCTTAGCAGTGATGTTTGATTGCAAACTGCCAAGTGCAGTAGATGATGGTTGTCCAACACAAAGATAACGGGAAGATTTAAACACAGCATAAAACACCTTCACAAAGTGAAGCAGCATATTAAGACATTGAATCAGCAATAACTGTAAGCAAAATCAGGTGGTTCATGATGAAGAGAGGCCTAGAGCCAAAATGTTGGGGGAACATGATGAACTCGCTTCAGCCAAACTGTGTAAATGGGCAGTGAGGATCCCTGAGATGTGCTGATGGGCACTGTGCTGACTCACACTATCAAGAAGCTTTTGCTGGGGAAAATGTCATGTTTTGCTTATTAAGAAACTCTTCCATTGGATTCATTCCTGTATCACTTTAAAAACACGAATAAGGTAATTTCTATTCTCATTAGGGTTACAACTACATGGAGAATCCCCTGCCACCTTCTCTGTGACATGACTTCCAACATTCAACGTTAAAGGCGTCAAGAAAGAAACAGAATTTGGGCAGAGGGAAAACCTGACCATCTGGGGAGGATTGAAGCTACGCCGTCAGTGTGTGAACACGGCTGTTCAGAGGCTAGAGAAAGGGAGGGATCGCCTGGATTGTGCCTCAATAGTGTCCTACGAGAACTATGTCCAATTTTTCTACTCAACTGAAGGCTCTTTGGAATGAGTTAACTTGTCGTTTCGTGTCAGATAAACAAAACGAAGGCATGCCTTTTCTTTAGGCTGCCATAGTCTCTCTCTCTTCTTCTTTTTTTTTTTTTTTTTTTGACTCCTCACCACCCCACCACCTGTCACAAGTGTAGTATTTTCATTTATCACTTAAAAAAAAATACAGTATAAGAGAGAAGAGCTGTGGCTAGCTGGAGAGGAGAAGGCAGTTCTAATTACCCATTTTCATGATTTGGTAGAGTTACACACAGAAGGGAAGGTACTATTTCAAGATGTTTTTCTGCTCAGGCATAGCCAGTGGCCATGAAACCCCCCCATTGTTGGCAGGAGCTCTCACCACAGAAACAGAAAGGGGAGGGGCCCATCCTCTGGGGGGAGCTTGATTATTGCTCACACATACTCACTGCCTCTCTCTGGGTGAGATTATAATTCCATCTCCCCACTGGCATCAGGGTGGGCCGTGTGATCTTCTCTGGCTGGTGAAATGAAACAAGAAGTGATGCGTCCCTTCTGGCTGGCAGCTTAAAAGTTTGCGTGAGGTTTGCCGCAACATCCTTTCTTTCTCTCGTGGGATGGGTGACGTTTCAGATAGAGACCAATCCCTTGGCTTGGGGTCCAGTGTGAAGATGCCACAGAGAGAGCTACAAACCATCTAGGCCGGACAGGTAATAACATGAGGGAACCGCATACCTTGTCTCTGCAAGCCACTGAGCAGAAAGGGATTTTTGTTTATCTGCCTGCATTATCAGTCCTAACTGATCTATGCACCCTGGGGGCAAGTCTAATTCAGGGCAAGGGTGGTGAGAGGAAGCAGGCATCATTTCAAACTTCTCTGATCATTACGTGTCTCTCCACTTCCTTCCAGGTGAAGGCTGTTCCATCAGGGCAATGCTCTTTCCGCCAAACTTTTAGTATAAGCATCATGGTCTCAAAATTGTATCAAGCTCTGACGAGATGGTTCAGCCACTTATTTACTTTCTAAGCTGAAAACCTGTCTCCCAATACAGTGAAGACATAATTACCTGTGATAAATAAACTTGGTTCCTGGGGTTTTGCTTCAGCTTCTCCCCTCTTTTATATTTTCTCATTTTGGGATGCAGTTAACTGCATTTTTGAGCTTAAGATCACTATTAGGCTTTGTATTCTTAGAACCAAGTTGAGCTGCTTAGCTATGAAAACAAAGAAAACAGCACAAGGAAGGGAATATAACATACTCTGAGTCTCAATAATTCCAGGCCCTCATGTTCTGATGCTACATTACAATTGCTGTCACTCTACAAAAGAGGAAATCAAGACACAGGAATATTAAGGACCTTGCCCAAAGCCCATCACATGCAAAGTGGAAGAACAAGGTCACAAAGCAGAGGCCAATTTAACTATCCATTCCCACCCAAATACTTTGCAAAGTCATTTACCTCCATTTGCATACCATCCTTTTCAAATGATTTAATCCAAAGCATTCCTCTGAAGCAGTGTTTTTTAACCTTTTTTATTTTATGGCACACTTGAACCTATAGTTAAACTTTTGTTTGTTTTTTGAGGCACAGCCTCACTCTGTTGCCCTGCATAGAGGGCTGTGGACCATAGCTCACAGCAACCTCAAACTCTTGGGCTTGAACAATCCTCTTGCCTCAGCCTCCTGAGTAGCTGGGACTACAGGTGTGCACAACTATGTCCAGCTAGTCTTTCTATTTGTAGTAGAAACAGGGTCTCGCTCTTGCTCAGGCTGATCTCCAATTTCTTAGCTCAAATAATCAACCTAACTCAGCCTACCAAAGTATATCGTTAAACTTTTGTGGTACGCTTAAATTATGTTGATCAATAAAAAACAGTAAAAAAAAACCCAAAACAAAACAATATACTTACCATGCTTTGAACTTTTTTCAAAAATAATTCAATTAACGTACTTTAAGTATTTTCACAGCACACCTAAGATCCTCTCATGGCACACAGACTAGTTGAAAATCACTGCTCTAAGGGCGTGGGTTTCTCATTTACTTCTTTACTGTTCTTATTTTCTAAGTATTTTAAATTTAGCTCGGTACCAAGCAGAATATGCCAGTGTATGTTGTAGTAACAGAAATGTCCCCAGATGACAGTGGCCTAACAGGACAAGCCTTTTGAACACCATTCATGCTACCTGTCCTGCATGGCTCTGCAGACTCTCAGCTCCTAGTCCCTGTGGCAGCTGGGCTGCTCCACCTTGCCCCATGATTCCATGGTGGCCAATTTGGGATAAAGGAAACAGTGAAATCGTGCATACACTTTTAAAGCTTCACTCTGGAAATGACACTTACCATTTCCACATAGATTTCATAGGTCAAAGCAAAACCCCTGGCCATGCTTACCTTTAAAGATGAGGTGCAAGCACATGGCTGGAAAAAATGTGTGGCGGCCAGGCGCGGAGGCTCACCTTGGGAGGCAGAGGTGAATGGAGTGTCTAAGCTCAGGAGTTCAAGACCAGCCTGAGTCAGAGCGAGACCTTGTCTCTAAAACATGGCCAGGCGTTGTGGTGGATACCTGTAGCCCCAGCTACTTGGGAAGCTGAGGCAAGAGAATCGCTTGAGCCCAAGAGTTTGAGGTTGCTGTGAGCTATGACACCATAGTAGTCTACTGAGGGTGACGAAGTGAGACTCTCAAATAAATCAAAAAAATTAAAATTAAAATTAAAAATGTTGTGGCATAGTCCATATCAAACGGTGTTTCATCAGGAGGCAAATAAAACATCTTTTATTCATAAATATACAGCAGCTGTTGTGTGTACCAAGGTATACATGTGGGTTGACATGTGTCTGATGACAGTGACCGTCCAGCTCATTTCAGTGTGTGTTTTTCAGCACAGTTTAGATTTTTCAAATCTGCTTGCAGAGTCTCATATGGGGAGTTCATTTCTACCCAAGCTAAAAAGTAGTATTTGATAGACAGGAGTGAAATTTCTGTCTCATATGGATCAGTGAGTCCTGACTTCAAGATCTTCTTCCACACCATGGTCTTGGAATACTGTTCGTTTGAATTTTAGTATATGTCCTGCTGAAGCAAGCACGATACTGTTTGTAAACAGGTTCACAGTCCGGGTGATTCGGGTAAATGAGGGAAATAGGCACACATTATACGTTATCTCATTAAAAATTAAAGCTGGATAAAATTGTATACATTTCACTAAATTACCTTTCTAGGCTTTGCAAATATTCTGAGGGCAGCTAATCTTTCCATTTTAATTAGAATGCATGTCTTTTCCAAAGGCTACTGTCCTCATGTTTTAATATAAAAAGACCGATCCTATTTAAAGCAGAGATCTGGAGAGCTGAGAATTAACATTCACTGTTAACCTTCTCTTAAGGAGAATGGTTTAACTTCAAGTGAGGAAGACCCTCCATATTTGAGCCACATTTATGATTTCTAAAATAGAGGACTAGCAAGAGATACACTGAACGTCTGAGATGCAATTTATGTAAAATTACAATCCCCATCCTTTTCCTATCACCCTTCCTTAGTTCATTTTTCTCCCGGCGTGTCCAAACTTTTTTCTTTTCTGCTACACATTGAAAGAATAGGAGTTGTCTTGGGCCACACAGAAAGTACACAAATGCTAATGAAAGCTAATAAGCAAAACAAACAAACAGACCAAAAAAGGGTCCGTTCATACTTCTTGCCAGAGCTGGCACCACAGGCAAGCAAAACAGTCTTCAGATAATCTACGTGTGGTCACGGGTTGGACACCTCTACAGGTTAATTTGAGCAGTGAGGAGGAAGACAGCAGACCTTCCTTCACTGCTTTGGTGCCCTTGGTCTTTCACCCCCATGTTGTGCGTACACTTAGGCAAGTCTGGCACACTCTTCCTGCTTCGTCATCTGGCTGACTAACTCCTGTTTTGTCAGTCTGAATTCAGCCATTGTCTCCTACAGTGCACAGCTAAGGCAACCAGAGTAATTCTTTCAAAAGATAAGTTGGATCCAGGCCCTTCTCGCACTCAGTACCCACCAGAGACTGAAACACTCTTTCTTGCAGTAACCCACAGGTCTTACTTGCACGCTGCACGCCCATTTCTAATAGCTCATTTACTTCTTTCCTCCTTCTTCAATTGGCTAGGTCTATGCATGTCTCCTTCTAGTCCCCCTAACCCCACAAGCACAGTCCTGCTGAGATGGCCTTTACCTTGGTCTTTCCCTTCCCTGGAATCCTCCCCCGACCCTGAAACTCTCATGACTTGTTCTCTCACTTCTTTCAGTCTGAGCCCAAAGATGACTTTATCACAGAAACTTTCCCTGATCACCATATATAAAATACCATCCACGTGCCCATCTCTCAAGCCCAGCTCTCCCAACTTACTCCCAATAGGTATTTACCTGGGCACTGTCTTTCCCCCTAATGTAAGCTCCAGTTGACCCTGACATTCCTGGTGTTCTGTGCTTTACAGAGAGTACACATTCAACACATATTTATTGAATTGAAATCAAGGAACGTGGGAAAATATTTTTTCCCCTGAAACTTTGTGCATCCTGCATATTTACTACTAGCTGGTAGGTGGGTTTTCTAAGGAAGAATCCAAACCACAGCAAGAGCAGTAATGTCTGTGACAAAAAAACATGGCAGGAGATAACAAGGTAATCCTCAGTGGAGTATTAAGAGGAGGCACAGCTGATCAATAAGTGAGAATCCCCAATATCATTTGGGGTTTAATAAAATTAAACAGTCATTTAGAACCTACCCCCAAATAAAGCACTTTTATAGATAAACAGATGGTTAAGAAGCTCTCTTAGAAAGGCTGTAGATAGCACTATCATGGTAGTCAAGAGTCAAGGCTCTGAATTCAGAATTACTAGTTTTCATTTCTAGCCTTATGGCTGTGTGTCAGGTGCTTTGTTTTCCCAAGTCTTAGCTTCCTCATCTGTAGAATGAGAATCAAAGTGATTTCTGCTGTGTGGGAACACATGAGATGGCCTACGTGCTTAGCATAGTGGTTGGCACAAGGTAAGAACTAAACGTGAGCTGCTATCATTATTATTACTGCTTTTGTTCAATGCACTTGTGGTGTCCAACTGGCCAATTTTATGCTCAATATGGAGGAACAGAAAGTTTTCTTGGGAACTCAGACATCTGAGTCTTCAGGCATCCACCTCCAGACAAACTCAGAATACTTCAATAGTAAACTCACTTGTGGGTGTAGGTATGTGTCCATTTGTTGGGAGAAGAGAGGGGAGGTCCAGGGCAACCTAGCCCAGTGCTGGGCACACTGTTGTAGGTGGTCTAATAATACATATGAAAAGAAATACTTAATGTCAAGCTCAATTTCACCAGAGAAGAATGGAGACTTCTCCCTAAATGGTCAGATTTAGAGAGACTGCAGCAGGAAGTTGTAGTCAGAAATCAAAACATAAAAGCTTTTTCATGCTCCTTATGGGAGAAGTGACATACAGAAGTGTCATGATTATTAATTTGTGTCTGAATATCCAAACAGAAGTGGGTGGTTTATGTTCTTGGGGAATGAGTTGTTGGTTTGTGTTTGCATTTTTGGAGAGAGAGAGAGGAACATATCACATTCCGGCCAAAGTTTTAAACTAGATGCCAATTAAATCTCCCCTCAGATATAAAATTGTCATAATCACCTATAAGATGATATCTCAAATTAGTCCTATCTTTATAAAAGATCTTGAAGTTACTTACTATTTTTTAGCTCTTAAATTTTTGTTTATGTGGAATCTTATTAACTCTTGATTTCAAATTGTGATTTTTTTTCCCCCATTGAAATTTGCTTTGAAATCATAGTAGATTCACTTGTGGTTGTAAGAAATATTACAGAGAGATCTCTTAGTCCAGCCTTTCTCAGTTTTGCCAAACTATAGTATGATATCACAACTAGAATATTGACATTGATACGATCCACTGATCTTCTTCAGATTTCCTCAGTTGTACTCCTTTGGATGTGTGTTGTGTATTTTTTCTATACACTATTATCAGCCTTATACGTTTGTGTATTCACCCACCACACTCAAGATACTAATCACTTCCAACACTATAAGGATTTCTCCTATTGCTTATTTTCCTCCCACTGCCATCCCTACCCGGAATTCTGTCCCCCACCTCTAAAATTTGATAATTACTTAGAAAAAAATTCTAAAATTTATATGGAACCACAAAAGTCCCAGGATAGCCAAAGCCATCCTGAGAAAAAAAAGAACACAATTGAAGGAATCACGATACCTTGACTTCAAATTATACCATAGAACTGTAGTAACCCAAACTGCAAGGTACTGGCATAAAAATAGACATATAGACCAATGGAACAGAATAGAGAACCCAGAAATAAATCCACATATCTATAGTAAAGTGATCTTTGACAAAGGTGCCAAGGACATGCAGTAGGAAAAGGGTAGTCTCTTCAATAAATGGTGCTGGGAAAACTGGATGTCCATGAAGAAGAAGGAAAATAGACCCTTACCTGTCACCATAGACAAAAATCAAATGGATTAGAGGCTTAAATTTAAGACCTGAAACTAGAAAACCCAGAGAAAACATTAGGGAAATGCTTCAGGACATTGATTGCAGCAAGGACTTCTTGAGTAATACCCATATAATATCCAAAGCATAATGGATAAATGGGATCACACAGCCCTAAAAAGCTTCTACCCAGCAAAGGAAGCAATCATCAAAGAAACAACCCACAAAATGGAAAAAAATATTTGCAAACTACCTATTTGACAAGAGATTTGTAACTATGGTAATAGAAGGAGCTCCAACATCTTGATAGGAAAAAAATGATATAATCTGATTTAAAAATGGGTAAAAGATCTGACTTTAGACATTTCTCAAAAGAAGACATACAAATGGCCAAAAAGTATATGAAAAAGTGCTCATCTGGCCGGGCACAGTGGCTAATGCCTGTAATCCAGCACTCTGGGAGGTGGAGGTGGGAGGATCCCTTGAGATCAGGAGTTCAAGATGAGACTAAGACCTGGTCTCTACCAAAAATAACTGGGTGCCCTATATGGCATCGGCTACTCAGGAGGCTGAGACAGGAGGATTGTTTGAGCCCAGGAGTGTGAGGTTACTATGAGCTAGATGGACAGCCATGATACTCTAGCCTGGGCAATAGAGTAAGATTTACAAAAAAAAAAAAAGCTCAACATCTTTAGTCATCAAACAAATGCAAACCAAAACTACAATGTGCTATCCTTTCACCCCAGTTAAAATAGCTTTTATCAAAAAGGGCAATAATGAATGCTGGTGAGGATATGGAGAAAGGGGAACCCTTGCACACTGTTGGTGGGAATGTAAATTACTATGGAGAAAGGTATGGAGTTCCTGAAAAAACTAAAAATAGAACTACCATATGACCCAGCACTCTCACTGCTGGGTATACATCCATAGGAGGGGAAATCAGTCTATCAAAGATGTCTGCACTCCTGTAGCACTATGACAGTAGCCAAGGTATGGAATCAACCTAAGTGTCCATTGTTGATTAAAGGATAAAGAAATTGTGGTACATATATATCATGGAATATATATGTAGCCACAAAAATAATGATATCCTGTCATTTGCAACAAAATTGATGGAACTGGAGAACATTATGTTTGGTAAAATGAGCCAAGCCCAAAAACACAAATCTAGCATGTTCTCACTCATATGTGGGAGTGAAATATTAAAATCAATTAATTTCATGGAACCAGAGAGTGGAATGATGGTTACTAGCGACTGGGAAAGGTAGCTAGCGAAGGGTGAGAATGAGGTGAGGATGATTAATGGAGGCAAAAATACAGTTAGATAAAATGAACAATATTTGATAGCACAACAAAGTGATGATAATTAACAATGTTAGGGTATACTTTAAAAACTGAAAGAGTGAAAGTGGACTGTTCCTACCATGAAGAAATTTTAAATGCATGAGGTGATGGATACCCCAATTACCCTGATTTGATGAATTCACTTCATATGCCTGTATCAAAATATCGCATGCGCCCTATAAATATATGTAACTATTATGTAGCCATAATAATTAAAAATAAAATAAAAAATGAGCTTTAAAACTTTATAATTTCAAAAATGCTATGTAAGTGTAACTTACATATCATATATCATGTGTAACTTTTAGTGTTGGCTTTTTCCACTCAGGAGGATTCCCTGGAGATCCAACCAAGTTCACACATACATGAATCATATGTCCCTTCTAGTTGTATTCCATGCTGGGTAGGTGCCATGTAGTTTTTACCACTGTTAGTTTAACTATTGACCTGTTGAAGGAAATGCAGGCTGATTCCAGTTTGAGGCTATTACAAATAAAGCTGCTTTGAATATTCACATACAGGTTTTTGTGTGAACATAATTTCATTTATGTGGGATAACGTCAGGAGTACAATTGCTGGGTCATGTGGTGGCTGTAAACTTAGTATTTTGGGAAATGGCAAAATTGTATTTTTCTGTAGTGGCTGTGCCATCCTGCGTCCTCACCAGCAGTGCAATGCACACGCTATCTGGTTTCTCCACATTCTCACCAGCGTTGCTGTTGTTACCATTTTTCTCAAGCTATTCTGATGGGTATGCATTACTGTTTTAATTTTCATTTCCTTAGTGATTTATCATATTGAGTTTATTTGTTTAATTGTCTTTGTTTATTTTTAATTGAGACAAAGTCTCACTTTGTTGCCCTCGGTAGAGTGCTGTGGTGTCACAGCTCACAGCAACCTCCAACTCTTGGGCTCAAGTGATTCTCTTCCCTCAGCCTCCTGGGACCACAGGAGGCTGGGACCACAGACACCTGTCACAACAGCTGGCTACTTTTTTTGTTTTAGCAGGCCCGGGCTGGATTCAAACCCACCAGCCCTGGTGCCTTGGCCGGTGCACTACCCACTGAGTACGAGGGCTGCCCTTCTTTCTGGTATTTGGATATGAATTGCATTAACCATAGAGATCAATCTGGGAAGAAGTGCATTACTATGCGGAGTCATCCAGTCCGTGAACTCTGTATGTTTCCTTATTACATCATCTTTGGTTTCATTCATCAGCATTTTGTAATTTCAAGCATACAAATCTTACAGGTATTTTATTAAGTACATACTTGAACATTTACCTTTCTTTGGAACAACTGTACATGGTATTGTATTTTTAATTTCAGTTTCTGCACTTTTATTGTTCACATGTAGAAATATGATTTCTATTTTTATGCTAATCTTGTATTCTGTGACCTTGAGGAATTCATTACATGAAGTCTTTTTGAGACTAAATTCTGATCATCATATAGCTGAAATATGTAACCCTTAGGCAAAAGCCTGAGGTCTTCGATGTTGCTTTTTATTTTTGAAATCACCTAAAGCCATTACGTGTTTATTTTAGACCTGCAGCAAACCACTGGGAGATACTGCAAATATATTGCAAGGGGATCCATTAACTGATCTGCGATCTATTTTAACTAACCACCTTTTCATGCAGAACAGGTGGAGCCTAATAATGAAGAAATGATCTGAGATCAGCACTTTATAGAGACCTTAATTCTAATTTCAGAATGACTTGTCAAGAAACTCTTGTTATACCAGCGAGTGAAAAATTAGGTGATTCAGGGGCTTGGAACCACATTTAAGTTGTAAATTATTTCAGAAGTTATAGAACATGCAGAAATTATCTTTTCAAACAAGTATGTGGCCAAATTGGTGCTTGCCAGCAACCAGCCCAAAGCAGCACAGGAAGATAGCTGAGCTTGTGTATCTTTCTTTCTTATGTTCTTTTCCTTTTGAAGAGTTTCCTTTAAGAAATTAAACAGGACAAAATCCTCAACTTCATTTTCTTTCCCCCAGTTCCCTAATTTCGATTCAGAACCACATCTTTGTTTAAGGGTTTATGTAGATAAACCTCAATTTTGTCAATCTCAATTTTGTCTAAGAAGTAGGATCAACTTCTAATTTTCAGTGTTAAATCCTATGCTCTACTTTCTCCCGCAATATTCTCAAGATGACTACACCAGGTTATGTCCTGTGCTGGGCCAGACATTGTCATAAACCAAATATCTGCCCCTGCACTGCTACTAGCTGAGAAGTGCTACCTGCATGGTGTAAAACAGCGTATGCTCAGCAAGTGCAGTGGGTTACTACAGTATCAAATGCTGAAGGGAACAGAGAGGAAGCCCAGAAATGTTCATTGTGTGTGTCCCCTCCTACCCAGTTCCAAAAGCATCTGGAATTCTCCTGGAATAGTCTGGGGCTTCTTAGGTGAGCTCAAGGAAAAATTAATCCACATGGTTAAATTTTCTTTCTTTCTTTCTTTCTTTCTTTCGACAGTCTCAAGCTATTGCCCTGGGTAGAGTGCTATCGCGTCACAGCTCACAGCAACCTCCAACTCCTGGGCTTAAGCGATGCTTTTGCCTCAGCCTCCCAAGTAGCTGGGACTACAGGTGCCCACTATCATGCCCGGCTATTTTTTTTTGGTTGTAGTTGCCATTGTTGTTTGGCAGGCCTGGGCTGGATTCGAACCCCCAGCTCTGGTGTATGTGGCTGGTGCCCTGGCCACTTGAGCTACAGGTGCTGAGCCAACATGGTTACATTTTCTTAACCATTTGAAACCCCAAAGTAAGACTACAATGGTAGATAAGAGTGGTAACTTGTCATTAATTGTAAATTAGAGAATTTGTTGTCGTCAGCTGCCTTGGTGGGGGTGAGTGGTGGGTGGGGTCAGGGGAACAGAAGGAAATGAAAATGAATAAAAAGGCCTGTGCAGGCAATAGAGAGCAGGAGGGACTGAGGAGAATGTGTAATGCACACCTTGTCTAAAAACACTCAAATTTATAACAAATTTCAAAGTGTGAATATGGCAGCAAAAAAATAAACAAACAACAACAACAAAAGAAAAATACATGCTAAGGCTCAGAGTGATTCACACCTGTAATCCTAGCACTCTGGGAGGCTGAAGCCCATGGATTGCTTGAGCTCAGGAGTTTGAGACCAGCCTGAGCAAAGCGAGACCCCGTCTCTACTAAAAAAATGGAAAAACTATCTGGGTGTTGTGGTGGGCCCCTGTAGTCCCAGTACCTCCTAGTACTCAGGAGGCTGAGACAAGAGGATTGCTTGAGCCCAAGAGTTTGAGGTTGCTGTGAGTTATGATGTCACAGCACTTAAGCC
The DNA here is from genome assembly GCF_027406575.1 of Nycticebus coucang. NCBI lineage: Eukaryota > Metazoa > Chordata > Mammalia > Primates > Lorisidae > Nycticebus > Nycticebus coucang. The sequence goes on from NC_069787.1 coordinate 26,965,321, forward strand.
CAGGGCGACTGAGTGAGATTCTGTCTCAAAAACAAAACAAAGAAAAAACCCCACATGCTAACTAAAGTTTCTGTAAGGCCACTAGTATAAAAAACCTTGAAGTGGTAGCTGGAAATGTATAGAAAAAAATTACTAAAGATTGCAAATGTTTGTTCTGATTCTGCAAAGATAATCAGATCTCAGATCAGTGAACTGGTGACTAGCTACTAGTTAGCCCCCAAAAGGTGGCTTAATGGCTTACTCCATTAAAGTACTCAAGCTTCCAGTACACTACCAAAAGCAGAATTCAAAGGGTTGCCTTTTAATTTAAGCAAACAGACATTTATTAAAATTACTGTTCTGAGAAACATATTTATGTGCGTTATAAACAAGAATGCTTTTAACATTAAAAAATTTGAACTTTAAAAAATATGTAAAATGTTCAAAAAATGTAAACAGGAATTTTCATCTCATTTTCCATATGGTTATATAAGCACCTTAAATATCAACACAGATCACAGACAGGCCCATTTACATTCATAAGAATTTTCTAAATAAGAACAAATTAATTTGAAAATTGTTTCCAAAATTAAATGTTATTTTTTGGCAGCTAAAGTAAAACTCGTTGTAATCAAGACTGAAGGATAATGTGTGCTACAAGTAAGTAAAATGTCCACATAGTTGAAGATTTTTTTCCCTTAAAAAGCAACATTAAAATGCCTATCTTTAACATTTCCAGTAGATGCTTTCTTACGGGTTTCTCTGACTTTTTATATTTGAAGATGTGGAACATGAAATTTGATTTTCTTGATGACTTTCGTTAGCATTATAAACGCCCAATATTTTTTTTAGCATTTTCTTTGAAAATTTCCTTTCTTTTATTTATTTATTTATTTTGGCTTTTTAATTTTATTTCGTTGCTTATTTTTTATTTCTTTACTTTTTTTTTTTTTTGAGACAGGGTCCCACCCTATGCCCCTGAGCAGAGTGCAGTGGGCGTGGTAGCTCACCACAACCTCAGACTCGGGCTGCGGGCACCCCGCTGCCTCAGCCTCCGGAAGCCGCTGGGATTACAGGTGTTCACTGTGGCGCCCGGCTGGGTTTTTCCATTTTTTTCACGAGTCGGGGTCTCACTGTCGCTCAGGCGAGTCTCGAACCCCTGAGCTCAAGCGATTCTCCCTCCTCAGCCTCCCACAGTGCTGGGATTACAGGCGTGAGCCACCGCGGTTTATAGAAATTTATACATCTATAGTGGCCTTGGATAACTCTACCAAGTCCAGTATTGATTATTACCTGCAACAGGCAAATAAGCTAGACTATTAAAAATATTTGTTAAATAAGAGTCAATAATCATTGAATGAGGTTTAAGGAAATACATTCAGAAAACAGAGCTGATGGTTATGACAATTCTGTTAGGCAGTCAGAGCTCCCTTAGGTCTCTGTTTTGTGTTCTTAATAGTTTTTAGATAAAGATTATGTTCTTGGTTTTCAAGAAGACTGACTTTTAGAATAACAACTTTCAGAAGGAAAATGTCATTTGGTTTTTAATTAAAGAAGACATCTTTATACACTAAGATCGAATGAAAGGTCTACTTTTGTTTCTAGTCTTAATTGCATTTTTAAAAATTTTAAATGTGTTAAGTTTAGTTTTTTCCAAAAACCCTTAAGTATTGTTTATTTTAAATAAAAATATAGTTATTCTTAATATAGACCTGAAAAAGTTATGTATGTTGAATTTCTTAGGGGTGCTGTAACAAATTACTGCAAACTGGGTTAAACAACAAAACTTAACTCTCTCTGAGTTCAGAAGGCCAGAAGTCTGAAGTCCAGGTGTTAGCAGGGTGGATTCTTTCTGCAGATTCTGTTCCAGGTGTTTCTGAGCTTCTGGTCCCTGGTTTTCAAGAAGACAGACTTTTAGGATAACAACTTTCAGAAGGAAAGTTTCCAGTTTCTCTGAGCTTCTGGTGTTTTCTGGCAATCCCTAGCCTTCCTTGGCTATTAGCTTCATCACGACAATCTTTCCTTTCCTCGTCACACAGCCTTCTTTTGTGTTCCCCTTTCTTGTAAGGACACCAATCATTGCGTTTAGGGCAGACTGTAATCCAGCATGATTTCATTTTAACTTGATCTTCTCTTATTATTTTGAGAGACTCTGTCACTCTGGGTAGAATGCCTTGGTGTCATAACTGACAGCAACCTCCAACTCCTGGGCTCAAACAATTCTTGCCTCAGCCTCTCCAGTAGCTGGGACTATAGGCACCTGCCACAACACCTGGCTAATTTTTCTATTTTTAGTAGAGAAGGGGTCTTCCTCTTGCTCAGGCTGGTCTTGAACTCCTGAGCTCAAGCAATCCATCCACCTAGGCCTCCCAGAGTGCTAGGATTACAGGTGTGAGTCATTGCACCTCCCTGAATACCCTATGTCCCAGTACGGTCACATTCATAAGTTTGGGGGTTAGACCTTGAATGCATCTCTTGGAGGGACACAGTTCCGCCCCCTAGACATGTATATGTGCACGTTATTTAATATGTACTATAGAATGTACAATGTAAAATTACACGAAGCACAGAGTTTCTCTTGCTAGATGATTTTACATATATGGAGGAGATAACCAACTTCAAATCGATTTTTAAATGGTACCATCTTAAAAATAAAGATTTTAATGTCTTACTTGGAAAAAGCCTGTAACCTTTCAAGTCAAAGAATGATGTTCCAGCAACAGGAAACTCTCTATTCTGGCCATTCCATCTTGATTCTAAGGGAACATTCTAATTAGAACCAACCCTCATAATTACTTTTATATTAATAGCATTATAAGGTAAATGTTCTTTTATCTGGGTTTTATCTCTCTGCTATAAATTGCATTGTTACCTAATCTCATGCCCCTCGCATTATCAATTATTGGAGACACTTCTTAGACAGAATTGAGGCCATGAGTAATTGGAGAAGCAGCTGATAGTTGAAGGAAATTTTTTTTACCTTCTCTTGCAAGGATGAATCTCTAATTTGGCTGTGAAAATGCTGATATAAGACACCCCTTTAACTCGCTCTGGGAGTTTTTTGAAAGCCAGTATAAAAAGCTATTGAACAGGCTGAGAGATTCCTAACAGATGAATCTCTGGCTTATTTTTAGATTTTATTTTTCCCGTTGTCTTGCAAAGAAGAAAATGCATTTATGCTTATCAGTATGAAGAGCTTTCTGGATGATACCTGCTCTTGTTCATCAATAGCCATCAGCGCATTAAAACCATGGAGAAGTTTGTATTTTAGGGAACAGATTTCTATTTATCTACTTTTGAGCTCCACGAAAATTGGCAGCCTTGAAGAAGAAGACATTTTGGACCCCCAAATTCCTAGATCCACCCAGAAATCCAGCTTGATCCATTTTCTCTCTTTCTAGTGGTCTGATTTATGTCAGAAGATTGTGATTATGGTTATCAGGTTGCCTTTCTCACAAGCCTTTTCAATTTGCACCATTATCTATCTGGTGATAAGAGTTAATGGGCCTGTGTCTTCGGAAAAATACAAAAGGGGCTTTGCCACAAACACTGGTGAGACTCCGTGGACTGAGGAGTGGCTCTTTTGGATGCTATTACTAGGATGGTAGCTGACAAAAATGTCCAAGGTGCAAGTTCTCGTTCCGAGACACTTGAAACCCTAGTTATTCTATTAATGGAGGTATATTATCTCTCTGAGAATTTCCTGTCAAACTCTGTTAAGTAAATAAAGAAAAGGTGAAATCTTAGAAACAGAACAAATGGGGCTAAAGCCTCCCCTGGAAAGAAGAGAGCCAGCTGTTTACTGTGCTAATTTGAAACAAAATGAAAATGTATGTTTTTCATCTTTGTGGAATATAATTTTCAAACACAGGCTCAAAGTTGGCTTTAGAGAACACCTGTTTCTCTTTTGAAAAAAATATTTAGTGGTCTGCTTTTTGTGTGACAAATGTTATCAGGACTCTGACCTGAGACACATGTCTAGCTGACATTTGCATCTTGCCTCTAATTTGATCCCAAACCATAAAGTACAGGCTGTCCTTGGGTTATGAATGATAGGTTCTGTAGGTTTGTTATTAAGTTGCATTTGCATGTAAGTTGGAATAGGTACATTTAGCTATTACTTGTAATAGCCTCTGTTCCTAAGCGCAAGTCAAACATCAGTGAGATGTTTGTAACTCCGGGACTGCCTGTAATATTTGAATCATTTAGCGGGGTTGTAGTTTAATGTATCAAGATCAGAATAGACCGACATTTTTATAAATGTCATTTTTATAAATATAGGTCTGAGACCTATAATTTTATCTATTAGGTAGGACCCAGGAATTTTGGTGTGAGTGAGCAGAGCCACTCAGCTCCATGCAGATCTCAACCAAATTCCATGTTGTCCTAGGAATCCAGTCCATAACTCATATTTCATCCTGTCAGCCAATGGCTCTCAACTTGGGGTGATATCCTCTACTTAGTGCCAAGGGTGATATCCAAATGTCTGGAGACATTTTTGGTTATGATAACTGGAAACATTGTAACTGGTATCTAGTAGGCAGAGACCAGGGAAGCTGCTACACACCCTAGATTGCACAGGACAGACTTCCACAGCAAAGGATTTATTGGCCCAAAATGTCAATAGTGCCATAGTCGAGAAACTTAGCTTTAGAACAGTGATCTTTAAACAACAAAGTGTGTCCAAACCACCTGGAGAGCTAATAAGGGCCACCCAGAGGCCCAGGTTCATTGAAATAGACAAAGGCCTAGAACTTTGTTGTTTTACTAAGGTTCCAGGTGATTCCCACTGAAGTTCAAGAACCACTGCTCTACGATATTAATTAGGTTTGGAAGTTGGACATGAACTATTATTCGAAAACTTTTTCAAGTATATGTAGTATATTCTTCAATTGCTCTAGACCTCTTACACAGGAAAGAAATAAATCCTATAACAATAATTTCTTAATTATTATTCTAGACCAGTATTTCCCACCCAATGTGTGGATTGTGTAGTAGTTACTGGGCTAAAAGGATCAATATGTGTGTAACCATTGCTCATAGACCTGAAAAAAAATTATCTTACACATCTAAGTATATGAATATTTTCCAAATTACATAGATGATCTGATTAATAATGTATACATTCATTTAAAAGTGTTACCTAGTGTTTTTAAAAAAGAGATGAACATTGATATAGCTCTGTCATATGTGGGTTTCCAGACTATTTTGATATTTATTTTACAAGGGGGTCCTCCAACTTGAAAGTCATCAGCAGACTACATTTTCAAGATTTTTTCCATTTTGAAAAATAGTAACAGTATCAGAGCTCCCACCAGTTTCTTCTGAGATTCCATATAGATTTCTACATCTAATACTCAGTTTCTCACGTAAGTCACCTGAGGATCTTGTACTACCCATTTTGATTAGGTTGGCTCGGACTTGTGATTCTGCATTGTGATAGGCTCTTAGGAGATGCAGTGCCCCTGGTCCTCACGCCACAGTCTTAGTTGTAGGGATTCAGATATGTCATTTTCTGGAAACTTATGCTCTCTCAGCACCACATTTCTTAAAAGGCACATAGTGTTGATCACTAGATCTCAATAAAGCAGGGAGAGTAAAAAGAAAAAATAAACCATACAAAACAAAACATTGCATCTCATGTTTAGCTTGTGTAAACATTATAGAAAGTCCTTCTACATAAACTGATTAATTTTTTTAACACTGTAACCACACGAAAGGATACAGGAAGAAAATTCAGATGAGAACAACATACCATATAGCAAGTATCTTAGTCTGCTAGTTATTAGTCTGTTACAAAATATCTTGAACCTGGGTAATTGATTAACAGCATACCATTTGCTCACCATTCTTGGACCTTCAAATTCAGTGTCTGGTAGGGCTGCTTTCTGCCTCAAAGATGACACCTCAAAGATGCTGTGTCCTTATGTGGTGCAAGGAGCAAATAGGTCCCTCATGCTCTATTATAAGGGCAGCGATCATGCTCTAATCGTTTGCCAAAGGCTCCACCTCTCAATCAATAACACCACAGTGGGGGGTTAAGATTTTAACATATGAACTGTTTTTTTTTTTTTGGGGGGGGGGGACAGAAACATTGGGTGGGCCCTGGCATTAGGATGCTCCAGATAGCCCTGAACATGAACCACATTCATTCATTTCTCCCCATCTCCTCCCAAGCACTGGCAACCACTTATCTTTTCATTGTCTTTGTAAGAGTATTACCTTTTCTGAATGTCATATAGTTGAAATCAGTCTTTTAGAATAGTTTCCTTAACTTGGCAATGTGCATTTAAGGTTTCTTGCTGTTTTTTTCTTGGCTTGATAGCTCATTTCTTTTTAAAGGTGAGTAATATTCCATTGTTTGGGTGTCACTGGAAGCTTTTGATTTGCAGAGTACCGTGCTAAATCCCTGGAACACACAATAAAAGACACCTCACACTCAACCATCAACCTTATGCCTAGAGGGCTGCATCATAATTTTAATAATGCATTATCTCATCTATTTCTCATAAAGTCCCTGTGAGATAGGTATTAATTTCTCTGTTTTCCACATGGAAACTAAAGATCAGCTAACTTAGTTAACTTGTCCAAAGACAGCGTGTGGTAGTGCCTGTATCTGAACTCGGGACTTTTATCCCACTATACCTCACTCCTTTCAATGTAAAGATTTATATGCACTGTCCTGAGAGATATTACAGGCCAGTGGGAAATAGGGGCAGAAACATTTGCCTCACATGCCTCAGCTTCTCCATCAATATCTGTTTACTTAAGTGAAATTCTCTTTTGCTGCGCACTATCTCCTACCTTCTATTTTAAGCACCCTCTAAAAATTGTACCTAATATTAAGTAGTTCAGATCTTGTCCTCAGCTTGCATTACCTACCAGAAACACACACACACATACTCACACACACACTCACACACACAAATAAATAAATTAAATAAATATCCCCAAGTGAACTCCTGGTAGTTGATTAAATAGGGGACCTCCTATCCTACGATGCTCTGTCTGACTTGAAAGTCCATTCTTTTCTTGCTGCATCACAGTTCACGTCTCCCTGAGATGACACAGGTATGGCTGGTTAACCAGCTCAATCCTCTCTAATTTCTCATACTTAGAACTTTCTCTGATATCTTGGCCATGTGGTTTGCTGTTAGCAGACTGGGGAGTCCAGTAAGAAGAATTGGCAAGGTCATGGACTGAAGCTCAAGGTCAGAAGAGTAAACAGTGTATTCCCCCTGTTCCAGAAGCTTTCATGCTTCAAGGACCTAGCTTTGGGTTGGCCCCCCAGCCCCCAGCTCTAATCCCTTCTCTAATCCATTTGGCTGAGGCAATAGTGTATCTTATTTTCCTAACCACAACTGTGAATTCTTTACTCCTCTGCTCAGAGTTTCCCAGTGAAAGGAAAACAGGGTAACTTTACAGTGGAGAAATCTGACAGATGCGCCCTTCGTCCATCCAGGAGTGGGAAAAGTGAAATCCTAGACTACCAGGAAGAATGTCCTGAGAGTAACAGAGCATCCCCTGAGTGACACGATTCCCTGACTCTACTTGGGAGAGGTCATTACACCAAACTTAGGTTGGTCTAATGACCAAGTTTTAAGATTTCACAAAATCTTAAAAAATAACCAAGTTACAAAGTCAAAGAAACAGTTACAGACTGAACCAAGAAGGCAAAAGAAGAATCTGCAAAAGTGTGATTCTGACAGTGTTAATTTCCTGCTGTCCAAATTAGTATGGTGATTATGCAGAAAAAAGTTCTCATTGGTAGGAAATACACGCTGAAGTATTGGAGGTGATAGGGCATCATGTCAGCAACTTAATCTTTGTCATGTTCTTCCAACTTTATTCTAAGTTTGAGATAGCTTCAAAATGAAAACATTCCAAGATAACTCCCAGTGGCTGCATTCTTTTCCACAAAGCCCTCGGGTATGTGGGGACTTCTGTAATGTGATTCCATCCTCCCAGCCCTCACTGATTCCATGGCTTCTCTGGCTGCTGGTCAACCCCTCACTGTTCCAAGAGATGCTGCACCATTCACATTTTCTGGTTTCCCTCCACAGTCAAAAATGGCCCTCTCCTCCCTGCCTATCAACAGCCTATTTATTAGTCCAAATGCAAGGTAATTCTCCCCTTCCTGTCCAGGCTGTGCTCATTCCAGATACTGCCGCAAACATCTTCTTTGTAGGATGTGCACAATAATCGCCGACTTGCTAACCCATCACTGCCTGATTGGATCTTCCCTGGTATAAAAGAAAGACCTATTTACAATTCGTTTCTCTGTGGAAAAACTCAGAACTTTATTAATGCAAAAGACTTCTAATCCTTTCAGCCTTCACCAAAACGTTAAAACATGTAGCATGCAGGCTAAAAAGCTAACTTGCTCAAGCCCAAGAAAATCTCAGTTGTAACCTCTGAAACATTCTCAGTAACTGATAACCGATTAGCTCCGTGTTCATCTGAGACTTCTTGCATCTTTCAACTCACCTTTCTCAGTGACCGGATCATCTCATTAACACTTGCATCATAAAATGTGTTGGGCTAATACAGAACTTGAGAAGTAGCAGACCTAGAGAATTCGGGCACCTGCTGGGCTCCTCTGGCAATATCAGCCTCAGTCATTTGCCCCACAAAACAGACACACCCATACACCCGTGCCTAATTCCTTGTGGGATTCTGATCTTTTTAAGATATCTTGTCTTTCAGCTAAAATTCATCCTTTGGGGAAGAAAAGGAGTGAGAATGCAGGTGGAGAGGTTTATGAGGGATAGAAGAGTCTCTATAGTCTGAGACACCTGTCCATACTTCCTCACAGGCACCAAATGAATAATTAATTCCATGTCCAGTTGCATTTTTGAAGGTGCAGAGTTCCGTTTTGTGCTTTTGAACTGTGCTTTGATGTGGAGACAGAGAAAGTCTCTGGTTCTCAGTGTGTGTCTCTCTCTGTTTTTTTTGACTGTACTTGCTCAACCCGATTTTGGAAATGTGGCCTTCGGTGGCTCATTTTTGTATGATTGGTACATAATGACACTCATCAGTAGCTTATTGCTATGTAATCAAAACTACTCAAGATTTCAATGCTGCACTAATATTAACTTACACCATTTACTATTTTAATGAAGTGAGTGTTGATATAAACATTTGCATACTTATTTGTCAATACAAACAGATTTGATGTCAAGTAATAAGGTCATTAAAAGTAATCACATATTTACATTTCTAATCCCTGTTTCCCTCCACCCCTTGCTCCGATTCCTCTCCTCTCCACCACTGCACTAAATAAATTAACAAGGTGGCATTGAAATCATAGGATAGGACCATGGTGGGCTTTTCCATTATAGAATCTGTCACCATCACTGGACAGCTTGCTGGCAGGTGCCAACTGTACAGAGAAAGGTCACTTTCTGTAGTCAGATTCCTTCAAGATGCTCAGAAGCCACTCGGTTGAGCTGTGATTTGTTTTGAGACAGCTTAGTTTAGTGCGTTTAGTAAGTCCCAGGTGGCACCAACACAAAGATGGAACCACCAACAGACTTGCCGTGGTTGAAGCTAAATCTCAAGCTACGTATTGCATGCCCAAGCCCAGCTCCTGCACAGGCTTACAGCCTCCTTCTCCTTCCCACTGTTAAGATAGCCCAGATCTACACAATGGAGAGGTGTTTTGGAAGATGAAGCAAACTGGGACATGTAGAGAAGACAAAAGTGGAAGGTAGAACTTCTTTCTGGAAGCTGAGATGCCAAAGTCAGACTGAATGGCAGAGCCCAAAGAGATCTTGGAGATTTTTTGCTTAAAACCCTTATTTTACAGATATACTTTCAGAGTTTCAAAGGGGTAACTGATTTGCCTGAGGTCATACAAACATTCTGGATTCTTCCTCAAATGCTTTCTTTTGTCACACTAATACAAGGGAGTCAGCCATTTGTCAGAAATAGGATCACTTGTTCAAAGTCATGACATAGGACACGGTACGTGTTTGACCCTGACTGGCACTCCTTACCCTGATACCCCAGCTGGATGACAGCTATAGGGAACTACCCATTCTGCATTAGATCCAGTCTTAATGAGTGGGAGAGTTAATAAAGGCTCCTGCCCTTCCTTCTCCAATGATGGGCTTGTAACCTAGCGCCAATCATGTTCCCTCTTCTCGGAATTTGTATCTTGAGCAATAACAGACTGGAAGGGCTGGGGCTGATTTGCCCCAAGATACCTTCTTGGTAGAGACAGTCTTCTAAGTCCCTGCCCCATAGCACTTGGGAACTTTTTTGTTTTTTTTTCTGAAGCCTGGACTTTTTTCTTTGATTCTGGGGGTGACTTTCTAGTCTATGGCCGATGCTTTGAGTGGGCTAACACATTGGATCTCAACATGGGGCAATTTTTCCTGCCAGGGGACACATGTTAATATCTGGAGAAATTTTGAGTTGTTACAACTGGGAGAGGGATGCTATAGGGATTTTGTAGGCAAAGGCTAGAGAGGTCAAAAAGGAATGACCTGGCCCAAAACGTCCATAGTACATTTAGATCAGGAAACTCTGGGCTGACCCAGTACCCATTTCTGATCCCCTCTTTCTTTCTTGCTTTACTATAGAAAACACATTCACTTTCTCAAGCTCTCTTGCACTAAGTATTAATGCTCCACACGATGCAGTTCTGATCAGTGAGAATAAAGGATAAATCTGCTTTCATGATAAAACTAGAAAGTTGATGAACTTGGTGTTCTAGCAGCCATCTTGTGACCATGAGAGAAAAGACAATAGACTCACAGCCACTCAATCTTTATGCTGCTCAGCCAGGAAAGCAAATCCAATGACTATCTCATTTCAGACTTCTCGCTGTTGAAGAAAATCAAATCTTCATTTATTTAAGCCATTTATAGGCAAATACTCCCTTACTTGCAGCTGAGATTATTCCAGCAGTTACTCCTCCCTATAAGTTGTTTCTCTGCTTCTGTTAGCTAGCGTTCATGTCTGTATTTTTGCAAGAAGAGAACTCTACCTGATATAGCACATGAAACATAAGCCTTTGTGGATAACGTATTGCAACCAAATTGAGGCTTTCTCTATCTTATTATTCCTGACGCTGATGGAAATTTTGGCTGCATATGGCAAGACATTGTAGCCAACTCTTGGCTACTGTTCAGCAACATTCTTGGCTGTGTGCTTTGTAATAAGATTGGTAAAAAACTGATTTTCCTTATGGTTTCTGCCTTTTCACTATGTTCATAAAGATTCTTCAAGCTAGAATCAACTAGACATGTATCCAGGGGAGGCCTTTCTAGGAAAGAGAACTGAAGAACTGATTTTTTTTTTTTTTATGTTCCTCTATACAGTGACCACGAGGAAGCAGCAGGTATTTCAGTAAGAGGAGGCCTGAACATTTGGGTGAAGTGGACAAAGCAGGGAAAGGCAGATTCCCTCTCCTGTACTTGCTCACGTCCCTACTGACGTGGTCACTCCTGGTCATGGTGCCATCGTTGCTGGACCAGCATTTGTATTGGTGACTTGCATGGGGAAGACAGTGAGGTAGGAAGCTCTTAGATCACTCTCTGATTCAGATGCCACTCACTCGGGGCCTGGAGTCTTCAATGTCGTTGGTTCCATGCCTTTCTCAGGGTGACAAAGATTAGTAATTCCTCAGAACTGAAGCTTTTCTTGGAGGAAATGTAGTTTAGGGCCACCGCTTCTAGGGTTTGGTGCTTGCGCAGAGCCGAGGCTTTACCCCTTAATAATATTAGTAACAACAGCAGCAGCAGCTAAATGGTAATGAGGTTGACCATATGCAACACTGTGCTAAGTGCCTTCCATATACTATTATACTCAGCAACTGTCTGAATTTCTTAGACATAAATGGGAGTAAGAAGAGGACCCAACTTACTGTCATGAAAACTTAAAATACCCCAGCAGAATGCCTGGCAGCCAGTGATTAGTTAGGTGTTAGCTTCTAAGATTCTAGGCAACAGGTCCCGACCAGTTAAAAGGTGCTTGAAATTTCTGTTAAAAAAAATACATTTTGGCTTGGTGCCCATATTTCAGTGGTTAGGGCGCCAGGCATATGCACCGGGGCTGGTGGGTTCGAAACCAGCTGGAGCCAGCTAAACAACAATGACAATAATAACGACAACAAAAAAATAGCTGGGAGTTGTGGTGAGTACCTGTAGTCCCAGCTACTTGGGAGGCTGAGGCAAGAGACTCTCTTGAGCACAAGAGTTTGAGGTTGGTGTGAGCTATGACGCCCCGGCACTCTACCAAGGGAGCATAGTAGACTGTCTCAAAAAAAGAAAACATACATTTTAAGGTGAACTATTCAGTTTGACTTATTTTGGCTTTTCAAGGAGATCTGAAGCATCTCTGCAACACATGAACTACCAGCTAGCACGGTGTGGACGCAAATGCAGACGCTAGAGTTCAATGGTGGAGTCTCACTTCCTTCTTACATCTGGAAACCTGTAAAGCCTTTGAACTGGCTGGATTTTACAGGGTGGATCTGAGGGTTTGAAGGATCATAATTGAGTATTCTCTTCCTTTGCTTGCTAATGCGAGATTATAATTAATAATTTAAAAACCTTTTGGCAAAAACGCCCCATTCCAGTGATTTGCTGTAGGGAATGTGGTCTGTTGCACTGTATGAGGTGACATCAGTGATAATGATGATGATGATAAATTATAATAGGAAATACAGATACTGGGTTATTACTGAATGCCAAGTGCCAGCCCTGAATCTTATCCCACCACACATCTCTGTGAGAAAGTCAGTGTCCCCATTATAATCAGGTAAATGACTTAACCAAGGACCAGCTAGGAATGGGCAGAACTGGGATTTGAACCTCGGTTGTTTCCAAATCCACTTCTCGTAACTACCTTGCCTGAGTGAATGTTGTAAAACAGGTGGAATACTCTTGGCAACGCTGTTGCTCAGGTAGAAAGGGCCCCAGTGACCCACATGTAGGAGGCTCTGAGGCCTTTGAGAAGGTGGACTCTGCCTGGAGTAGGATGGGGAGCCCCATGTCCGACTTCCTTTGAGCAGGAGTTGAGCTCTGAGAAGCTCTAATCAAAGATAGGACATACTTGCCCTACAGATGTATCCCAATGACCTCGTGCAGTGTGGTGATATTTACCTGAATTCAGAAAAACAATGTTCTCAGGAGGGATTGATGACAGCTGTTTGGCCTCTTCAGCAGATGCCTTCCAGAATCCCCGTGCGTTCATAAACAACGTGTCATAGAGGTTCCGGCCAACCTTCCCACACTGAGAGCCGAGCCTGTAAAACCTCTCACTTTATCCTCCATACCTTTCTAGCCACTGTTTATTTTTCCTTGAGAAAAATGAAGCTTTTCTATTTCTTGCCAAGGCTCTCACAGAGAAAGCTGGCTTCTTAAAAGAAAAAAAAATTGTCCGTAGGGTTCAAGTGTAAAATTAGTTAGAACTCTCATAAAGAAATTTAAAACTAAGTCTAATTTACTAAATGTGCTTTAGACTATTAATTATGTGAACATTTTTTAATGAAGGCCTTACTAAAGGAAATTCAAATAGGAAAAGGTACACTCTGAGCCAATAGTGATAAGAACAGTCTTTAGGAGGGTAACCATCTAAGACAGTAAAGACAGAAAATCTTAGAGAATTTATCAAGGCAGTGTTTTTTCAGCCTTTTTTATCTGATGGCACAGTTGAACTTATAGTTAAACTTCTGTGGCACATTTAAATTGTGTTAATCAAAAAGAGTAAAAAAAGAATATACTTATTGTGCTTTGAATTTCTTTCAAAAATAATTTAATTAATGACCTTTAAAAATTTCTACCACACACCTAAGATCCTCTCACAGCACGCAGGTTGAAAATCACTGGTCCATGGACTAAGCCACAGACCTTTGGCTCCCCATCCCTTCCAGGAAGCAGCCATGTTTATCAAGTAGATCAGGGTTGTCAAACCCTTTGGCTTCTCTGGGCCACATTGGAAGAATAAAAGTCATCTAGAGCCACACATCAAATACACAAACACTAATGAAAGCTGACGAGCAAAAAAAAAAGATAAAGATAAGTACATAATCCTCATGATATCCAGTGCCACAGATAAGCAAAGGGGTCCTCACATCATAATCCCAGTTATACAGCAGCCCATTCAAGGGGTCTTTTAAAATCACCAGGTAGAATCGGCAACTTAAAACTAGTGGGATATCTAACCCTGTATTGAGAAACTCATGCATTAATATCTGGTTTGATGGCAGTAGTTGCAGTTCACAGGGAGCTCTCAAGGTGCTTATCAGATATTTTGGTTCTAATTTTACTGTTAATGTGCTTCATTCTTGAAAATAGTTGCTCACAAATGTACCTGCTGCCTAACAGTAATGACATGAATAAGGCGTGATTGTGAGGGGTATTTGCCTCTGGGAAGACAGGACCCATAAAAGTCCAGTAAAAAGATATGATCAAATCTATGCATTCCATTTGAAAACTGACAGGTAACGTATTTATGTCAACTGAAAATGGAGTTGCAAATACACCAAAATATTGATTATTATCCCAGAAATCTTGAAATCTGTTTTCAAATTCTTGTATCAAATTGAAAAGTAAGGCTGCATTATTTTTTTGCTATTTACAGGACTGTGTTTGGCCAATATGTTCAAATGCATAAAATTGTTTGACTTAATTTGAGCTTGCCATAATTTTAGTTTCATTTGGAACGCTGTCGTATTATATCAAGACATTGGTTTTTTACCTTGAAGACACGTGTTTAACTCATTTAAATAAGTGGTTAAATACACTAAAGTTGCTAAATCTGTAAGCCCATTTTTATTGTTAAGTTCTGGCACAAATTTGGTTTTTGATACCATAAACAACTTGATAACATGTCACAAATCATAAAATCTGTTCAACATTTGGCCTTGACTTAGCCATCTTTCTTCCAAAAAGGAAATGATGTCACCATAGTCAGCATCAATACTTTTAAGGAATTCCTGGCATTGATGATGAGTCACCCCTTTGCCCTTGTGAAATTCACAGTTTTGATGATGATTTGCAAAATGTTATCCATTTTTAAAGGTTTTATGCATACATTTTCTTGATGTGCAATGCAATGATACTTCATCCAATGTGAGTTTTGGCAGCAATTGCATCATCTCTATTAATTTTACAAGTCCATCTCTTTGACCTACCATTGCCAGAGCACCATCAGTTACTATACCAGATATGTTGACAATGGACAAAGGAAATCACTTTAACATATTTTTCACTGCTTTATATAAAACTTTTGATTTAATTCTGTCTTCTAATGGCACTAAACAAGCCATTTCTTCAGTGATGTTGTATTTATCATCATTACCTCTAATAAAAATGGCAAGTTGAGCCGTTTTTGTAACATCAGTGCTGTCATCCATCACCAAAGCATGAAATTTATGATTAGCGACTTTACTCTCCTAACTTCTTTTGATAGATTTTCCAGTTTCTTCAATTTGCCTGGCTATTGTCTGGTGAGACAAACTGATTTTAGAAATGTCCCCCTTTTTAAAGAGCAAATTATATCTGCCATGCTTTCCATATATTGCTTAATAAACTCACCATTAGTAAATGGTTTTGATTTTTTGCTGTTAAATATTCTACCATATAACTATCTTTTACAATGGAGACTGAGTTGAAACTTAAAAAAAATAATTTTATTGAGAAGACGTACTTTTTTCCGGTTCTGCTATTTTATCCTTACGGCATAATCTTTCATATGCATTGAATTTGGCAGTATGTTTTTGCATACAATACCTTTTGAATTATAGTCCTTGAAAACTTGCATAAATTGTCTACAAATTAAGCTAAGTGCCTTACTATTTGCCTTGACAAATAAGTAGTCATCTGTCTACTTTTCATTGAACAATCTCCCTTTATCCATAATTTTCCTTTTTTGGGGGTCTATTTTCTTTTTAGACATAGAGCCATACCAGGATTAAAAAAATAATGATAGACTATACTTAGTTTTATAGAATAGACTATATTTACTTTTATTATGAAAATTAATTGACAGGGATATAGAAAGCAAAGCTTGAGACCTTTCACATCTTGGCTGCTAATGTAGGCCGAGGTGGAGGACTGATTGTAAAGTGCAGGAGTGATGTGTGAGGTGCTGCTGAGGTGTGGAAGGATGCTTAATAATCAAGTAAGAATGCTCACCTGACATCTATGAGGCATTAAATGCCTAATGTTGCAATGGTAGGTTGAAATATTGTTGATAATTGCTACCCACCAAGTTACAACGAGCACACGTAATATCTGATGGTGTCTATTTGACAATCTGAGGTTGGACAATAACACACTGGAATCCACACACCACCGTAAAACTGAAGCCACGTATGTGCGCAAAGAGTGAGAGTATGCATATGTTTATTTCATGTGACATTGTGACATGCCATTGTCCTCTATGAATTTCATACCTGAGAACCGCACAATCAAGTTCCACAGAAAAAATCAACTTTCATCTCATAGTGTTTTAAGTAAGTTTACGATTTTGTGTTGGGCTGCGTTCACAGCTATCCTGGGCTGTGGGTCGGACACCTCTGAAGTAGCACAACCACAAGTGCTTGTACAGGCTACATATTGACACCATCTGTGGCAATAAGACTTAGAATTAAAGCCAGAAAACCAAATTCTTAGCTTACTAGGAGATGTAATTCACATGGGCTCTACATCCTAAAGGACCAGTGGGTTCTTCCTTTTGGGGGATCATGAAAACTTTGAGACCAAGAAGATAGCTGTGAATCTCTCCAGAAGAATGCATGGGCTTTTAGTTATTTCACTATAATTTGAAGAGGTCTATGTACCCCCCAAATCCACTCAAAGATTACTTGGGGGTAAGAATGTCAGTTTCTGGTGGAACCACTTGAGAAGCCAAATCGTAATTAGAAGCTGGTGTGGTGAGACAATACTCAAATATTAATATTTCATGAAGTCAGACTAACGAAGTCAGTTTGACCTTTAGGAGCATCAGCTACATTGGGTGTTTTGATGTCAGAACAGGGGATGACCACGTGGTTCTAGAAATGTAAGCTGGTCTTGACTTGCTGTGCCCACCTTCTTCTTAATATTAACTTTCCCCCCAACTTCTAACAGATGAGTCATGAAAGGCTGGTGGCGTCTACCCATGTTTGCTAAGTGTCTCATTAAAAGATAAAAAAAGAATCTGATTTCTAAGAGACCCCCCTTTGAATGCGGTTCTTCATTTTATTTTGAAAAACAAATGCTCGCTAATGGCCAAAATATTTAAGTTTTGAAAGCCAGATAATGAGAATACACAATAATTGCTTCCCTCAACTTTGTTTCATTCCAGCAATAATTTCCTTGTCACTTGAATGTGACTTCCGATTGTCACAATGATTCTGAAACAATGATTTGGTACTGCCTGATGGCACAAAGTGGAATTTTGAAGCCGATGCCAAAACCATGTCAGCTTAACTCAGGAGAATGACAGAAGCTCTGAGTAATCTTGTGCATTGAGAAAGCAGGCCAGGCCACTGAATTGCACAGAGTCTGGGTTTAGCAAATTTTTAGTATCTTGATTGGTTTCCTCTCCCATTTCCTCATGTGGAAGATCTCTGTTTGATTATGTGAGCCGTCTGTAACTCCCAAATCTGTAACTATGGAAGTCAAATAAACCTGAAACAATCCCTAAGGGAGTTCCCCCACACGGGAAAACCTTCACCCAAGTGTTCTATAACAGAATAAAAGTCAGATTGTTTTAGATATTAAGGGGTAAATCAAAAGGCAACTCAGCCCTTTGTTTTTTCACAGTAAATACATGGCCTGAGGACTTTCTCTACCATATAAGGCCATGGAGTTCTTTCCTGGCGAGCCTGAATGTACCATCAGAATCCTTCCCAGCGCAGTACCAAGGTTCCATGTGGCAAGAAATGGGAACTACTGTACCTACACCTGCAGTTCAAATTCCAGCCTCCTTGGATCATTATTTCATTAAGGAAATATTTGTTAAGTTACTGCCCTGCACATTATACAGTGAAAGTAAGAACAGACAGATTTAATCCCTTTTGGAACTTAGTGAAGGAACTGGCCACTGAAAAACATAGCCACCTAATGGATGCTATGTTTTACAATGTGTGAAGGAATCATTTTTTTGAAATGAGATCTGAAGGAGGAAAAGGTGTCAATGGGGCCAAGGGCTGGAAATGAGGAGGGATGGAAAGGGCACAGTAAGTGCAAAGGCTGTGGAATCCACGGAAAGCAAGTGTGGCCAGAATGTTATAGCAGAAACCATGCAAGAGACTGCAGGCCAGGAAGGAGAAAGGGATGGAGCCAGATCTTTCTTACCATCACTCCCTGCTGAGATCTTATGCATCCTTCAAGGCCCAGATATTAATAAAATGATTCTGCTCTTCTTTTCTCTCCTCCTGGAATACATAGACATTAACATGTTCAAATAGACTTTCTTTCTAAGATCAGTAATTAGAGAGACAATTATATATAGTAAAAATCAAACCATCCCATGAATATGAATTTAAATCATCGTGGTCTGGTCCCTTCTTAGCCCCAAAGTCAAATATTAGTTTCATGTGTTTCTCTTGCTTTTGCTTTTATCTTAGTTCATTTCTGTTTCAATAAATACTAAAGATTGAGTAATTTATATAAAAAAAGAAAGTCTATTTGCTTACAGTTCTGGGGGCTGGAAAGTCTAAAAGCATAGACCCAGCACCTGGCAACAGTCATCCCTGGTGCAGAGGTGGAAGGGTAGGAGAGCACATTTGAGAGAGTTCACTTTTTTAACAAAGCTATTTCTGCAATTACTAACCCACTGTAGAGATAATAGCATGACCCCATCTCTGAGGGCGGAAGCCTTATGACCCAAATTGTCTTCCAAAGGTGACACCTCCCAAACCTATTGCATTGGGTTTTAAGTTTCCGACACTTAAGTTTTGGGGACACACTCCAATCATAGTAGAAGCAGTCTTTTCCCTAAGGCATCGTAGAGGAAACAGGCAACAGTTTAGGATGGTATTTCTTCCCTTCTTCTTTCTTACTAAGCATCTGCATCCTAAAGCTTCTGGTTTGCTGAGTGAGATATGCTACCTAAGACCACAGACCTCTGGTTGAGGAAAGAAAAGACTTTTAGTTGCTATCCAGAATACGGAGAAGGGCACTGAAAAGTAAATACAGTTAAGTTTTTTTTTTATTAAATCATATACAAATAGATCATGAATACATTTATGCATATGTGAGGTACAATGTGTTGATTTTTTTAAAACAATCTGACGTGGTTACATCAAACCAATCAACATAGCTTTTGTCTCATTTACTTGATTATTGTGTTAAGACATTTATGTTCTACACTTGACAGATTTGACTTGTACCCTTGCAATATGCTCCATAGGTGTGGTCCTGCCTTTTACCCTCCCTCTATCAAACCTCCCCCATCCTCTCCCTTCCCACTCCATTTTTCTCCTTCATCTTGGGCTAGAGTTGTGTTCTATCTTTCATAAGAAAGTATGAGTAAATATAAGTTGGTTTCATAAAAATACTGAGTAAATTGGGTACTTTTCCCTCCATTCTTGAGATACTTAACTCAGGAGAATATGTTCCAGGTCCCTCCATGTAAACATAAAAGAGGTAAAGACTCCATCTTTTTTTAAGGCTGCATAGTATTCCATGGTGTACATATACTACAATTTATTAATCTATTCATGGGTCGATGGGCACTTGGGCTTCTTCCATGACTTGGCTATTATGAATTGAGCTGCAATGAATAATCTGGTGCAAATATCTTTTTTGCAAAGTGATTTTTTTGTCTTTTAGATATACTCCTAGTAGAGGAATTGCAGGATCCAACAGCAGGTGGATTTTTAGATCCCTGAGTGTTCTCCAAACTTCTTTCCAAAAGGAATATATTAGTTTCCATTCCCACCAGCAGTGGAGAAGTGCTCCCTTTTCTCCACATCCATGCCAACATCTGTAGTTTTGGGATTTTG
Organism: Nycticebus coucang; assembly: GCF_027406575.1. Classification (NCBI taxonomy): domain Eukaryota; kingdom Metazoa; phylum Chordata; class Mammalia; order Primates; family Lorisidae; genus Nycticebus; species Nycticebus coucang. Next base: position 26,985,248 of record NC_069787.1, read on the forward strand.
TTATGTGGGCTACTCTTACTGGAGTTAGAAGGTATCTCAAAGTGCTTTTGATTTGTATTTCTCTGATGATTAAAGATGATGAGCATTTTTTCATGGGCCTGTCTTCTTCGGAGAAGCTTTTGTTCAGGCCTCTTGCCCATAGTGAAATGGGATCACTTGTTCTTTTCTTATTAATAAGTTTGAGTTCTCTGTGGATTCTGGTTATCAGACTTTTGTTGGAAAAATAACCTGCAAATATTCTCTCCCATTCTGAGGGCAGTTTACTTGCTTTACTTACTGTGTTCTTGGTAGTGCAGAAGCTTTTTAGTTTGATCAGATTCCAGTAATGTATTTTTGGCATTGCTTCAATTGCCCTGGGCATCCTCCTCATAAGGTTTCTCCCAGGCCAATTTCTTCAAGTGTTTCCCCTGCACTCTTTCCAAGAACCTTTATGGTTTCATGTCTTAGGTTTAAGTTTTTTATCCAGTGAGAGTCAATTTTTGTTAGAGGTGAGAGGTGTGGGTCCATTTTCAGTCTTCTACAAGTCACCAGCCAATTCACCTATCCAATTCCCTAGTTAAATAAGTAGTCTTCCCCCAATTTAAGTTTTTGATAGGTTTATCAAAGATCAACAGAAAAAAACCTCGAATAGACAAGACATTGCTCAGAAATGAAAACAAATCAGGTGGAATCATGCTACCAGACTTCAGACTATATTATAAATCAATAATGATCAAAACAGCATGGTATTGGCACAAAAATAGAGAAGTAGATGTATGGAACAGAATTGAGAACCAAGAGATGAATACGATTAAGTTTTGTTAAATGGTTCAATAGGTAATATCTTCTTTTGCCTCATTAGGAAAGCTTGCATAAAGGTTGCATTGCCAAGCAAGCAATGTTTTAAGAGTTTGTTGTGAGTGTATTTGATGCATTAAGGACAGAGCAAAAGCAAAAGCTGCTTGATTGGATTATGTATGTTGTTAAAAGGCATTGTGTCAATGGAAGGATATATGGGAAGAGGGGCCTCATCCACTGGTCATATATAGTTCACTAGGACTAGGACTAGATAGGACTAGATAAAAAACAAAACCAAAACAACCAATTGGGGTCATGAACAGAAAACTATAAAAACAAACAAACAAACAAAACACCCCAAACTTTTCTTCTGAACTACAGCCCCAAATAGCAGTCCTAGGAAGTTATACAAATCTCTGCCACTTTGAATAATACTTCTTTTAGGAAAATGTAACCTAACTCTTTAGGCTAAGTTAGATCTTTTTTCTAAAGTAGATACCCTTACATCTTCTAGGACTCCTTTTATGTAATCTCAGCATATTGGTCATTACTTGTGTACTTCTGAATCAAAGAGACTTTACACTTAAAATTTCTGGTTCTGAGCCGGGTGTGATGGCTCCTGCCTGTAATCCTAGCACTCTGGGAGCTGAGACAGGTGGAATAGCCTGAGCTCGTGAGTTTGAGACCAGCCTGAGCAAGAGGGAGACCTCATCTCTACTAAAAGTAGAAAAACTAGCTGAGCACTGTGGCAGTCACCTGTAGTCCCAGCTACTCAGGAGACAGAGGGAAGAGTATTACTTCAGCTCAAGTGAAATTGTTGTAAGCTATGCCACAACACTCGACTCAGGGTGACAGAAATGAGACAGACTGAGGCTCTGTCTCAAAAGAAAAGTTTTCTGGGTCTGTCTTGTTTGCTAATGATCCTTACCTCTTGATCACCCACATACTCATTTCTCTACTCATTCCATAAGTGTTTCATTAGCACCTATTTACTGGTCTCCTATTGCTGCACTAAGAAACACCACAAATCTAGTGGCTTAAAACAACACAAATTTATTATATTACTATTATGGAGAGTGGACATCTAAAATTGGCCTCACTGAAAGATTTCACTAAGAGGGAGGAGACAAGATGGCTGATTGAAGCCAGCTTTCCACAGAGGCTCCTGTCCAGTAGGAGAGTTAAAGGAGAAAAATTCAGCAAGTAACCTGGAGGATTTGAGCTGCACTAAGAGAGAAGGTTGAAGAACGCACGTCAACCCCGCTGAGGTGAGCTGCGACCACAAGAATACAAACAAAAGGTACAAAATCCATCACCAAGCGGACGGGAGTCCCCTCCCCCATGAGAATGGCTCAGAGTGCCCCACAAACAATCGGGCAGAGTTCAAAGGTCCTCCCACTACACTCCACGGGAGAGACCCTCTAAAAACTGGACCTACCTCCCCTACTAGGGTGCCACAGAGTCCTCCTGCCAGGCATAAAACTGTATAAACTATATATAATCTCTACCTGGAATTCTGAGCTCCCAGTGCTCCCCTTCACTCACACTGAGGTCTGGAGTCCAGTCCTCGTCAGCGGAGGGGGGACCGCACCGGAGTGGCGGTTTCCTGAGGCACAGTGTGACAGCTGTCTTTTGGTGACAATATGGCCGGCATAAAACTGTGTAAAGCTGTGTGTGTTCTCTGCCCGCAACCCCAGGCTCCCAGTGCTCCCCGCACTCCCCTCTGCTCTCCCTCCAAGGTCTGGAGGCCTGTCCCCCAGGGGTCCAGACCCTTGGGTGATTGCTCGAGGGGTGTAGACAGTGCTGGGCTGCAGCCGGTCGGTGCAGACTCTGGGGTACAGGAGCAGAGAGAGGACGGTTGGCTGGAAGGGAGCTACACCAGAGCAGTGGTTGCCTGAGCCATAAGGCAGCAGCCCTCTTTTGCTAGCAATATAGCTCACTACCGAATATTCTGAAGCCACACCCCCTGTCTCCCTGGGCAACCAGAGACTCTGAGTATAGGATTTGCCTGAGGCTACTCCAACTTGCAAACAGGGGAAACTCCCAGGGCGGGGCTGACCCAGAGGTCCACTTTACTAAACCTAAGATGCACCTGGCCCTCAGGGGATCATCAGCCTATAGACAATACAAGAGCAAAGACAAGCTGATTTGGAACTCAATTCAGCTTCTCTTCTGCAGGGGAACTGCAGAGTTGTTCTGTTCTGTTCTGTCAGTAACATTAATCACGGGTGAGACTGGATCTGAGTGAAAACCCCCCAACCTTCACCAAGCACCAGAGGTTGTCAGGCCTCATCTCCTCCTGCTAGAGAGAGGCAGAGCACAGTGGCCTGGCAGACTTCCTTGTGATTCAGGCAGGTGCAAACTCCTGGAGTACCGATTCACTACAGGCAACTGGGTCAGCCAAATGCAGGGCTATCAGTGACTGGGTGTGACAGTGGCGCAAAGTGGGGAAGGAGGCACCAACCTTCCCAGACTGATCTATTGGCTGGGTGGCTCCTCCTGACTCCACGCAGAACTGGAGCAAGCCACACCAGAGTAGTCACCAGACCCCTGTGATCTAGTTCCCAGAGACCTCTTAAACTCTCTCACCTGAGACAGGTGCAGACTGAGACAATTGATTTGGAATTTTTGAACTGAACCAATTGCCTGAGGACAAATCAGGTGGTGCCCTGGGTGCATGGTGGTAGGAAGGTTTGATTTTTCTTTTCCAATTGTTTGCTGGTGGGGGGTGGGGTGACTTAATTGCTGATATTTCTCCACAGCTGAGACTTCAATCCAGAGTATCTGTTTTACTAGGGTGGAACAGAAACCAGCTGAAAACAAGACAGAACCACTTAGCCCCACCACACCAGACAGGGCCCCAGTTTCTCAGGCGACAACACTGTACAGGCCCTCGACAAAGCCCCAGGGGAAGAAATCAAAGGGAGTAAAACAACCATGGGGCGGAATCAGTGGAAAAACTCTGGTAACATGAATAACCAGAATAGATCAACTCCCCCAGGGAAAGATATGGCAGATGTAATTGAAGATCCCATTCATAAACAACTGGCTGAGATGTCAGAAATCGAATTCAGAATTTGGATTGCAGACAAGATTAACAAAGTGGAATTAGGAATTCGAGGAGAAATACAAAAGTTGTCTCAAGAATTTAACGAATTTAAAGACAAAACCACCAAAGACTTAGACACACTGAAGCAAGAATTTGCAGCCCTCAAAGATATGAAAAATACAGTAGAATCCCTCAGCAACAGAATGGAGCAAGCAGAAGAAAGGATTTCTGACATCGAAGATAAAGCTTTGAACGCTCCCAAACTCTCAAAAAGGAAGAGAAATGGAGAGCAAAAATGGATCATTCTCTCTGAGAGCTCTGGGATAATTTGAAGAAGGCGAATATCTGAATCATTGGCGTTCCAGAAACAGATGAAGTGGCCTCACTGGGCACAGAGGCCCTTCTGCATGAAATTATGAAACAGAATTTTCCAGACATGCCTAGAGATTCTGAAATTCAGATAGCGGACAGCTTCAGAATCCCAGCACGACTCAACCCCAGTAAGACATCCCCCAGGCATATCATAATTAACTTCACTAAAGTTAATATGAAGGAGAAAATCCTCAAAGCTGCCAGGAGAAAGAAAACCGTTACCTTCAAAGGGAAGAATATTAGAATGACTGCAGATCTCTGTGCTGAAGCTTTTCAAGCCAGAAGAGGGTGGTCACCGACTTTTAATCTCCTAAAGCAAAATAACTTTCAACCCCGGATCTTGTATCCAGCTAAACTGAGTTTCATTCATGATGGAGAAATTAAATACTTTAATGACATTCATATGTTGAAGAAATTTGCCATAACCAAACCAGCTCTTCAGGATATTCTCAGACCTATCCTCCACAACGACCAACCCAATCCTATACCACAAAAGTAAACTCACTCAGAAACTTTGGATCAAACTCCAATTTCCACACTGGCGAAAGGATTAAAAATGCCCACTGGACTTTTGAAAAACTTGATACCCAAAACTTCACCAGACTTATCAATATTCTCCATTAATGTGAATGGCTTAAACTGTCCTCTAAAGAGGCATAGGTTAGCTGACTGGATACAAAAACTCAGGCCAGATATTTGTTGCATACAAGAGTCACATCATAACTTCAAAGACAAATACAGACTCAGGGTGAAAGGACGGTCATCCATATTTCAGGCAAATGGTAATCAGAAAAAAGCAGGTGTTGCAATTTTATTTGCAGACACAATAGGCTTTAAACCAACAAAAGTAAGGAAGGACAAGAATGGTCACTTCATATTTGTTGAGGGTAATACTCAATATGATGAGATCTCAATTATTAATATCTATGCACCCAACCAGAATGCACCTCAATTTATAAGAGAAATTCTAACAGACATGAGCAACTTGATTTCCTCCAGCTCCATAATAGTCGGAGACTTCAATACTCCTTTGGCAGTGTTGGATCAATCCTCCAATAAGAAGCTGAGCAAAGAAATCTTAGATTTAAACCTAACCATCCAACATTTGGATTTAGCAGACATCTACAGAACATTTCATCCCAACAAAACTGAATACATATACTTCTCATCAGCCCATGGAACTTACTCCAAAATCGATCACATCTTAGGTCACAAGTCTAACCTCAGTAAATTGAAAGGAATACAAATTATTCCATGCATCTTCTCAGACCACCATGGAATAAAACTTGAGCTGAGTAACAACAGGAATCCGCATAGTCATAAAAAAACATGGAAGTTAAATAACCTTATGCTGAATGATAGCTGGGTCAGAGATGAGATTAAGAAAGAAATTGCCAACTTTTTGAACAAAACAACAATGAAGACATGAACTACCAGAACCTCTGGGACACTGCAAAGGCAGTTCTAAGAGGGAAATTTATAGCACTGCAAGCCTTCCTCAAGAGAACGGAAAGAGAGGAAGTTAACAACTTAATGGGACATCTCAAGCAACTGGAAAAGGAAGAACATTCCAACCCCAAACCCAGTAGAAGAAAAGAAATAACCAAAATTAGAGCACAATTGAATGAAATTGAGAACAAAAGAATAATAAAACAGATCAATAAATCAAAAAGCTGGTTTTTTGAAAAGGTCAATAAAATAGAGAAACCTTTGGCCAACCTAATCAGGAAAAAAAAGAGTAAAATCTCTAATATCATCAATCAGAAACAACAAAGACAAAATAACAACAGACTCCTCAGAAATCCAAAAAATCCTTAATGAATATTACAAGAAACTTTATTCTCAGAAATATGAAAATCTGAAGGAAATTGACCGATACTTGGAAGCACGCCACCTTCCAAGACTTAGCCAGAATCAAGTGGAAATTTTGAACAGGCCCATATCAAGTTCAGAAATAGCATCAACCATACAAAACCTCCCTAAAAAGAAAAGCCCAGGACCAGATGGTCTCATGTCAGAATTCTACTAAACCTTTAAAGAGGAATTAGTACCTATATTACTCAACCTGTTCCAAAATATAGAAAAAGAAGGAAGACTACCCAACACGTTCTATTAGGCAAACATCACCCTGATCCCCAAACCAGGAAAAGACCCAACAAGAAAAGAAAATTATAGACCAATATCACTAATGAATATAGATGCAAAAATATTTCACAAGATCCTAACAAACAGAATCCAGCAACACATCAAACAAATTATACATCATGACCAAGTCGGTTTTATCCCAGGGTCTCAAGGCTGGTTCAATATATGTAAATCTATAAATGTAATTCAGCACATAAACAAATTAAAAAACAAAGACCATATGATCCTCTCAATCGATGCAGAAAAAGCTTTTGATAATATCCAGCATCCCTTCATGATCAGAACACTTAAGAAAATCAGTATAGAAGGGACATTTCTTAAACTGATAGAGACCATCTACAGCAAACCCACAGCCAATATCATATTGAATGGAGTTAAATTGGAATCATTTCCACTCAGATCAGGAACCAGACAAGGCTGCCCATTGTCTTCATTGCTTTTTAACATTGTAATGGAAGTTTTAGCCACCACAATTAGGGAAGAAAAGGCAATCAAGGGTATCCATATAAGGTCAGAAGAGATCAAACTTTCACTCTTCGCAGATGATATGATTCTATATCTGGAAAACACTAGGGACTCTACTACAAAACTCTTAGAAGTGATCAAGGAATACAGCAGCGTCTCAGGTTACAAAATCAACATTCATATATCGGTAGCCTTTATATATACCAACAATAGTCAAGTTGAAAAAACAGTTAAGGACTCTATTCCATTCACAGTAGTGCCAAAGAAGATGAAATATTTGGGAATTTATCTAACAAAGGACGTGAAAAATCTCTATAAAGAGAACTATGAAACTCTAAGTTCGTAGAGTTCATGAAATAGCTGAAAATATTAACAAATGAAAAAACATACCACGCTCATGGCTGGGAAGAATCAACATTGTTAAAATGTCCGTACTACCCAAAGCAATATATAATTTCAATGCAATCCCTATTAAAGCTCCACTGTCATACTTTAAAGATCTTAAAAAAACAATACTTCGTTTTATATGGAATCAGAAAAAACCTCGAATAACCAAGACATTACTCAGAAATAAAAACAAGGCAGGAGGAATTACTCTACCATACCTCAGACTATACTACAAATCGATAGTGATCAAAAGAGCATGGTATTGGCACAAAAACAGAGAAGTAGATGTCTGGAACAGAATAGAGAACCAAGAGATGAATCCAGCTACTTACCGTTATTTAATCTTTGACAAGCCAATTAAAAACATTCAGTGGGGAAAAGATTCCCTATTTAACAAATGGTGCTGGGTGAACTGGCTGGCAACCTGTGGAAGACTGAAACTCGACCCATACCTTTCACCATTAACTAAGATAGACTCTCACTGGATCAAAGATTTAAACTTAAGACATGAAACTATAAAAATACTAGAGGAGAGTGCAGGGAAAACCCTTGAAGAAATTGGTCTGGGTGAGTATTTTATGAGGAGGACCCTCTGGGGAATTGAAGCAGCTTCAAAAATACAGTACTGGGACTTGATCAAACTAAAAAGCTTCTGCACAGCCAAGAACACAGTAAGTAAAGCAAGCAAACAGCCCTCAGAATGGGAGAAGATATTTGCAGGTTATGTCTCCGAAAAAGGTTTAATAACCAGAATCCACAGAGAACTCAAACGCATTAGCAAGAATAGAACAAGGGATCCCATCGCAGGCTGGGCAAGGGATTTGAAGAGAAACTTCTCTGAAGAAGACAGGTGCGCGGCCTTCAGACATATAAAAAAATGCTTATCATCTTTAATCATTAGAAAAAAGCAAATCAAAACTACTTTGAGATACCATCTAACTCCAGTGAGACTAGCGTATATCACAAAATCCCAAGACCAGAGATGTTGCCGTGGATGTGGAGAAAAGGGAACACTTTTGCACTGCTGGTGGGAATGCAAATTAATACATTCCTTTTGGAAAGATGTTTGGAGAACACTTAGAGATCTAAAAATAGATCTGCCAATCAATCCTGTAATCCCTCTACTGGGCATATACCCAGAAGACCAAAAATCACATCATAACAAAGATATTTGTACCAGAATGTTTATTGCAGCCCAATTCATACTTGCTAAGTCATGGAAGAAGCCCAAGTGCCCATCGATCCACGAGTGGATTAATAAATTGTGGTATATGTACACCATGGAATATTATGCAGCCTTAAAGAAAGATGGAGACTTTACCTCTTTCATGTTTACATGGATGGAGCTGGAACATATTCTTCTTAGTAAGTATCTCAAGAATGGAATAAAAAGTACTCAATGTACTCAGCCCTACTATGAAACTAATTTAGGGTTTTCACATGAAAGCTATAACCCGGTTACAAGCTAGGAATAGGGGGAAGGGGGAAAGGGAGGGGAAGGAGGGGGGAGGTGGACAGAGGGTAGGGGATTGGTGGGATTACACCAGCAGTGCATCTTACAAGGCTATTTGTGAAACTTGGTAAATGGTCTGTGAAGCTAGTGAATGATGCCCCATGATTATATCAATGTACACAGTATGATTTAATAAAAACAAAAATAAAATAAAAAAAAATTGGCTTCACTGCGCTTAAATCAAGGTGATGGTGGCTATATCCTCTGGGCACTCAGGAAGAGAACCTGCTTCCTCGCCTTCCCTGGCTTCCCAGGCTGCCTGTGTTACAGCTTATTGGCTCCACATCACTTTGACCTCTACTTCTGTGGTCCTGTCTCAGTCTCTGACTCTGACCTTCTGTGTTCTTCTCATAAGGATGCCTGTGATGACACTGGGCTCACTTGGATATATCAGGATGATCTTTGCAACTCAAGATCTTTAACTTCATCACATCTGCAAAGTCTCTTTGCCATGTAGTGTAACATATTTTCAGGTTTCTAGCATAAGATGTGGACATCATTGGAGGGGGAAGCAATGTCTGTCCTACCATGACTTACTATGTGTCAGGCACTACGCTAATGCTATAAAGAGCAAAACAGAAAGAGATCTTTCTGTTTTGTGGGATACTTCCAGGCAGAGAGGGATGAATATAAACAAAGGCTCTGGGGCAGGACTCAGGAGGGAACACAGTGAGAACTTGGGGGAATGAAACTAGCTCTGTAGCACAGAGTTGGGTGGGACATTCACAACAGAAGCTGGCAGGGGTGCACCCACGGGCTTATGATTATCAGAGCAAGAAAAGGCCAGTGCAGGCATTTACTCATTCATTCATTCATTTATTCATTCATTTATTTATTTCTGAAACAGGGTCTTTCTGTTGGGTCGCATCACATCATAGTTCACCAATGCAGCCTTTTTAAATAGGACTGTGTTTGTGTGTATGATATCTATGAAAACAAATGCTTGACGATATGTGGAGACTAGAATGGATGAACACGAGGATGCAGGTGGCTAGAACTGTTAGGAAACTGCCAAAATAATCTGGGCAAAAAGAAGTGGTAACACGAGGCCAGATGGAGATGAGTGATGAATGATGTAGTTGAGGGGTAGGCAAGCTATGTCACCAAGGGCCAGATATGACCCATGCCTGTTACTGATTGTCCAAGGCTGCCTTTACCTACAAAGGCAGAATTGAGTATTTGTGGCAGAGACCAAAATATTTACCTGCAGAGCCTAAAATACTTGCTACATGATTTTTAAATACAGTTTGCCAATCCCTGATATAGGAGGTTAAACTTCCGGGACTTGCATAAATACTGGGATGTGGGAGAGAGAAAGAGGGAGTTACCTACACCGCCGGGAAGATCCCTTAGACCAGGCCCTGATGTGCAGGGTAGAGACAGGAGGTGGTATTGCGGGAAGATCTTGTAGTTCAGATGAGGTTTGAGATGACGTTGGGGCACTCAGGAGTCAATGGTTCAGAGGACAAGTATATCTGGAGCTGGAGGAAAGTTCACAGACCTTGATATTCTGTCTAGTTGGAACTCAAAGGCATGTTTGTTGATCTGTTGAACTAAATTCCATGCAAAAATATTTTATTTAAACTTTTTAAAGTCTTATTCAACTTAATGAAAAAGACAATGCTAGAAACATTTGTTGAAAATGTGTGTGTGTGAGAGAGAGGGACAGATGAAAAGAGAGAGAGAGAGAGAGAGAGAGAGAGAGAGAGAGAGAGAATGAATGCATGGGCAAATAAATCCATTGACAGTTATTGAAAGACATTATCATTTTAGCTTAGCTTATTTCATTCCTGGTCGTAATCTAAGCTTCATAGCCAAAGGAGTAGCAAATTCATATTTTTACCTTTTCTCACATTTGAAAACTATGAAATCTATATTTTGTTATTTATAAGATTCAATATTAATGTGTCAGCACTGAATGCCAGTTCAAACTGATAGAGGGTACTTTTTATTTCAGCCAGTGTCAGAGAAACAAGTGAATGGCAATGACATTTCCCACCTGCTACAGTTTGAATGTGTCCCCCAAATTCAAATGTTGGAAACCCAATCCTCAATGCAATAGTATTGGAAAGTGAGGCCTACGGGGAGGTGTTTAGTTCACAAGGGCTCCAGCCCCATGAATGGACAAATGAGGCTGTAGAAAGGATATGTGGGAGTGGTCATTTTCTTTATCTCTTGCTTTTTCTCTCTTCTACTCTTCTGTTATTTGAGGACATGACCCTTTACTCAGGAGGATACACCATTCCGAAAGGAGTCATCTTTGAAGTCAATAAACTAGGCCTAAACCACCTGTACCTTAATCTTGGACTTTCCAGCCTCCAGAACTGTGAAGGAATACATTTCTTTATAAATTACCCGGTGTCAGGTATTCTTTTATAGCAACAAAAACAGACTAAGACATCCCCCCACCCTACTTAGTTAAATGCTCAAAATTTCAACTTCCTTGGCATTGATTTCCATGGGCAGAATGAGGAGCCTACTTGGCATGCAAAATTTGGATTTTTCTTGCTTCATTTGTGAGATTCATAAACTTCCTTATCTGCATCATCAGAAATCATCTAATGCCCTTCTCTCTCAGCTCCAAAATTATCAGATAACTCTGATCAAATATTTTCACTGTAATATTCCTGGTATCTGCCTTCCAGCTCCACCCCAGGACATAAACACAGCTGAGGTTTGCAGGTGCTTTGTGAAAATCATCCCTAAATTTCCCACACACTCTGTCCTTTTCCTTCCCAGATAGTCAGAAGGTCAAAAAGCCTTCTGTATCTACCTTACTGTTTTCCATCATACTTACCGGAATATGTATAATACAGTCTATCTTTTATTTTAGTTTATTGTTTGTCTCTTCCTACTAGAATAGAAGCTACCCAAGAGTAGAGAATTTTTGTCTTTGTTTTGTTCTCTATGTCCCCATATTTAGAATAGTACTTGAGCTATAGTAGAAGCTCAGTAAATATTTGTTGAATAGATGAATGCATAAGCAATGGTTGCCCGTGATTCAAGCTTCATAGAAATCTATTATCAGTTTGATCAGTATTCAACTATCATCACCTCTCTCTGAAGTAGGTAGGTTTTTGCTGTTTTAAAAAAGGATTCTGGCACATTACTATTTAGTATGGAATGTAGTTGAATAAACTGCAGTATTGATGAGATGGTTTGCAAGATGATCTAGAGCTTATTTTACTGAGCTGCAAAATTGTCGCCCTTTATTGTCAGTCTGGTAAAAAGCTGACTACCCCCTTCTCCTCTTTATGAACTGTACAATATCCCCATCCCTAGCCCCATGGATTGAGAGAGGGGCTGAAAATAAACTTGAAGCTTACAATCCAATAGATGAACTGTCATTTCTAAACTAAGTTGGTGAATTGGTAGTGGGTTGGCTTATAGCTTAAAACTAGAAATGTCTTATCTAAAACACAGAGTTGGGCAAGGAAAGAGAAACCTTCACCTCCACCTGGGCTGGAATCTTGAAGAAAGGATTTTTTAGATGGACCTTCTTTGATCACATAGGTGTACTCTGAGCTCTTTTTGGAGGGTGGTAGGGAGAAAGAGTGGTAGAATGGAGTTTGTATATGACAGTAAACTCCCTGTTTGAAGACATACCTCCACCACTGCCAGAAGGGAGAGTCCTTCTGAACCTTGGGTAGTCATCAGACCCAAGTTGGGTCATACATGTTCTTTTTCCTGATAATTTCTCTTTGGGATCAATTCATGCTGTTCTGGATATCTTCAATGAGAAGATGATCTTTATCGTATGTTAGAGAAGCTGAGCAAGCTGTTTTTCAGGGAAAAAGAAGAAAGAATCCTAAAGTAGAGAAACAAGAATGTGACAGCAAGTAGTCTCAGAGATAAGAGAGGCAATGCATCCATCTCCAGTTCACATTCTCTGAGACCTATTTTAGCCAGGATTCTTCTGGTTGCAAGTGACAGAAACATAACTGAAATTCGCATAACCAAAAAATGAAATGCCTCATTTCATGCAAGCCTAGAGCTCAAGAGTGATACTTCAGACACTACTTGAGAGAAGGACACAAACTGTGTTGTCAGGATTTTCTCTCTTTTTTTCATGCCTATCTTATTCTCTGTGTTAGCTTCATTCTGTCCCTTCATGTGATAGAAAAGACAGAAGCTTGCAGTGCCTGATTTGTGTGCTTTCAACTCTGTGAGCCGTAAGATGAGACCAATTTTTTTCTCCAGTTCCAACTTGAACAATTCATTTTGATGAAACATTCATTTTGAGGTGCAAGCTCATCCCTTAATGAACCATCTTGGCCAAGTGAACGGGCAGTGGTGATTGGGTGTGGTTGAGTCCTCTGTCCAGTTTTACCTGGGGATCCACAACCATGGCAGCTCTTTTAAACTCATGATTGAAATGGTGGTGAGTAGTTTCCCAAAGTGAAAGTAGGGGAGGTGCTGAACAGACAAAAACTAGAATTTTCCATGATGCTTTTACTCACTCTCACCCGGATTTCTGCAAAACAGCCTCTTAGCCTATTTTCTTATTTCTCTATGAGTAGGTCATGCTATTCTTGTCAGCTAGCCTGTGTGATCTTTCTAAGGAATAAGTGAAATCATGCCTCTTCTCCCTTGTTTAAATACTCTGTGATAGAATAAGTAATGTTTTCACCAAATATTGATGGGATTCAAGACATGCTACCCCCAAATACGGCACCTTGGCATAGTGAATGTTTTAAGCTAAAGGAATTTGACAAATGGCAGGAGCAGGAAGGACTCTCTGGCCTTCCCCTGAAGCAGGTCATAAGTCCCTCAGTGAGAAGTGGCCTCTCTCTACTTGGAAAGGAGCATCCTTACCTTTGAAGACAGGGATGCTGAGAAGAATCTGAATGAACAGACTTTGCTAAATTTCCCTCAGTTTATTACTTACTCTTAGCTCACACCCCACTTTGTCCTAGCACATTTTCCCACCACTCTCCACTCTTTATCAAACGTAGTACGAAAATACTCAGGTTTAACTCTTTCTTAAGCTCCATTTCCTTATAAAGGTTCCCATGTCATTTATATTAAATAATTTGGTGGGAGGAGGGGGGAGGGATCTCTCCTAATGCAAGGGTATATTTCAAAATAACTAAGGGTAAATTTTAAATGTCTTACCACAAAAAGTAAGTGAGGTGATGGCCTATGTTAATCAGCTTATGTATTCTGTGTTGTTTATGAAATCATTACATTGTACCCCATAAAGCTACAGTTATGATTTTTAATTAAAAATTAATAAAAAAACAGAAAAAGATTCAGAAAACTAAAAAAAAAAAAGGAAGTTGTGTTGTACAAAGTCACTACATTTGTGATAATTTACTCATTAGATATGGGACAGTAACATACCTTGTTATGGCTGTTTATTATTCTTGGAACACAAATTCCTAATTCCTTGCTTTTACTGTCAAGGTTTACATGGTCCCCTCTTCCTTCTTACCAAATCTGCCTCCATTCTGCCACATCTCATCCTCCTGTCCTCTACTGTCCAAAATGGTAGCCATGAGCCAGACATGGTTCTGGAGCACTTGATATATGGCTAGTACAACTGAGGAGCTGAACTTTTAAATTAAATTTTAATTAATTAGCATTTTAATTTAAAAACAGAAGTAGTATAAAATATTTTTCCATTAAACGTGACTTTATTGTTTTGGTAGAATTACATTTCACTTTAGCTGTTGAAACTTTAACATTCAAGCTGAGATGTGATTTTAGGGTGAAGTACACATTTAGATTTCAAAGACTTAGTATAAAAAAATGTAAAACGTCAACATTAATGATTTTTAAATTCATTATACGTTAAAATGAAATGACTGTCAAGTAGGTTAGGTTAAATGAAAAATATATTTTAATTAATATTATCTATTTCTCTTTCACTTTTTTTTGAAGGTGTCGACTAGAAAATTTAAAATTTATGTATGTAGAATTTGAAAATGACATTATGTTTTTACTGGAGACAAGTACTACTCTACTCTCCAGCTCTTGATTTGTTCCTTTAACTTGCAAAACTGTGTTTATAGATTTTTGTTGTTGTTGTTGTTGTTTGTTTTTTGAGACAGTGTCTTGCTTTGCCACCCAGGCTAGAGTGTAGGGGCATTATTTTAGCTCACAGCAACCTCAAACTCTTGGGGTTAGGGGATTCTCTTTCCTCAGTCTTTCAAGCAGCTAGGACTATAGGCAGATGCCACCATGCCTGACTAGTTCTTCTATTTTTTGTGGAGACAAGGTCTCATTCTTGCTCAGACTGATCTCGAACTCCTGAGTGCAAGCAGTCCATCTGTCCCAGCTTACCAGTGTGCCCTTAGGTTTTGTAGGACTGATTCATATCTCCAGGCTTTTTTCAATTCATTCAGGTCTCAAAGAAAGTGTCACCTACACAAAAGATGTCTTTGCAAAGCAGCAAGCCTTTTGGTTTTCCACCTGCCTCAAACTCCAAGACTCCTTTGATCTTATTTCATATAATGCACTCTTACCTTCTTCACAGCATCTATCCACTTGCCATTCTTATTTTCTTGGTTGTATGTTCATTGTCTCTCTCCCCCAACTACAATGCAAGCCTATGGGAGCAAGGATTCGGCTGGTCTCTTTCATTTTGGGATCTCCAGCACAGTAGAATGGGACGTGGTAAATTTTAGGTACATTATCAATTATTACTTCTTGACAAGACCCAATTGTACTTTCCACTGTTGAGTTTCCACTCAAAGCTTTTTCTAAAAAAACCCAACCAAACAAAAAAACCCAGCTTGTTGTTCTTAGGCAAGTTTGAGAGGGCTTTGATTGCCAATAACCAAAAGGGCTTGGAATAAGGTAGTGCGACAGCAATACTGAAAGGTGTGGGGCTCCTTCACTTGATTTTTGGATCCAGGATCTTTGCAGTCCTGTTTGAACACAAATGTGAAGGCAAATGGTTAGAAAAAGAAAGTAATAACCAGCCCTCTTTTCTTTCTCTGCAAAATGGTAAGTAAAACATATTTTCATAGGATTCTTCTTTTTTCTTTAATGATCTAAGAGCTTGTTTTGAAAAGTTTTCCTTTAGACTCTTTGATGCGGTAAACTTTGAAACAAAAACTAAATTTTGGAAGGGAACAAAGCAGCCGACTCTTCTACTTGCAGAAACTAGAATTCCTTCTTCAGTTCTGAGATTGCTGGCTTCCTTTTATTAGTTAATGTTGCTGCCGTTATTTACACAGCTGTTAATAGCGCATTTTCCCCCTCATGTTATTTTTGTTTTTTCCAATTCTGTTTGTCTGGGCAAATTTGGTTGCTGACAGTTTATGTACAGCATGGGATTTAAATGTGGAGTTGTCAGTTATTAAAAGCTACAGAAATAACTGTTCATCCTCTTAAGACAGAGTGTTCTGAATGCACTTTTTTGAAAACAGGACTTGAATGACACATGCGATGTAAGCAACTTAGACTTTTTATTATCAGTCAAATGGTAGATCTATTTTCTTCATTCTTCCAATTTGAAGATAAAGTAGATTGTAGAGATAGGTCTCCTTTATGATCATATCTTCAATTATGGAGGGAAATTCTTTAGTTTTCCAATTTACATATTTTACTCTAATCTTACATTTTCTCCACTATGCTTTTATCTTCCTATCTTTTCTTTCCTCATGCCCAGTGCTCATAAAATACAGAGGGCAGAGGGGAGAGAAAATCTGTTTGACATGAGAATACAGGAACTGACCTATACAACAGATTTGGATGGACATCTTTTTAGCAGTAAGCAGCAGAAAGTGAGCAACTATTTCTTTTTTTTAAGTCTGACAAGTGATTCAATTTCACCTATAGGAAATAAATAGCCATGCCATCACTTAATGTTCATGTCCCACTTTTCTTCGAGCATGAATAATTAGAGGAAGAGTTTTTGAGAAAGCATCCACACAGCCTCCCCAACCAAGCCAAAGATATTTGGCAATTATTCTGTTACTTAAAACTGTATGGGGAACTACTCTGTGTCCTGAACAACCACTGATATCAGTGGTAGAACTGGGACTATCTAGCTTACTTTGAATGCTCTTCCTCTACTCTGGTGTAGGATACAGGGTACGAGTCACCAGATGGCCAAGGAGAGTACTTAGAAGGTGACCATAGTGATATTCAGCAATGAGATATGTAGCACTTTTTCTAGGGTGAGTTCACGAAATCAATTGTCAAACCCTGTACACATATGGGCCTTGATAAAATTTTCCACTGTGGAAGGCAATATGCATTGCATAACTAAGGAGACCATTTTACTCAGTGTATTGCAATAAGGAGGATGGAATTAATGAGGAACAACACAAAGCAAAGGGCCTGGGGTTTATAGAGGCAGGTAAACAAGGGATTCCTCCTGATTCTTATGGGAATCATGCGGAGAGATGGGGAAGATGGGTCTTATCCTTGACTTCTTGCCTATCAGTGAGGAGAGTGAATCTTAGCTCAGAATTTGTGGGCACAGAGCCATCCTGAGTGGTTAGCTCTTTCATGGCTAGCTCTTTCTTAGCACACAAAAGGGCAGGGAGGATTTCTCAGCTATTGCTCCTTTCTGAGATCAGGCAAAGTTCACTGTCGGTCTCCCTTTTTTGCTGAAGATGAATGAATATAATTTGTTGCCGGACATCTGAGAGGTGATCAGAAACCTTGAGAAATTGTCTCTTAAGGATTCTTGTTTGTATTCCTCCAAAACCAGTTGGACCATCTATTGAGAGGTGGCAGCAAGGGTCAGTTGGATATCAGACATTTTAAAAGAGGAATGCTTAAAATGAAAAAGAAATATACTAGTAGAAAAGGTTGTATTCCAGTAAAGAGTCAGAGGGTAAACCCCAAGGGTAGCCAGTCCAGTGGATTCCAAGAGGTCTGTGGAGAGACATGTTCTGGTTATGCAGTTACAATGTCTTGATACTTCTGAACCAGGATGTTGCTGCTTTGCCTGGCGTTGTCCGTAGTATTAGTTGCCTCTTACATGAATGCATACCAGACATCCTTAGTGGTCTTGACAGTGGCTTGTCCAGGGACAGTTCTGGCCCATGAATGGTCTGCTGCAGTGATGAGTCCTCTGAGGTTTATAAATACTGCAGCTTCAGCTCACAGCCTTCTTCGTATTTGGGGTAAATGCACCAAGTGTAAGGCAATTTAGAATCTTATAGGGTTCTGGATGTGCAGGTTTTAGTTCTCATTAATGCTGAATCAGGCAGGGGAGAGAAAAAATTTGAAACTAGTTTGGGGATTGTAGCCAGATATCAAAGAAAACTTTAAGAATTAAAAATTTTGTAAGAGAGTTGACAATTTGAGCAACATAAGAGGACTCAGTCCAATTTACAGGTAAGTTCTTTAATAGAGACAAGATTTTTATATGTTGTTAAGACTTTTACAGAAATTACCACATGGTCAGACCATGAAACCAAAAGTCAGCACCTGAAATCAAGTGAGTATTCAGAAAGAATAAATATAACATCCTCATCTTGTTACCAAGGGACAAGAGTCCAAAGAGCAGGAAGAGGAGTTTGTCTAAAACTTGGGAACCCAGACTGTCAATCAGGAAGAGAGCACAGATTACCCCCAAGAACCCTTGTTACCTAGATTGAGTAAGCAGAGACCCGGAGATGAGGTGTAATCCTACTACCCAAGTTACAGCACTAAAATTATGGAAGACAAAATATACAGAACAAATACAAGATGATTTTATCAGGGCACTGCAAGAGAGAGAACATGCACTAGCGAGGGTCATTTCAGAGGAAAGGTAGTCATCTTAGAGATTTAGAGAGGCAGGTAAATAAGAGAGTCATCAGAGTCTTCTGGGAGTCAGGGAAGGATGGAGATGCGTCTTATGCCAATCGTGGAGGACAGTTAGAAGGAGGTGGTGTTTCAAAATATTCAAGAGCAGGATGGTCCTTTATGGATAGCCATTTCCCAAAAGTTAAAAGAATATGGATGGGCTGGGACGTGGGGAGAACGGGTTTTAACTACCATCTCTGCTTTGGACAGCTCAAGGTCAGATCAAGTTTAACATTATCTTCATTTTCCAAGTAGTTGTTTCAACATTATATTCACAGGAACTTAAATATGAATACTTAGAGATCAAAAAAAAAACTGGTGTGTGATTAACTAGGGGTATCTCTTACTTGGTATGTTTAATCACTCGTCTAGTATTTGACCTTCTCCAGCTGTCATTTAGCTTTTCATTGGGCTCTTTTACTGACAAGCTTTAATCTGGAAGTTTATTTACTTGAAGCAACCAATTCTGATTTGAATCATTTTTGTTGGAAAGTTTTTCTTTTCCTTTCCCCTATTTTTTTCTTCATAACTTTTACCTATACATTGGTTCTAACCACTGGGAATATATGGTCATCTCTTGGTATTTGAGGGGTATTGGTTCTAAGATCCCCAGGATTCTGAACACCACAGATGCGTGAGTCCTTGATATAAAATGATGTAATATTTGCATATAACCTATCCACATCCCCCCATAGACTTTATTAGTTTATATTTTTTATTTTTTGAGGCAGAGTCTCATTCTGCCATTCTGGGTAGAGTGCCATGGCATCAAAGCTCACAGCAACCTCAAACTCTTGGGCTTGAGCGATCTTTGCCTCAGCCTCCTAAGTAGTTGGGACTATAGGCATCTGCCATTACACTCAGCTAATTTTTCTATTTTTAATAGAGAAGGGGTCTCACTCTTACTCAGGCTGATTTTGAACTCCTGAGCTCAAGCAATCCACTGCCCTTGGCCTCTCAGAATGCTAGGATTACAGGTGTGAGCCACTGTGCCCTTAGACTTTAAATCATCTTTGATTACTTACAATACCTAATACAATATAAATGCTGTATCATTATACTGTATTGTTTTAAAATTTGTATATATATATTTTTTTTATTGTTTCCCCTCCCCACATGTCTTTGCTCTGAGATTGGTTGAATCTGCAGATGCAGAAGCTGCAGATATGGGAGACTGATTGTATGCAATTATTAGACCATAATAGCATCACCAATCTGACGTTGGAAAAGAAAATTTAGTTAAAAAACTATCATTTAATCTTATTTAAAAAAAAAAAACCTACTTAAACTTTCTAGAAGAGAGTTATGGACTGAATTGAAATTGCTAGCAAAATGTTAGCAATTTAGATTAATTAGCAGGAAGATAATTTACCATTAATGAAAATTCTGAAGTAGGGAGTGCAGTATTTAAAAGAAACTGGTTTATTACTTTCTACCACATTCTGTAACTCAAATTCACTAAGGGAACTTGCCTAGAAGATCATCTTAGGAGACCTACTTTAATAAGAATTACTTATAATTAGCATAACAATTCATATGCAAATGATACTTCTAAAGTACTTTAAATTTACTCTTAAGTACTTTATACATTCCCATTTGCAGTCTTATTTACACCTTTAATATGAGCTTTCTATGAAGAATGACTTCCCTAATGAAGAGTCAACTTTAGGCCAGCTCTACAAACTGAATTAGCAAACCCAAACCAATGAGATTTTACTTCACATATGTTAAATAGTACTATATATAACAAAAATACTGATTCCTAGTGATATACTATTATACTAAAACTCTGCTCATATTTAAATTCTGTAGCATTTATGTATACGTGATTTATTATAGGCTGGGAAAGAAACTAAGTTATCACAAGTAATTGTATGGAAAAGCTTTAAAATTCATACTGTAACCGCCTGTGCTACATACCGTATATCTTCATCTGGTACTTTTAAAGGGATAGCACTTTTAAAGACTATTTTCAGAAAATAGTTCTTCAATGCCCCAAATCTTAGTTCATATGTAGAACCAGTAGGAGAAAACTGTAACCAACAGCACATTAATAGGCCTTTAAAACAAATATAAACTAAAATGAAAAAAATACATATTTCCCCCAACTTTACATCTACAGGGTGAAAGAATATGTAAAATAGCTTCTAATTTTAGCTACTTGGGATGCTATATCTTTAATTTAACTATGAGAGAAAATGCTTTGGACTGCGTTGAATTTTTAGAATTTTTTTCCCACTTGGCAAGCAGCATGGGCCACAATTTTAAAATCTGATTCTGTCTCTATCTACCTTTTGCAGTTTCCAACTCTCCCATTTATCTCTGGGGACTTGCAGGCTGTGTTTACATTATGCCAAAGAGCTAAAGCAAAAGTGAAATTCCAATTCATCACCCAGATGTTTCCAAACTCCATGTAGCCATATTTGGAATTGTATATATAAAATATCCCTATAATTTATTATTTTTTCCCCCACCTGGATGTTTTGGCATCAAATCACTTTATGTCTGGCAACTCCTGGGAATTTCATATTAAGGCCTGGAATGGGGGTTCCTTTGCTAATCAGTCTGCTTTTATCTTGAAGTCCAGCCAAGTTGGTGGGGGGCAGGAGGTGGCTGGACATTTCCCAAATGCCCCATGAGTATAACTTAGGCACCTTTTTACAGGAGAATGATGATCCAGATGCCGGGATGAATAATAGTGAGCTCACTGCTCTTGAATAGTTAGTGACCAAAGAGACAGAAAGTTAACTTGCCTATCATTATTTTGAAAACAGATAAAAAAAGTATATGTGTATATATGTAGTGTATGCCACTTTTGTCATCGGAATAAAAGAGTTTAAGTAATAACCACAAATAAACATTATAATAATAAAGCAGTCTTCGGGCTGGAAGCTTTCTGTGGATGAAATTTGAGTTTGTTTCCATCCTTTTACAGATGAGTAAACTATGGCCAATACAGCTGAATGACTCATCCAAGTTTGCAGAGTGAACCAAAAAAAGAATGAAGATCAGAACCAAGGTCTAAACACGCTGTATACTTAGTATCTATACCAGTATTTGATTTCTTTATTTTGCCACAGGGAAAACCTATTAGGATAAATAAGGCTTTTATTACTTTACATGTCAAATTGTGTTAGGATAATTCTCATACTAAAATAGGCTTAGAAGGCTTTCATTTTGTTTAAATTATACAAGCACTGGCATTTTTAGACCTGAATCAAATCATTCCTTCAAATTCTACCCCCTGTAATTTACACTGGTATCGCATGGAAGCAAATACAAACATAGCCTCTGAGCCTCAGTTACTTCTTCTGGTAAATAAGACCAGCCTTACAAAATGGGTGTGTGAATGAACCAAATGTGTATGAAGTGACAAGTATTCAGTAGATGGTTTCGGTGATGATCAGCACCTGAAAATTCCATACTGGTGGGGAAGGCGATGTTTCCAAGATCATGGGGATGGAGGACTAGCATAGCCCATCCGTCTTCTCCAGCAGCAAACTATGTGGTTACTTATGAAGAGAGAGTCACATCACAAAGATTTGCTGAATAGTGTGTCACAGCTAGAGGAAGCCAGCTCACAAATCGCAGCAGAAACTACTGTGGTTAAAAACACACAGAAATGAAAGTGCATCTAAGCTTAAGAGGTTGATTTTATGATGCTGGAGTGGAGAGATGGGGAGAGGAGAGAGAGAGGCAAGGTGATTTTTATATACAGGCAGTCCCCAAGTTACAAACATCCAACTTACATACAGTTCACACTTGTGAATGGAGGCTATTACAGGTCATAGGTAAATGTACCTGTTCTAACCTACATACAAGTTCAACTTACAAATAAACCTACAGAACCTATCTCATTCATAACCCAGGGATGAATTATGCCTTTACAAAATTATATTTGTAAGATCTTTGATAGATCTTGGGAGGTCAAAATAAAATAAAAAACCCAGACCAAGGCTCAGCCCCTGTAGTGCAGTGGTTACGGCACCAGCCACATGCACTGAAGTTGGTGGGTTCAAACCCTGCCCTGAACCCAGCTGGGGCCAGTAAACCAACAATGACAACTGCAACCAAAAAATAGCTGGGCGTTGTGGCAGGCATCTGTAGTCCCAGCTACAGGCAAGAGAATTGCTTGAGCCCAAGAGTTTGAGGTTGCTGTGAGCTGTGTGATGCTACAGCACCCTACCGAGGGCGATAAAGTGAGACTCTATCTCTAAAAAAAAAAAAAAAACTCAAACCAAAAAACCTCCAAATCCTTAAACACCAACCCCCAATCCTCAGAAAAATCCCCATAAAAAAATTTAAAGCAAAATGCAACGACAAATCTAATCTAACCAACCCATCCAAGCTTATGTTCTGGAACATAAATCTATTAGAGATTACTAATGATGGCTTTAGTTGGAACATTGATAACCTATGTTAGCTTTTCCTATGCCAGTATGTCTCATCATTGAACCCTGTTTTACAGTCTTTCACTGTGTCTTCCTGAGCAGTAGATCTGCAGGTTTTCTTGTATGAGAAAGTTTTTTTTAAAAAAATCTTCCTTCTAGGTGAAGTGATTAATGTCTACTCAGGGCTGAGGAGACTTTCTGTTAAAAGGTCTTATCTTTCCAGTGAGCTTATGTAGCCGACACTTGACATTTGGGAGGGATATGTCTTGAGACCATTGCAAATATAATTCCAGCCAAAAATGGTAGTCAAGTATCACTGAAAAAATTTAAGGGACTTCCTTGCATCTGTAGTGAGAATTTTGGCATTTGTAGAAGACAAAGTGTAGTGTTGATAAAGTGATGCTGAGATGCTTGTTCATGACTTATGCGCTGGGCTCTTAAACTTGAAGCTTGCCATACATGAAATTCAAGTTAGCACCTGTGTTGGTTACCTATTGCTGCATAACAAATCACTGCGAACCTGGACACTTAAAACAACACACTTTTATAAAAAATATCTCAGTGTCTGTGAGATAGTCTGGTCCCAGCTTAGTTGGGTCATCTATTTAGGGTCTTGCAAGGCTAACATCAAAGTGTTGGTGAGGTCTGGGTATTAACTGGAGGTTCAGCTAGGGGAGGCCTGTTTTGTTGCTCATAAGGTTGTTGGTAGATTCAGTCCCCTGTGGTTGTAGAATTGACAGCTTCATCTTTTTGTTTGTTTGTTTGTTTGGTTTTGCTGGCACCATTGGCACTCTCAGCTCTTGGTACCTGTTTGCAGTTCCTTGTTACATAGGCTTCCCAAAAATGTCACTTCCTTGAAGGTAGCGTTAGACAAAGCCAACAAAGAAGAGAGATATTCTAGCAAGACAGCAAGCAATGATCTTATGTAATCATTACATGTGATCGCACACAGCCTCATCACTTTTGCTGTATCCCATTGGTTAAAGGCAAGTCACAGTTCTGCCCACATACAAGGGGAAGGGATTGCAAAAAGAACTCCGAGCTGTGGGGATGATGGAGCCCACTGTAAGACTCTGCCCGCTGCAGCACCTCTGCACAGTTACAAGTGTGAAGAGGATAATACTTTGGGATGTCTTCTGTATAGTCAAAATTACAGATGTTAAGTCTATAAAAACCAAAGGGCTTCTGTGTTGGCCTTATCGTAGGAGTTCCTACTTAGAGCAGTGCTCCCCAACCTTTTGGCACAAGAGACGGATTTAATAGAAGACAATTTTTCTATGGATGATGGAGTGGGTGGGCATTAGATTCTCACAAGGAGCACACAGCCTAGATCCCTCCAATGTGTAGTTTACAGTAGGGTTTGTGGGCCTGTGAGACTCTAATGCTGCTGATCTCACAGGAGGCAGAGCTCAGGCAGTGGTGAAAGTGATGGGGAGTGGCTGTAAATTCAGAAGAGGCTTTGGTCACTGGCCTGCTGCTTACCTCCTGCTGTGTGACCCAGTTCCTGACAGGCCATAGGGGTTTGGAGTCCACTCCCGGCCAAGGCGTTGGAGACTTCAGGCTTAGAAAGTCAACTAAAAAATTCTCCCTGAGAACCTCCTAAAATGCAGCTTAGCCCCACTGGCTATAAGTTATACCTGATCTCTCTGCATTAAGATACTATGGCAGAAGAGGACTTCCTGTCTGTTCCCTTTATGTAATTTTCATATTCCTGCCATTCCCTTCACTCTACGTGAGGAAAGGATCCCAAAAGCCAGAATTTTCTTAGCTGAATAGTGCATTGAACTAATGCTATGAGAGAGAAGGTCAACGTTAGTATGGAGGGACACAGTTTGAAACTCAGTTTCCTTGCAATGTGTTTGAGTCCCTGGGAAGGCTGAAGGATGTAAAATGCATTAGGAATGGTGAGTTGAAGCTGACAGAAGTTAATAAAAGAGAGGAAGATAACTCACAGAGCCCCATGGGAGACGGAAGGAGGCAGGGGGCTGTTTTGATGTGTGACTTGATATCAAAAGTAAGGGACTGCCTTGCACTTCTTTGGGACTTGCTAACAGCAAGATGAACATGGCCTACGTGTCAAGTTGGGTGCTTGGGTGTGACTAATGTTTATGATTCTAATCTTTTCATGTGATAAGTGAATAGGGAATCTTTCACCCCAAGGGAATAAACATGATTTGAATGACATAGTTATATAAGTCCACCTTTAATGGTTCTGGAACATTGTTCAGGATGGGAAAAAACTCACCCTTGGTATGAAGTATTTCAATGTGCTTTCAGGATGGGGAAAAGACTTCTTGGGAGACATTCTCACAGCAGAGGAGAGATAAATTGTTTACATTCTGCACTCCTAGCTTAGAGTGCAGAAAGTGGTTATCTTAGCATGCTGCAAATTCTCGGGTAGTTCAGCAAAAACAAATGAAAGGGGTGCCTTCTTGTCTCAGAACGTGGGGATTTATGCAGGCAACCCGTGTTAGCGTTAATGGGCATTGGGCGCGTAAAACCCAGTCTTTCAACATGATAATGCATAATACATCCCTTAATTTTTAATTCACTTGGGTCTCAATTTTAAAGCATTTTCTTGTAGTTTGTCCTAATTATAATCATTTTTAATGACAGCTTAAAAATTTCATCCAACTGTCTTATCGCATACGGTACTTAATTTCTCAAGTGAACAGTTTTACTGTACACCATTCTGAGAATTTAAAGAACTAAAACATAAAAGGAGAGTAAGCCCTTTGTGTGGTGAAACTCGATGTTAATTGTTCTAATATACATAAAAAGACTGAAGCAGTTTCTTGAAGCCCAGACTGGCCTTTCTGCAGAGGCTTTTCTAACCTCTTTCAGGGGAGATTCACAGAACCCCAGGGGAAAGAAAGGGATTCCCCCCCCTCAGTTTTGCTGGGTTCTACCATAAATCAGAGCCAGAACTGAATGGTCATGTTGTATTCTACATTTGGAATAGATGAGTCTGATTTGCTTGGACCAAAGCAGAAACTACACAGCTAGGAACAATAACAGGACGATTACCTTGGCCATATTATCTCCCAACCAACCTATTTATTTGTTAGGTTGTTTAAGGCAAGATGAATTTTCCAGCATCTGCTCAGAACTTTTAATCAGTCAACCAGGGCATGGCTATTCCATCATTAGGATGTATGGCCATTTAATGCACTTAAATTGACTGTTGGAATGGGAAAGGGCTTTGCCTCTTCTATTTTTTAACAGAATGTTCTGGGAACTCCTGAGTTTTGTCATTTCTTAGTCACTTATCATTTGGGGGGAAGCTGGGAGTCTCCAAAGAATGCATACTGAGCAAGAAGAAGCTTTCCCTGTTGTGTCTTGCCTGGTGGAAATTCCATCTAGTTTTCTTCTCCTTCGCTTTACTTGGGTCACTCCACAGACGGCCACTAATTCAAGTGGGAAAACTCACCTTTACTTGTGATTAACACTGACACAGCATACTGGAAGAACAAAGGAGAAACTTGAAAGTTGAGACATTTACTTTATTTAAACTGCTCTATTTAACAAGCCACACTCCACAAAATCTGTAGGGCCAGAGCTCGTAAACTTTAGTGTATATTGGAGTGACCTGGACAGGCAGGGGGACGGATGGCATGCTTACTAAAAATGCACATTCCTGGGGATCCTTTCCAAAGATCTAGATTCAGTCATTCTTAGAGGGTCATTTTCATAACAACCCAGGATGATTTTGGAGTAAGATGTACAGAGTAACGTAGGGACCAGTAGTCTGGGTTCCTGGGTAGGACACAGGTTGGTTAATATACTCAGAACAAACCAAATGCCAAACACACACACACAGCCCCAATATTTCCTCCCTAGTACACATTCCATCCCTAGTAAATGCTTACAATTCTTCATGCACAGGCAATTTCTTTTTCCTGTAAGAAAAACTACCCTGATAATAGAGTTTCTGTACCCTCACGCACATTTTCTACACACATACAAACATTTTTAAACTGTCACGCAAACCCCTTGCCAGTGGGGATTGACATGAGTTTCTCAGGAGCTAGCTACTGAAAGTGGCATTGCGAAGGAAAACCTGGCCATGGGTTGACCCTTTATAGTTTGGGGACTTCTAGATTCAATGCAACTATGGATTGGGAAAAAAGCAGCCTTTTCCTCCCCCCATCAGTTCACGGCTGCCGGGCTCCTGTTCCAGATGGCAGGAAGGCACAAACGCTATTTCCGTGCGGTGCGGTCTGTCTTCACTTCCTTTTGGGAAAGGCCCAGGTTTTTCTGGGTAGTGTGTTCAGGGCTCACATTTGGCCCTGTGGTGTGCACACTGTCCACCCATATACCCATGGCTCCACTGGCACTCCCCGAAAGGGCTCTGGGGTTTGCAGCGTAATGATCAGAGCCCAACATTTGCCCAAATACGTTTACTCCAACCATGCGCCAGATGGAATGAAGGATGCGGGCACAAACATTTCTCTCTCTCTCTCTCTCTTTTTTTTTTTTTTGGATGCCTCTCTCCCATCTCTGTGCATGTGCAGTCTGTTTTGACTTCTTTTTGAGAAAGGAACAGGTTTTCCCATGTGTTTTGTGTAGGGCCAGTATTAAGACCAATAGTGGTGATCTTCCAAGGGCACAGACTGGCCCCATGCTGGTGCCGGCCCCTCCCCAAGTGGCTTATAGGGTGAGTGTGTTGGGTGTCAGGGTGGAAGTTGTGTCTTTTCTGGCCGAGTATGTCTGGGGCGTGGAATCTGAAAGCAGTGGTCACCCCTGTGGCTGAGCTCATGGTCACCAAGGCAGAGGGGGAGCAAGCTAACCTCTCATCTACAGTGTGGCTGGGCCAAGGCATCCCATGGCCCTCCAAGCAGAAGGGGAGGTTACATCCACCTTAAATGCTGCAGGGTACAAATCACCGCCAAATTAGTAGCTTCCAAATATCATTTTCAATAAAAACGTCGTGATAAAAAGCATGTTAATACCCAATAGTCAGTGGTTTTTATGACGGCGTTAAACCATTTGTACTGAGGCTGTGCCGCTGATGCTGTTTCCTCCCTGAAGAAAGAAATTGGCTGCTTGTGCAACGTTTGTGCGCTTTCGCTGTTGCTATAAAGTCAGCCCCCAGGAGAATTTTAAGTTTTCTTGAATTGCTTTTTAGCACAGACTAAGGAAGTAAAAGTTCTAAAACTGCCTGGTTATAGACAAACTGCTTCAAAAGCCAGCTTTGAACTGGCAAAGCAGTGCTACAGGAAATGTTTCAGAAGGCAGAATATAACAATATGAAAGCTAAGTATTGTTATTTATTTAACAAACGAAACAGGCTGTCATTGAAAAACTAAGAGCCTCCAGGAACTCTTTAAGGTCATGTGAAATGCCAGATCTTGGTTGTAACAGACGTCTTGCTATAATGGGTGATGATGTTTATACATGTATGCCTTGGCTGGTGGACTTGTTTATAAACACACACATAGGCACATCTCTTCTAGTCAATAAAAGTTCATTAATCTATTGCAAGGTGTCTCAAAATAGTACCTAACATGGAGCCATTCTCCAAATGACCTGGATCATTGGATTTTATAATGAAAAACTACGGGATAATTTAGAGTATAAGAACAAAAAACATTGGATCACCTAGATTTAGTTTAATTCAAGTCTAATATAATGAGAGTTAAACTAACCAGATGTAGTTAGATGTTAAATGTACTTGTGTACTCAGTGTTTTTAGAAAACAAAGTGAGGCCAAGCCAAAAAAGTCCCCCCAGAAGGGCAGTGGCACTTTAGAGGTGTGACTTACTTGATTTGGTTGAATTGGTCAGTGTTAATCTGTTTCTCCCACGGCCCTTGAGCCTTTCAGGACCGACACTGTTTGACTTGCACTCTCCACTTCTTGCTCCCTGGCTCCTATGGTGGTGCTGGGCATGTAAATATGTTCGATAAACACACCAGCTCATGACATTGATGTGGTTGTGTGTCTTCAACTTCCATAGAAGAATACGACTGCATTTCATTCATTGGCCAAGAAGACAAAGATCATAATTAAAACAAGAATTCTGTTGAATAAAAGGAAGCATTTAGGTTGGTTTTAATTGATTGACTGTGAGACCTTTAATCCAGGAATCCACTTAAAAGCTGTCCAGCGTAAGCCACCTGGCACTTTGCCACATACTGTAATGCTGCCTGGCTTACATGGAGCGACCTCTGGGTTGGCTATCACAAATATTCCAAATAACCTATCCTCCCCAAACGTAACAAAGAGCTAGGATTGTAAAAACCAGGGAAGACATTTGAGAAATGATAAACAACCCTGAGGATTTGAGTATTTATTCTAGGCTGCTTATGATGACATATTTTTATAACACTTGTCTGGGTGCCAGGAAATGGCAGGATGGAAAATCACATTCCCCAAATAAGTGAAGGGTGTGTCACCCCGAGCTGCTTCCATCTCCGGCAAACTCTATTGATAGCTGAGAAAGAGAGTTTAAAGGTGCAAGAGAGATTTAATTCCTCTCAAAATGTCTTTTAAGAACCTTATGTTCAGGGAAGCCTTCTTTTTTGTTTCATTCTTTCTTTTCTTTCTTTCTTTTTTTTTTGACAGCTAGCTTTCAGTGTTTGCTAATTTGTGATCTTTAGAAATGTCTAATGTGTTTTCGGGCCTTCTGTGTACCTTTAGTGAGAAAGGTTCTTCTGCTTAATTAATTTGCACTCTTTTTTGTTTGCCAGACAGGGTTTTCTGTAGAGAAAAAAAAAATCCTCTAGGTAGCAAGCAAAGAAGGAATTGGAATAATTTTGCGTTTCAGCTGTGGAACATTTTATTTGGGTAATCTGAAGGCCAAGCTGAGGAGAAATGAGGAAAAGGATAAGTCTTCATCCTTCCATTTCTCTCACACTGTGTTTTATAGAGTATTCATTGGAAGGTCTGCTTAGGTTTTTTTTTTAATTAAAGTTCAACTTGACACTGGGGTTCCAAAAGCAACCCTGAATACCTTCTAAACACAGTGCCACTTCTTATTGTAAAATAACCCAATATAAAGTTTTAAACACTAGACAAATTAGGGATGGTCATTAAAACGGTCACCCAAGATGCTTGTATGTTTTCCCCTCCAGTAATTAAATTTACACATGCAAGTTAAAAGCTGCCACAGAAAGAGAAATAATTTGCGCAAAAACTGGAGCTTAGAAAGTAGTCACTCCTCACCGAAGATCAGAATTCTCATAGCATGTGGAATATTAAAACTGGCTTCATGCTGGTCAGCTAAGAGGGTGTTATTAGTGACTAGGAAAACCAGGATTGCAATTATGACTTTGTTCAGTTGGTGGTTAAAAAGTGCAGACAATTTATGCCAAATCCATCTGATTTTCTGCATTCTCTGATACTACTAGTAGGCATGACTTTCACATGTGCCGAAATGTGCACAAAGCATGCCCTAGCTGTGTGGAAGAGAGTGGGAGTTTTGTGTTTCAGTGACCAAATCTAAGTCTGGAACCTCCAAATACATCGAAGCCTGGTTCCATGGGGGGCTAAGGAAAATCATTTGAGTGTTTGCTAGAGACATCGGAGATGTAACACAACAGGTAGTGTTTTTATTCTTTGCGAATGTCCAACATGGAGCATTTGAAGATGATGCGGAGGTGCTCCAGGGTACAGATAGGTATACTGTATCAAACAGCTTTGTGGGAACACACCTGTGCAGTCCCACAGAAGGGTCCTGCACTTGTTCTGATACTCTGCTGTCACCATCTTAAAATTCTTCATTTTATCTTTGAATTTGTGTTTTGTAAGCAAAGTCCAGTGGAACAAAGGAACATGTGTGTGAGCAGAGGAGATACAGGAAACATATGCATTTACCATTCCTTGCCACCCCACTCACATACAACCTTACAGAGGTGCCTTCAAATCAGAATTGTGGTGGATCCATGGTCATGAGGGTTTAGCGAGACTCAGAGCCAAGTACAAAGCAGTCGTGTTACAGAAGCCCCGAGTTCCGGAGTGCGAGTAGAATGTGAGCACATCAAAAAGTGAAATAAAAATGTAGCAGGCTTAGTTTTGTGCAGTGTTTCTACTGTTCTTACAAGAATGAAATACGCATGTAAGAACTAAAATGTGCAATTTTGGCAATTCCATGTATGAGTTACATGCTTACATTCAAATTTAAAATAGGTACTGTACAATGCAAAGGTGAATGGTAAAATTCATGCTAATAATTTAAAGTTTTAGTTTTTCTTTGCTGAGAACATTAATTGGTGAATAAAAAATGCTGTGGCAAGGAGAGACGAGGAGAGAGAGAGGGAGAGGGAGGCCTCAAAAGAAAGGAAAAAACATCATATTATAGAACATATATTTTTTCTGCTTTTTGCGCAAGGGGCTCTTCCTATCATTGAGCCTGGCAGATTAGGTACTGATCCTGGGTTTGATTAGAAAAAGAGAAAGCACACTAGTTATTTCAAAGGAGATAATTTAATATTGGATAAGGAAGTACTGAAGGGCTTAAAAAGGAAAAGAGAACATGGAGGTAACGTTTCTCCCACGTGGGCCACAACCACAAAGTCTATGGCAGGGTTGGTGTCATCAAAACCCAGTAGTTCAGAGACAACGTCCTGTAGAGCTGTGACTTGTCCCTGTGGAGGGGGGCTGGCTGACTGGCACAGGTGTCTCAAGGACCCATAGAGCAATCCCCTGGGGGGCTCAGACCCTTGAGGAGGGGGTGCTGCCTGCCGGCTTGTGCTGGTGCCTCCGATGGGGCACAATGTGGCTGGTTCTGAATGCCTGAACAATCTGGAAAATGGACCCAACGCCACTGGAGCCAGCTGCTGCTGCAGGAACAGAAGGTATCTAGAAAAGGAGTGAGGTCCTTCTGCCTTCCAGCTCACCTTTTGTGCTCCGTGTTGTCCAATCCCAAGAGGAGTCCAGTTGGGAAGGGAGAAATGTAGTTTGCAGAGTCCCAGTCCCAGTGTCACAAAGCAAAGTGTAGGTGAGATAGGGCTGAGACACTAATTAGTGAGCACCACTTCACCAACATAGTAATAATTTGTTACAAAGCCCAAGTTTTCACTGATGACCACAAACCAAGCTGTAAAGTCCAACCTGTTAAGGAAAAGCATCCCTTGTAAAAAAAAAAAAAACTCTGTGTAAATTGGACTAAACACATGGTTCATCTGCTCAGCAATTTCCAGCCGTTTCCATGAACATGTCCAGCCAATTCCCACCTCTGGCAGTCCTAGGTTTGGAGGGCTCTTCTCCCAGACACTCCCATGGCTAGCTGCTTACAATTTAAGTCTCAGCTCAAATGTTTCTCCCTCAGAGAGGCGTTTGCTGACCTCAAACATGGAGCACAAAAGGTGAGCTGGAAATCACTAAACTTTCTTCCATCTTGCAGGCTCTATTATACTCTTTTGTCTTGGCAGTTGCCAATATCTGAAAGTATCTGCCTGCTTGTTTAATGTCTCCTTAAACCAGAAGGCCATGGGAGGAGAGATGACCATCATGTTCAGTGGCACTTAATAGGTACTAAACAAAATAGTAAGAAAGAGTCCTATAGCAAACATTTTCTCCCATTAATATTAGTATGTAGCCAGGTGTGGGGGCTCACACCCGTAATCCCAGCACTTTGGGAGGCTGAGGTGAGAGAATTGCTTGAAATAAGGAGTTCAAGACCAATTTGAGCAACCTAATAAGACTCTTTCTCTACAAAAGATTAAAAAAATATTATCCAGAGAAATGGATGCATGTTTGGTGCCTTTGGTGCATGTTTGTAGTCCCAGCTCCTGGGGAGGCTGAACCAGAGGATCACTGGAGCTCAGGAGTCTGAGGTTACAGTGAGCTGTGATGATGCCACTGTACTCTAGCTAGGTGACGTTTGTGTGTGTGTGCATACGTGTGTGTATATATATATATATATATATAAAACTATATGATTATGTAAGAGATGGCTACGAATATGATACTTTGCTAAAGTGGTATTTATTACTTTTCTGGCTATAATAAACTTCACTATTTTTTAAAGCATACAATTGAGGATTAATCATATTCACCTCACTGAAACTTTCTACTTGAGGGGTTCCCAATGTGTGTATGCATATATGTTTCTAGGCACACTTTTGAGTTCTAGAAATTTTGGTGACAGAGTTGAAGAGGTTAAAAGATTCAGAACAGGAGTTCGAGACCAGCCTGAACAAGAGCGAGATCCTATCTCTGCTAAAAACAGAAAAATCAGCTGGGTGTGGTGGCAGGTGCCTCTAATCCCATCTACAAGGGAGGCTAAAGCAGGAATATTTCTCAAGCCCAGAAGTTGTAAGGTTGCTGTGAGTTATGACACCACGGCACTCAGGCCGACAGAGGGAGACTCTGTCTCAAACTGCCCCCCTAAACAACAACAAAAAACCCCAAAATGTCTTCTGAACAACTCAAATGCTGATCAACTGAATGGAGGAAAAAAATGTGAAATACAGGGTGTCCATAAAGTTTGCTGCGTGCAATTTACTATGTTAAACTATTTAAAATTGCACATGAACTTTACATCCATCCTGTGTTATATAATAGAATATTATTTTGTAAAAAAGGAACAAAGTACAGATATACATGCTGTAACATGGATGAAGCTTATAAACGTGCTCTATGAAAGAAGCCGGTCACAGAAGGCCACACATTACACTAATCCATTTTGTAGGAAATGTCCAGAATAAGTAAATCAACAGAGAAAGAAAGTAGATTAGTAGTTTGTTACTAAGGACTGGAGCTGGTTGTGGTTATAGTGAAATACAGGGTTTCCTTTTAAGGTGATGAAAATGTTCTAACACTAACTAGAGTTGCTCATTTCTGTGCGTATACTTGAAACTACTGAACTGTACATTTTAAGTGGGTGAATTGTGTGGGGGTGTAAATTGTAACTTAAGAGCAATTATTAAAAAATAAATGTTTTCTGGTTCAAGGTAGAGGATGAAGAATACAAATTTATATTTTCTCCCACATGTACACCAGGAATGAACAAGCAGTGGCCCATGGACCAGACTGGACCCATTGCCCGTCAGCTTATTATTTGTAAACAAAGTTATATTGGAATACAGCCATGCTTCTTTGTTTGTGTATTGTCGATGGCCGCTATCTCATTAAAACGCCAGAGTTGAGTGCTGTAAGAGGGACTTCATGGCCTAAAATGTTTATTAACTGGCCCTTTCACAGAAAATGTTTAGCCACTCCTGTTTTGGGAGAAAAGGACAGGCAAACAAATGATAGCAAATTATTGAAGGAGCACATACTTACCATGGTAAGTGCTATGCAGTGTATTAAGACAGAACATGTTACAAGTGGCACTTAGAAAGTGGAATGTAAATGTCTTGGCAAAGTAACTAAGAAAATGCCAGGAGGGCTATGTCAACTAATGAGATGAAAATGTGTCAAATATTTTATGAACCAAGTGTATGGTGCCCCATGACCATATTGATGTACACAGCTATGATTTAATAAAAAAAAAAAAAAAAGTTTCCTGAGAAAATTTGACTTCATTGTAAACATTTCTTTCTTTCATCATCACTCTGTGCCTGAAATCACTACATTTCATTGGTTCTAAGACTCCACCAATTATAAGTACCATTATTGTTACACTACCAAGAAAGAAAAAAATGCTTTCATTGAAATCCAACACAAGGCGTAGAACTTTCTCATTGTGTAGAACTTCTGGTTTACCTGTTCCGGAAGTGCTCTCTCCATCATTCTTGCATGCATACAGAAAGGTAGCTGTGAGCTTGGGAGCAAGCAGGAAGAGGGAACTCGCTGTGGTTCACCTAGAAAGACGCCCCTACGCCTGGCAATCTAACTCCTGCCTCTTTCCCATCACTTACTTTTTCCTTGTTTTTCACCCTCTCTTTCCAATTTTTGCCTCTGCCAGTCTCCCCTGCTCAGGTGCCCCATTTTTCCTCTTCCTCTGCCCACCCCCTCAGCACAACTTCTTCCTCCACTTCTCTATTCATTTCTTTCTGCTTCTTCTCACAATCACCCACCATCGCCCTCCCCCGACCAAAAGACTCATCACTGCTTTGAGAAGAAAGTGATCATAAGATGCACCCTGATTTCTGGGATGGTAGAATAGGGAGAAGTGCATGACTTAATCTCGGGAAAGAACGGCCTTGGAGGTTAAAGTGCTCTGAGTTACAAATGAGATGATGTAGAGAGGTATCACAGCGCTGGTGTAGCCGCTGCCATTGGGGTGATTACACCGGGCAGATGTTTGAATGCACGTGACCACCTCATAATGACTGCAGACATTCTCATATTCAGACTGCGAAGTATAGGAGTCCCCCAGGGTCTCGCCGGGGCAGCCTGATTAACATGCACTAACTAGTTCATGCAGAAGTTCTAGCCCTGGAGTCACCTTTAAGAACTGCGGTTCCTGACTCCAACTGATGGGAGACTGTGTGGTGACCTGCAGTCAGGCTGAACCCCTCTTCCCTCCATAGAGATATGCTCTCTATCAGCAGTTCATGGTCATCCCAGACTAGCTTTATTAGCATCACCTGGGAACTTGTCAGATTTACAAATTCTGGGATTATACCCAAGACGCATCAAATCAGAAACTCAGGGAGCAGTGTCCAGCAATCTGTGTTCAAGCACAAGCTGAAGTGTGGAACAACTTTTTCACCTGCCTGGAGGGGCAACCTCATCACTTTAATCACTCTCACTAGCTCATAGGACTTCACCTTCTGCCCCATGGGGATTAAGGGTGGCAGAAGGTGACAGTAATCCTAGACTTTAATAAACTCACATCAGACTTTATTGTCTGTAGAAGGGACTGCTCAGTTAGAGGAAAGGCCTAATCCTTTTACATTGTTGAGAGTAGAAAACCTGTCTTTCCCAGGCCTTGGTGATGGTGACTAATTAGTGACTGCAGATTGAGAAGTCGGAGAAGCCCTTACCAAAGAGATGACAACTAAGTGGAATGTGAAGGCCAAGAAGGCATCGGCCTTTCAAAGATCGGGAGCAGGAAGCTTTCTGTCTTCCTCCCCTCCTCTCCACTGCGAATTGTCCTTCACGTGTGTGACAAGTTAATAGACTTAAAGCATCCATTTATTTGTGCCACCCTGCTGTCCCAGACAGCATGAATATGGCTCCAGCCACAGAGTCTATGTCATTCTCAGATTTAGTCTACATTTCACAGTTGGCCCCTGCTTTCTATCCAAGTAGTATTTTCACTTCCATCTCATGGTTTTGCTTGTGCATTCATCCTGTCTGAGTGTGCTTTGTTCTCATGCCTAATTGAAAGGCTACCTACCCATTTGTGTGGCACTGTATTAAATAATCGCATCAATCCTATGCTTTAAAAAAGCCTTTATATATTTCCTCAATTTTCCTTACTTTAAAGTCTACAAGCCCCTCTGTTCATTGTCCCCATTACACCCATTGTTACATATACATGGCTTTACAGTCATTCCCTTGGGTTGTGTGAAATACTTACCTGTATGTCTGTACCATGCATATATCTTTTCCCCTCCCAGGTATTTTTAAGATTCAGATCAGGTTCAAGTTTTCATTTTTATTTCCCCAGAGTCCACATACTAGGTATTTAATTAATGCATATCAAACTCAAATAGGAGAATATGCCTTTAAGTGAGTATTCTGAAGAAATTATTTACAGCAGAGTTAGCACCTAGTTCATTTTTCCTTAAGGGCAATTTCTGTTTGATGTATCTAAACAAACAACAGAGGTTGGGTTCAGAGGAATCTGAGAGAACAGGGAAAAGCCTGCTTGGGATTAAAGGGTTTCCAAAAGAGATCAGCAGAGTATTTTTTTCAGCATTAGTGATTTTATAAGTAGGAAGAAAGAAAGAAGGAAAAGAAGAAAAGCAAGAAGGACAAAGAATGGATTGCAAACCAAATGGATTAAAAAATGAAACCGCATGGCTGGGCACAGTGGCTCACTTGGCTCAGGAGTCTGAAACCAGCCTGAGCAAGAGCAAAGCCCCATCTTTACTAAAAACAGAAAAACTAGCCAGTCATTGTGGCGGACACCTACAGTCCCAGCTACTTGGGAGGATTGCTGAAGCCCAAGGGTTTGAAGTTTCTGTGAGCTGTGACACCATCATATTCTACCCAGGACGACAGAGTAAGACTCTGCCTCAAAAAACAAACAAACAAAAAAACTCAAACAAGTTAGAGGATTCAAAATTTTGAAAAATGAGCATAATACCTATAGTTTCAAAAACTACACATTTCTAATCCCCCAGCTTTTGAAAGTTTATTATAACATAATTCTCTCAAAAGAATGAAGATTTCCAAATCACAAAGTAAGTGGCAGAACTCTGAGTTCAGACGCATTTCAGACACTTGGGTGTTAACACACACATGGGTGATTGCAACAAGTTTTCCTAACATCACTGTGCACATTTTAGAACAGTGGAAATTCAAGCATCTAAGAAGTCATTGTACTTTAGAAAGTGAAACAAAGGAAAGAAAGTTACAGCATGGGACAGTGGTTAAGAGTTTTGGGTTGCAGGCGGCGCCTATGGCTCAGTGAGTAGGGTGCCAGCCCCATATACCAAGGCTGGCGGGTTCAAACTCGGCACCAGCCAAAGTGCAACAACAACAACAACAAAAATAGCCGGGCATTGTGGCGGGTGCCTGTAGTCCCAGCTACTCCGGAGGCTGAGGCAAGAGAATCGCCTAAGCCCAAGAGCTAGAGGTTCCTGTGAGCTGTGACGCTACAGCACTCTACCGAGGGTGACAGAGTGAGACTCTGTCTAAAGAGTTTGGGGTTGGGAACCAGATCACTGTTGAGTCAGACAGGTGGGTGTTAAATTTCTGCTCCATCCCTTATCAGCTCTTCTGCTTTAGGCAACTTAGGAGACTGCTTCTGGGCGGTGGGTTTAATAGCATCTATAGGTTGTCGGACAGATTAAATGAGATACTGTGTGAGAAGCTTTTAGTATAGGGGTTGGCACCTAATAAACACTCAATAAATGCTAACTAGCATACAAAAAGAATTCTTTTCTAACCACCAGACACATTTCCTTCCTTTTGGGTCTGCAGTTTCCACTCTGTAATGATTCTAAAGCAGTTTTCTATCTCACAACAGAGGCCAGCTTTTTCTTTCTTTCTTTTTTTTTTTTTTTGGTTCTATGAGTTTCCTGGCTACCTGAGTGCTAGGAAATACTTCATTGGATCAATATGCCAAACCCATTTCCCTGCTAAAAAACAAAGAAAAAAAATTATGTCCTACTCAAAAACAAAACAAAAGCTGGAGAACTAAGGCACTTATACAGCAAAGAATAATGAGCACATCGGGAGGGTAATTTCTGCCACAGTCCAGGTGGCCATCAACACAGGTGACAGCAGGGGCCATGGTGATATTAACTTCATAAGAGCAGATAAGTCAGTGGGAGCTATTCAATCACTTGACAGAAGTCAGTTCAGAAGGCATCATACTCCTTGCCATAGGAAAGTTCAATCTATAATAATTTAGTCCCTGGCTTTAAAGATAATCATGTTAGGAATCAAAAAGGGGTCTAATGTTAGAGTCATGCCTTTCAAATGCAACAAATCATTATACCTGTCAAGATTTATGGACAGATGTATTTATGTTGACACTGGACCACTAATACTTTGACAAATGAGGGGCTTTGACATATATAACAGATATGTCCAAGTCTATTTCCTGATTGAAGAAAAGGGATGAGGTTGTGAATTATGACAAACTGGTGAAGCGGGCCAGTGTGGCTCTGGGGGTCTCTGCTGTCCCCATCATTACTCACTGCAGTAAGACCAAACAATGGTAAGCACAAAGGGCCACTCCCAGCAATGAATAAGATTGGAAATGGCTGATCTGAAGGTCTAATAAAGAATGGACTCCCCATGGAGGTTACCCATGCACAGAAACGAGTCTGATTCCTTAGTCCCCACAGGATTTGTGGCCCTCTGTGAAGGAAGTGAGGAGAATTTGATTAGCAGCTAAGTATCCAAGTGTGGTGATGCTGTAATGGCCTCGGCTTCTGACTAAGTTTGTTAAGGAGGCTAATTCCTATCAGTGAATTAAAGTCAGGGCTTGATTCATACTCAAGCACCTGGCAGAAATTTGCTTTGAAAGGGAAGAAAAAAAAGGTCTGTAAAGAGACAATTAGATTTATGATCTATCATCAGGAATTTGATAAACTCAAAACAGTCAAAAGGGACACTAGATGAGATTCATTAACATAACCGGATCCATTGCATTAATAAGAGGCAACTTTACAGATGGAATTTTATTTCCACCCACTTGTTTTTGGATATGTCCCCTGCATCTTTGAACTAATTCATACCATTTGCCTTAGGAAATTTCAATCTATAATAATTTAGTTTTGGGATTAAAGGAAGAGATTTCTCTATCACGGAGACAACTCAACATGAATCAAGACTTTTCTAGGAGGAAACAAGAGACTCAAATGTAGGCAGTGAGCTTCTCCATAGGAACGGATATTGGATATTGGTATTGCTTGCAGAGTGGGAGAACTTGGTGTTTCTGAATGAGAGGTCTCCATGAGGTACAGCAGACAGCTTGGGTAGAAAATAAGGAAAATAATGGCTCGGCCAGTGCACATACACTTTGAATTTAGATGTGACCATGGAGATATTGATAGAGGAATAAGAGAAGTTCTGCAAAATGCAGACATCAGCTATGTCAATAATTTATTCATTCAAAATATACAGAGTGTCCCTAAAGTCACCACACATAGGGAAAATGGCAGGTTGTAGCTAAATATATCTTTATATTTACAAAATATTCATCCCAAATTTTACAAAGAGGTGGCCAACATGTAGAGAGTACTTTGTAAAAAAAAAAAGGCACATTTGGGCGGCGCCTGTGGCTCAGTGAGTAGGGCGCCAGCCCCATATGCTGAGGCTGGCGGGTTCAAACCCAGCCCCGGCCAAACTGCAACAAAAAAATAGCCAGGTGCTGTGGCGGGCACCTGTAGTCCCAGCTACTCGGGAGGCTGAGGCAAGAGAATCGCTTAAGCCCAGGAGTTGGAGGTTGCTGTGAGCTGTGTGATGCCACGGCACTCTAGCAAGGGGCATAAAGTGAGACTCTGTCTCTACAAAAAAAAAAAAAAAAGGCACATTTGGCTACAATTTCCCATTTTCCCAATGGAGGAGACTTTAAGCGTGACTTTTGGGACACCCTGTATTTATGAACACTTACTCCATCACATGGAGATGTGCCAGTGGAATGTCTCAGGTGACTTTCCTGCTCCCAGGAGCTTACACTCAAGCTGTGGTTGGTGTGGGGACAAGAAGATTCGGGCCAATAAACATAGGCCAATAAGAGAAATGCAAAGTAAGATGTGAGAACAGCGGTTCTCAACCTGTGGGTCGCGACCCACAGGAACTGTATTAAGGGGCCATGGCATTAGGAAGATTGAGAACCACTGCTATAGAAAAAATTAAACACCTGTGGGATGGAAAGTAACTCAGAGAATGGAGCTACTCTAGGCAGGAAGTGTAAGGGAGACTTCAAGAGAAGGTGGTTGAGAGATAACATCTGAAGAAAGAGAATGGAATGGCCAGGTCAAGACCTGAGCATGCCAGAGGGCAGGCCAGGCAGTTGAAAGGCCCAGAGATAGTCAAACACTTTGGCTTGCTGGAGGAACAGAAAGGGAGTTAAGTGGGATGAAGTAGGAAGTAAGAGGCAAGAGTAGTGAAGATCCCTTGAAGTGGTTTAAGCACTATCATCTGATTTCCATATTAAAAGATATACCTGATTGCTTTGTGAGGAACTGATTGAAGAGAGGTAAGAATAATCATTTGGAGATTTGTTGAGACTATCTAGTATTTTAGGCAAGATGATGACAGGTTGGGCCAGGTGGACGCCATGCAGATGGAGAGAAGTGAGTGGATTTGGGATTGATTTTGGAGTCTAAACAGAGTGTAATTCCATAGTCAGTTTCTTGTAAAGTTTAATGTTTTTTTCTTCTATGCACCTAAGATTTATATGGAGATTTATGAAATGGTACCCACATAGTGCTTCGAATTCCTTGGAGGAAAGCAAAGCATCATTATTATTTTCTTTACTCATATTGTGAATTTATTAACCTTTAACTCCTATATTGAGGTAGGTATTTCACTGACAGCTGGGGTCTCATTTAGCTAACCAGGTGCCCATGTTAAACAAAGGTTATATTATTATTGAAGTTATTATTAGAAAAATATAATAGCTCATATTGAATACCAATAACAAAACCTAATTTCATATAAATTCAGCAGGCAGCTTTAGTTACGGGATATAGGTAGTTGTACTTGGTGAGCGTATTTATGATACTCAATGTCTTGTTTTTGTACCAGCTTTAAGGGAGTTTGGAATTGTGATTCCAGACGGATTCATTCTGAATGATAGCTTTGCACAGTGGTCAAAACGAAAACTTTCCTCAGA
This sequence comes from Nycticebus coucang, assembly GCF_027406575.1. Lineage (NCBI taxonomy): Eukaryota > Metazoa > Chordata > Mammalia > Primates > Lorisidae > Nycticebus > Nycticebus coucang. The sequence continues at coordinate 27,026,456 of NC_069787.1, forward strand.
ATTTTAAATTAATCTCCTGAGGGAGTGAGGGCCAGCATGTTGGCAGGGCAATAGAAAAAACACCCAAATTAACTAGTCCTTAAGAAGTAATTAAACCCAGGAAATTTAGTTATAGCAGGAAGGCAATTTTGGAATAGGCTTATGATTAAATTTAAGAAAACATAATACATGTGGTAAGAATACATATGAATATATTTTTTCATAGACTGGATTTGGACAAAATCAGAGCTGATATATTACTTAGGGCATTCTAATCTTCTGCTTCAAGGCCCTCCTCCTCCACAATCAGATTGTATCAGGCATAAAATTTATGCATTTATAAATATCATCACTTAATAGTTGTTTTAAAAAATATATTAGAGCTAGAAAACAGAATAATATGGCTTAAATGAGGTAATAGCATGTAGAAACTGATTAATATCCATGCAATCCAGGGTAAAAAATATCCCCTAATATGGGTTGAGCACAGTCACTGTTGTTGGTGTTTATGTGTGGCAGTAAACTGCATCCTAAGAATCTGGAAATGAGTGCTCTCTGAGAGTCAGGATATCAATAAGTAGTTGGAAGATGGCCATTACCAACAGCATTAACACAAATAACAAGTCAAATGGGCAGAGGAAGAGTTTCTTCCAACTAAGTGACAAATTATGAACTCTTGAAAGAGCATAGCATCCTTATCTTCTTCTAGACCAGCAATTTTCAACTGGTGTGCCATTGGCACACTGGTGTACCATGAAAAATTTTAAAGATCATTAATTATTTTCAAAAGTAGTTCAAAGTGCACAGTAAGTATATTCTTTGTAAATTATTTTTTGATCAATATAATTTAAGTATGCTATGGAAGTTTAACTATACGTTCAAGTATCCTGTGAGATAAAAAAGGTTGAAGAACACTGCACTAGACCTTGCTTTCATATTCCTCGCTCACATTTTGTAGATATTTACCAAACAGGTAGACATTTCCATCATGGTAGATATTTCTATAGCCTTAGTGGCCCACTCAGTTTTCATTCTCCTTTTCTTTTTTGTTACTAGAACTCTGACTTTGTTTAGGGTGACCATGTGCCTAGGTGAAAATGCTCAACTGTTAGATTCCCTTGCAGGTAGGTTTGGCCATGTGACCTAGTTCTGGTGAAGGAAAAATAAATGGAAATCTACGTGGTGGGCTTCCTGAAAAGTTTTTGTTTCCCCAAGTGAAAAAGACTGGACTGGATTTAAATTATGTATTTAAAAAACAACTTTAGAAAATCATGCTTTGTTTTCTTTCTTTTCTTCATGCAAGAAATGTGGATGTGATGCCTGGACATGAAGCAGATGTGTTAACAACATGAGCCATCAGGCATGAGGACGAGAACTAACTTACTGAGAATGGTAGGAGCTAGAAAGAGCCCAGGCTCTGCCTGGCATTGTTGTACTGCTGTGACAATTCTGGATTGCCTACTTCCAGGTTTCCTTTTTGTGTGTGTGTGTGTTTGAGACAGAGTCTCATTACGTCACCCTCAGTAGAGTGCCGTGGCATTACAGCTCACAGCAACCTCAAACTCTTGGGGTTAAGTGATTCTCTTGCCTCAGCCTCCCAAATAGTTGGGACTACAGGCACCTGCCACAACACCCGGATATTTTTTGTTGAGGTTGTCATCATTGTTTAGCTGGCCCAGGCCAGATTTGAACCCCCCAGCCTTGGTGTATGTGGCTGGTGCCACAACCACTGTGTTACAGGTGCCAAGCCAGTACTTCCATATTTCTTAAAAGACATTTTTTTTTTTGACAGAGTGTCACTGTGTTGCCCCAGGCTATAGTGCTGTGGTGTCCTAGCTCACAGCAACCTCAGTCTCCTGGGCTCAAGTGATCCATCTTGCCTCAGCCTCCTGAGTAGCTGGGACTAGTGGGGCCTGCCACAAGGCCTGGCTTATTTTATTCTGTTTTTAGTAGAGATGGAGTCTTGCTCTTGCTCAGGCTGGTCTTCAGTTCCTAAGCTCAAGCAATCCACTTGCAGTGGCCTCCAGAGTACTAGGATTACAGGTGTGAGCCACCACACCCAGCCTCTTAAAATATTTCAAAGCCAACTTGGGCTGAGTTCTTTGCTGGTTGTGCTATATACAATCTTCAACCACTTAGGTTTACATTCAGCTTTCACCTCATTTGCAGAGCAATGGTCTATAAGTTTCCCGAGGGCAGAAACAAAGCTTTCTTCATCTAAGTCAGTGGTCCTCAACCTTCCTAATGCTGCGGCCCTTTAATACAGTTCCTGTGGATTACGACCCACAGGTTGAGAACCGCTATCTAAGTGTTCTCAATGGTGCCTAGCTAAAAGCTGAAGACCCAGGGCATACTAAAGTAATTTAAAGTAGTGATAGTTGTGCAAGAAATCTTAGGCTTCTTTTATACCAATGATTCTTAACCAGGATTGTATACTGACAGATTAGCTATGTGCATAAGTATGTGTAGAAAAAAAACATACACAACATACCTCCCGGGGCCCTACTCCAACATTCAAATTCAGAAGGTCTGAGATGGGACCCTGGCATCTGTATTTAAAAAAAAAAAAATCTTCATAGTTGAGATTGAAATCCCTTCTTCATACAATAGCCAAGAAACTTGCCTTTTACTTCATGTACTATAAATACCCATCCATCCCTTTCCCCAAATTCTCCCTTCCAGAAAAGTCAGTCACTCATGGGTTCCTCACCTTTTATGTCATATATGGAAGCTTAGTGGGAAGCTTAGTTGCCCCAGGCTACAGTGGGGCTGGCAGGTGGCTGGCATCCCATTAAAGAAACCCAGTTTACTGAAATCCTCATAACTGTTTCTATTTGAGCCATTGAGAGGAATGGATTAGAACCAGTAAGAGTTAAGTCATAGCTAGCCATTCTGAAGCATTTTCAATGAGAAAACTTCAAGTAAGTGCCCAGTAAGGAGCTATGATTATCCCATTCCTTAGGTAATTAAAAAAATTCATGGTGGTTAAACAGTGGTTATCTCTGGAATGGTCAGGCAGGGAGATGAGGGGGCTTCAGCGCTATGGGGCTTATTTCTAAAAGGGGTTGGTAAGCCCATGGATTGCCTTTATACCTTGTGTGTGTATTAGAGATACTCTTGCAGGTACAACTGTTTTAATGATAAAAATTTAAAATATTAAGCAGTCCAGGCAATGGGCATTGTAACCCTTCTTTGCTCAAAGTACACAGAAGCAAACAAAAGCCAAAAACAGAAAAAAAAAAAGAGCTGTGTTTCATACAAATCTTCCCTAACAGTGAATGATTCTAGTTTCCAGCCTCAGCACTTTTCTTTTTTACTACCTTAGTACACAAATTTTCCTGATTAAGAAAGTCATATGTAATAAAATAGAAGCCCTGGCCACATTAAAGAGCTCATTTCTAAAGTAAGTGGCATATTATTTATAGCAGTAAGCATGTAATTACTTTCCATTGACCCTTAACTTATGAAAGGGAGGACAGGTCGTGGGAGGTTATAGATCTATCTTGTTTTATTTCCAAACAAATTCTGTTTTTATTTTGCCCTCTTAGACCCAGCTTTCTAATGATCTACATTGTAGAAGAGAGATGCAAAAATGGGTAGATTCTCACAGAGTGGGCAAACTCACAATGGCATAATTTCAAAAGCCACCTACTTCCAACCTAGCCCTAGATCCTCTTCAGAGTAAGAACACATTTGGATATTTGCATGCTTGTCTTTGTCTTTCTTTCCTTCTTGAAGGTGTTGGGGGATGAAGCCAGGTAGTGGTAGGTAGCAACATTTGTTTCTCCCCTATCAAAAAGTCTATGGCTGACTCTGCTAATTAATTACGAAATTCTTTCCTTTGAAACGAATTATAAACTCAGAATCTACAACAGAGTGCCTCAAATGGTCCCCTACCAATCTATCAGAGATGACATTTGTCGTGGACCTATTTACTATCACTGATGAAAGTTGAAGACTAGCTCCCCAAGTGAACGGGAGAATAATGAATTGTCCAGGCACATACAATTCTGCTTTATAACTCTTCACATGGGGATGCCAGCCACCTGGATGGTAAGTCTCTGAGATGTTAGAGACCATACTGAATGAGATGACACAGAGAGACCATACTGAATGAGTCTACACAGTGTAGAGACAGCAGCTCTGGGATGCTTCAGTTTCTCTTGAAAGGGAGACTTTCATTTTTTGTGGCTCTGGGAGCTCGTGAGGGGGTAACATACATGGTGCAGAGGGACCTCTTGCCTGTCCCCATTGCCTCAGACCTGAAAGGTGACATCAGATGAAAGCTTTGTCCTAATTCTTTTCACCATTGATTTCTCACTAACTCCCTCCACAAAACAATAAATTCCTAACACAGGAATTTAGGAATTGTATGCTTTTAAAAAACACGTGGGGCTAGGTGCAGTGAGTCATACTTTTAATTCTTGCACATCGAAAGGTTGGGGAGGGAGGATTGGTTGAAGCCAGGAGTTGGAGACCACCTGAGCAACATAGCAAGACTTTATCTCTACCAAAAAAATAGAAAAATATAGCTAGATGTGGTGGTGGGCACCTGTACTCCTAGGTACTTACTCAAGAGGCTGAAGTAGAAGGATTGCTTGAGCCCAGGAGTTTGAGGTTGCAGTGAGCTAGAACATGCCATTGCACTCTAGCCTGGGCAGCATAGAGACACCTTGTCTCAAAACAAAATAAAAACGAGCAAACTGTGGAATAAATGGCCCTAGGAATTCAATATCTCAGAGGCCTGCTAAGAAATATCTGAGGGTCTTCAAGGTCATTGATCTATTTCACCTCTTTAAATATCTTTGCTGAAAAGAAAATTATTATAAAGATCTTCTCAGGAGCCCTCTCCAAAATCAAATGTTGTTTGGAATGTGCTTGGAGTGATTGGATCAGGGAGTTTTCCTGTCATGGGCAGAGGCCAGCTGTCACCTACCTGAGTTTCAACTACTGCCTGACAACTTCCTTTCTTGCACATGGTGTCCACTATGCATAAAACAACAAAGCTAGCAGCAGATGTTTGCATGAGAGTTGTCCAGTTGAAAAACTGGCTCCAAGTCAAATTAAAAATAGGACTTTATAAAATAGATCACACTTGTTCAGTGATAGTTATTCACCTGTTTTTGCATCACCCAAGGTCAATGTTACCAGCTGCTTTTTTATGCAGGAAAAAATTGCCTACTGTTTCCCATGATATCTTTTTAAATGTTGATGCCGTTATCGGCAAGCTTTTACCCCACTTAACTGTACAGGAGGACACCAGCCTGACATACTGGGACATAGCAATCCATTACCACTGGGACTATCTTCTCCTGCATGGGATAAGTGCATCATTGAGATTCTAGGGGAGAGCAGTTCTACATAATACCAGATTAAAATATGTCCAGCTTTTTTTTTTTATTTTTTTTTTTTTGTAGAGACAGAGTCTCACTTTATGGCCCTCGGTAGAGTGCCGTGGCCTCACACAGCTCACAGCAACCTCCAACTCCTGGGCTTAAGCGATTCTCTTGCCTCAGCCTCCCGAGTAGCTGGGACTACAGGCGCCCGCCACAACGCCCGGCTATTTTATTTTTTTTGGTTGCAGTTTGGCCGGGGCCGGGTTTGAACCCGCCACCCTCGGTATATGGGGCTGGCGCCCTATGGACTGAGCCACAGGCGCCGCCCTAAAATATGTCCAGCTTTTATCAGGTCAACACATTTTCTTGAGACCTGCAATTTGTCAGGCTTTGTGCAAGACCCTATACGTACAGCCGTGACACAGCCCAATGGGACCTAGCCTCTGGGAGCTTTTACTCAGGTGCTGGAGCTCTTACCTCTTTTGTGCCACAGAGCGCTTTTGAAGTTTTATGAAGCATTTGATTCCCTTCTTGGAACATGTCTTTTAAATATATTAAATCTATAGGGTTATAAAGGAAACTAATAATAAATAATTAAAAAAATGTGGTATATGTGGTTCTTTACTAATGTACATTAAATAAAAAAAATTTTTAGAAAGTACTATCACTTAGAATTGATGACAAGCATAAATTATATTTTAGTGAGACCTAATCAAGCTAAAAAGCTTCAGCACAGCTAAGGATATAACAAAGCAATAGACAGCCTTCAGAATGGGAGAAGATAGTCACATGTTATGAATCTGAATAAGGGCTAATAACCAGAATGTGTAGAGAACTCAAACTAATCAACAAGAAAAGAGCAAGGAACCCAATTTATCACTGGGCAAGAGACACAAACAGAACCTTCTCTGATGACAACAAAAGAATGGCCAACAAATGAAAATATGCACATCATCCCTAATGATCAGAGAAATGCAAATCAAAACTACCTTGAAATATCATATAACCCCAGTGAGAATAGCCCACATCACAAAATCTTAGAGCTGCAGATGTTGGTGTGAGTACAGATAAAAGGGAAAACTTATACCCTGTTGGTGGGAAAACAAATTAGTAACAGCCTTTTTGGAAATAAGTATGGAGAATCCTCAAAGAGATAAAAGTAGATCTTCCATTGGATCCTGCAGTCCCATGATTAGGCCTCTACTCAGAAGAAAAAAAATCACTTTACCATAAGGACATTTGCACTCAAATATTTACAGCAGCTTAATTCACAATCACAAAGATTTGGAAACAACCCAAGTGCCCATCAACCCATGAATGGATCAATAAATTACGGTATATGTATACCATGAAAAAACTATTCAGTTATAAGGAAAGATGGAGACTTTAAATCTTTTGTTTTTACCTGGATGGAGTTGAAGAACCTTCTCCTTAATAAAGTATCTCAGGAATGGAAAAACAAGCATCCCATGTCCTCAATACTAATTTGAAACTAACAGTTGAACAACGACAGGTCCACATGCGAGGAAAAACACAATTAAGTTCAACTGGGGGTGGGGGAAGGAGGAGAAGGGACTCAGTAAGCTCCCACTTAATGGCTACAATGTAGGGGTATATGGCATACAACTTGGACTTTTCCTAACAAATGCAAACAATACAATCTAATTGTATCTACCCTTATATTTATTCATAATAAAAAATAAAACCCCAAACCTATGTAGAATAATAAAAAAGGAAATAAGCAATAACTGTAATGTGATATGAAATATCTATGACCTACTGTTGATAAAGTCATAGCTACTGCTAATATTTCTGTATTTCATTGACTCTATTGATAAGGAAAGGAAATAATTTCAGTTTGAAGTCAGTGTAAAAAATGATGTAATTGTTTCCCCAACTGACTTCACAATCTGTCCCCTGAATATCTACCTAGACTCAAAGTCTTAGAGGTTTGTTAAGGTGGGTTAAGAATTCCTTGTACAGAATTTTGTAATTCTTCTATATAGTGTTTATAGTTACATATCCATATGCAAATAAAATACACCATGTGGCAGGTTTTGTGATAGGAAGTTACAGGTGCTATTGCAAGAGCTACTCTAGTCACGGGAAAAAGAAGGCTAGGCCAAGTGGACAGTTGTAAGAAGTAACAGGTAGGTTAGAACATAAAAAATAAGTATGATTAAACCAGGGGAAGAAGACCAATGGAGGGAGGTGGTAGGTGCTGTTTTAGGCAAAAGAAATGGTATTTCAAACTCCAGAAAGCAAAAGAGAGAAGGCACAGGAGGGGTGAGAGAAATTTCCAGGGCTGGACCATGGAGTGGTGAGGGAAGAGTTAAGAGCTGAGACTGGAGTGGCTAAGACGCCAGTCCACGAGGAAAGTCAGTTCTCACTAAGACGTCTGGTCTCTCAGCTGAGACCAGTGAGAAACCACAGCTGGTTTCTAAGAAGTATGTTAATTTAGAAGATGGCTTTGTAGTGTGGAAAGAAGAGATCAAGGGGGAGATTGATAGAGACAGAGAGACCATTTAGAAGGCTGGTGGGCTGATCTGGCCTCAAATTCAATGCAGGGAGAGGAGGAGACATGGCAGTGATCAGGGATTCTGGAACATGATGGTGCCATTTACTGAAAATGAGACTGCTGAAAGAGACGTGGGTTTGGGTTCAGGGAGAAATCCTAAATTTGCTTTTGGACATGGTGAAGTCCATGTGCCTGTGATAAATTCTAGTGGCTATAACCAGTAAGCAGTTGTACATCTGCATGGAATGTGATGTATAGAAATAAAATCTGGGCTGGAGATGTAAATTAAAATAACCTTTTTTTGGTCTTGTTGGATAACAAGCTAAAAATTCTAAAGTTGGTGAAGCATGTATTAAGTAATTATTTTAAAAAACTACCACTCGATGCTGTGTATCAGGCATAATATATAATTTCTATGTATTTTCTCAGTCTTTAAAAAATTGTCTGACCTAGGTATGTTTGTGCTAATTTTGTAGATGAAAATGACTACTAAGAAAGGCGAGGTAATTTGTAGATTATATAGTAAGAGGCAGAGATAGGCTTTAAAGCAGGTCATCTGATGCAAAACCTAAAAGCTATATTCCAGAGATTTTCCTAACTAATTGCCCTCCTTGAAGAAAAAAAAAAATGTCCTAACACTCCATTTATAAAAAACAGAAATTTTAGACTTTCTCTTTATGTCTTCCTAAAAAGTCAATCATTTTCTACAATTTTTTTTTACATTTTTCTTTGAGTGTATGGATTATATTTAACAAAATGTTTTTAATCCCATTCATTGCCTGGTGTTGGATATATTGAGTACCTGTTTATTAAATGAATGGAAAACAAATTTCATATGAGTTACATTCATTAAGGAAGAAGAATGTACATGGACATTTAAGGAATTAGGTAGAATGGTTAGTTGCATGTGACATAAACCTATAAACCTGATTCAAACTAGTTTAAGGGGGAAAGGTGAGAATTATGTACTGAATAGTTGAAAAGCTCTCATTTTCAGGATGGCTGGATCCAGGTTTTGTTCAAATGTGTCACTAGATTTAGTCCCCATCTTTCCTTCACTGTGTTGAATTTGTCATAAGACTTACCCCAGTAGCTCTAGGGTGACAATTTTCTAGATCCACTTCCAGAGAAAAGAGCTTCTTTATTCCAGTCATCCCAGTATGACTCTTTGAATTTGCTCTTTTTGGTCTGACTGGGTTCACACGCTCATTTCGAGCCAAACTCTGTGGCCAACAAGAAAGATTGATGTTTGGTGGGGTTTGAGTCACAGGTCCACCCTTCAAATGAGGATTTGGGAGTTTGTGGATGAGGATAAGTCACGAGAACTGAAGGGAGGAGATGGGGGGGGGTCTCTACCCCCATTCTCAAATCCATTTTCTGCTAATGGTAAAGGGAGGGATATGTGCTGGGCAGGCAAAAACAACAGATGTCCATTACATTTGGCCTCAGCAAAATAAGATTCTGGTTTGTCACAAAGAATGCAGTTTTCATATAAATATCTTTGTGTCTGGAGATAAGAATATTTCCACAACAGTAAGTTCTATAGTTAACTATTCAATCGCCAGGTGTTATTTTATAAGAGTTGCTTTGTGCTTTTAATTGGAATTGAAAATCCAACCAAGATTTTAAGGGTACCTGACTTCAAAAAAATGAAAACAACTATTAACAATGTCATCTGGCTTACTCTCAGGAATTTCTAAAGCTATATACTCTGTAATTAAAAAAAAAATCATCCCTGACACCAGTGTAAGTCATATGCAAAGAATGAGTGACTTAGAGCAGAACAAGAAAACCAGTCCTCATTATCTACAATCTATTCGCTTCCTGAATCTGGGTAGTAGTGTAAGTTATGACAGCGAGGGATACCTGTATTGGTTTTAGACTAATAATTCTCTATACTGTGATAGGAAAACTTTAACTTTTTTTGTGTATCCTCATAAACACCAATGACATACACAATTATGTAAATGTAACATTTAACAAAATAAGAACAAAATTCTATCTGTTAAAGATGAACTATAGCATTCTCAAGATGTCTGACAGTGTTAGTTTTGTCTATAAGTAAAGTGGAAGCCAAGGAAAGTATAACTAGCTCCCTAAGGGTGACTGTTAGGTAAATACGTTGTTGTCATTAGCACCGTGTGGCTATGCTGTCAATGTTGGAATACTCCTGGATGAGATGTGTCTAGACATTTCTTAAAGAATAACTTCATTTCACAACAAAGCAAAACAAAATTAGACTGGGGCTTTTCTTTAGTTTTTCTTTCATCCCTCTCCCTCTTTTGTTTTTGGCACCTAGAAACAGATTAATTAAGGAAGGAATGAGAGAAAGTTGTCCCAGGAAATGGATGAACAAGAAGATTTCAAGATCAAGTAGGACAAAGTAGAATGCAGTTAATACTCTTTGAATACCTACTATGTACATGGCATTTTGCAAACTAAAAAAACTTTTTATTTTGAAATAATTTTAGAGTTGCAAAAGAGTTGCAAAGATAGTCTAGAGTTCCTGTATATTCTTTAACCAGCTTCTCCTTCTGTTAACATTTTATATAACCATAGAATGTTTATTAAAATTAAGATATGGACAATGGAACAATATCACTAACAAAATACAGACTTCATTTATATTGAATTAATTTGTTTTCACTGAAGTCTTTTTTTTTTTTTTTTTCTGGTCCAGGATCCAATAAAAGATCCCACATTGCATTTAGTACAATTCTTTTTAATATATACATTTATATCTCTTATCCTACATGTCCTTCACACAAATTAAACAACAGTTACTGAGAAGTATTTAAGATTCTCAGTGGCAGGATCTCTGACATCAAATGCTATAATTTCCTTATCCCTACACTTTACTTATGAATTCATAAATTTGAAAGTTATATTGGGGATATTTTTACCTAAATACCTTTACCAATTGAAGTATTTTATATTCATATGTTCAAAAAAATTCTCCTTTAGAGAGTAAAGTATATCTCCAATATAGCTAGTTTCACAACCCATGTAGATCCAAAATTAGACAGTCAAGATGTTCAGTATAATACTATAAGGAAACTACTAGTATTTGATTAACTCATCAGATAGACATTTCCTACCATGATTCAGAACAAATAACAAACAACAAGTGATCAAACAAGCAGATTTTGGGGTCATTTGTAGCCTTACATCTATTTATCCTTTTTGATGTACTTTTGTTTCCCCTTTGCAAATATTCTTGGTGGAAAGACAATTCCTTGTGTTGGTGTCATAATGCAGAAGTGAGGGATCATGTTGTTCTTCCCCTAGTCTCAAGAGAGTCCTGGAGTAAGTATTAGACCTAAGCTTAACTGGTAGCAAACTATTTTCCAGAACTTTGGGTCCTCAGCAGATAGATACTATGAGAATGAAAAGACTAGCCTGATGTCAGCAGCCAGCTTACCAGACTACTCCTATTATTATATATTTTCTGGTTCCTATTGCCCAGTCCTCTCCTCCTACCCATTTCTGAACCAGGTTTTCTAGCAGCTCATCAATTGTTTAAGTCTCCAACTTCAATTTCCTTCCAAAGAATTCCCTTCCACTTAGATTAATAGGTTTGGTTTCTGTTGCTTGCCACCATATGCCGTAAGTAAAAAGAAATACAAGGTATCCTCCCTAAGTATCACAGTATCACAGATCAGTTTTTTTTTTTTTTTTTGAGACAGAGCCTCAAGCTGTCACCCTGGGTAGAGTGCTGTGGCTTCACAGCTCACAGCAACCTCCAACTCCTGGGCTTAAGCAAGTCTCCTGCCTCCGCCTCCCAAGTAGCTGGGACTACAGGCATCCGCCACAATGCCCGGCTATTTTTTGGTTGCAGCCATCATTGTTATTTGGTGGGCCCTGGGCTAGATTCGAACCCGCCAGCTCAGGTGTATGTGGCTGGCGCCTTAGCCGCTTAAGCCACAGGCGCCGAGCCCACAGATCAGTTTTTGCTGACTTCTCTAGATGATACTCTCCATGCAGGAAGGGCCTGGCCAGCAGAATCTCACTGGCCTTTGCTGTGTTGGACTTTGCCTGGTGCATTCAAGAGATGAAAGGGAGAGAAATACATGATTATAAAAACTTTCCTCACAGTGTCTTACTCTTGTTTAAGCTGCTGTAACAAAATATCACACGCTGTGGCTTATAAACATCAAACACTCATTTCTCACAGTTCTGGAGGCTGAGAAGCCCAAAATCAAGGTACCAGCAGATTTGGTTTCCAGTGAGAGCCTGCTTTCTGGCTTCCTTCTCATTGTGTCCTCACATGGTAGTGGAAGAGATGAGGATCTCTCTTGGTCTCTTTCATAAGGGCACAAATCCAATGTATGAGGGCTCCACCCTTATGACCTAATCACCTTCCAAGGGCTTCCACATCCTAATACAATCACCTTGAGGGTTAGGATTTCAGCATATATTAATAAATTTGGGGGCGACACAAACATTTTCTCTGTGTAACACCCAATAAATATACATCCTTCACCACCATGCAGCAGAAGTCACATTTTACCTTTGTGGTAGTTATTTTAACTTCTGGTGAAGAGTCAATATTGTGTTTAACCCCAGATTAGCAAAAGCAGATGCTATTTTACTAAATATTGAAGAAGATTCCTTTCAAGGTGTCAGAAACATTGTCATCATGCCGTTGTCATGTATATCAGAAAGTGTTTACCAACACTAACTTCACCAAGTAGGCCCATATTATTCCTTGGGCTGGGAGGCTTTAGAGAGAAACTATTTCCATATGCTATGCTGAATCTTGTGATAGATCATTACAACTCTTAAGGGAGATATTATTTTTCTTTAGAGTTAGGATGTATTCAGAATCATGGACTTGTAACTGGGGGAAAATTACAGCTAACCAGAGACATAACAACACAGTTTAGCAAACGAGGGTGATGTTTACAACAGGACTGAGGGTGACAGCTTTCAAAGCATTGTGTATATTTCTAGGCATATACATATATAGCTCTGACAGCATGTCAGTTATAATTTTTGTAATAATGTGGATGTAATTTATTAGAATTCAAATATAGAATAAACTGAACACATGCTCCAGCCAAAAAGTCCTAATTTGTCTATTGCTGACAGCTTTGTATGTGTTTTAAACAGAAATAAAGACATAATTGAATAAACGTTTTCCTCTTGCTAACCATGCCCTCTCAGGGTTAATAGCAAGCAAATGGAATAGTGTGGAATCCTTGCAAAAGTAACCGCAAATCAGACAGCCATGGAAGAAGGTGGGTTTTAGCTTTCCTAGTTCCCTGCTGCAGGGGTTTGCTCATGTGTGATTGATTGCACTGGGGAGTAATACCAGTTGGCAGACATTAGTAACACTTTGTCTTACTTTTGGTACAGTTGTTAGCTTTTCTATGTTTAGCATGTTTTCATATTTTAATAAGAATTCTGAAGCTGTGTATATATATATTCTGCATTAGCCTGAAACTTGACACTTTTGATTCTGGGGTAATTTATAGCTTCATCTGTATTTGACATAACTACAAGATGCTTTCAACATATGGAATTATGCTTGTAAAATTTAACCTTATTACATTCCTTTTCCAGCCCCTGTGCATTTTTTTATACACATTTACTTTGCATTTTAAACATTTTGATTATATATTGTTGCTGGGATTGGCATGCTTTTTTTGCAGGCGGCGTGGAGGATGGGGGAAAAAGCCAGGGATACGAGGAGTTGTGTTTTGTTTTTGTGACAATTAACAAGGAGGCTCAGTTTCATTTTTGAACTGAGATGGATGAGGTACCAGCCTGAAATCCTTTGTGATTTGGCCAACAACATGAGTACCAGGAATGTTTTTACCCCTGCACGGCAGTATCCGATGAGGTGTTGGAAACATGCGGGCCCTTCCAGTACTTTGCCTGGTGCACTTGCTCCCTTCTGGGAGTTGGAACGCGTCCACCAGGCAACCATGTGAAAGGCATGAGCCTCTGACAATGGTGGGATGGAAATTTAAATAGCCAAGGATCTGCGCCAAGTGTGCGGAGAATTGTTTTAGGCTGACTTTAGCTCAAGCCAATGACTGGCTTGGCTTTTGCACTTCAGGGCAGAAGCTGAAAACGGCTTTGGGTTGTGTTTAAAGTCCTGGGAGTTTCTAGATACTCAATAGAGCATCCCCATCTTCGTTAGAAGAAAGTTCTGAGGACTGGCTCCACCCAGGGAATGGCAAAATCAGTTCCCCTCCCCCAGGAAAGAAGTCTCTGGATAATTTTAATTTATAATGACAGACTGCAGTTGAGCGGATGATAACCCATTCTGTATATGCTTATTTCCATTTATTGCAACAGAGAAGAGCATTTAAAATGCTTTATTATGTTCTTTCTATGGAGTTCTGTTAACACTGCCTCAGGCCCACAAGTAGAGGAAACTTAGAGGTTTTTCTTAAACAAAAGAGAGGACCGGTTTGCTCCTGAAGCAGGTTTCCCAAGGTCAAGACCACTTCTAATTACAATTCTAATGAAACATAAGGAGATCTTCCCAGGAGATCATCACTCAGTAATTTTTCAACAATAGCTATACCATCTACTTCCCTATTGGAAAATACAGAAAAATGGCCTATCAGTGTCTCCACCATAGATTTCATTTTCATACTCAGTATTTCTGAATCCCTGATTAGTTCTCTGACAAGCAGCACATTTATATATGGCATGAAATATAAGCAGTATCTGTGCCTCGGTCTTAATTTAAAATTTGCATTATACAGTATTTATGTGGCCCTTCTCTGCAACCTTTCAAGTACTCAAACAAATGATTCTCCATTAAAAGAGTTTATCTTGAAATATCTGTCTGAGCATTGTAAATAGCATGTTATGGATCACGCGTTTATTTAGACAAGTGAAATACAACAAACATCAAAAGCTATCACTGAAAAACTAGGCCAATATGGGCATTAAAAATATAGCTCTATATATCTTGGGCAAGAAAAGTTCTCTGGATCCCACTTGCGATGATGGGGAATATTTAGACTCTCTAGCAAAGATTACATGTTTCTTGATTCATCTCACAGCGCAAGTCTACTTCATTTGCAAAGTGATAACCTATTACCATAACTAAACCGCCTATTGCATGGAGGCTCAGAAATAAAATAAAAAGATTAGCCAGTTATCTTATTTACATATATTGAATTGCAGTAATACAGCCCGATCTCTGCCTCTCATTTGATTCTAATTAAAGCGTAGCAGAGAAACTGCAATCCACACAAGAGCTTATTTTAATAGTCAGAGCTGGCAAAGTCCCAATATCACAATGTAGCAATTAACAGCACGGCTGTATTTGCTATTCATGGTTTGATGTAAAAACTTGTTTATTAAGATGGGCTGGAGGCGCTGGTGTGCAATAGACCTGCATGTAATTAGATTCCAATTATTTGTCTGTTTCTGATATTGTAAACTGGCACTTAGCACATCAGTTAAATTGACACACGGCGCTGCATGGTTTACTCAGTAATTAAAACATGTTCTGTTAATTAGATGATGACCACTTTATTTCAGGGCTCTTGTGTTTGGGTTTTCTAGTGTGCTCTGTTTGTATCGTGAGCCACCAGACGCTCCTCTAATGAGTCCTTGTTTTGTTTCAATTACCACCTGCTGTTCAAAAGCAAAGCTTGTTTTAACTAAACAAAATTAATGCTTGTCTCTTCCTTTGTAAGAACTTAAACGTTAGACAAATTAATACGCTTATTATCGAAGTGCTAAGCTCTGGTTTTAAAGACTGCGAAGGCAATTAGAAGAAAGTTATAAAATGTTGTAGTGTGTGGCATAAATATTGTTTAGCGTATTAAGAGGCATTACAAACAATGAAATATTTGCTGGAGTTGAAAGGGAGCATGGGGACTTAGCCTGCCCACCCCCAAATTAAATTAGCTATTGCAATTTGCAAAGAGATCCAGGAACTAAAGACACAGGGCATTCTCCACAAGGGATTGGATGAAGTTGGACATGAAGGTGTGTGGCATGCGTCTTGGGGGCATGCTCTCTTGGATGATATGAGTTGTTTTTATGCTAAAAAAGCAATGGCAGCTGTTTCTTAAAACTCTTAACCACAAACACAAGCAGGAAAGCCACTTTGCCTTTTGTAAGGTTTAGGAAGTTGCTTATTCCACAGTCACCTCCACATCAGTGACTCTGCTCTGGAACCACCAGAGCACATTTCATCTTTACATTTCCACAGCCCTTCCCATCCCAACACTACTCAGTGCACACCATGACACTGTGGCCACTCCTCCCCTCCAGACTTGAGGACTGTGATCATGAAGGTGTAGAGAGCAAGGATGACTACTTATTTCCCAGAAGGCTTTGCTCCCTACGTTTGGAGAATTCATCAATGAGGCTAAAAAAAGTGATGTCAGGCAAGTTAGCCACCAGAATATGTGTAAGAAGCTGTATAGACTCAGGCATTATTACTCTAATTGGAACTACAAGAAAATATTCCAGTATATTCCCTTCCACTGGCGACAAGTCAACAGCTGGGGAGTTGTCCTCAATGAGATAGTCCTATACAAGATCACTTCAGGATCATTTAGAGGTACTCTTTTGTAAGTTGCAATTCAGAATTATTCAGGGTTCATGTCAAGGTGTATTAGAGTTGACATCTGGCATCTTTAGGAGAATGCAAACAACTCTGGCCTGGCATATCTACAAAGTAAACAGTTTGGAAAAGTATTTTAATTCTAAGGCGAATCATATTCTCCTGAGGTGATACTTGGCTTTGTTCCTACAGGTGTTTCTTCTAGAATTTGTGATAGTACTCATTCTGGAAGTTCAACAACAGTGATGTTGCAGGATGAAATGCAATCTGAGTTTGTGGACACTGGCTCCCAAGACCATAGCCCTATCAATGCAGGTGATATACCAGTGTATAAAAATGAAACACCACCCTTCCTTCTGGAATTTTAATTGAAAACAGTATTCTCAGTAGCTGATTTCTATACCTTAGGGGTGCATTTCCACAGCAATGGGCGGCAAGTGATCTGCAAGACTTCTATTGATATTAATGGTGGTCGCCGAGCACTGCTTGGCAAACTTATTCCTTAATGCTGCAGTTGCTTTAAATTAATATTTTACAAAGACCTAAAGTAATTAGACTGTGTCTTACTAAATGCCCCATTTACTCATTAGATATTTCAAAATGCATCTTTTGCTGCAGGCCCATTGGGGCATATTAACTACTCTAAAATATATAAATGACTTCAGTGGGACCTTTTTAAAAATGCTGGTGCAAGGGAAGGCCACAGGCTCCTAACTGGTGACCAATTAACATTAGCCCATTAAGTTACACACTGTTGGTACTCAAGGGACACAACTTGATTATGGCTATCCAGATCCAGGAAGCAATGAGTTATTTTTCAACCATATCTCATGTATAAATGTTAAATGGAAATCTTAATTTATGTCCTTGTGGTAGATGTTTGCTGTTTTTAGCCTTGCAGGGTCTATTATTCTTTGTCTGGTTTCCTATTCGTCTCTTTGCTTATTCACTCTCGGGGAAGCTGACTCCTTTCCAAGCTCTGGGGTGAGAAGGCTGAGTTTAATCTTCTCAGCTACGGTGATTCGTTCAAAGATGGGCATCCTAATAAAGACGGTCTAATCTGAGATGACAAGGAAATTTATTCAGTAGTTGAAGGAAGAGATATTTTCTTTTCTGTTGGATGGGATATTGGTGGAAAAAAGCCTCAAGAATTGCTAACATTTTTGATTTCATCTTTTGAGCAAAGAGCTAATTCATGGAGAACAGAGGATCTTGGTAAAATCATCTGTGATCTGTATCCACATCTGAAGTTAGTTTGTTGCATCTATGTATGTAAAATATAATGGATATACTTTTCCCTCCACTAGCAGCCATGGCAAAAGGTCTGCTGCAAGAAACAGAAATTTACAGCCCATGTTGTTTCTGATGAAGTACACACTATCATCTTAAAGTTCTTAGAAAAGGGGGTTGGCCCTTTTTTGTACTCAGGTTCTGTACTCACAGAATGAAATCAGAACAAGGCTCAAAATAGTTGTAATACCATGGGCACAGGGATCAAGTCTGTTACAACATCTTCCCATCTTCTCTTAGATGTTCATCAACATCTATTTCATCTGATTTGGATCAGAGTAAGTCCCTGCTGCTGAGTGATGATAGTACAAGAAAACACAAAGTGGAGAAAAATTAAACTACTCACTTATACTTCAGAATTCTGCATAATTATTGTATTAAAGGGATCAGAATGGTCTCTCAGACTATGAATTTGAATCCTGGCTTTACCACTTTTCCAGCTCTGTGACCTTGGTATATGAATTTATTTTTCTGTAACTTAGTTTCATCATCTAAAAAGTAATCGTAGGACAAATATGGGAAATGGCTTGACACTTATCTAGATCTAGAAAAAGAGCAGTCTTATGGTTCAAACAGATACCTCTGTGTGTTAGTTTCCTATGGCCACTATAACAAAGTGCTGCAAACTGGGTGGTTTTAGATAGCAATTTAGGGCTGGTTGCCTGTAGCACAGTGATTATGGCGCCAGCCACATACATTGAAGCTGTGGGTTCAAAACCAGCCTGGGCCAGCTAAATAAACAAAAAAAATGACAGCTGCAACAAAAAATAGCCAGGTGTTGTGGTGGGTGCCTGTAGTCCCAGCTACTTGGGAGGCTGAGGCAAGAGAATCACTTAAGCCCAAGAGTTTGAGATTGCTCTGAGCTGTGATGCCACAGCACTCTACTGAAGGTGACATAGTGAGACTCTGTCTCAAAAAAAAAAAGATAGCAATTTAGTTTCTTACAGTTCTGGAGACCAGAAATCCAAAGTCAAGGTGTCTACAAGGCTATGATCCCTCAGAAGAGTCTAGGGAGGAACTCTTCCTTGGTGGTGTTGGTCTGTAGCTGCATCACACCAATTTCTGCTTCCATTTTCACATAGCCTTACCTGTATTGTCCATGTGTCTGTGTCTCTCTTTATAAAGACCTCAGTCATTGAATGTAGGGCCCACCCTAATCTGATATGACCTTATCTTGATTTGATTACTTGTGCAGAGACCCTAATTACAAATAAAGTCACATTCCCAGGTCTTAGGGGTTAGCATGTGAATGTATCTTTTTGGTATCCTCTTACCTGCACATGTGTCCTAATCTAAAGTAAAGCTATTTGTTCTATTTGCTGTGTTTATAAAACATGTTCTCCACATCACTGTGGAGAAATTTCCCATTTTTAGTCTATTTTTATCTCTTTCTCTCTCTCTCTCTCTACCACTATCCCCAAATTGTGCAAAATACATGTCTGAGAATTATAACTTTAGAAAAATTCCCTTAAAAAAGTGGTTAATTAAGAAATTATTAAATGTGTCCTTTATATTTCCCTGCAGGAATTTTGTAACATATATGCCACAGGCTCTAGGAAGTTCTCAAAAAAAGAAAGCTATTTAAGTTGTTTCAATAACATTTTACTCTTTTATCTTATTGTAGTTTCATTTTTATTTATACTATCTAGGGTTTGTGGAACTTCTTGGATCTATAAGTTGAAGTTTTTTACTACCTTTTGAAAAGAATATAACATCATTCTTGAATGTTATTCATTCTTTTTCTTTTTCATTTTATATCTTTCTTAAAGGACTCCATTTATACAATTAGACCTTTAGGAATTAACTCACAGATCATTGATACTCTCTACATGTATTTTCTCCCTCTGCCTCTAGCTTCAGTTTGAATACCCTTATTGATCTGCCTTTATTAATTAGTTATTATTTGGTATTCAATCTGTGAATAAGCCTCTCCCATGGATTTTAAACATATTAGATATTGTTATTATTTTTGCACTAGAATTTCCACTTGGTTCTTTGGAAAGTTTCTATTTCTTACCTAAACACTCCCATTACATCTATCCTTTCCTATTTATATGAGTTCTTAAAGGCTTTGTCTGCTAATTTCAACAACTGGGTTATCTATTGATCTGCTTCTATTGGCTATATTTTCTTCTGATTGATTGTCACAATTTTTTGCTTCACTATACATTTTTACTTCCTACTTGAATAGAAAAAGCATAAAGAATCTGAAAGATTAAAGGTTCTGAGAATGAAGTTGTGGCTTTTTTCTTCCCTCTTTGTGGAGAATGAAAATAGAATGGTTCATTCCCCTAATCGAGTGAGGGAGCTTGAATACACTCTCCTGAAAAGATAGTGGGTATCAGCAGGAAGGCAGACTAGGATTCTGCTTTCTAGCTGAACACTTGCTTGTATACCACCCTTGCTGATCTTTGCGTCATTTTGACCATAAGAAAATGAACTGGAGAAAGATAATGAGGTGAAGAAAGGGCAGCCGTGAACTAGCTTGTATCGCATTACTTGATGATACAAGCACACACCAGTTCTGTGCGAGTCAACTGGACCAGGATTACACTGCCTTGCCAGCTCTTTGTTACAGAGGGCTATCTACTAAAAAGCATTGTGTGGAAACTGAGGCATCATAAGAGCTTAAGCCACGTTGGGGAACTCTGAATAAAGAGGAGGCCTGCAAGCTTTCTGGACATTCTAGAGATGGGCTCCAGTGTATCATTAAAGGATAGGAAAGGAAACACAGATAGGGCACATGTGAAAGTAATGGTTTTACAACTCCATGACCACACCACCCCATCAGGGTTCAGATGCTTAATATATTGGTTATACTGAAGTCTCTGTCTCCTCTGATGAGCTATAACCCAGAGCTTATTCTGTCTTCCCTTCTACTTCATTCTAGCCTAGCACATAATGGGTGCTTAGAGTGTTTAATAAATATAATTTGAATAAACAAACAAATTAATCAGAGTTTCCCCACTTTTCCATATATTTTCATTTCACATTTTTCCCTCCCCAGCATTTGTCAAATCTGACACCTTATGAATTTTCTTATGCATCTATTTTTTTTCTATCTTCCCCCTAGAAGGTAGCTCCATAAATGTGACAGGGGTACTTTGTTTTGTTTATTGTGTGGCCTCAGGGTGTAGTACAATGACTAGCACCTAGTATGTGCTCAACAAAAACTTTTTGAATGAATGCTTTTCTCATAAGCCACACTAAAAACACAGAGTAAGACAATGGAAGTGCAGGGAAAGAAGCCAAAAGACACAGTCATGGAAAACATGTGATTACGTATTTTGATAGCACAGATGAAATTGAGGCAGAAGAGAATTTTTATGCCAATGTAATTTTCTGAAAACAAATTAGTGAACTTACTCTAAAGGATTTTTCTTAAAAAAAAAAAAGATGTCTCTCTAAATAGGTAACTGCACCGAAATCTTTTAAAAATTGTAATACTTTAATAATTCATTGTATGTCAAACATAAAGGAGGAAGCCATCCCTCGACAGGATTATGATCTAAGGACTTAGCTGAACACTGAATATTTTACAAACCAGTTGAGAAGACATTTAAGTACTGGTTAAAATGAGGCTTCATCTAGCAATTATAGAATCTCCCTAAGTAGATATAGTAAATATTAGCTTTGTAGAGATGGATTTCTTCTTCTTTTTTTTTTTTAAGAAAGATTTAATATAAAAAATGAAACAACATATTGAAACTAGAGATTTATTTAATACAATTGTAGTACAGGCTGTCCATAAATTTAAAATAGACAACTATTTTAAATTGCACATGAACTTTATGGATAGCCTGTATATTTGCTCAGAATATTTTTTGATTTATAGCCCTTGTCCATTTTGCTCCTAAGATGGATCCTGAGGCATAAGCTGGGTGAGGAATTGTGCCTCCAGTATCTTGTGACTGTCAATCTGCTTTTAGGGTGTTTAAACAGCGTTATGACAGGTCTCTATCAGGGGGCCTGTTGCTACATGGATGAAGAAGCCAGTCTATGAATCTTTGCCTGCTGGAGAGAAAAAACAGAGGCATTAGACTCTTGCCTTCTGAGCTTTATATAACTAATATCTTCCCCATTGATGTAAGCAACAGTCAAGAGAGCCCATGGTCTAGCTCTCCTTCCCTTTCTTATTGCTTAATTTAGCTGCAGCCAACCTGAACATACCGACCTTCATCTCTGCTCGTCAAAAGAGGGGTCGCGCAGGAGCACGAGTCACAGCTACATTTCTCAGAAACTTCTCTGAGATTTTGCTTAGATGCCCAGTGGAAAACCTTAAGGTAATCCTGGGGTTTCAGGAACACCTACTTTAACAACAGCACTTCCTCAAAACATGTGCTCTGACGTCAACAAGGTGGTGTTTCACCACGCAGGAAATTAACCAGAAAAAGAATCTGCAAGTGACAATTTCTACAGTAATAGATTTTGATGAATATTTTTTCAAAATGTTCTGCTGATGCTTGACATCGTAATGAATCATGCCAGATTACATCAATCATGTTGTGTCACTTAAAAAAACAACAACCCCCAAACCACAATGTGTCTGTTAAAGATGGAGTTGTAATGGGCCATAGTTAGGAGGTATCTATTTTTAAAAAGAAAAAAAATACTGCAAATACTTAATACTTTGTGTCTAATTGCCAAATTAAGAATGTCTTTTGAATTTTCTCTGAAAGGGAGATATGAAAAAAGTTTCTTATTTTTTTAACCTGAAACAAAAATTTTAAATAATATATATTACAAATTCACACACTTTGATCGATTGACACCAGTCTCAAAAGATGGTTCAATTCTTTCCATCTTTTGGAAATTCTTTAGCTTATTAACCATGTGGGTCATGTAGAAACATTCCCATGTACTAATTAGATGGTATCAAATGAAGGGCAGGGCACAGGTGAGGAAGGGGAAGATGGTATTATCCTGAAGGTATCTTTACCACTCTTAATGTTCTTAGAGAAGATCTCTGTTACTCTGACCTACTTAGTATTTCTGTAGGATGTCAGTGCTCTCTGAAGGAGCATTTCTTTCTGTCTTTCCTTGTATTGTTATTTATCTCCATTTCCTCCTTTTGTGTCACTAGTTGAGACAGAATGGCATCTACTATCTTATATATATATATATATATTTTTATTTGAGTGGCAAAAATTGTCTCTGTTTTTGCTTCTCTAAACCTATTGTTCTAGAACTCTCTCTTCAAATGCAATTTTAATGTATAAAACAGTTCAAAACTTCTCGGGTTGAAGGAGGTGTATGAAATCCTCAAATCCTTCTCAGAGGGAACATGTTATTGACCTAACCTGGCCTGCATGGACTGCTTGGAGTGTAGTAATGACAAATACTGCTTTGTGCCTTCATGTATTCAAACCCAATTCATAATATCAGTAATTTTTGTGACTCTTTTCTGTTATTTTTTCTCCTTGCATTTTCATGATGTGGAGCCTCAAACTGAAAATCTTGTGGAAAATGTTTGTGGAAATTCTAGTTCAAGAAGACAAATGCTGTGGATAAACAATCTGGTTAACTGTCTCTATATTGCACCTATAGGGTACAGGACTATCTCCATTGCTGTATTCTTATTTCCGAAATATGTGGTTTGGAGAAACTTTTTCTATGTCTTTACACCTCTAGGCTGATAGATCATGTTCTTGGATTTTATACATGCACCATCCTAATCTGTGCAGGATGGAGAAGAGGAGAACAGAAGAGCAGTGGACGTATGGTGATTGACACACAAAGAAGAGAGTCTGTGCACATCTTGAGGGAGAGTTGTAGAGCCGTGGGGATGATGATAGAATCAAGTTCAAATCCTGGCACTAACCACTAGTTGTAGAAATTTAACAATTATCTTTCTCAGAGCCTCAGTTTTTCACATATAAGATGGGAAAAATAACAGTGTCTGCCAGCCAGAGTTATTGTGAGGAGAAAGTGGCATTGTGCCCAGAAGACATTCACCTAGGGCCTCCCTCTCAGTGAATACATACTAACTATAATGTGTACCCTGTTTGGGAAAACAATAGTCTATTGTAATTTTTACAACTCATTTTAAGTCTTCAAGATTCAGGAATAAAACTATATTTTTTCCCCCTAACTTTTCTTAAGATTAAAAAAAAAAATCTATCAATCTCAACCACAGACTTTGATTAGAGGGTCAAAATGTATCCTACAAATAGGTATTAATATTCGCATTCAAGACTTGTAGAAAACAGGCAGAGACAACATAGTTGCACTGCAAGGCCTGGTTAAGAAAATACCCGATTCTACATGATTGCAAGAGGGACTTTACCTAACAATTGCAATCAGTGTAACCTGGCTTATTGTACCCTCAATGAATCCCCAACAATAAAAAAAAAAAAAAGAAAGAAAGAAAATACCCGATTCTTTAAACCTCGCTCTTCAACCACTAGAAAATATTGACTCTGTGAAAGAGTTTGCCCTGGTTATTGGATCTTTCGCAGCTTTGACATTTGGGCATTGGCTGGTATGTGTTTGGATCTTCATCAAATGACTAGGATAAATTCTGGCTTGAAATTGAAAGTTGGACCGACCAGAAATCCTTCATGGTGAATTATGGCTTGGGGCCTCTGTTAAAACTTCTCAAAGAACATCGCAAACAATTTGCTACCCGCTCTCATTTGCCTGCCTCCTGAAAATTGGTGGTGTGCTGAGTGGGTTGAGGCTCAAGATTTACAAAGAGCTGCTTCCACTCCCCAAGTTTTGAAACATGTGAGAGCAAGTCACATGGGAAGGAAAGAGAACGTGAACCGCTTTGATGACTGTTGGCCATTGCCAAGGAAACTGCTCCCTTGGTAACTGTGGTCAGTACATCTGTCTAGTTGCATTTCTAAGACTCACATAGTTACTACCATGAAAATTGTATTTTAAAACACAAACACATAGCAAAAACAATTGGAACACAAATAAAAAATAATGGAGTTGATAAGGAATTCTTTGCTTTGATGGCAAAGTTGTTAGGACAGGTTACTGTGTTCAACAGAACATGCTAAGGGCTGTTACTCATAAATGGAAAGCAAATTGTCCCTAATGTAAGCCAGGCCATAAAACAGAACAAATATAAACCAGATAACCATTGGGTTTATTAATCACAATACATGTAGATTTTAAGACTTCACAAGTATTGGTAGGGTGCTTATTTCAAACATTGAGTGTTCCCAAGTAAGGTAAGCTAAAGTTATATAGCTTTATCTATCTTGAAGTTAGAAGGGGATGACAATGAGAAAGTTAAAAGCATTTTGGGGAGAGGATTGAAGATTGAAAAAATCTGTTCTGATGTAAAAATCTAAAATGGTAGAAATCTATGTAAGAATATTTGATTTATTCAAAGCTCTTCAGGAATACAATAACATAATACCTAAACTATGCTTGCTTTGAACAGCATTTAATTTGGGAGGCTACAGAGAGTTAAAATTTGAACTTAAAATGTTTGAGTAAAGATAGAAATGTAAAGGTTTCATTATACATTACGTGGTACCTACATGACTTTCACACAAAGTTTGTTGTTTCTATAAAAATAATACGTGAATTGCAATTAACACAGTGAATAAGACGTTCATGGTAATTATAATTTGAAGAGTTTAAATGCCAAGAAGAAAGGACTGTACTTTATAATTAAATATCTCTATTGGTTAAAAAAACCTAAATAAAGGATATGTGATGATAGTTATATTTTATATTCTGAAAACACCAGACAAATTAGAGGATTCAGATCAGTTGTTTTCCCATGTACCTTAAACATTGCAGAGTATGTAACAAATCCTCAATTTACTTTTTGTGCATCTTAATGATGCTGTTGACCAGGCTATGGTTGTGGCAGAGTTATTATCACTTGTGCTTACAAAAACTCACTGCATAGGTGAGTGTTAGCCATTTGGAGGACAGTCTTAGAGATTTAAGGACACATATGTTTATGATGGCACTGGAGATCAGAGGACAATAAAAATCATAAATACCAACAGCTGCATCACAGATGAATTTAGAAGGGTTGGACTATAAATATGCGGCAGTTTTAAGAATATTTTAACAAATTTATTTTACTTATGTTTTACTTTTTATGTTTGCACAAGTGTGAAATATGATAAAAAGTATGTGTCTAAGTCTAAAACTGTTCTTTTGGTAAGTATAGAATAAAAATTCTAGGTGATAAAAAAGCATGACGTTATAGTTTAAGCAGCGCTGTTTTTTTCTTTCTCAGTGGTAAATAAAAAGTGGTGAGCCCTACGGTTGACAGTATCTAAAGAGTCATTGAAACGTTGTGTAGTCTGAGGAGGGAAGCGAGAGAGACAGAAGGAAATACTGACCATAAACAACACTGTCCTTGCTTTCCCCACAAATAGAAGAAAGCAACAATAAAAGGTGTTCAAGGTATTGGTAACTAGTAAAGATAAAAGCACAAAGTTGGTGAGCATGTCATGATGATTAAACAAATGATTCAATGAATTTCATAGACAACTACCTATTTAATCTTGGTCTTCCTCTGCCACTGAATCTGAAATCCAATTTAATGTCTGCTTTGTACATCAAAGAACAAAAATAGGCCCATGCCATATCTTTTTTCAAAGGAGCCATTTAAATTTACAGAGAAAAACTTTTCCCAAATATTAAGGTTGATATAGCTGTATTAAGTAGAGTAACGCCAAAAATCTGGCAGTTGAATGGAGCAAGAGAATTTTTTTTTCTCTGATGCATTATTCTTCAAGAATATTTTCCATGTCAAGCCTAAAATGGTGTCTTTACAATACTGCCAATCAGTTATTGAACATGTTCTTTTTTAACTGATTTATCTACCAGGCTCTTTGTGTATCTGTTGATTGAAAAGTCAGTCCTGCATATGTCTTATTTTCCTGATCTGGTTGACAGAATCTCGGGGAAACATTACAGGAGAGAGCGTCCTGCTTCCATAGTTACACCACTCCTTTTGAGATTCCATTGCAATTCAGCAACAGATAATACCAATTCCAACTTTATAGTGTAACTTCCATTTTGTGGAAGCTATTTTCATTTTGGCACATTAACTAGTACAATATGAAAATGAAAAATCCTAAAGTGAATATGAAAATCTGTATACCCTCCAGCTGATTCTTCAAAGTTCGTTTTCAAAATGTATTTGTTTTGTGATTCTCTCTCTCTGCAGTAGGAAAACTGTATTTACCAAATTGTGTAGCACATTCCTAGACAGACACAATAGCACTAAATCAGTCCCTTTAATGCTGGCAATTCCCTTACTTGAGAGTTTGATTTTGAGTAGTCCTCCTTTCCTCACTGATAATATAATGTTTAGAGTATCTAGTAACTGCTAGCAAATTTTAAGTCATTTTACCTGATTGCAACAGAAACAGAATCATGTGTGGCACTAGGAAGGCCGCATTTCCCAGCCTGCCTTACAATCAGGTGGATCATATGAGTATATTTTGGCTAATAGTAAAGGGATAGAAGTAATACCCTGTTTCCCCGAAAATAAGATGTGCTCCCAAAGATGCGCTAGGTCTTATTTTCAGGGGACGTCTTATCTTTCCTGTAAGTAGGTCTAATTTTTTGAGGATGTCTTATTTTCGGGGAAACAGGGTATATCCACATCCAGGACTCACCCTTATCTTTCTTTGATTGTTGGATAATAGATGCTAAGAATCCAGGGAGCAGTCTGAGATGTAAGACGGGTCTGAGCATAGATGGATGGAGCCTGGGTCCATGCATGACTGTGCAGAACAGAGTAATCTCACATTTCCATCCCATATCTGATGGCCCCATGACTGAAACATCAATCCCTCTTGTGTTAAACTGCTTAAGTGCTGAGACTGTGTGTTTCAGCAACTGAGTTTACTTAATTTGAGTAGTAATGGTAGCATCAGAGTGGGGAAGGCTCCAACCATAATCCCGAGGAATTCCACCAGCTTTATGTAATATAGATACATGGCCTCTGTACATAGGAAAGCATAATTGAAATGTATCTGGACATTTATTCCCTTATCTCAAAAATATTTGTTCATTAAAAAATGTTATAGATACATAGTAGTCCATATTTATGGGGTGTATGTGAGGTTTTGATATAGGCATACCGTGGGTAATGATCCAATCAGGGTAATTGCATTCACATCAAACATATATATCAAACATATATCTTTGTGTTAGGAACTTTCCAATTCCACTCTGTTAGTTATTTTATTTTATTTTATTTTTTCAGTTTCTGGCTGGGGCTGGGTCTGAACCTGCCACCTCTGGCATATGGGGCCGGTGCCTCACTCCTTTGAGCCACAGGCGCCTCCTCTCCGTTAGTTATTTTGAAACGTGATAAATTATTACTGGTTACCCTGCTATGCTGCCAAACCCTAGATCTCCTTTCTTGTGTGTTTTGTAACCTTTAAGCGTCCTCTCCTTATTCCCCTCTTCCCTAGTACCCTTCCTGGCCTCTGGTAACCATCATTCTATCTCCATAAGATCAATATTTTTAGCTCCCACATATGAGTGAGAACATGCGCTGTATAAATATGGAACGCTTCGCGAATTTGCGTGTCATCCTTGTGCAGGGGCCAATGTGATCTTCTCTGTATCGTTTCAATTTTAGTACATGTGCTGCTGAAGTGAGCACTCAAATACTCTTGAGTGCTCTGTTCCAAGCCTTGGATAAG
This sequence comes from Nycticebus coucang, assembly GCF_027406575.1. NCBI lineage: Eukaryota > Metazoa > Chordata > Mammalia > Primates > Lorisidae > Nycticebus > Nycticebus coucang. The sequence continues at coordinate 27,054,767 of NC_069787.1, forward strand.
TTCAGGGGATACAGTAATGAGCTGTATAGATGTGGCACCTGTTCTCATGGAGCTTATATTCCAGAAAGTAGATGGTAACCAATGCATCACATGTACAAACACAAAATTATAACCACGATCATTTCTGTGACACAGAGAACCATGATCCTATCAGGCATAAAAGTAGAAGTATTTGCTTGCTTAGGGAGGCACTCATTATGCTGAGAGGTGTATATACGCAGTGATCACAGGAACGTCAGATGGCACAAGACATGACAGAGGGCCAGAGTGGGTAGGGAGAGGGAAGGAAAGTGGGGTAAGACAAGGAGAGATGAGAATGCAGCGACCAAACTGGGTCAGAGCGAGTATTGAACTCTTCACCCAGATACTAAGGAATCAGACTTGCTTTTTTCCTTTTCCAAAACGCAGCTCTGGCTACACTATAAAGGAATGGCTTGGACCTGACTGTGTTCTTGTATTTACACAAAGCAAGTGTGTGATAATATGAATAACCTATCCATGTATTGTATACCTCAGGAAGAAAATGAGATATAAAAGCTGTTCAGCATTGAAAACGTAGATCATTGCTGCTTTGCCAAACTCTTAGTTACTTCTAATTTTGTTTCTCTCTCTCTCTCTCTCTCTCTCTCTTTTTTTCCCCTCATTTACTAGTTATAGATTATCTAGTTGTTCAACCTGATAAGCTTGAAACAGGAGACATTTTTCTTGGGCCACTGACAAGATCTGAAGCCAAAGACATGGCAGGGAAATGTGAGGGTGTTTTGAGTGAGATTTTTGCCATCAGCAGCCTGGCACCCCATCTCCTTTGGACAGCTCATTCATTCACAGCAGCCATACAAGAGGATTCCCCATAAAAGGCATTGGGTTGCACGGACTCTCACTAGATAGAATAGTATCTTGGTTTCTCCATGGAATTTATGAAAGATTATGCCCAAAGCACAAAGGAGACAGAACTCCTAGGCTTTCCTCTCTAATTTACCCAGATTTCTGACACTGATGTCCATCTGTCTCAGACTGTCTCTTAATCCCTGAGACAATCATCTGTTGATACTTTGAGTCTTTGATGTAGAATGTTTTCCCTCTGTATCTGGAAACCACTGTGACCCAGGCTTATGATTAGGCAATCATCTTGAGATGTTCCCCATCCTCCTCTGGGCTCTAATCTCCTTTCTTCCCTGGTGATTTGGGCTTCGGAGCTTGGCAGACACACCCTCTCAACCACACAAACACTGCGGGCAGGTCCATACTGGTTGTCTATCCTCCACATGTGAGAGAAAGAGCTGGATGCTCAGCCCTTTGTTACCTTTTCTTTTTAGATGAAATTCACCTTTCCAGAAGCAATCCATAGAGAGAGTGCTGAATAGAACCCCCTGTTCTGAAATACTTCTCAAAGACTTATTTTCCCTGTAAGAAAGGCTGATTGGTTTCAAATAGTCATTTTCTAGGATCCAATTGTAGACCTTCAAAGTCAGCCTGTTAATTTGATGATATTAACTTTTGAGTCACTTGACTAGTCAGTTTAGGAAGCAACAATTCTCTTAAAACTCTTTATAATTACACTTGGACAAGTTTGTGCGTAGGACCGCAAGTCCATCAGCTTATTATAACCGTGGTGCGTTTCACACACCATCTTCATTATCTTGAGCTAAAGAAGAGAGCACACACTCCTCTGTGGGTAATTTTAGATTGGCCACTGACACACTCTGCAGTGTTTATAAAGAAAACAAAACTTGGATGTTGGCCCTTTTAATTATAACTGGCAGAATTGCTACACCCAAAAATCACATAATCTCTTCACCATATTATATCTTTGAAGACATCTGCTTGCAAAGCAGTAACAAGGAACTTGAATTCTAAAAACAAACTTTGTACTAGATTGATTGGTTTGGCGAGCCACGCTTCTGAAGTACTGACGGATTCTGAAAGATATATTCCTGAACTTTAAGAAAAGTTTAAAATATGCTATAATGGAGCTATATCAGATTGTCCTTGCTCTGGACATGCAGATCAGAGATGGAGACCCCTATTTTATTGCTAAGGAAAGTCCACTGGCCCAGTGGTAAATGCCATAACTTTCACCAGTCATTTAGGTATTTTTGTTTTGAATTTCCAAATGAACATCTATCTAGCCAGTGAAACACTGGGCTAAGTTCAGTGCACCATTTCTCCTGGGAAATGATCACCCCATAAATTGCTATGCTGTAGTTGCTTTATTTAATATTTGGAGGACAATTGAGAGCCCCGAACAGCTCACCAAAGGATGAAAGCTGACCTATGACATCATCTTTGCTCTTCGTCAACTATGTACCTTTCTTCATATAGATTTGAGACATGATCTGAATCCATCTTTGAATAATCATGATCTTAGTCACTTAACTATGGACAGATCATTGTGTGGCTTTCATACTTCCTAAACTCATGGTACTGTAACCTGAAAGATAAAATGGAATAATTAGTTATCTGTGTTGTGAAGGTGAGTGAGAATCTTTCTTTTCATGGGTGATTTGCACATGTGTATTTGAATTAACAGTCTGGAAAAAATCCAAGGCAAAGCCTGACTTTGTTGCTAAAATAAAATTGCCTACATCTTACGTAGTCACTTCATTTATAAGGTCCCACCCTTCTTCTACAACTTCAGCAACAGCGTCTGTTTTTTCTTCCCTAATGCAGTGTTTTCTGAAGCCCAGGACTAGTTTTTAAACACCAACATGACTTAAGAGGGCTTGTTGGAAAAGTGAAAGCAATCTCATTGTTCTCCCTTAGTTCAACCGAAATGACTAACAAATATTTAGAACATTAGTAAATATTGTAACAAATATTTACTGCTCAGTTAGTAAGTTTATTTTAAAAAATCTTTATCCAAAATTACTCATCTGGTGGTAATGCTCTGAACATTGACTATATATTATGTTAGATAAAGTGATTTTTTCCTGATGTTAAAAATTACATGTGTAAATAGGTACATTGCCTAAAAATGATAAAATTATGTATATAATTTTTAAATGTCAAAAATGCTCAAAAAGCTTTACAGATGTTGACCTTTGTTGTCATTCTAACAGTAATTTTACTAGTCCAAAGTATTTATTCCAAATGCTTCTGAGAAGTGCAGAGCAACCCCAGAGCACTGAACTATTAACTCTTTTTGGCAGGGGAGTTTTTAGGTTCCAATACTTAAGCTACAGTTTGGATGTATGTTATTTTGCTCAGATACCCACTTCTTGTAAATATGTGAGACAAGAAAAGTTAATAATTGATGCACACTGAAAACTTCTTCGTGTTGGTATCATAGGCTCAGGAAACATTATTAGAACTAGCAAACCACTAGGATGATAGAAAGCGTGAAAGTGAGAATAGAAAAGATTACAGCATGAAGAATGATTTATTTTAACGGTGCTAGCTCAGCATTTCCACTTTGTATATTTATGGTGCAGTTATTCAAAGTATTTTCTTTTTTTGATAGGTCATGTTAGGGAGATTTTGGCTGAAAAAAATCACAATAGATGAGAAAATAATGCAAGAGAAAAATAAGACTATCCTGTGAGGATACCATTCTAGAACTTTCTATTACCAGGGAGTAAAACCAAGCTGCTTTGAGTGAGATACATTTGGGGAAAACCTCAAATTCTTAGGACTTCCACAGAACACTGTGGGACAAAACACTAGCAGGGGCTCCTAATTAGAAGAGTTATGTAGCATGTGCTAAAGCTTACTTTCTTTAGCGTGTATGGCTTGATGCCCACAGATAGACGTCCCAGTTTTAAGTTCTGGGCAATTTATATGCAAGTCTGTCTTACAGAATGAGTCTTCCAAGGTGTTTACATGGGCCAGGTAAAATGTCAATCAAGGGAGGACAAATATATGTGTATGCATGCAAAAGAATTTGTCTCAAAGGTTGCTGACCCACAAAATTCATCCTCGGCTCAGAGCTAGAAAAGCCTGCAACTTCTGCCCAGCTCTCTCCAGTGAGAAGGAAGCAAGCATGACTGCTCTGTGATTCTCGTAGGAAATGTAAAGATGTAATTTCTGCAGTGAGTAATGGTACAAATAAAATTATGTTTATTATTATTTTATTCATAGCATTTAATTATAGAAGGAGATGGGTAGTCAGATAGCAAAACAGCCATAAACAAGGGAAAGGCCTCTCTGTCCTTTTTAAATGAATGCTCTAAAACAATTGGGGAGAACATTAATAGAAAGCCCAGCTAAAAGACAGACTCCATGAGCGCAAGTGTTCACTTGGGATTCGTCAAATAATGGACTGTTGGCCTATTTTTCAAGCCATTTCTCTGCAGTAGCTCGACATTTGATAGGATTACCTTTGTATTTATTTTTTTTTAGTCTGGATCTCTGCTATGCCTGAGATTGTCATCTTTTGATTTAAAGACAATAGAACCAAATACGTGAAACTGTTCTGTAAAGAGTCAACCTGTGACTCATAACCAAATATCAAAAAAGATTTTGTCTACAGTTTGCTTTCTTACCTCACTGTTGTAACTGAAATGATCAAATGACTAGATTCCATTATAAACATCATATATTTATTTTATAAAAAAGCTTGACATTCTTTAGAGATGAAACATAATGGTGTCACAAACCTCTGAGGTGATTCTTTCCCCCTTAACTCACAGCATTTGCTGATTATTATAATTTTAATTCTAAAGTTTCACCAAAAAAAAGGCAAATCAATTTTTCTTAAGCATAATGTCGAACAATTAAAAAAAAAAATACCTGAGCAGGGCAGATGTAGATAAAACCAAATTATGAAGCAATGGAATTATATAAAAGAACACAAACAAAACATATGTTAGAGTTGGCCATGCACTTGACCATTCAGAATATAGTTAATAAGTTTCCAAACATGTAAGTTCTAATTTTAAAATTAAGCCTTCCAATTGCCAATTCCAAAAAATGTAATGAGTTTAGAGTGGCCTTTTTATTATGCATGGTTTTTATGTCTTTGGATTTCAAAATTACCTAGCATGCATTTTCAACTTTGTAACAATTTCCAGGCTGTTTTCATTTCTATTTAAAAAAGACTAAACAGTAAGCTGTACCTCTGCTTTGCATTCTAATTACACGTAACTGATTTGCACAGCAGAACAAAAAACTCATTTTCAGATTAAGAATCGTGCACCGAGAAATAATTATTATTGTACTAGAAAAATATTTTCCCACTTTCTCCCCTCATTTATGTGAACTTTTTGACATGTTTCTCCCAGGTTACTATCTGTTCTAGACCACCATGCATTGCTCTGCAGTGACTAAAATAATACAAATAGAAACAAGGAACATGCAATTGTTTTGACTACATTCTTCTGCTTGCAACATAACACTTGCCTTTTATTATTTTATCTTCAGCAATCAAGGGGTGACTAAATGGTTGCAGGTGGTGATGAAAATAAAAGCCATCCATCATTATTTATTAGGCATGAAAAAGATACACAATAATGTAATTTAATCTCAGAGCAGACAATTATTTTCATGTATTGATAATACAATGTGAAAACTGTCATGAATTCTAATATGATATTTTGGCTTTATTGGTGCGCCAGGCCAGCATGACAAATAATGAAATTGTATTAAAAAGGAAAAAAAAGGTAATTATGTGCATTGTCAATATCATGCGTGGAAAACATTATCACCAAATTTTTAAAGCTTCTCATTACAACTTGACCAATTCAAAAGTTTGAAGTGGAGAAAAGTACATTTTTAGTTTTCACTATTTAAAACAAAATATATTACATTTGCACCCCAATCTGATGTCTAAGTAAACATCAACAGTTTAAGTGTTTTATCATATAAAATGTTGAGAACTAGCAGTCTGCTAAAATATTTGCAAGAATATTAGACTCAAATTTCTAACATGTTCTTTAGTTCACGTTAGTCTGGTAAAAATTTGCAGATGAGAACTCTGTGATCTCTGCTTTGGGTAGAACACACGTGACTATTAAATGAGGCAAAGAACATACCTTTTAGCTAAATAAAGCAAGTAAGTGGTTGAAAATAAACATCTTTGGTGGGAAAAATCCTGACTGAGGAAATGGCTGGTCAGAACAAGTGAAGGCAAGTTTCTTGTTATGTTAAATGATCTCTATTTCTCTTTGGTTGCGGAACTTTCTCCAAATAGGACCCCGGTGGAGAAAAATAGGATAAGAGAGAAACAGACTAGTAGTTTTGATCTCTGTAGATAGGAACTAAAAGCATTCTCTGACTCCCATTTGAATAGTTGTTGTTTCTGTAAAAGAGCAATCATGATTAGAGACTTTCCGAGTTAGGAACAAATGAGATGGGTTTAAAGAACCTGTTCTTTATATAGTACACACACATCCGATCTATAGTGTGTACACACAGCATGCTCTGTACTCTCTTGGTGAGTAATTTATTCACACTTCACATATAGATTACAAATACATTATTGGATTAGATAAGTGACCTCCTCTTAGAAATTTGCCTTCTAGAATTATTAAGAAAGGAAAATATTTAAGTTTGGCTTTGAGTTGTGGGCAGGACCTGGGAGGAAAAGTTATCTCTGAGTGATCACAAGACTGTGACCATTCTGGGCTGGGAGAGAAAATTTATATATCATGTGGTTACTCAGTTTTATAAAGGGAACATAAGAACAAGTGTAGGCACTGGTTAGGAAAAACAAATGAAAGGAATAATTTAAAAAGTCAATAAGCCACAGGAAATCTGGAGACTGTTTAAAAACACCTTATTGGAAGCCCAGCAAAAGTATGTGCCAGAGATCAAAGGGACACTTGGAAATGTGGCCCAAGTAAGGAAACCAGGAAGATCCGCAAACTATGGCAGGTCAGGTGTGAACAAGAATGTAGGCAAGCCAAAAGAGAATTCAAGAGTACCTTGCAAGTGACTCCAAAGCTAACAAAAATGTTCTTCAAAATATATCCATGGCAGGAAACCAAGCAGAGAACTAATGGGCCAATCAAGTGACCCACTCTGGACAGAAGAGATATTCTTTTTGGAGGGTGGAAACTCTTCTGACTATACTAAAGACTATTTATTCATTTATTTGTTCCATCAGTCATTCATTTGTTTCGCTTATTCAGTCATCCATTCATCTATCTGTTTATCCATCCATTCAACAGAAAAAAAATCACAGAATACTTCCCATGACTCAGACTTCGGGTTCAGTATCAAGACTACACAAATATAAAAGTCATTAATTTGTTCATTTATTTTCACTCATCTATTTATTCATCCATTCGCTGATTATTCATCCAACAAAAAATATTACAGAAGGTCTACCATGAGATAGATGCCAGGTTAAAGAATATATCAATACATAAGGCATTCATCCCTTCAACAAATATTCAGATGTGTTTAGCAGTGTTCTAATTTTTTGAAGTAAGTTATTGAAGAGAAGAGATATCCCTGCTTCTTCTTCTTCTTCTTTTTTTTTTTTTTACCTCCTGGTCTGCTCCAGAATCCCGCTGGCTGCCTTGGCCAGGGCTCCCCACAAACTGCCCCACTGCCTCCTCTAGGCCTGCCCATATCCCTGCTTCTTTTCTGGCACAGAATAATAGTGAAGATAGGCAATATATACAATAAACAAATTACGAACTCAAAATCAATCACTTAGAATGAAAGTGTTATGAAGGACAAGTTCAGGTCCCAATGGTGGAGAACTTGTCCTGAATAGGAAGGAGGTCCCTATTCAAGGACCTGAGGAAATAAGAGGAGGGAGGGAGGGAAAGGGAGGAGAAAGAGAGAAAAGCCAGAGGTGAGGATGGTGAGATGGCACAAAGGTCACATCATCTGGGTCTTCGTAAGCTACATGAAGAACATCAGACTCTAGCTTAAAAGCAATAGGAAGCTATAGAGGGTTTTAAGTAAGAGTGATGTGCTTAAAATGTGCAACACTTCTCTGTTCAAAAACTCTGCAGTGGTTCCCTGTTTCAAGCAGAGTAAAAGCTAAAGTCTTTGCAATGACCTACCAGGCCCTCCATACCTTCATTGTCAGCTCTCTGACTTACTTCTTTCTTATATCTATTTGCTACTCACTGTACTATAGATACACTGATCTCTGTGCCTACAGGCTATCCCTCCCTCCCAGTCTAAATAGCTAACCCTAACCTTCTTCAAGTTCTTAATCAAATCTTACCTCATCTATAAATCTTATCCCAAACACCAGGCTTAATATTGTAACTTCTGTGCCATCTCACTTTTACCTTGCTTTGCATTTTTTTCTCGTAGCAGTCATTATCTTCTAATGTACAGTACAATTTATTTATTATGTTTTGCATATGGTCTATATCACTCCCTTCCCCTCCCCCATAATTAGAATATCCTCTCCATAAAGGCAAGAATTTTTGTGTTTTGTCCTAATTAACTTATGTGCCTTGGACACAAAACTCAATAATAATTTTCTGAATAAACAAATTAATCGGTGCATTGGTCAACATGATCACATTGGCACTTTAAGAAAATTATACTGGGTTGCATTTACTGTATGTGGAGCAGTGTACAGTGAAGCGGAGGCAAAGTGGCTCCATGAGCTCCTCTCCACTTTCCCATAGAGAAACCCTGACTGGCCACTGCGGGAAAGCCACACACATGCCCTCACTCCCAGCAAGCCCGCAAGGTCACTATCATATGACAAAGGCTTTGCCACAGTTCATCTTCCTCCCTGTGTAGTTTCCATTTGCCTTCCTGGTGTCATGGACCTAAGTTATATATAAGGGCATTTATTCCTGAGTATTGGAAAACCTATCTTCTAGCCCTTTTGCAATACTTATGGGGGTGGAGACAAGATAGCTGACTGAAGCCAGCTTTCCACAGAGGCTCTAATCCAGAAGGAGAGTTAAAGGACAGAAATTTAGCAAGTAACCTGGTGGATTAGAGCTGCACCAAGAGAGAAGGTTGAGAACGCACATCAACACCCCTGAGGCAAGCTGCGACCCCAAGGATAAAAAAGGTACAAAATCCATCACCAAGTGGACGGGCACCCCCTCCCCCATGAGAATGGCTCACAGTGCCCCACAAACAAATGAGCAGAGTTCAAAGGTCCTCCCACCACACTCCACGGAAGAGACCCTCTAAAAACTGGACCTACCTCCCCCTATTAGGGTGCCATGTTGTTCTCCTGCCAGGCATAAAACTGTATAAAACTATATATATTCTCTACCTGCAACTCTGAGCTCCCAGCACTCCCCTCCACTCTCACTCTGAGGTCTGGAGGCCTGTCCCCCAGGAGTCCAGATTTTTGGGTGATTTCTTGAGGGGTATGGATAGGGCCTAAACTGGAGGTGGTCAGTGCTGACTCTACGGCATGGGAGTGAGGAGAGGACAGTTGGCTGAGAGGGAACCACATTGGAGCAGCGGTGCCCCGAGGCGCAGAGCAATCAGCCATATTTTGGCAACAATAGCGCTCACTCCCGGATATTCTGAAGCCACACCCCCTGTCTCCATGGGCAACCAGAGGAGACTGGACATCTGCTCAGGTGGCAACCACCATGGAACAGATCTGGGATGGAAATGCAGGCCCTGTGAGTAAAGGGTTTGCCTGAGGTGGTACCGGCCTGGGTGGAGTGCGGGGACTAGAAATGCACGTGCAGAGCCGGGAAGTTCCCAGGGTGGGGCTGACACAGTGGACTGCTTTACTGAGCCTAAGATGCACCCAACACTCAGGGGATCGTCAGCCTATAGACAAAGGAAGACAGGATGCTAGGACTGACAAGTAACTGAATACAAACCTGCAGGAGCAAAGACAGGGTCTGAGGCACAGGCTCTGGGAACTCAAAACAGCTTCTCTTCTGCAGGGGAATTTAGCAGGGACAGAAACAAATTCCTGCAAACTTGTTCTGTTCTGTTCTGTTCTGTCAGTAACAGCAATCAGGGATGGGGCTGGAACTGAGTGAACACTCCCCCAGCCTCCATCAAGCACCCAAGGTGGTAAGTAAGCACTTACCCCTGCTAGATAGAGGCAGAGTGCAGTGGCCTGGCTGAGCAGAAATAGATTTCCTTGTGATTCAGGCAGGTGCAAACCTTTGGAGTATCTGTTCACTACAAGCAACTGCCGGGCTATCAGTGACTGGGTGTGACAGAGGTGCAAGGTGGGGAAGGAGGCATCAACCTTCCCAGACTGATCAATCTGCTGGGGGGGGGGGTCCTCCTGACTCCATGGAGCAGCAGAGCAAGCCATATCTCAGTAGTCACCAGACCCCTGCGGTTCAGGTGCCAGAGACCTTTTAAACTCTCCCACCTGAGCCAAGTGCTAATTGAGACAATTGATTTGGACCTTTTGAATTGAGCCAATCACCTGAGGACTATTCAGGTGGTGCCCTGGGTGTTTGGTTGTAGGAATGTTTGATTTTGCTTTTCCAATTGTTGCCTGTGGGGGGTGGGGTGATTAATTGCTGGTATTTCTCCACAGCTGAGACTTCAACCCAGAATAACTATTTCACTAGGGTTGAACAGAGACCAGCTGAAAACAAGACAGAATCACTTAGCCCCACCACACCAAACAGGTCCTCAGTTTCTCAGACCATAGCACTGTATGGGTCCTTGACAAAGTTCCAGAGGAAAAATCAAAAGGTGTAAAACAATCATGGGGCAGAATCAGCGAAAAAACTCTTGTAACATGAATAACCAGAATAGATCAACTGCACCCCCCACCCCCAAGGAAAGATACGGCAGATGAAAGTGAAAATCCCATTCATAAGCAGCTGGCCAAGATGTCAGAAATTGAATTCAGAATTTGGATCACAAACAAGATTAATAGAATGGAGGAAAATTTGGAATTACAAATTCGAGGAGCAATTCTAAAGTCAGAATTAGAAATTCGAGGAAAAACTCAAAAGTTGTCTCAAGAATTTAATGAATTTAAAGACAAAACCACCAAAGATTTCGATGCACTGAAGCAAGAATTTGCATCCTTCAAAGATCTAAAAAATACAGTAGAATCCCTCAGTAACAGAGTGGAGCAAGCAAAAGAAAGGATTTCTGACATTGAGACAAAGCCTTTGAACGCTCCCAAACACTCAAAGAGGAAGAGAAATGGAGAGCAAAAACGGATCATTCTCTCAGACAGCTCTGGGATAATTCGAAGAAGGCTAATATCAGCCTCATTGGAATCCCTGAAAGTGATGAAGTGGCCTCGCAAGGCATAGAGGCCCTTCTCCATGAAATTATGAAAGATAATTTTCCAGACATGCCAAGAGATTCTGAAATTCAGATAGCAGACAGTTTTAGAACCCCAGCACGACTCAATTTCAATAAGACATCCCCCAGGCATATCATAATTAACTTCACTAAAGTTAATATGAGGGAGAAAATTCCGAAAGCAGCCAGATGTAAGAAATCCATTACCTACAAAGGGAAGAATATAAGAAGGACTGCAGATCTCTCTGCTGAAACTTTTCAAGCCAGAAGAGGGTGGTCATCAACTTTTATTCTCCTAAAGCAAAATAACTTTCAACCCCGGATCCTGTATCCAGCTAAACTGAGTTTCATTTATGATGGAGAAATTAAATACTTTAATGACATTCATATGTTGAAGAAATTTGCCATAAACAAAACAACTCTTCAGAGATTCTCAGACCTATCCTCCATAATGACCAGCCCAATCCTCTACCACAAAAGTAAACTCACTCAGAAACTTTTCATCAAACTCCAACTTCCACAGTGGTGAAAGGATTAAAAATGTCCACTGGACTTACAAAAAACTCGATACCCAAAATTTTACCAGACTTATCAATATTCTCCATTAATGTGAACAGCTTAAACTGTCCTCTAAAGAGGCACAGGTAAGCTGACTGGATACAAAAACTCAGGCCAGATATTTGCTGCATACAAGAGTCACATATTACCTTAAAAGATAAATATAGACTCAGGGTGAAAAGATGGTCATCCATATTTCAGGCAAATGGTAATCAGAAAAAAGCAGGTGTTGCAATTCTATTTGTAGATACAATAGGCTTCAAACCAACAAAAGTAAGGAAGGATAAGAAGGTTCACTTCATATTTGTTAAGGGTAACACTCAATATGATGAGATTTCAATTACTAATATCTACGCACCTCAATTTATATGAGAAACTCTAACAGGCATGAACAACTTGATTTCCACCAGCTCCATAATAGTTGAGGATTTCTACACTCCTTTGGCAGTGTTGGATTGATCCTCTAATAAGAAGCTGAGCAAAGAAATTTTAGATTTAAACCTAACCATTCAACATTTGGATTTAGCAGACATCTAGAGAACATTTCATCCCAACAAAACTGAATACACATACTTCTCATCAGTCCGTGGAACTTACTCCAAAATCGATCACATCTTAGGTCACAAGGCTAACCTCAGTAAATTTAAAGGAATAGAAATTATTCCTTGCATCTTCTCGGACCATCATGGAATAAAAGTTGAACTCAGTAACAACAGGAATCTGCATACTCATAAAAAAACATGGAAGTTAAATAACCTTATGCTGAATGATAGCTGGGTCAGAGATGAGATTAAGAAGGAAATTGCCAAATTTTTGGAACAAAACCACAATGAAGACATGAATTATCAGAACCTCTGGGACACCTCAAAGGCATTGCGAAGAGGGAAATTTATAGCACTGCAAGCCTTCCTCAAGAGAATGGAAAGAGAGGAAGTTAAAAACTTAATGGGACATCTCAAGCAACTGGAAAAGGAAGAACATTCCAACCCCAAACCCACGAGAAGAAAAGAAATAACCAAAATTAGAGCAGAATTGAATGAAATCGAAAACAAATGGATTATACAACAGATCAATAAATCAAAAAGTTGTTTTTTGAAAAGGTCAATAAAATAGATGAACCATTGGCTAACCTAACCAGGAAATAAAGAGTAAAATCTCTAATCCCATCAATCAGAAACAACAAAGACAAAATAACAACAGACTCCTCAGAAATTAAAAAAATCCTTAATGAATATTACAAGAAAATTTATTCTCAGAAATATGAAAATCTGAAGGAAATTGACCAATACTTGGAAGCACATCACCTTCCAAGACTTAACCAGAATCAAGTGGAAATTTTGAACAGGCCCATATCAAGTTCTGAAATAGCATCAACCATACAAAATTTTCCTAAAAAAAAAAAAAAAAAAAAAAAAGCCCAGGACCAGATGGCTTCATGTCAGAATAATACCAAACATTTAAAGAGGAATTAGTACCTATATTACTCAACCTGTTCCAAAATGTAGAAAAAGAAGGACGACTACCCAACACGTTCTATGAAGCAAACATCACCCTGATCTCCAAACCAGGAAAAGACCCACAAGAAAAGAAAATTATAGACCAATATCACTAATGAATATAGATGCAAAAGTATTGAACAAGATCCTAACAAACAGAATCCAGCAACACATCAAACAAATTATACATCATGACCAAATTGGTTTTATGCCAGGGTCTCAAGGCTGTTTCAATATACGCAAGTCTATAAATATAATTCAGCACATAAACAAATTAAAAACCAAAGACCATATGATTCTCTCAATTGATGCACAAAAAGCTTTTGATAATATCCATCATCCCTTCATGATCAGAACATTTAAGAAAATTGGTATAGAAGGGACATTTCTTAAACTAATAGAGGCCATCAACAGAAACCCACATCCAATTTTGTATGGAATGGAGTTAAATTGAAATCATTTCCACTCAGATCAGGAACCAGACAGGGCTTCCCATTGTCTCCAATGCTCTTTAACATTGTAAAGGAAGGTTTAGCCACCAAAATTAGGGAAGAAAAGGCGATCAAGTGTATCCATATAGGGTCAGAAGAGATCAAACTTTTGCTCTTCACCGATGATATGATTCTATATCTGGAAAACACCAGGGATTCACTACAAAACTCTTAGAAGTGATCAAGGAATACAGCAGTGTCTCAGGTTACAAAATCAACATTCATAAATCTGTAGCCTTGTATATACCAACAATAGTCAAGCTGAAAAAACAGTTAAGGAGTCTATTCCTTTCACAGTGTGCCAAAGACAATGAAATATTTGGGAGTTTATCTAACAAAGGATGTGAAAGATCTCTATACAGAGAACTATGAAACTCTATGAAAAGAAATAGCTGAAAATGTTAACAAATGGAGAGACATACCATGCTCATGGCTGGGAAGAATCAACATTGTTAAAATATCCATACTACCCAAAGCAATATACAATTTTAATGCAATCCCTATTAAAGCTCCACTGTCATACTTTAAAGGTCTTGAAAAAATAATACTTCATTTTATATGGAATCAGAAAAAACCTCGGAATAGGCAAGACATTACTCAGAAATAAAAACAAAGCAGGAGGAATCACGCTACCAGACCTCAGACTATACTACAAATCGATAGTGATCAAAACAGCATGGTATTGGCACAAAAACAGAGAAGTTGATGTCTGGAACAGACTAGAAAACCAAGAGACGAATCCAGCTACTTACTGGTATTTGATCTTTGACAAGCCACTTAAAAACATTCAGTGGGGGAAAAGATTCCCTATTTAACAAATGTTGCTGGGTGAACTGGCTGGCAACCTGTAGAAGACTGAAACTGGACCCATACCTTTCACCATTAACTAAGATACACTCTCACTGGATTAAAGATTCAAACTTAAGACATGAAACTATAAAAATACTAGAAGAGACTGCAGGGAAAACCCTTGAAGAAATTGGTCTGGGCAAGTATTTTATGAGGAGGACCCCCCGGGGAATTGAAGCAGCTTCAAAAATACACTACTGGGACCTGATCAAACTGAAAAGCTTCTGCACAGCCAAGAAGACAGTAAGTAAAGGAAGGAAACAGCCCTCAGAATGGGAGAAGATATTTGCAGGTTATGTCTCTGACAAAGGTTTAATAACCAGAATCCAAAGACAACTCAAACGTATAAGCAAGAAAAGAACAAGCAATCCAATCACAGGCTGGGCAAGGGACTTGAAGATAAACTTCTCTGAAGAAGACAGGCGCATGGCCTACAGACATATGAAAATATGCTCATCATCTTTAATCATCAGAGAAATGCAAATCAAAACTACTTTGAGATATCATCTAACTCCAGTAAGATTAGCCCATATCACAAAATCCCAAGACCAGAGATGTTGCCGTGGATGTGGAGAAAAGGGAACACTTTTGCACTGCTGGTGGGAATGCAAATTAATACATTCCTTTTGGAAAGATGTTTGGAGAACACTTAGAGATCTGAAAATAGATCTGCCATTCAATCCTGTAATTCCTCTACTAGGCGTATACCCAGAAGACCAAAAATCACATCATAACAAAGATATTTGTACCAGAGTGTTTATTGCAATTCGTAATAGCTAAGTCATGGAAAAAGCCCAAGTGCCCATCGATCCACGAGTGGATTAATAAATTGTGGTATATGTACACCATGGAATATTATGCAGCCTTAAAGAAAGATGGAGACTTTACCTCTTTCATGTTTACATGGATGGAGGTGGAACACATTCTTCTTAGTAAAGTGTCTCAAGAATGGAAGAAAAATTATCCAATGTACTCAGCCCTACTATGAAACTAATTTATGGCTTTCACATGAAAGCTATAACCCAGTTATAACCTAAGCATATGGGAAAGAGGGAGGAGGAGGGAGGGGGGAGGTGGGCAGAGGGAGGGTAATTGGTGGGATTACACCTGCGGTGCATCTTACGAGGGTATATGTGAAACTTAGTAAATGTATAATGTAAATGTCTTAACACAATAACAAAGAAAATGCCAGGAAGGCTATGTTAACCAGTGTGATGAAAATGTGTCAAACGGTCTATAAAACCAATGTATGGTGCCCCATGTTTGCATTAATGTACACAGCTTTGATTTAAGAAAATAAATAAATAAATAAAAAGAAAATTATACTGGTTAAACAAAGGTTGAGGAATAAATTGGGAAGAGCTAAATATAGTTGTAGAAAAATAAGGGCTACTTTGAGAGTTTAGTAGAAAGAGCAACAAATACATAGAATAGGCAGTTGATGGCAGAAATGAAGAAAAGTAAATGAAGAAAAGGCATTTTTTCTTTTTTTTTTTTTTGCCAGGGCTACGTTTGAACCCGCCAACTCTGGCATACGGGACCGGCGCACTACTCCTTGAGCCACAGGCGCCGCCCAGAAAAGGCATTTTTTAAGATAGAATCATCAGGCTCTAGATTGGGTACTTAAGAATAGCATGCTAGACCTGACTCACCTTGGTTTATAAGACCTGAAAGTTCAATTTTCAAAAATTTTACGAGTTGGTTGTTAAAAATAGATATTATTAAAAATTAAATCAGATGGATTTATAATTAAATATATTACATCAAAACAATGGTAAAAAAAGTTATCACTTTCTAATTATCTTACTACATTTTGCTATCATGTATGTTCTTATGGTTATTTATGCCTATTATATTTGTATGGCAAAATACTATTTGATGGTGTCTTATTGTGTAAATCTTTCTTCTTTTTTTTTTTTTTATATTGTTGGGGATTCATTGAGGGTACAATAAGCCAGGTTACACTGATTGCAATTGTTAGGTAAAGTCCCTCTTGCAATCATGTCTTGCCCCCATAAAGTGTGACACACACCAAGGCCCCACCCACCTCCCTCCTTCCCTCTTTCTGTTTCACCCCCCATAACCATAATTGTCATTAATTGTCCTCATATCAAAATTGAGTACATAGGATTCATGCTTCTCCATTCTTGTGATGCTTTACTAAGAATAATGTCTTCCACGTCCATCCAGGTTAATACAAAGGATGTAAAGTCTCCATTTTTTTTAATAGCTGAATAGTATTCCATGGTATACATATACCACAGCTTGTTAATCCATTCCTGGGTTGGTGGGCATTTAGACTGTTTCCACATTTTGGTGATTGTAAATTGAACTGCAATAAACAGTCTAGTACAAGTGTCCTTATGATAAAAGGATTTCTTTCCTTCTGGGTAGATGCCCAGTAATGGGATTGCAGGATCAAATGGGAGGTCTAGCTTGAGTGCTTTGAGGTTTCTCCATACTTCCTTCCAGAAAGGTTGAACTAGTTTGCAGTCCCACCAGCAGTGTAAAAGTGTTCCCTTCTCTCCACATCCACGCCAGCATCTGCAGTTTTGAGATTTTGTGATGTGGGCCATTCTCACTGGGGTTAGATGATATCTCAGGGTTGTTTTGATTTGCATTTCTCTAATATATAGAGATGATGAACATTTTTTCATGTGTTTGTTAGCCATTCGTCTGTCGTCTTTAGAGAAAGTTCTATTCATGTCTCTTGCCCATTGATATAAGGGATTGTTGGCTTTTTTCATGTGGATTAATTTGAGTTCTCTATAGATCCTAGTTATCAAGCTTTTGTCTGATTGAAAATATGCAAATATCCTTTCGCATTGTGTAGGTTGTCTCTTTGCTTTGGTTATTGTCTCCTTAGCTGTACAGAAGCTTTTCAGTTTAATGAAGTCCCATTTGTTTATTTTTGTTGTTGTTGCAATTGCCATGGCAGTCTTCTTCATGAAGTCTTTCCCCAGGCCAATATCTTCCAGTGTTTTTCCTATGCTTTCTTGGAGGATTTTTATTGTTTCATGCCTTAAGTTAAAGTCCTTTCTCCATCTTGAATCAATTTTTGTGAGTGGGGGAAAGGTGTGGGTCCAGTTTCAGTCTTTTACATGTAGACGTCCAGTTCTCCCAACACCATTTATTGAATAGGGAGTCTTTCCCCCAAGGTATGTTCTTGTTTGGTTTATCAAAGATTAGGTGGTTGTAAAATGTTAGTTTCATTTCTTGGTGTTCAATTCGATTCCAAGTGTCTATGTCTCTGTTTTTGTGCCAGTACCATGCTGTCTTGAGCACTATGGCTTTGTAGTACAGACTAAAATCTGGTATGCTGATGCCCCCAGCTTTATTTTTGTTACAGAGAACTGCCTTAGCTATACAGGGTTTTTTCCGGTTCCATACAAAACGCAGAATCATTTTTTCCAAATCTTGAAAGTACGATGTTGGTACTTTGATAGGAATGGCATTGAATAGGTAGATTGCTTTGGGAAGTATAGACATTTCAACAATGTTGATTCTTCCCATCCATGAGCATGGTATGTTCTTCCATTTGTTAATATCCTCTGCTATTTCCTTTCTGCGGATTTCATAGTTTTCTTTATAGAGGTCCTTCACCTCCTTCGTTAGGTATATTCCTAGGTACTTCATTTTCTTTGTAACTATGGTGAAGGGAGTTGTGTCCTTAATTAGCTTCTCATCTTGACTGTTATTGGTGTACACAAAGGCTACTGACTTGTGGACATTGATTTTATATCCTGAAACATTACTGTATTTTTTGATGACTTCTAGGAGTCTTGTGGTTGACTCTTTGGGGTTCTCTAAGTATAAGATCATGTCATCAGCAAAGAGGGAGAGTTTGACCTCCTCTGCTCCCATTTGGGTTCCATTTATTTCCTTGTCTTGCCTAATTGTATTGGCTAGAACTCCCAGCACTACGTTGAATAGTAAAGGTGACAGAGGACAACCTTGTCTGGTTCCAGTTCTAAGAGGAAAAGCTTTCAGTTTTACTCCCTTCAGTAAAATATTGGCTGTGGGTTTGTCATAGATAGCTTCAATCAGTTTTAGAAATGTGCCACCTATGCCTATACTCTTCAGTGTTCTAATTAGAAAAGGATGCTGGATTTTATCAAATGCTTTTTCTGCATCTATTGAGAGGATCATGTGATCTTTATCTTTCAACCGAAAAATGCTCTGGTCCAGATGGCTTCATATCAGAATTCTATCAAACCTCCAAGGAAGAGCTTATTCCTGTACTGCAGAAATTATTCCAAAAAATGGAGGAAGAAGGAATCTTCCCCAACACATTCTATGAAGCAAACATCACCCTGATACCAAAACCAGGAAAAGACCCAAGCAAAAAGGAGAATTTCAGACCAATCTCATGCATGAATATAGATGCAAAAATTCTCAACAAAATCCTAGCCAATAGATTACAGCATATCATCAAAAAAGTCATACATCATGATCAAGTAGGTTTCATCCCAGGGATGTAAGGTTGGTTTAACATACGCAAGTCCATAAACGTTATCCACGGTATTAACAGAGGCAAAAATAAAGATCACATGATCCTCTCAATAGATGCAGAAAAAGCATTTGATAAAATCCAGCATCCTTTTCTAATTAGAACACTGAAGAGTATAGGCATAGGTGGCACATTTCTAAAACTGATTGAAGCTATCTATGACAAAGCCACAGCTAATATTTTACTAAATGGAGTAAAGTCAACCACAAGACTCCTAGAAGTCATCAAAAAATACAGTAATGTTTCAGGATATAAAATCAATGCCCACAAGTCAGTAGCCTTTGCATACGCCAACAACGGTGAAGATAAGAAGCTAATTAAAGACACAACTCCCTTAGAATTGGAACGAGATAAGGTTGTCCTCTGTTACCTTTACTATTCAACATAGTGCTGGAAGTTCTAGCCATTACAATTAGGCAAGACAAGGAAATAAAGGGAATCCAAATGGGAGGAGAGGAGGAGGTCAAACTCTCCCTCTTTGCTGATGACATGATCCTATACTTAGAGAATCCCAAAGACTCAACCACAAGACTCCTAGAAGTCATCAAAAAATACATCAATGTTTCAGGATATAAAATCAATGTCCACAAGTCAGTAGCCTTTGTATATGCCAATAACAGTGAAGGTAAGAAGCTAATTAAGGACACAACTCCCTTCACCATAGTTTCAAAGAAAATGAAATACCTAGGAATATACCTAACGAAGGAGGTGAAGGACCTCTATAAAGAAAATTATGAAATCCTCAGAAAGGAAATAGCAGAGGACTTTAACAAATGGAAGAACACACCGTGCTCATGGATGGGCAGAATCAACATTGTTAAAATGTCTATACTTCCCAAAGCAATCTATCTATTCAATGCCATTCCTATCAAAATACCAACATTGTACTTTCAAGATTTGGAAAAAATGATTCTGCGTTTTGTATGGAACCAGAAAAAAAAACCCTATAGCTAAGGCAGTTCTTAGTAATAAAAATAAAGCTGGGGGCATCAGCACACCAGATTTTAGTCTGTACTACAAAGCCATAGTGGTCAAGACAGCATGGTACTGGCACAAAAATAGAGACATAGACACTGGAATCGAATAGAAAACCAGGAAATGAAACAAACATCTTACAATCACCTAATCTTCGATAAACCAAACAAGAACATACCTTGGGGGAAAGACTCCCTATTCAATAAATGGTGTTGGGAGAACTGGATATCTACATGTAAAAGACTGAAACTGGACCCACACCTTTCCCCACTCACAAAAATTGATTCAAGATGGATAAAGGACTTAAATTTAAGTCATGAAACAATAAAAATCCTCAAAGAAAGCATAGGAAAAACATTTGAATTTTCAAGTATTTTTGGCCTGGGGGAAAGATATTGGCCTGGGGAAAGACTTCATGAAAATGACTGCCATGGCAATTGCAACAACAACAAAAATAAACAAATGGGACTTCATTAAATTGAAAAGTTTCTGTACACCTAAGGAGACAAAAACCAAAGCACAGAGACAACCTACACAATGGGAAAGGATATTTGCATATTTTCAATCAGACAAAAGCTTGATATCTAGGATCTATAGAGAACTCAAATTAATCCACATGAATAAAGCCAACAATCCCATGTATCAATGGGCAAGAGACATGAATAGAACTTTGTCTAAAGAAGACAGACTAATGGCTAACAAACATATGAAAAAATGTTCATCATCCCTATATATTAGAGAAATGCAAATCAAAACAACCCTGAGATATCATCTAACCCCAGTGAGAATGGCCCACATCACAAAATCTCAAAACTGCAGATGCTGGCATGGATGTGGAGAGAAGGGAACACTGTTACACTGCTGGTGGGACTGGAAACTTAGTACAACCTTTCTGGAAGGAAGTATGGAGAAACCTCAAAGCACTCAAGCTAGACCTCCCATTTGATCCTGCAATCCCATTACTGGGCATCTACCCAGAAGGAAAAAAATCCTTTTATCATAAGGACACTTGTACTAGACTGTTTATTGCAGCTCAATTTACAATCGCCAAAATGTGGAAACAGCCTAAATGCCCACCAACCCAGGAATGGATTAACAAGCTGTGGTATATGTATAGCATGGAATACTATTCAGCTATTAAAAAAAAATGGAGATTTTACATCCTTCATATTAACTTGGATGGAAGTGAAAGACATTATTCTTAGTAAAGCATCACAAGAATGGAGAAGCATGAATCCTATGTACTCAATTTTGATATGAGAACAATTAATGACAATTAGTGACAATTATGGGGGGAAGGAAAAGCAGAGAGGGGGAAAGAGGGAGGGGGGTGGGGCCTTGGTGCGTGCTACACCTTCTGTGGGCAAGACATGATTGCAAGAGGGACTTTACCTAACAAATGCAACCAGTGTAACCTGGCTTATTGTACCTTCAATGAATCCCTAACAATAAAAATAAATAAATAAATAAATTACTGTAAATGGTTTAAATACTTGGATTAAAAGATAGAATAGATTAAAACAAACTTCTCATATAAAGATATATGCAAATTAAAAGTAAGAGGATGGAAGCAGGTATGGTAATTCACACTTATAAACCCTAACACTTTGGAAGGCCAAACCAGAAGGCTCACTTGAGACTAGGAGTTTGAGACCAGCTTGAGCAAGAGTGAAACCCTCTACAAAAAATTAGAAAAATCAGCTGGACATGGTGGCACATACCTGTGGTCCCAGCTACTTGCTAGGCTGAAGGAGGAAGATTACTAAGCCCATAAGTTTGAGGTTGAAGCTGTGTCCACACCACTGCACTCTAGCCTAGGTGACAAAGTAAGAACCTGTCTAAAAAAAAAAGAAAAGAAGAAGAAGAAGATGGAAATAGTAAGAAGATGGAACATGAATCACATGAAAACAGAAATAGCTATATTAATATTAGATAAAGTGAACTTCAGATAAGATAATTTTACCAGAGATAGAAAGAGATCACATAACAACAAACGTGTCAACCCACCAAGAAGGTATATGCACCAAACAACAGAGCTGAAAAATATGGAAGCAAAAATGAATAGAACCCAAGGGGAAACAGAGAAATCCAAAATTATAACTGGAAATCTCAACACCCTGCTCTCAACAATTAACAGTAAAGCTAGGCAGAAAATCAGCAAGAATATAGCAGATATAGAAAAACTCAATACCATCTGTCAACAAATTCTAAATTATACGTGTAGAAACCTATATCAAACAGCCTACATCAAACGGCAGCAGAATGCACATTCTTTTTAAGTGTCTACAACATTGAGAGAGGCCAAAGATATGGAGGATATTCCAAAAATGGGCCATATCTTGGGCCATAAAACAAGCCCTGCTCTGCCCCAAATTTGAAAGAATTAAATTATATAGAGTAGCTGAAGCAGTGTGAAGAGTGGAATTTTTAGCACCAAATGCTAGAAAAGAGGAAAAATCCAAAATCAATAATTAAAAAAAAAAAAAAAACCAGAATAATTAGACAAGAAGAAAGAAAAAATTCAAATCAATAATCTACACTCCTACTTCAGGAATATAGACAAAAAGAGCAAAATAAACCAAAGGCAAGAAAAAGGAAGGAAATAATAAAGATAACAGGAATCCATCTTAAACAGAAAAAAAAAATAGAAAAATTAATGAAATGATAAGCTAGTTCATGGAAATGACTACTGACAAACTTGTAGCCAGAGGGACAGATAAAAAGAGAAGACACAATTTGCCAATGTAAAAAATGAATCAGAGGATATCATTACAGATCTTGTCACATCAAAATTATAATAAGGAAATACTACAAGCAACTCCACACATATACATTTGACAACTTAAAACAAATTGGCCAAATCCTTGAATAACACAAACTACCACAACTCTTTCAATATGGAATAGCTAATTTAAATATCCCTTTAACCATTAGGGAAGCTGCATGGTAATTGAAAAACTCCTCCACAAAAACCATCCTGTCCCAGATGGTTTCAGTGAAGAATTCTACCAAACGTTTAAAGAAGAGCTAATACCAGTTGTACACAATGTCTTCCAGAAAATAGAAGAGAACATTTCTCAGTTCATTTTATGAAGCTAATGTTACTCTGACAATAAAATCAAAGACAACATATAGCCCCCCACAAAAACCAAACCAAAACAAAAACCAGAGAATAATATTCCTCGTGAAAATAGATGCGAAAATCTTTATCAAGATATTGTAATGGAAGTCTTAGCCATCGCAATCAGGCAAGAGAAGGCCATCAAGAGTCTACAAATAGGGTCAGAGGAAATCAAACTTTCACTCTTCATAGATAATATGATTTTATACCTGGAAAACCCTAGGGACTCAACCACAAAACTCTTAGAAGTGATCAAGGTATACAGTAGCGTTTCAGGATACAAAATCAATGCTCACAAATCAGTAGCTTTTATATATAACAATAATAATCAAGCTGAAAATACAGTCAAGGACTATTCCCTTTACAGCTGTGCCAAAGAAGATGAAATATTTGGGAATTTATCTAACAAAGACGTGGAAGATCTCTATAAAGAGAATTATGAAATTCAGAGAAAAGAAATAGCTGAAGATGTTAACAAATGGAAAAACCTACCATGCTTATGGCTGGGAAGAATCAATATTGTTAAAATGTCCATATTACCCAAATCAATTTACAAATTTAGTGCAATCCCTATCAAAGCACCACTGTCATATTTTAAAGATCTGGAAAAAATAGTACTTCATTTTACATGGAACCAGAAAATACCTCAAATAGCCAAGACATTACTTAGAAATAAAAACAAATCAGGAGGAATCATGCTACAAGACTTCAAACTATACTATAAATCTACAGTGATCAAAACAGCATGGTATTGGCACAAAAATAGAGAGGAAGATGTATGGAACAAAATTGAGAACCAAGAGATGAACTCAGACACTTATCATCATTTGATCTTTGTTAAGCCCATCATAAATATAAATTGGGGTAAAGATTCCGTATTTAACAAATGGTGCTGGGTGAACTGGCTGGCGACCTGTAGAAGACTGAAACTGAACCCACACCTTTCACCATTAACAAAGATTGACTCTCACTGGATAAAATATTTAAACTTAAGACATGAAACTGTAAAGATTCTTGGAGAGAGTGCAGGAGAAACACTTGAAGAAATTGGCCTGGGAAAATACTTTATGAGGAGGACCCCCGGGGCAATTGAAGCAACATCAAAAATACATTGGTGGGATCTGATAAAACTAAAAAGCTTTTGTATAGCCAAGAACACAGTAAGTAAAGCAAGCAGACAGCTCTCAGAATGGGAGAGGATATTTGCAGGTTATGCTTCTGATAAAGATTTGATAACCAGAATCCAGAGAACTCAAACTTATTAATAAGAAAAGAACAAGGAATCCCATTTCATTGTGGGCAAGGGACTTGAACAGAAGCTTCTCTGAAGAAAATAGACACATGGCCTACAGAAACATGAAAAAATGCTCATCATTTTTAATCATCAGAGAAATGCAAATCAAAACCACTTGGAGATATCATCTAACTCCAGTAAGAGTGGCTCACATAACAAAATCCCCAAACTACAGATGTTGGCGTGGATGTGGAGAAAAGGGAACACTTCTGCACTGCTGGTGGGAGTGCAAGCATATGTCCCTTTTGGAAAGAAGTATGGAGAATACTCAGGGATCTAAAAGTAGACCTGCCATTTGATCCTGCAGTTCCTGTACTAGGTGTATATCCAAAAGACCAAAAATCACTTTATAACAAAGATATATGCACCAGATTCTTCATTGCAGCTCAATTCATAATAACCACATCATGAAAGAAGCCCAAGTGCCCATTGATCCATGTATGGACTAATAAATTGTGGTATATGTATACCATGGAATATCATGCAGCCTTAAAAAAGATGGAGACTTTACCTCTTTTACGTTTACATGGATGGAGCTGGAACACATCCTACTTAGTAAAGTATCTCAAGAATGGAAGGAAAAATATCCAAGGTACTCAGTACTATTATGAAACCAATTTACAATCACTCACACTTTCATATGAAGAATGTATCACAACTATGGCCCAAGATGAAGGAGGGAGAAGGGGGAGGGGATGGGGAAAGTCAGATAGAGGGAGGATAAATGGTGGGATCACAGCTATGGTGCATAATGCAGGGTTACATGTCAGATCTATTAGTGTAGAGTATAAATGTCTTAATGCAATAATTAAGTAAACGAGATGAGTTATATATTAACCAGTGTGATGTAAGCGTTTCTAATTCTATATGAAATCAGCACATTGTACCCCAAAAATGCATTAATGTATACATGATCTATGTGTTTATGATTTAATAAAAAAAATAGCAGATAGAATTCAGTAATATATAAAAAGAATTACACAATGTGACCAAGTAGGAATTATTTCAGGAATGCAGAACTGATTAAATATTTGAAAAACCCATGTAATCCACCATATTAACAGGCTAAGGAAGAAAATTTACACAATCACATCAATCAATATGCATTTGACAAAATCAACAGCCATTTAGTTTCTTTTTTTTTTTTTTTTGTAGAGACAGAGTCTCACTTTATGGCCCTTGGTAGAGTGCCATGGCCTCACACAGCTCACAGCAACCTCCAACTCCTGGGCTTAAGCGATTCTCTTGTCTCAGCCTCCCAAGTAGCTGGGACTACAGGCGCCTGCCACAACGCCCGGCTATTTTTTGGTTGCAGTTTGGCGGGGGCCGGGTTTGAACCCGCCACCCTCGGTATATGGGGCCGGCGCCTTACCGACTGAGCCACAGGCGCCACCCGCCATTTAGTTTCTTAAAAAGCTAAATATGTAACTACCATATGGCTCATTCATGGTAAAAACGCTCAGAAAAAATGAAGTAGGGTGGATCTTCCTCAACTTCATAAAGAGCGCCTACAAAAAAACATGAAGTCTAGCATCCTTATAGTTCATACTAACCTCTTTGCCCTAGGCCAGGAAGAAGCCAGGGGTATCTGCTATCCCCACGTCTACTCAGCATTGTACTGGAACTTCTTCTTCTTTTTTTTTTTTTTTTGTAGAGACAGAGTCTCACCGTACCGCCCTCGGGTAGACTGCTGTGGCATCACACGGCTCACAGCAACCTCTAACTCTTGGGCTTACGCGATTCTCCTGCCTCAGCTTCCCGAGCAGCTGGGACTACAGGCACCCGCCACAATGCCCGGCTATTTTTTTGTTGCAGTTTGGCCAGGGCTGGGTTTGAACCCGCCACCCTCGGCATATGGGGCTGGCACCCTACTCACTGAGCCACAGGCGCCGCCCTGTACTGGAACTTCTAGTCAGGGTCATCACCCATCTAACTTTTGACAAAGGTACAAAATCAATAGGGGTGGGGAAGATAGCCTTTTAAATAAATAGTGCTGGGACAAATGAACATCTGTAGATAAAAAAAATGAGCCTTGCTCCAAAATTCACAATTTATATAAAAATTAACTGAAAAATGATTAAAGACTTAAGTGCAAAACTAAAAACTTTTAGGAAAAAAAACATAGGAGAAATCTTTGGGATCTAGGACAGAGAAAAAAGGTTTTGCACTTGACACCAAAAGTATGATTCATAAAAAGAAAAAGATAAATTGCACTTTATCTAAATGAGGAATGTTTAAGAGAAAAACCTGTTAAGGAGATGAAAAGACAAGCTACAGCCTTGGAAAATATTTGCATGCAAGCCACATATCTGACAAGGAACTTGCATTTAGCATGTATAAAGAACTCTCAAAACCCAATGGAATAAACAAAAATGAAAACAAAAACCCACCAAACAATCCAATTACAACACCAGTGAAAGACATGAAGAGACATTTCACCAAAGAGCCTATACAGATGGCACATAAACACACAACGAAATGTCCAACGTCATTAGCCATTAGGGAAATGCAAATTAAAACCATAATGAAACACCACTATCTATGTATTGGAATGGCATCAATAAAGCATGATGACAACACCACATGCTGGTGAGGATGTGAAGAAACTGGACCACTCATAGTTGCTGGTGGGAATGTAAAATAGTAAAGTCACTCTGGAAAAGCTTGGCAGTTTCTTTAAAACACCAAATATGTAACTACCATATGACTCAGCAGTTGCACTTTGACATTTATTCCAGTGAAATGAAGATGTAGGTTCAGACAAAACCCTGCACGCAGATGTTTATAGCAGCTTCATTTATAATAAACACAAACTGGAAACAACCTATATGTCCTTTAATGAGCAAATGATTAAACAAACTGTGGTCCATTGATACCATGGAATACTACTCAGCAATGGAAGAGAAAGAACTCTTGATTCACACAACAACCTGGATGAAAAATTAGGAGGATGAAAAGGCCAGTCTTGAAGGCTATGTACTGTCTGAGTTCACTTACATTGCATTCCTGAAATGATAAAGATTATGGAAGTGGAGAACAGATGAAGAGTTGCCTGATTGAGCTCTGACTGGTAAGGTTGGATATATATTCTCCTTTATTTCTGGGCCCCCTTGCAGTTATACAGGGCCATGTGATAATTATGGTCAATGAGCTGTGAGAATAAGTGATGTTTGTCATTTGTGGTCTGGTGCATTTAAGAGTTCACGTGCGACTTTTCAGCTACTCTCTTTCTGTGTCAACCTTGGTGCCATACCGATACGGTGGTGTCGTGAGAAGGACACTGCTAGATTGCATTAATAAGTACATGAGACAAAGATGCCTGGAGCCACTCAACCCACAGTGGCCTTTTCCTAAGCAAGAGATAAATTTTTATTTATTTTTTATTTTATTTCTTATAGTTTCAGGTTAATCAAGGGTACAAAGAATTAGGTTACAATGTTTGCATTTGTTAGGTAAAATCCCACTTATAATTGTGCTCTGCGGGCTTGGTGCCTGTAGCTCAGTGAGTAGGGTGCCAGTCACATACACTGAAGGTGGTGGGTTGGAGCCTGGCTGAGGCCTCCTAGACAAGGACAACTGAAACCAAAAAATGGCCAGGCATTGTGGCGGGTGCCTGTGGTCCCAGCTACTTAGGAGGCTGAGGCAAGAGAATCACTTGAGCCCAAGAGTTTGAGGTTGCTGTGAGCTGTGACACTACAGTATTCTACAGAGGGTGACATGGTGAGACTCTGTTTCAAAAGAAAACAAAAATTGTGCCCTGCCCCCAAGAGGTGTGCAACACACTCTAACATTGTGCCCATTAAGTGGGAACACATCCATCTCCTCTCCCTGCTCCCTCATACACTGACCCCCACTTTGAATTGATTTGAATTTTTCTCTTATGTGGGTAATAGATTGTCTACTGGCTTCATATTAGACTTGAGTACATTGGATTCTTGCTTCTGATGCAGACTTTACATCTTTTGTATTAAACTGGACTGAGTTGGATAAATTTTTATTTTATGAGGACATTGAGAGTTCAAGATTGTGTTTTTACCACACCACAGTCTAGACCAGAATGACCAATACAGAAACTAGTCCTAGAGATAAGTACCATAGGATCAAATCCCTAAAATATGTGGCATCACCTTGATGATTTTGTGAAAGGAGAAAGTGAACTGGATTGTTCGTTGCTTGGGGGTGGAGGATACAGCTGAAGGAACAATTAAATCTGCTCTCAAGAAAGAATGGGAAGCTGAGCTGGGACATTGGAAGAAGAAGCCCAACATGTTTTAAAATTAGTAAGAGTGAGAGAAGAGAATCGTAAGCTACCCAGACAGCTAATCAATACTTGATTTCATATTCCCTCCACAATGTTGCATTGGAAATAGAAAGTCTAAATGTGATTCTTTAGACATAGCCTCAGAAACTAAGCTTGAAGGAGGATGAGCTTCTACTCAGACGTAAATCTGATTCCATACATATTAAACTGAAAAAGTAGAGGGAGTTATTTAAATAAGTCAATGTTACCACAGAGGAATCTTGTCTTAAAGTAAAGATTTTTTTTTTTTTTTTTTGAGACAGAGTCTCACTATGTCACCCTTGGTAGAGTGCTGTGGCATCACAGCTCACAGCAACCTCAAACTCCTGGGCTCAAGTGATTCTCTTGCCTTAGTCTCCCAAGCAGCTAAGACCACAGGCACTCACCACAACACCTGGCCATCTTCTCATTGCAGTTGTCATTGTTGGTTAGCTGGCCCAGTTTGGGCTCCAACCCAACCTCAGTGCATGTGGCTGGTGCCTCAACCACTGTGTTACAGGCATTGAGCCTAAAGTAAAGATTTTTTAAAAAAAATTATACATGTTCAATAAAAAGAAAAGAAATAACACATTTTAGTACAGAGGAAAGAGTGGTACACGGGAGAGAGGCAGACATATCCTAGTGTTCAGAAGGGAAAATAACAAGCTCGAGATGGTCTAGAAAAAAAAAATTGATGTCAATCATTAGTAAAATTTCAAATGGGTTATTCAATAAAAGACATGAGGGCTCTTACCAGATTTGAGATGATACAAAATTAAAGGATAGTCAGTATTTTGGACGAATGAGGCAAAATTTTAAATTACTGCTAGAGAAAATCATTGACAGAAAGCAGATTTATAAGCTAAAAATTAAAAGATAACAAATATAAATCTTTCTGGATGACCCTTTCCTCCAATAAATTAAGAACAAAATAAAAGCTGTTTAACATTTTCTCATATGAAAACTTTAAAATTTTATCCATCTCATATTAAACAAGCCCCAGAATATTTTATTGTGAATTAACATGTATTTAAAGCACCCTGGACAGAATTAGAATTACTGTCCATGGTGGCGATCATAATAGTCTCTTGCTATACAGACTGTGCTCAAAGACATACATCCAAACGTGGGATATTGGCAAGCTGAGAGTAAATTTCGATTCTAAGCAAGGAAAAAGAGAACTTTCTAATAACTGTTACTCCCTAATAACTTAGTTGGTAAGTATTTTATTCCTTAGGGGAGGACCAATCTCCTCCGATCTTAAAGCAATATAAACAAAGATGTAAACAAAGCTACCCTACTTAAATCAACCTACTTGCATCTTTAACCTCACTCTTTGGCTTTGCTTCTGGATGAAATGACGTGAGCATGCAGAGTGTAATCTAAGGCCAAACTTCTCTTTGTTCTCTGGGTCCCATATTCTGTCAGTGATGCTGGTTCTGCAGTTATGCTTTTTCTTTCCTTCACCATTATTTGCTTCCTTTCCTTTGGTTTCAGTTTATTCCTATCAACAAACAAACATGGTCCAATGTCAACCTTCTTAATCCACAACCTTTTCCCCCATATTCCACTTTACAAACAACTCTATGGCTGTACTCTCTTCAAAGGAAAACTTCTTAAAAGTTACTTATGGTCACCCTCTCTTTTATCTCTTTTTTTTACACCCATGCACATTGGGCTCTTGCCGGGGTGACCATGACCTTTGCATGGAAAAATTCAATATCATTTCCATCCTCTTCTTACTCGACTTCTCAAGAAGCATTTGAAAAGGTGCCTCCTTCCTTCCTTCTTGAAGCATTCTTTGCCCTTGGTGTTATTGTTTTAAAGCTATATTCATCCCATTTTCTGTATACTGTACCGACTTCTTGTCAGACTGTTTCATTTGTTCCTCCTCCTCAGTTCATTTAGTCTCTAATTGTAGAAATGCTCCCTGGCTCGGTCCTAGACTTCAACTCTCTTCTATCTTCACTCCCTCCTGCATGATCCAAGTTCTAGGCATTAATTATAATCAATATGTCTAATGATGCCCAAATTTACATCTCTAGCCCTGCCTCCTCCTCTAAACTCTTTTTAGACAGCTAACCTAAATCTCAAACTTAGCATGAGTAGTTTGGACTCTTTCCCTTTGTGAATCTCTTCCTGCCTTGGTTGTTTCCATTTTGGCAGGTGGTACCTTCTTCCCTCTACTTGATGAAGTCAAGGTGTGATGCTTGATTCCTCCCTTCATCCCAGGCCTCATCACCAACCACTAACAAATGCTCTCAGCTTTTCCTCAAAATACATCCTAATGAATTCTAGTTCTTTCTAATTTTTCAGCAAACATGCTCATTCTAGTCTGGGTAAGAGTTTCCCTGACTGTCCAATTAGCTCTCTAGCTTACTGACAATCCCCTATCCAAACAGTGGTTGGAGTGATATTCCAAAAAGCACTCGGGAATTTCTCTACCACATTTAGAAAGAACAATCCAGGCTTGGCGCTTGTAGCTCAAGTGGCTAAGGAGCCAGCCACATACACCAGAGCTGGCGGGTTCAAATTCTGCCTGGGCCTGACAAACAACAATGACAACTACAATCAAAAGAAGTAGCCAGGCGATGTGGCAGGCACCTGTAGTCCCAGCTAATTGGGAGGCTGAGGCAAGAGAATCGCTTAAGCCCAGGAGTTGGAGGTTGCTGTGAGCTGTGTTGGCACTGAACTCTACCCAGGGTGACAGCTTGAGGCTCTGTTCCCTCCCCCTCACACAAAAAAATCCATATTTCTTACCCTGAAATGAAAGTTTCTATGTTAATGGGCCAAAATAAACTGACTGGAGGCAGCTACTTCTGCCTTGTCTCACTGTGGTCCAGCTTCCTTGGCCATCTTTCTGAACCCTCCCCCTAACATGCCCAACACTATCCTTGCTTACGGTCTTGGCACTTATTCCCTCTTCTCAGGTTTATTGGACCTTTTCCTTCATGTTGCAGCTCAACCTTGCCTCAGTGAGGTTTTTTCTGGCCACAATCTAAAATACCCTTCTCCCCATTCAAGCTCCAAGTCACATGTCATACTTACCTTTCAGTGTACAACATGACATTGTACAGATTCAGACAGTTATTGTGTTGTCTTTTTTTTTTGAGACAGGTTCTCATCTTGTCGCCCTCAGTAGAGTGCTGTGGCGTCACAGCTCACAGCTACCTCAAACTCTGGGCTTAAGTGATTCTCTTGTCTCAGCCTCCCAAGTAGCTGGGACTACAGTTGCCCACCACAATGCCCAGCAATTTTTTTGTTGTTGTTGTTGCAGTTGTCATTGTTGTTTAGCTGGCCTGGCCTGGTTCAAACCCACCATACCTGGTACCCTAAACACTGCACCCTAAACACTGAGTTACAGGCATCAAGCTGTGTTATGTTGTCTTTACAACACTTTCAGCATTTGAAATTTTCTTAAAAAATACATGTGTCCAGCTTACTTCCTCTTTTCCAAAATCATTAAGGTTTCCACGCAATCAATAGGAAAAGTCCAGGCTGTTAGACCGTTATCTAAGACCTCCCTGGTCTGGCCTATGTGACTTTTACTTTTCTCCTGCCTATATTTGTTTATTGCCCATGATTCCATCCTATGACTTCATGCATTCCCCCCATAGCCTCCCTGCTAGGTACGTAGAGACATTTGCCTTCCCCTTATCTGCCAAGTGACATATCCTCTTTTCAAGACTCAGCTCAAATGCCATTTCTTTGAGACTTCCTTGATTCCCTCAGGAAGAGTCATTTGCTCTTCACCCTGGGCTCACGTAGCCTTTGATGTGTCTCTGATATTGCTCTGCTCCTTATCCATCTGCCTCAATGCATTGTAACTCCTAAAGAGTGGGAAATCTCCTTGAATACAGGAGATCCTCAAATTAATATTGCTTCCTTACAATGTTGATGGGGAAAAAAAAGTGATTCCCAGCTGGGGCCCCTGTCTGGTGGAAACTGCCCACCACATCTATGTGTGTTTTCTCCAGGAACTCTGGTTTCTTCCCACATTCCCAAGCTGTGCATGTGAGCTGAATTGGCCTCTCTGCTGCCCCTGTCTGAGTGAGTATTGGTGTGTGTTTGAGTCTGTCCTGCTATGGAATGGTGTCCTTTCCAAGGTGGATTCCCAGCTGCTGGGATAGGCTGAGCTGAGCTGCTGGGATAGGCTCTGGCCCTCTATAACCCTAGATTGGAATATGTGTGTGGGAAAATAAATGAATACAACTGAATGTCAAACATTCATCAAGTTTATAATCACATAAATGCATAACAGAAATGTATTCAGTTTCTATTACCCTGGGTAGAGTGCAGTGGTGTCATACTTCACAGCAATCTCAAAGTTTTGGGCTCATGTGATTCTCTTGCCTCAGCCTCCCAAATAGCTGGGATTACAAGTGGCTACCACAACACCCAGCTAATTTTTCTATTTTTAGTAGAGATGGGGTCTTGCTCTTGCTCAGGATGGTATCGAACTCCTGTGCTCAAGCAATCCACCCACTTCTTCCTCCCAGAGTGCTGAGATTACAGATGTGAGCCACCATGCCCAGCCAAAAAATGCAGTTTCTAAAAACCTATGATGATGTTAAATGAGGACTTACTCTATTGTCACCATTCACTTTGATTTTTTTTTTTTTTTACATAAAATAAGTTGTGCACAAGTTTTCTTTTATTTAGGTGACACACGCTTTCAATATCTTCTCTAGCCTAGTGAATCCGGTTTCTGTCCTTTGGGTAAGTTCTGGTTTGCCCAACTTTCATGTTGAAGTATGAGGCCCAGAAAACAGTTGGCCAATTAAGTCATAAGAGATTCATATCTCTATCTCTAGGCTTGGTTTCTGGCACATTGTAGCAGCTCATTGCACCATAATGAACACAATACTATAGTCTGTGTAGATCGCTAACCACATTGGAGGAGGATTACTGTTTCACCTTTCTTCTGAATTCCTCTATACAATTAGTGAAGCCTGGTCATATATCACATAAATATTTCAATAATGTAAAGCAAGAGATTATAAAATTTTTAATTATGACAAATTTTTAATTAGCAGTTAGTAATCAACAAATGCCTATTCAGCACCTACTATGTGCTACACACTCTAATAAGCATTCAGGTGACAAAACAGATTGCATAGTCAGGCTAGGCTAAACTGCACTGTGGTGACGAATCTCACATTTCAAAGGTTAACAACATCTAAGTTTATCTCTTATTCTTGTCACAGACCATTTGGGTATGGCATGGACAGGCCTTCCTGAGCTGATTCAAGGATCATGACTTGTTCCATCTGTTGGGTCTGACATCCTCCAAGGATTCCACTGGATCTCCTGAATCCAGCCAGTTGACAAGTGAAGAGAAGTAAAGCTAAGGATCCCACAAGAGACAGAAGTAGTTGATATAATTTCTGACCTTATTTTTCCTTTTCATACAGGGGCTGGCTCTGTTGCCCAGGCTAGAGTACAGTGACACTATCACAGTTCACTGCGCCCTCAAACTCCTGACCTCAAGTGATCCTCCTGCCTCAGCCTCTCAAACTGCTTGCATTACAGGCATGAGCCATTGTGCCTTACTCAGATCACATTTCATTGGCCAAAACTAGTTGAATAGTTCCAAGCTAACTGCAAAGGAAGTGTGTGTCCAAGGAGAAGAAATAAGATTGGGTGAGGATAATTTCTAACTCATGACTTGCTGGAAATCCCAATCTATGTTAAGATGCTTCCATCTGACTTGTCTATTCAACATGACACAATTTGGATCACTAAGTAGTTTTTCTTTTCCTACTTAATATTTGCCAAAGTAATTAATGATGTGGTTAAAAAAAAAAATTCAAGAAAGACCTTAATACTGCTAAAGAAAAACATTTAAATCAGAGTTAGATACAGGTGACAGCCAATGCTTAGAATCTAGACTACTATGTTGTTTGACAGAATATAAGCTAAGAATTATATTACATTAATAAATGGTTGAAAGAAAGTCCAAAGAATATTTCACCATGCATGAAAATTCTACAAAATCCATAAACTTTTATTGGAATACTACCATATCCATTCATTGATGTAGTGTTGTCTATGGCTACTTTTGCACTACGACAGGACTAATTTTTATCAACATGTAGTGAATAGTTGTGACAGAGACTGTATATTCTACAAAGCCTAAAATATTTACTAACTGGAATTTTATAACAAGTTTGCCAGTCCTTGTGTAAAGCATTTGCATTTGAGGAGCATACGTTTTAGTGTTGATAATTCAATAACCCAATTACAAATGACTCTCATATTTACATTCATTTTATTAGGGTGGGTCTCAGAAAACAACCGGATATGAAGACGAAAAGGGAAGAATTCACCTGATAGACAAAGGTGGGAATGAAAGTGCACTTTACCTTAGGCAAACAGAATTATTTAACTGTAGATTATCAGAAGAAATAAAGGTAATAGAGCCTTTCTCCTGTGTTAAAACGATGCTTCTGTGCTCAGGTTATTTATTCAGGAACTTACAACCAGGTATTCCTCACTGCCCAAGGTAAGATCTCTTATACATTCGATGCTCCAGCTCCTGTCTCTTGGAATTTTGGGGCACAGAAACATGGTACTGGAGGTCATAAGTCAGGGCTCTACCATTTATGGGGACAGATGACTCATTGTCAGACACAAAAAGCGCTAGTGAACTACAACTGTCCCAACCAACAAAGTAGGTTTCTGATAAACATTTAGTAGACACGTTAGTTTAACCATACAGCATAAGCCTGTAATTCAGAATTCATGAGTCTTACACTGATAATATTTAATAGACTGTCTGAAGTATTTGAGTGAGAATGAAAATCAACAAAGCCACACTGACTTATTTTCGAGGAAGTGCCAAATATGAGATGAAGCTGGATGCATCATTACAACCCAGGGGAAATTGCAACCTGATCTATGATGAATTACACCCTTTGAACTCTACTGTGGAATGTCAACAAATGCTGACTGTGAGTGTGAAATTTTTTTTTTCATTCATAGTGGCCTATTTTTTAACAATAAATATATTTTTATTGAATAAGTAGATTGATAAATTATTTCAGGGACCCAAGACCAAAATGGTAAAACTAAATTTTCCTAAACAAAGAACAATTTGTTTTTTCTTTTTTTCTTTTTTTTATTGTTGGGGATTCACTGAGGGTACAACAAGCCAGGTTATAGTGGCCTATTTTTATGAGTTAAAATTGCCTTGTTGGAATCAACTAAACACCATTGTTTAATTTTTAATGGAAGTAGTAAAAATAACAGCCTTTTGCTCATTTCCTATATTATTCCTTGCCTTCAATTACTATTGTGAAGTCATTTCTGAATAGAACCCTTATTCAGTTTTATGGCAAGTTCGTCTAGTCTAGAGAATGAGACCAATACCTTGGATCAGGAATCAGGAAACTTGAGTTAAATTCATATTTCTCCTTCTACATTAAGTAAATCTCTACATCTACTTTTAAATCTCACATAACCTAGAATCAATTTTTCCTGACTCAGATGAGTGACACGTTTTCCCAGTTTGTTTTTGTTTTTGAATGGGGATCTGTAATAGGTAAGAGATAGAATGGATTTTGAATTCAATAGAATGTCCTACATTTAGATCTCTTAGGGCAAAAAAAATTTGCATTTGCTGAAGTTTCTGTTGAGGAAACATATTTATAGATGGTCAGGGTTTATTTTTCACCTTTACATATAAAGTATTTTTTTTTTTGTAGAGACAGAGTCTCACTTTTTGGCCCTTGGTAGAGTGCCATGGCATCACACAGCTCACAGCAACCTCCAACTCCTGGGCTTCAGCAATTCTCTTGCCTCAGCCTCCCGAGTAGCTGGGACTACAGGTGCCCACCACAACGCCCAGCTATTTTTTGGTTGCAGTTCAGCCAGGGCTGGGTTTGAACCCGCCACCCTTGGTATATGGGGCTGGCGCCTTACCGACTGAGCCACAGGCGCTGCCCCCATATAAAGTATTTTTTAATTATGAAAATATAAGAAATTTTTAGGGAAAACGGTCACATTTATTACTTGTTGCCTATAATGGACAAATCTGTCCAAATAAAATCTCACATTACTAAAGTTTGGAAACTTACTGTGCTTTTAGGGTTTTTATTTTAACCCTAGTGCTGATTCATTTTAAAATTTATTTTACTTCCCAATTATCTACTGCTTCTCAATAACATATGCACCATTCCAACTATTATTAAATTTAAACACAAGTGGATCATTCTGATTTTTATCAACATGTAGTTGTATTTGGGCCACATATTTGTGTGATAGGAGAGTTAATGGATTTGACGTATTAGTTGTGAGAAATGAATGGAAGATGACAAGTTCATGAGAGCTTATGGTTATTTAAAAGAAACAACAACAAAAAAATAGCCTAAAATTTACTTAGAATGTGACCACAAAACATCTTGTACAAAATTCAAAGGTAAAATATGGGAAATGCTGGCAAATTGTTCAGAGTAGCTGAAATTATGCATTACAAATATTTGTGTGTGTGTGTGTGTGAAATAACTGACATTTTGTGAAGATCAAAATTACCACAGAAGTTTGGCCAAGTCGGCATCAAATGATTTCACACAATTATTGAACTTTTCTCTGTTGGAGATGTTCCCGGCCAAATCCTTCCTTTTTGGAAATTTCCTGGAGCTCCTTCATCTGCCACAGAATAGCATTGAAACTCTCATCTGATGACTGAAGAATACATTAATGGCTCCCTTCAGTCTTCAGCCAAGCCTTTATCCGTTACCACAGGACAAGCTCTCAGTCTCCCCCCCACCCCCACCCTTGCTCTCGATTTTTATATATTGTTTAAGCTGCTTTCTGGACTGGCTTCTCACCCATGTTGTTACCATCTCAAACTCTAGAGCAGTGCCTTTCCAATGACACCTTCACGATGATGGAAATGCTCAAAATCTGTAAGGTCCACTGTGGTAACCACCAGCTACCTGAAGATTTTGAGCACTGAAAATGCTCTTGGGCCTGAAAATTTTATTTTTGTGTTGGTTTAAATTTAAATAGTCACACGTGTCTGTATTGGGTGGTATAGCTCTAGGTGGTCTGTTAAAATTCTGTGAGTGCAGGGACCACAACAGGCCTGTTTTGGCTCGCTGTTGCATTGGCAACACCTGTGTCTGCCACACAGTAGACACTCAACTGTGTTAAACGTGTGATTGGAAGATGAATGAATGCATGAACTTGAGGATACAGGTAAAATTCAAATGGGGAAGGAAAAATGCACCATTTTCTTTTAGAATACAGTGAATTAATTTATTAAAAAAACAGATTAGCCCTTTAAGGTAGTATGTGTATTACTGGTTAATTGAACTGTGGGACACAAAGACGTAGTGATATTCTACTCCTAGTAGTTTACCTTCCGAGCTTTTGTCTCTTAAACTAAAGGCACTGTGACAAATATGTATGAAACTGTAGGGTGGGTGTGTTCATGAGGGTTGTATCATAGGCTGCTCATAAGGTGTTATCAAACAGGTTCATCAGTGGCTGGCACACACGCACTGCAAATAAATGCAAATTCCTAAGAGATCAGTTACTGCACCTGTTGCTTGCAGCTTTCTTGACATCTGCAAGTATCAAACAGATAGCAGGGAAAGTGCCAGAGAACTACCAGGTGTGGTTCTCATTCATTAGCTCATTTAGTTCAGTATTGCTACTTTCTGACTCTTGCTTCACTAATGGTAGCCTACTGTGACCAAATGTGAAACAACATAATAATAAATACAATGTGAACTCTCAGGCTGTAGGGTCCCACTTTGTTGTACGGTAGGAGAATAACCAACACAATTGTGTTTGGAGAGATAATTCATACTGCAGATGAGAATAAATGGATTAGTTCCTATGCAATAAAGTCAAACAATGTTTCTTGGGTTTTTTTGTTTTTCTAAATAAATGGCTCATGCTCAGACGCTAACCTTTTGGCAAGGGTTCTTGTAACATGAAAGGGTATTTAAAATTGAAGCTGACTTGCAGAAAAAATTAGAGGTGCACTGGATGAAAACAACTCCTCTGTTTAATGTTTCTCACTGTATAACAAATCGCCCAACCAGAACAATATGATAGATGATGATGCTAGGTTATTGAAAATCTGAATTAAAGAAAATAAATTCTTCTGACCTATTTGCTAAAACTGACTATAAGCAAATAATAATCTGAGTGGTAGTTTAGATGTAAAGAAAAAAGTTTATCGTTAGCCTTTACAAAATGCAAATAATAATAGCTATTTGTGATCAATATTTTCATGTTTAATTTTACTTAAACTATATATGCAATACATTTATAATCCCTAAAACATAATAGTAGAAAGAAAACTATAAAAACTGGGTTCCAGAACTGGGTGGCATTGGCCTAGTTCCTATAGTCGTTTTTCCTTCTAGTTTAATTATTGTGAGAATAATAATGGCAAATGTTATGATTGCTTAACAAGCTCAAGGCATTATACACATATCTCATTAGATCCTCATAACTCTGAAGTTAGTACATTGTTATTTGTATTTTACTGGTAGATAAACTGGAGCTTGCAGATACTAAATAACCACCATTAAAACTTGGCTAGAAAGGGCAAGACCTTGGCCATCTGAATCCAGAGCAGGTGCTCTCAACCCCTGTGTTGACGCTGTTGCTGAACTTCATGACGGTACAAACGTATGCTTCAGTTCTTCTCTTTTTAAATCATACTTTGAGTTACTCAAGAAAACAGTCTATTTTTAATTTTTATTTTAAACTTCCATTAAAAAAAATTCAGTTATACAAAAGTTACACAAATAGTATGGAAAATTCCCATATGTTTATATGTGGTAACATTGGTACAACCACAGTACAATGATCAAAAGCAGGAAATTAACCCTGATTCAATTTTAAATTTCAAAATTGTTAATTCTAAAGAGTTTATATTATGTAGACACTGTTATTTGATATGAGAAAATTAAACTCAAAATACATGACAATAAAACCCCCCTAGCAACTCATGTACTTATAAAGTGAAGTAATAAATAACTAAGTAGATGAAGGAGAATATCCCCCAAAACCAATTTAAAATACTATTTCCTAAACTCATGACATGCAGCTAAAGTGGTACTTAAGCTAAATGTATAGCAATAAAACTCCACTTTTAAAAGTAGAAAGATTTAAAATACATACAATAAGAATTCAAAAAAAGGACAACTGGCTTGTAATAGGCAACTTTTACTAAAATTTTACTTTATAGATGATCCATTACTTATACTAATACAAAGTATTATTAAAAAAGTTTTTCATTGAATAGAAAAAACTAATTCTTTTGTGATACTGGTATAATTTTTATACTTGAAGAAGACAAGAATAAGAAAATATTTTAAACCAATTTGTCTTTTAGACAAAAGGGAAAAATTATAAATAAAATCTTGAAAATTTAAATATACATTTATATTGCTATCATGAAAACATAGGGCTCAGTCCTGGAATGCAAAGGTCAAAAGGATCTATTGATAAAATAGACCACAAGAGAGATTAAGGAACAAAAACCAAATGGTCAAGTCAATAGATGTATCACAAACATTCAATAAAATGCAATCATGATAAAATCACCTAATGAACTAGACTTAGGTAAGTTTTATATTTATGAAAACCTAGAGCAGTGGTTCTCAACCTGTGGGTCGTGACCCACAGGAATTGGATTAAAGGGCCGCGGCATTAGGAAGGTTGAGAACCACTGACCCAGAGCAAACATTATGGCTAATCATAACATTTCAGATTCCTTAGTGAAGTCACTGCAGATACTCGTCATTATTAGAGGATTAGAAACAGAAAGAGGATTACAGAATTGGAAAGTCAGTGCTGAAACTCCCCTTACTTGCAGGTAAGATTTGTGTATTACTTTGCTAGGGCTGCCATAAAAAACTACCACAAATAAGGTTGTTTAAACAACAGAAACTTATTTTCTCATAGTTCTGGAAGCTAGCAGTCGGAGATCAAGGAGTCAGCAGGGTTGACATCCTGGGTTTGTTTTTTTCTGAGGCCTCCTTTCTTAGCTTGTGGATGGCTGTCTTCTCCCTGTGTTTCTGAGGCCTAATCTCCTCTTTTTATAAGGACATCAGTCGTTACTGGATTAGAGCTGACCCTAATAGCTTCATGTTAACTTAATTACCTCTTTGAAGACCCTATCTCCAAGAACACTCACATTTTGAGCTACTGGGTGGTTAAGATTTCAAAATATGGATTTGGGGGAGAGGCAATTCAGCCCCTAACAATTGTCTAAACACAAATCTTTGGCAAATTACTAGGGCAAATAACTATTCTCCAAAATTTCTTGATCAAAGATTAACATTCATAAATGAGAAAGTGGCTTGGCTTCTGTAGCACAGTGATCACACTGCCAGCCACATACACCGAGGCTGGCAGGTTTGAACCCAGCCTGGGCCAGCTAAACAACAAGGACAACTGCAACAAAAAATAGCTGGGCATTGTGGCAGGTGACTGTAGTCCCAGCTACTTGGGAGGCTGAGGCAAGAGCATCACTTAAGCTCAAGAATTTGAGGTTATTGTGAGCTGTGAAGCCACGACACTCTACTGAGTGAGACTCTGTCTCAAAAACAGACAAACAAACAATAAACCTGAGAAAGTATATGTATAATGCATATTAATCATGAAATATAAGTGGGCAAAACTGTAATGGTAGCAACAATATGAAGAACCAGTGTACAAATCTCATAAATTATGTGTGTGAGCATTACGTGACAGAGACTATTAATATCTGTTTGTACTTTTTGTACTTAGTTAGCAAAGCTCCCTGTATTACTGGGGTCAGCACTGGGTCTAGCTAAAAATTTCCCACCTTCCCTTGTACCTAACTAGGGATATGAGACTACGTTGTGGTCAGTAAGATGTAAGGTATTATGTAGGCCATCTGGAAAGGGTTCTTTTTTTTATTATTATTGTTTGGGATTCATTGAAGGTACAAAGAATTAAGTTACACTGACGGCAGTTGTTAGATAAAGTCCCTCTAATAATTGTGTCCCACCCCCAAAAGGTGTGTCATACACCATGACCTCCAATCCTTTCCCTCCTCCCCCTACCCCACCTCTTGTATTAGCTCATCTGCTGCCTTCATATTACAATTGAGTATATTGGAGTCTTGCTTCTCCATTCTTGTGATGCTTTACTAAGAAGAATGTGTTCCACCT
Organism: Nycticebus coucang; assembly: GCF_027406575.1. Lineage (NCBI taxonomy): Eukaryota > Metazoa > Chordata > Mammalia > Primates > Lorisidae > Nycticebus > Nycticebus coucang. The sequence continues at coordinate 27,096,627 of NC_069787.1, forward strand.
CCATCCAGGTTAATACAAAAGACGTAAAGTCTCTATCTTTTTTAGTGGCTGAATAGTATTCCATGGTATACATATACCACAGCTTGTTAATCCATTCCTAGGTTGGTGGGTGTTCCACATTTTGGCAATTTTAAACTGAGCTGTGATAAACAGTCTAGTGCAAATGTCTTTACGATAAAAGGATTTTTTTTCTTCTGAGTAGATGCTCAGTAATGGTATTGCAGTATCAAATTGGAGGTCTAATTTGAGTTCCTGAGGATTCTCCATACTTCCTTCCAAAAAAGTTGTATTAGTTTGCAGTCTCACCAGCATTGTAAAAGTGTTCCCTTCTCTCCACATCCACACCAGCATCTGCAGCTTTGAGACTTTGTGATGTGGACCATGCTCACTGGGCTTAGGTAATATCTCATGGTGGTTTTGATTTGCATTTCTCTGATGATTAGGGACCATGAGAATTTTTTCATGTTTGTTAGCTATTTGTCTTCTTTAGAGAAGGTTCTGTTCATCTCTCTTGCCCAGTGATATAAGGAATTTTGACACTTTTTGTTGATTAATTTGAGTTCTCTATAGATTCCAGTTATCAAGCTTTTGTCTGATTCAAAATATGAAAATATCTTTTCCCATTGTGTAGACTGTCTATTTGCTTTGGTTGTTATCTCCTTAGCTGTACAGAAGCTTTTCAGTTTAATTAAGTCCCATTTCTTTATTTTTATTGTTGTTGCAATTGCCACAAAAGTCTTCTTCATAAAATATTTCCCCAGGCCAATACGTTCAAGAGTTTTCCCCACACTTTCTTCAAGGACTTTTATTGCTTCATGCCTTAGATTTAAATTTTTTATTTGTCTTGAACCAATTTTTATAAATGGTGAGAGGTGTGGGTCCAGTTTCAGTCTTTTACATGTGGTTATACAGTTCACCCAACACCATTTATTGAATGTGGATTCTTCCCCCCAGTGTATGTTCTTGTTTGGTTTATCAAAGATCAGGTGGCTGTAAGATGTTAGTTTCATCTCATGGTTTTTTACTTCAGTTCCAAATGTCAATGTCTTTATTTTTGTGCCAATACCATGCTGTTTTGATCACTGTGGCTTTGTAGTATAGTCAAAAGTCTGATAGGGTGATACCCCTGGCTTTGTTGTTATTACTAAGAATTGCCTTGGCTATACAGGGTTTTTTCTGGCTCTATACAAAGCGAATAATTGTTTTTTCCAATTCTTGAAAGTATGATTATGGTATTTTAATGGGGATTGTATTGAACGTGTAGATTGCTTTGGGAAGTATAGACATTTTCACAATATGGATTCTTCCCAGCCATGGCATGATATGTTCTTCCATTTGTTAATATCTTCTGCTATTTCTTTTCCTATGGTTTCATAGTTTTCTTTGTAGAGGTCCTTCACCTCTTTTTTAGTATATGTTTCTAGGTATTTCATTTTTTTTTTTTTGAAGCTACTGTGAAAGGAATTGTGTCCTTGATTACCTTCTCATCTTGGCTGTTATTGGCATATACAAAGGGTACATATTGTGGACATTGATTTTATATCTTGAGACATTGCTATACTTTTTGATCACTTCCAGGAGTTTCGTGGTTGAGTCTTTGGGGTTCTCTAAGTATATGATCTTATCATTGGCAAAGAGCAAGAGTTTGACCTCCTCTGCCCCCATTTGGATGCCCTTTATTTCCTTCTCTTGACTGATTATATTGGCTAGAACTTCCAGTACTATGTTGAATAGTAGTGGTGATAGAGGACAAACTTGTCTGCTTCTAGCTCTACGTGCAAAATATTTCAATTTTACTCCATTCAGTATAATATTAACTGTAGGTTTGTCATAGATGGCTTCAATAAAATTCAGAAATGTGCCACCTATGCCTATATTCCTTTCTTAGAATATATACCCTTATTCTTTCATTAGAAAAGGATGCTAAATTTTATTGAATGCTTTTTCTGCATCTATTTTTGTTTGTTTGTTTGTTTGTGAGACAGTCTCAAGCTGTCACCCCAGTAGAGTGCTGTGGTCTCATAGGAATCTCAAACTTTTGGGCTTAAGCGATTCTCTTGCCTCAGTCTTCCAAGTAGCTGGGACTACAGGCGCCTGCCACAATGCCCAGCAATTTTTTTTTGGTTGTAGTTGTCATTGTTGTTTGGCAGACCTGGACTGGATTCAAACCCACCATCTCTGGTGTATGTGGCTGGTGCCCTAGCTGCTGAGCTACAGGCACCAAGCCTTTTTCTGCATCTATTGAAAGGATCATATGATCTTTGTCTTTGCTTCTGTTTGTATGGTAAATTATGTTTATGGACTTGCATATGTTAAATCAGCTTTGCATCCCTGGAATGAAACCTACTTGATTGTGATGATTTTTTAATGTGTAGTGTAATCTATTGGCCAGGATTTTATTGAGGATTTTTGTATCTGTATTGACTAATGAAATTGGTCTGAAATTCTCCTTTTTAGTTGGGTCTTTTCTTGGTTTTGGTATCAGGGTGATGTTTGCTTTGTAGAACATGCTGGGGGAAGATTCCTTTCTTCTCGATTTTTTGAAAAATTTCTGCAGTATGAGTATAAGCTCTTCTTTGAAAATTTGATAGAATTCTGGTGTGAAGCCATCTGGACCAGGGCATTTTTTTGTTGGGAGAGTTTTTCTTGTTTCTTTGATCTCAGTTCTTTAAATTGCTTTGTTCAAGAGATCTATTTCTTCTTGATTAAGTCTAGGGAGAGGGTGTGATACATTTCCACCACATTGTCAAATTTCTGGGCATAGAGTTTCTCGTAGTACTCAGAGATGATCGCTTGTATCTCTGTGACATTTGTTGTTATGTCCCCTTTATTGTTTCTGATTGAGGATATTAGAGATTTTACTTTTCTGTTTCTCGTTAATCTGGCTAAAGGTTTATCAATTTTATTTATTTTTTTCAAAAAAACAACTTTTCATTTTGTTAATTTTCTGAATGTTTTTTGTTTTCAATTTCATTAATCTATTTAATTTTGGTTATTTCTTTTCTTCTGATGTGTTTAGGATTAGATTGTTTTTCTTTTTCCAATTCCATAAGATGATTCATAAGTTTGTTGATGTGTTCCCTTTCTGTTTTTTGAATGTAGGCATCTAATGTGATAAATTTCCCTCTTAAGACTGCTTTTGTTTTATCCCACAGTTTTTGATAAATTGTAGTTATGTTTGAGAAATTTAATGATTTTCTTTTTTATTTCTTCCCGAACCCAATTATCATTCAACATAAGGCTGTTTGATTTCCATGTCTTAGTGTGGGGATGAATGATTTTGTTGGAGTTGAGTTCCTCCTTTATTGCCTGTGGTCTGAGAAGAGACAAAGTATAATTTCTATTCTTTTAATTTTGCTGAGGTTTGATTTGTGTCCTAGGATGTGGTTGATTTTGGAGTACGTACCATACATGTACCATGTATATTCTTTAGCTTTGGGATGGTTGTTCTGTATATGTCTATCAATCTCATTTTGTTTAGGGTCACATTTAAGTCCTTTGTATCTTTGCTTAGTTTCTGTTTAGAGGACATTTCCAGTTCTGTCAGAGGGGTGTTAAATTCCTGACTATTATGTGTTATGGGATATCATATTGCTCAGACCCCTCAAGATCTATTTCCTAAATATGGGAGCATTTAAGTTGGGTGCATAAATATTTAGAATTGAAATGTCTTCTTGTTGTATTGTTCCTTTGACCAGTATAAAGGGTCCATCTTTATCTTTCTTAACTTTAGTTGCTTTGAATCTGTTTGTATCTGAAAATAAGATTGCAGCCCCTTCTTTCTTGTGATTTCCATTTGCTTGAAATACTGTTTTCCATCCCTTAATCCTGAGTCTTAATTTGTCCTTTGAGGCTAGATGTGTCTCCTTGAGACAGCATACAGATGGCTTGTGCTTTTGTATCCAATCAGCCAGCCTGTATCTCTTCAGTGGTGAATTCAGTCCATTGACATTTATTGACAGAATTGATAGGTGTGGTGGAGCTGTAGTCGTCTTATTTTGTGAAAGTCCATTGTGTAATGTTATCCTTTGTGCCACTGTGGAAGCTAAGTTTTAACCTTTAGCTTCTGAGTGTTTACTTTGCAGGTGGTCCATTGTGATGGTCAGTGTTGACAATAGGTCTAAGTATTTCCTGTAGAGTTGGTCATATTGTGGCAAATTTCCTCATTGCTTGTATATGTGCAAAAGATTTGATTTCTCCATCAATTTTGAAGCTTAGTTTAGCAGGATACAGAATTCTGGACTGGCAATTGTTTTGTGTAAGAATGTTGAAGGTGGATGATCATGCTTTTTTGGCTTGGAATGTTTCAGTTGAAAATTCTGTTGTTATCCTAATGACAGAGGCAGAGCTATTAGGATAACAACAGACTTGTAAACAATTCTACAGAATTTTTTCTTTCATCTTGACTTTGGACAGGTTCATTACAATGTGTTTTGGAAAGACTCTGAGTTGGGGTGACTCAGGGTTCAATATCCATCTGAAAGGAGTATGTCAGGATCCTTAGTAAACATGGGAAGTTTTCATTTATGATAGTCTCCAGTAGGGCTTCCATTCCTTTGGGACAATCTTTTTCCCCTTCAGGAATCCCTATTATTCATATATTTGAAGCTTCATGGAGTCTCATAGTTCTCTGAGCACCTGTTTTGTGTTCTCTCTCTTCTTTTTTGCCTCTTTAACTACCTGGGTTAACTTGAAAACTGTATCCTCTAGCTCTGAGGTTCCTTCTTCTCCATGGTCTAACCTATTTTTGAGACTTTCTACTGCATCTTTACATTCCCTGATTGTCTCCTCCATTTCCTTAAGCTCTGCTCTATCCTTTCTATATTCTACATATCTCTCATCTGACTTTTGGTTCTGTCTTTCCATTTTCTCATCCATTCCATTTATTGTTTTCCAATCCATATTTTAAATTCCCTTTCTGTCAAGTCCATTAATTCTTTATAGATGCAGTCTTCTGTAGTAGCTGCCTCATGGTCCCTTGAGGAGAGTTCCTTTATTTTGGGTTTACACATTGCCTGAATTGTTCTGTTGGCTCCTTCTCATGTGTTCTTTCTTCTTGTTTACCTCCTTGTCCTCTTTTTTCTTTCTCTCTGCCTTCTTTGCTTCAAATTACCTTGTCTTAGAGCTTAGGTCTTGAAGTGGCCTCAGCCTGAGCAAAGCCAAACTTCCTCGTGGCCAAATAAACAGAAGTCCTTGCTCTTGATGACAATATGTTACAATTTGTCACTGTTGTTGTATTTTGTTGTTGTTGTTGCAGTTATTGGCCAAGGCTGGGTTTGAACCCTCTACCTCCAGTATATGGGGGTGGTGCCCTACTCCTTGAGCCACAGGTGCCACCCTGCTGTGTTTTTTTTTTTTTTTTTGAGACAGAGAACACAGCCAGTAACCTCTATGGTCCTTATTCCAAACTTAGGTGCCTTTGGTGATCATGTGATGGTTTCCTCAGCATTCAGACCCTGCCATATTGGGATCTTAAAGCTCACAAGAATCCTTCAGGGACAGGTCTCACAGTGCCCCCTGACTCCAGTTCCTGTGAGGTATGGGACTCTCTCAGCCTGTCCCAAGAGTGAAATTCTGATCCTGGCAGGTGGTATTAAGATGGCCAGGCTTTCGGTCCCAGCTAAGTCCTTCTCATGACCTTCCCATAATAGCAGCCCCCAATCGTTTTGACCTTCTTGGTATGGTTGCCTCACCAACTATGGCAAATCCACTGCAATTGGCATTGAAATCTGGTTGCTGCATACTGTTTGAGTCTGCCCATTCTTCTAAGCTTTTCACTCAACATGCAGCTTCCCCCAACAACTGAAAACTCTGGAAAGGCTTCCTTTCATCCCAGACCTTTGTGTGTGTGTGTGTGGCAGCCAATTCCAGCCAGTCACAATCACTTGTCTAATTCATCATATTTCCACTGCTCTAGATCATATGGTGTATCCAGCCCACTACCTCCTCACTGTGGTCCCTGATATCTGATGCTGGGTAAAGTCCCTGTGCCAGGTATTGCTGGGTTCTCTGTTTTTCCCTAGTCATTCTAGGAAAGCTCAGCTGAATGATCCTCTGGTCTGCCATCTTGCTCTGCTCCCTCTAATAAGTCCTTTTTAAAATCTGGAAGGGGTTCTTAAAGATTGACACTCAGATCATGGCTTTGTGGCTTTCCCTCCTTTCTGACTAAAAGTAGAGGAGATAATTGAAGCTCTAGGAGCCATCATGAATAGCTAGTTGACTTTGAAGACAAAATGTGATGCAATGATGGAACAGAAAGTGAGAATGAGCATGGATTTCTGGTGATGGTCGATTGTCATTCTAGCTCTAATCACCTCCCTTCAGACTTCATTTATGTGAAAGAGAAATATTAATAAATTCTCTATTACAGCTTCTGTTTTATTTAGTTCATCTAATTCCAACTAATATCATTATTGAAGGCCATAAAAGAAAAGCTGAAAAAAGGAGATATGTACAAGACTATGTATATAGAGTATCAATGACATAAAGTTGTCAATTGTCCCAAATTATAAAATCATTGTAATTCAAACAAAATCCCAATAGCTAGTCATGGACTTTAACAGTATGAACTTGTTTTGACCTTTAACAATATTTAACTTCATTTGGATGAATAAAATATCAGTAATATCTAAGCAATTCTGAGGACAATATCAGAGGTGGAGGGGGAAGGTACCTAACATATAGGGTATCTAGAATGATTACGAAGCTATATAATAATATGGCTTTAATAAACATGGATTTAGTACAAGGGAAAGGCATAAAACAATGGGAACAAGTAGAAAGCATTTTTATTGATGTGAGGGGGATGGTGGATTTCTCAAAAAATCCTGCAACAAATAGTTACTTCTAAGTAAATAACGAAGTTCAAACCCCTACTTCATATCACAAATTCCAGTTGGATCAAATAATTATATATAAAAATAATAATTTTTATTACCTCAGAGTAGAAAAGAATTTTAAAAATAAACTATGAAAAGTAAAAAACGCAATTTTAAAAATAAAAGACTTCATAAATAGTGTTAAAATATAGATTGGCCAGAAGAGATTTCTGCAACATATATAAAAAAAGATGATCATTCAGAATATACAAACAATTCTTAAAATCAACATGAAAAAAGTATATAGAAAACAGAGCATAGAGAGAAATATGCAGATCTCTTAAGACAGAAAATGTGAATGGCCAATAAGCATATTGAAAAGAGCTAATCTCACTTGTAATCAGGATAATGCAAATTAAGAATCCAATTTATGCCTACCAGATTTTCAAAAAAATTAAGAAATCAGATAGACAATATTTAGCATTAGGATGGATAGGAAGAATTAGCAATTTTCATACATCACTGGTGGAGTATAAATTGTCACAGCTATATTGGAGAGAAACTTCTAGTAAGGTTGTATGTTCTGGTTTCCCTTCATCTCAGTAATTCTTCTTCTCAAAATACATATTAGAGAAAGTCTTGTGCAGATTAACATGGACATATGGATATATTATCATGCATATGTTTATAAAACAGTATAAAGCAGTGGTTCTCAACTTGTGGGTCATGACACACAGGAACTGTATTAAAGGGCTGGGCATTAGGAAGGTTGAGAACCACTGGTATATACAGTTGTGAAAATAAATACCATTACATGTATCAATATGACAAATCTCAAAAATTTTGAACAAAATAATAATTTGTAGGATGTTATATAAAGTAATATACTACTTCTGCAAAATTAAAAACTTAAAAAGAATCATGTTAAATTTATGTACACTGAGATTTCTTTTTCAAGATGGCTAACCAGAAGAATTTCTCACATGTCTCTTCCACTTAGAAGAACCAAAATAGTGTGCAGACAATCACATTTTGTTTATTTTATTTTATTTATTTATTTTAATTAAATCATAGCTGTGTACATTAGTATGATCATGGGGCACCATACACTTGGTTCATAGATCGTTTGACACATTTTCATCACACTAGTTAACATAGCTTTCATAGCATTTTCTTAGTTATTTTGCTAAGGCCTTTACATTCCACATTTACTAGGATTCACATATACCCTTGTAAGATGCACTGCAGGTGTAATCCCATTAATCCCCCTCCCTCCACCTACCTCCCCCCTCCCTCCCCTCTCTTTCCCCCTTCTCCCTATTCTTAGCTTGTAACTGGGTTATAGCTTTCATGTGAAGGTCATACATTAGTTTCATAATAAGGGTGAGTACATTGGGTACTTTTTCTTCCATTCTTGAGACACTTTACTAAGAAGAATATGTTCCAGCTCCATCCATGTAAACATGAAAGAGGTAAAGTCTCCATCTTTTTTTAAGGCTGCATAATATTCCATGGTGTACATATACCACAATTTATTAATCCATTCGTGGATCGATGGGCACTTGGGCTTTTTCCATGACTTAGCAATTATGAATAGGGCTGCAATAAATATTCAGATACAAATATTTTTGTTATGGTGTGATTTTTGGTCTTCTGGGTATATGCCCAGTAGAGGGATTACAGGATTGAATGGCAGATCTATTTTTAGATCTCTGAGTGTTCTCCATATCTCTTTCCAAAAGGAATGTATTAGTTTGCATTCCCACCAGCAGTGCAAAAGTGTTCCCTTTTCTCCACATCCACGCCAATATTTCTGGTCTTGGGATTTTGTGATATAGGCTAGTCTCACTGGAGTTAGATGATATCTCAAAGTAGTTTTGATTTGCATTTCTCTGATGATTAAAGATGATGAGCATTTTTTCATATGTCTGAAGGCCGTGCACCTGTCTTCTTCAGAGAAGTTTCTCTTCAAGTCCCTTGCCCAGCCTGCGATGGGATCCCTTGTTCTTTTCTTGCTAATGCGTTTGAATTCTCTGTGGATTCTGGTTATTAAACCTTTGTCAGAGACATAACCTGCAAATATCTTCTGCCATTCTGAGGGCTGTTTGCTTGCTTTACTTACTGTGGTCTTGGCTGTGCAGAAGCTTTTTAGTTTGATCAAGTCCCAGTAGTGTATTTTTGAAGCAGCTTCAAATGCCTGGGGGGTCCTGCTCATAAAAAACTCGCCCAACCCAATTTCTTCAAGGGTTTTCCCTGTACACTCTTCTAGTATTTTTATAGTTTCGTGTCTTAGGTTTAAATCTTTAATCCAGTGACAGTCTATCTTGGTTAATGGTGAGAGGTGTGGGTACAGTTTCAGTCTTCTACAGGTTGCCAGTTCACCCAGCACCATTTGTTAAATAGGGAATCTTTTCCCCACTGAATGTTTTTAATTGGCTTGTCAAAGATTAAATAATGGTAATTAGCTGGATTCATCTCTTGGTTCTCTATTCTGTTCCAGACATCTGCTTCTCTGTTTTTGTGCCAGTACCATGCTGTTTTGATCACTATTGATTTGTAGTATAGTCTGAGGTCTGGTAGCATGATTCCTCCTTCTTTGTTTTTATTTTTGAGTAATGTCTTGGCTATTCGAGGTTTTTTCTGATTCCATATAAAACGAAGTATTGTTTTTTCAAGGTCTTTAAAGTATGACAGTGGAGCTTTAATAGGGATTTCATTGAAATTGTATATTGCTTTGGGTAGTATGGACATTTTAACAATGTTGATTCTTCCCAACCATGAGCATGGTATATTTTTCCATTTGTTAACATTCTCAGCTATCTCTTTTCTTAGAGTTTCATAGTTTTCTTTATATAGATCTTTCCCGTCCTTTGTTAGATAAACTCCCAAGTATTTCATCTTCTTTGGCACTACTGTGAATGGGATAGAGTCCTTAATTGTTTTTTCAACTTGACTATTTTTGGTATATATAAAGGCTACTGATTTATGAATGTTGATTTTGTAACCTGAGACACTGCTGTATTGCTTGATCACTTCTAAGAGTTTTGTAGTAGAGTCCCTAGTATTTTCCAGATATACAATCATATCATCTGCGAAGAGCAAAAGTTTGATCTCTTCTGACCCTATGTGGATACCCTTGATCGCCTTTTCTTCCCTAATTGCGGTGGCTAAAACTTCCATTACAATGTTAAAGAGCAATGGAGACAATGGGCAGCCTTGTCTGGTTCCTGATCTGAGTGGAAATGATTCCAATTTAACTCCATTCAATATGATATTGGCTGTGGGTTTGCTGTAGATGGTCTCTATCAGTTTAAGAAATGTCCCTTCTATACCAATTTTCTTAAGTGTTGTGATCATGAAGGGATGTTGGATGTTATCAAAAGCTTTTTCTGCATCAATTGAGAGGATCATATGGTCTTTGTTTTTTAATTTGTTTATGTGCTGAATTACATTTATAGATTTACGTATATTGAACCAGCCTTGAGACCCTGGGATAAAACCGACTTTGTCATGATGTATGATTTGTTTGATATGTTGCTGGATTCTGTTTGTTAGAATCTTGTTGAATATTTTTGCATCTATATTCATTAGTGATATTGGTCTATAATTTTCTTTTCTTGTTGGGTCTTTTCCTGGTTTGGGGGATAGTCTTCCTTCTTTTTCTACCTTTTGGAACAGGTTGAGTAATATAGGTACTAATTCCTCTTTAAATGTTTGGTAGAATTCTGACGTAAAACCATCTGGTCCTGGGCTTTTCTTTTTGGGGAGATTTTGTATGGTTGATGTTATTTCCAAACTTGATATGGGCCTGTTCAACATTTCCACTTGATTTTGGTTAAGTCTTGGAAGGTGACATGCTTCCAATTAACGGTCAATTTCCTTCAGATTTTCATATTTCTGAGAGTAAAGTTTCTTGTAATATTCATTAAGAATTTTTTGGATTTCTGAGGAGTCTGTTATTTCATCTTTGTTATTTCTGATTGATGAGATTAAAGATTTTACTCTTTTTTTTTCCTGATTAGGTTGGCCAGGGGTTTATCTATTTATTTGACCTTTTCAAAAAAACAGCTTTTTGATTTATGGATCTGTTGTATTATTCTTTTGTTTTCAATTTCATTTAGTTCTGCTCTGATTTTGGTTATTTCTTTTCTTCTACTGGATTTGGGGTTGGAGTGTTCTTCCATTTCCAGTCTCTTGAGATGTCCCATTAAGTTGCTTACTTCCTCTCTTTCCGTTCTCCTGAGGAAGGCTTGCAGTGCTATAAATTTCCCTCTTAGAAGTGCCTTTGCAGTGTCCCAGAGGTTCTGATAGTTCGTGTCTTCATTGTCGTTTTGTTCCAGAAATTTGGCAATTTCCTTGTTGATCTCATCTCTGACCCAGCTATCATTCAGCATAAGGTATTTAACTTCCATGTTTTTGTATGTGTATGCAGATTCCTGTTGTTACTCATCTCAAGTTTTAGTCCATGATGGTCTGAGAAGATGCATGGCATAATTTCTATTCCTTTAAATTTACTGAGGTTAGACTTGTGACCTAAGATGTGATGGATTCTGGAGTAAGTTCCGTGGGCCAATGAGAAGTATGTGTATTCAGTTTTCTTGGGATGAGATGTTCTGTAAATGTCTGCTAAATCTAAATGCTGGATGGTTAGATTTAAATCTAGAATCTCTTTTTTTTTTTTTTTTTTTTTTTTATTGTTGGGGATTCATTGAGGGTACAATAAGCCAGTTACACTGATTGCAATTGTTAGGTAAAGTCCCTCTTGCAATCATGTCTTGCCCCCATAAAATGTGACACACACTAAGGCCCCACCCTCCTCCCTCCATCCCTCTTTCTGATTCCCCCCCCATAACCTTAATTGTCATTAATTGTCCTCATATCAAGATTGAGTACATAGGATTCATGCTTCTCCATTTTTGTGATGCTTTACTAAGAATAATGTCTTCCACTTCCATCCAGGTTAATACGAAGGATGTAAAGTCTCCATTTTTTTTAATGGCTGAATAGTATTCCATGGTATACATATACCACAGCTTGTTAATCCATTCCTGGGTTGGTGGGCATTTAGGCTGTTTCCACATTTTGGCAATGGTAAATTGAGCTGCAATAAACAGTCTAGTACAAGTGTCCTTATGATAAAAGGATTTTTTTCCTTCTGGGTAGATGCCCAGTAATGGGATTGCAGGATCGAATGGGAGGTCTAGGTTGAGTGCTTTGAGGTTTCTCCATACTTCCTTCCAGAAAGGTTGTACTAGTTTGCAGTCCCACCAGCAGTGTAAAAGTGTTCCCTTCTCTCCACATCCACGCCAGCATCTGCAGTTTTGAGATTTTGTGATGTGGGCCATTCTCACTGGGGTTAGATGATATCTCAGGGTTGTTTTGATTTGCATTTCTCTAATATATAGAGATGATGAACATTTTTTCATGTGTTTGTTAGCCATTCGTCTGTCGTCTTTAGAGAAAGTTCTATTCATGTCTCTTGCCCATTGATATAAGGGATTGTTGGCTTTTTTCATGTGGATTAATTTGAGTTCTCTATAGATCCTGGTTATCAAGCTTTTGTCTGATTGAAAATATGCAAATATCCTTTCCCATTGTGTAGGTTGTCTCTTTGCTTTGGTTATTGTCTCCTTAGCTGTACAGAAGCTTTTCAGTTTAATGAAGTCCCATTTGTTTATTTTTGTTGTTGTTGCCATTGTCATGGCAGTCTTCTTCATGAAGTCTTCCCCCAGGCCAATATCTTCCAGTGTTTTTCCTATGCTTTCTTTGAGGATTTTTATTGTTTCATGCCTTAAATTTAAGTCCTTTATCCATCTTGAATCAATTTTTGTGAGTGGGGAAAGGTGTGGGTCCAGTTTCAGTCTTTTACATGTAGACATCCAGTTCTCCCAACACCATTTATTGAATAGGGAGTCTTTCCCCCAAGGTAAGTTCTTGTTTGGTTTATCAAAGATTAGGTGGTTGTAAGATGTTAGTTTCATTTCTTGGTGTTCAATTTGATTCCAAGTGTCTATGTCTCTGTTTTTGTGCCAGTACCATGCTGTCTTGAGCACTATGGCTTTGTAGTACAGACTAAAATCTGGTATGCTGATGCCCCCAGCTTTATTTTTGTTACTAAGAACTGCCTTAGCTATACGGGGTTTTTTCCAGTTCCATACAAAACGCAGAATCATTTTTTCCAAATCTTGAAAGTACGATGTAGGTACTTTGATAGGAATGGCATTGAATAGGTAGATTGCTTTGGGAAGTATAGACATTTTAACAATGTTGATTCTTCCCATCCATGAGCATGGTATGTTCTTCCATTTGTTAATATGCTCTGCTATTTCCTTTCTGAGGATTTCATAGTTTTCTTGATAGAGGTCCTTCACCTCCTTCGTTAGGTATATTCCTAGGTATTTCATTTTCTTTGAAACTATGGTGAAGGGAGTTGTGTCCTTAATTAGCTTCTCATCTTGACTGTTATTGGTGTATACAAAGGCTACTGACTTGTGGACATTGATTTTATATCCTGAAACATTACTGTATTTTCTGATGACTTCTAGGAGTCTTGTGGTTGACTCTTTGGGGTTCTCTAAGTATAAGATCATGTCGTCAGCAAAGAGGGAGAGTTTGACCTCCTCTGCTCCCATTTGGATTCCCTTTATTTCCTTGTCTTGCCTAATTGTATTGGCTAGAACTTCCAGCACTATGTTGAATAGTAAAGGTGACAGAGGACAACCTTGTCTGGTTCCAGTTCTAAGAGGAAAAGCTTTCAGTTTTACTCCATTCAGTAAAATATTGGCTGTGGGTTTGTCATAGATAGCTTCAATCAGTTTTAGAAATGTGCCACCTATGCCTATACTCTTCAGTGTTCTAATTAGAAAAGGATGCTGGATTTTATCAAATGCTTTTTCTGCATCTATTGAGAGGATCATGTGATCTTTATTTTTGCCTCTGTTAATATGGTGGATAACGTTTATGGACTTGCGTATGTTAAACCAGCCTTGCATCCCTGGGATGAAGCCTACTTGATCATGATGAATGACTTTTTTGATGATAAGCTGTAATCTATTGGCTAGGATTTTGTTGAGAATTTTTCCATCTATATTCATGAGTGAGATTGGTCTGAAGTTCTCCTTTTTGCTTGGGTCTTTTCCTGGTTTTGGTATCAGGGTGATGTTTGCTTCATAGAATGTGTTGGGGAAGATTCCTTCTTCCTCAATTTTTTGGAATAATTTCTGCAGTACAGGAATAAGCTCTTCTTTGAAGGTTTGATAGAATTCTGGAGTGAAGCCATCTGGACCAGGGCATTTTTTAGTTGGAAGCTTTTTTATTGTTTCTTTGATCTCAGTGCTTGAAATTGGTCTGTTCAGGAGGTCTATTTCTTCCTGGCTAAGTCTAGGGAGAGGGTGTGATTCCAAATATTGATCCATTTCCTTCACATTGTCAAATTTCTGGGCATAGAGTTTCTGGTAGTATTCAGAGATGATCTCTTGTATCTCTGTGGGATCAGTTGTTATTTCCCCTTTATCGTTTCTGATTGAGGTTATTAGAGATTTTACTTTTCTATTTCTAGTTAGTCTGGCCAATGGTTTATCTATTTTATTTATTTTTTCAAAAAACCAACTCCTTGTTTCATTAATTTTCTGAATGATTCTTTTGTTTTCAATTTCATTGATCTCTGATTTGATTTTGGAGATTTCTTTTCTTCTACTGAGTTTAGGCTTAGATTGTTCTTCTTTTTCCAATTCCATAAGATCTCTTGTGAGTTTGTTGATGTGCTCTCTTTCTGTTTTTCGAATGTAGGCATCTAAAGCGATGAATTTTCCTCTCAAAACTGCTTTTGCAGTATCCCACAGGTTTTGGTAGCTTGTGTCTTCATTGTTGTTATGCTCAAGGAAGTTAATGATTTCCTGTTTTATTTCTTCCTTCACCCATCTGTTATTCAATAGAAGATTGTTTAATTTCCATGCCTTTGGGTGGGGTTGAGCATTTTTGTTAGAGTTGAGTTCCATCTTTAGTGCCTTATGGTCTGAAAAGATACAAGGTAAAATTTCAATTCTTTTGATTCTGTTGATATTTGTTTTGTGTCCCAGGATATGATCAATTTTGGAGAATGTTCCATGGGGTGATGAGAAGAATGTATATTCTTTATCTTTGGGGTGGAGTGTTCTATGTACGTCTATCAAGCATAGTTGGTCTAGGGTCTCATTTAAATCTCTTACATCTTTGTTTAATTTCTGTTTAGAGGATCTGTCCAGCTCTGTAAGAGGTGTGTTAAAGTCCCCTGTTATGATGGTATTATCAGATATCATATTGCTCAGACTGAGTAAGGTCTGCTTCAAGAATCTGGGAGCATTTAAATTGGGTGCATAAATATTTAGAATTGAAATGTCTTCTTGTTGTAGTTTTCCCTTGACCAATATAAAGTGACCATCTTTGTCTTTTTTGACTTTAGTTGCTTTAAATCCACATGTATCTGAAAATAAGATTGCAACTCCTCTTTTCTTCTGAATTCCATTTGCCTGAAAAATTGTCTTCCAACCCTTGACTCGGAGCTTTAATTTGTCTTTTGAAGCCAGGTGTGTTTCTTGCAGACAGCAAATGGATGGCTTGTGTTTTTTAATCCAGTCAGCCAATCTATGTCTCTTCAGTGGGGAATTCAAGCCATTAACATTTATTGAGATAATGGATAAGTGTGGTAGTATTCTATTCGTCTTATTTGGTGAGAGTCCATTGCTTAGTTTTATCTTTTGCATCAGTGTGGAGGTTAGGTTCTGTCCTTTTGTTTCTGAGTTCTTACTTTGCTGCTGATCCATTGTGGTGGTCACTGTGCAGAACAGGTTGAAGTATTTCCTGTAGAGCTGGTCTTGTTGTGGCGAATTTCCTCAATGTTTGTATATCCGTAAATGATTTGATTTCTCCGTCAATTTTGAAGCTTAGCTTAGCAGGGTACAGAATTCTGGGCTGAAAATTGTTCTGTTTAAGTAGATTAAAGGTAGATGACCATTGTCTTCTTGCTTGGAAAGTTTCATTAGAGAAGTCTGTGGTAACTCTGATGGATTTGCCCCTGTAGGTCAACTGGCGCTTACTCCTGGCAGCTTGCAGAATCTTTTCTTTTGTCTTGACTTTGGACAGGTTCGTCACAATGTGTCTTGGAGAAGCTCGGTTAGAGTTGAGGTGACCCGGGGTCCGATATCCCTCTGAAAGCAGTGTGTCAGAATCTTTGGTGATGTTTGGGAAATTTTCTTTTATAATATTCTCTAGTATGGCTTCCATTCCTCTGGGGCATTCTTCTTCCCCTTCTGGAATTCCTATAACTCGTATGTTGGAACGCTTCATAAAGTCCCATAATTCTGACAGTGAACGTTCTGCTTTCTCTCTCTTCTTTTCTGCCTCTTTTACTGTCTGAGTTATCTCAAGAACTTTGTCTTCTACCTCTGAAATTCTTTCTTCTGCATGGTCTAACCTGTTGCTGATACTTTCCATTGCATCTTTAAGTTCCCTAATTGACTGTTTCAGTTCCTTCAGCTCTGCTATATCCTTTTTATATTCTTCATATCGTTCATCTCTTATTTGATTCTGTTTTTGGATTTCCTTTTGGTTATTTTCCACTTTATTAGCAATTTCCTTCATTGTTTCCATCATTTCTTTCATTGTTTTCAACATGTGTATTCTAAATTCCCTTTCTGTCATTCCTAACATTTCTATACTGGTGGAATCATCTGCAGTAGCTACCTCATGGTCCCTTGGTGGGGTTGTTCTAGACTGGTTCTTCATGTTGCCTGGAGTTTTCTGCTGATTCTTCCTCATGAGTGATTTCTTTTATCTGTTTGCTTGCCCTAATTTTCCTTTCACTTCCTCTTGCTCTTTAAGTTCTTGCGCCTGTGGACTAAAGGTTACAGGACCAGAAGGGTGAGAAGGTTGAAGAGCAAAAAAAAAGGGGATGAAAGAAAGGAGGACCGAGTGATAAGAAAAAAAGAAAGATAGGGAAAGGAGAGGGGGTGGGTATAAGGAATATTGACAAAAAGAAGAGAGGCACAGAAAGAGGGAGACAGGGCAATATAGGTGTACAGTAGGGTACTTTGACACAACCTTAAAAAACCCCACCTTCTGGGGGTGCCCAGTTGCGTGGTTCCCTTGAGGTCAGCAGCTCTTTGCTAACCTGATCAGACACAGTACCCCACCTCCACCAAGTAGAGAGGAAAGACAAAAATGCTATAAATCAAACCAAAAGAAGCAAACAGAAAACTTTACAGGGATAAAATTGGGTGAAAAACCAATTTATATCGGTAGAAACACTAGCAAAAATGAAGTTGAAGTTATTAAAAAAAGCAGCAATGGGAAATTATAATTAAACTAGGAAAATTGAGAAAGAAAAAGGGATCTGTGTGGAAAAGATTGAAATTAAAAAAACAAAAGAATATCAGCAACGTCAAAATAAACAAACAAAAAAAACAACCAAGCAAAAAAAGAAAGAAAAAAATACACAACCAAAAACAAAGCAGTTTGTATATGTTATTGAATATTGTCTGGGCAACACGTGGTCTTCTGGGGTATGAGATGTTAGTCACAGTTCAGATACGACTGGAGGCTGCTGATTACTCAAACCCCAGCAGGTAGACACCCTGAATCTCTCTTCAGCCTACTTAAAAGGCACTTCGAACTTGTAAACTTGTTGAGCAGAAGCTTTCCCAGCTTTCTTGCTAGAATCGCTACTGAAGTGGCTATCCACTTACTCAGTGTGCCAAAACCGGTCTCACTCTGCCCCTGAGGGTTAGGGCTGCAAGGCGGCTCAGACCCCACCCTTAGGCTACTTGGTTGCTGGGTTACCAGCTCCCACCCATTTCTAGCTCTGCGACCCTGAGGGCGGAGCTTGCCGGGGCAGATCGCTGACAATGGATCCGTGTGACCCACCGCCAAACACTATTAGCTCCGTCTGGCTCAGCGGCTCAGACTGGGGCCCTAGACAACGGCCAAAGTTCTCGCACTCCCGCTCAGGCCTTCCCCAAGGCAGTTCAACTCAGTGCCAAGTCCAAGGACATCAAAACAGTTCACAGGTAAGGCCTTTCTGGTTTGCAGTCTCGCTGCTACTGAACTTACAGTTGTGGGCGGGTTTAGACGGATTGAACACACGCGACCACTTGCCGGTTTTCCACGGATTTAGTCCTCCTCTTGGGGTCCAGAAGTCTCTCACTGACTCCCTGTATCCTCATAGGAGTGATGATAGGCAGTTCCCACCAGCCAGAGACGCCTGGAGTCCTATCTCCCCAGACTCACGGTGCCCAGATGCAAGGAAGCTGTTACTCGGCTGCCATCTTGCTCCGCCTCTCAAATCTAGAATCTCTTTACTCAGCTTTTTGCTGGAGGATCGATCCATCACTGCCAAAGGAGTGTTACAATCTCCGACTATTATAGAGTTGGAGGAAATCAAGTTGCTCATGTCTTTTAGAGTTTCTCTTATAAATTGAGGTGCATTCTGGTTGGGTGCATAGATATTAATAATTGAAATCTCATCAGATTGAGTCTTACCCTTAACAAATATGAAGTGACCATTTTTGTCCTTCCTTACTTTTGTTGGTTTAAAGCCTATTGTATCCACAAATAAAATTGCAACTCCTGCTTTTTTCTGGTTACCATTTGCCTGAAATATGGATGACCATCCTTTCACCCTGAGTCTGTATTTGTCTTTTAAGTTAAGATGTGACTCTTGTATGCAACAAATGTCTGGCCTGAGTTTTTGTATCCATTCAGCTAATCTATGTCTCTTTAGAGGGCAGTTTAAGCCATTCACATTAATGGAGAGTATTGATAAGTTTGGTGAAATTTGGGGTATTGAGTTTTTTGAAAGTCCAGTGGGCATTTTTAATCTTTTCACCATTGTGGAAGTTGGAGTTTGATCAGAAGTTTCTGAGTGAGTTTACTTTTGTAGTAGAGGATTGGGTTGGTTATTATGGAGGATAGGTCTGAGAATATCCTGAAGAGCTGGTTTGGTTATGGCAAATTTCTTTAGCATATGCATGTCATTAAAGTATTTAATTTCTTCGTCATAAATGAAACTCAGTTTAGCTGGGTACAAGATCCGGGGTTGAAAGTTATTTTGCTTGAGGAGATTAAACTTTGATGACCACCCTCTTCTGGCTTGAAAAGTTTCAGCAGAGAGATCTGCAGTCATTCTAATGTTCTTCCCTTTGAAGGTAATAGATTTCTTTCGACTGGCCGCTTTGAGAATTTTCTCCTTCATATTAACTTTAGTGAAGTTAATTATGCCTGGGGGATGTCTTATTGGGGTTGAGTCGTGCTGGGGTTCTGAAGCTATCTGCTATCTGAATTTCAGGTTCTCTAGTCATGTCTGGAAAATTCTCTTTCATAATTTCATGCAGAAGGGCCTCTGTGCCCAGTGAGACCACTTCATGTGTTTCTGGAATTCCAATGATTCAGATATTCCCCTTCTTCGAATTATCCCAGAGCTCTCGGAGAGAATGATCCATTTTTGCTCTCCATTTCTCTTCCTCTTTGAGAGTTTGGGAGCGTTCAAAGGCTTTATCCTCGATGTCGGAGATCCTTTCTTCTGCTTGGTCCATTCTGTTGCTAAGGGATTCTACTGTATTTTTCATATTTTGAGGGCTGCAAATTCTTGTTTCAGTGTGTTTATGTCTTTGGTGGTTTTGTCTTTAAATTCGTTAAATTCTTGAGACAGCTTTTGAATTTCTCCACGAATTCCTAATTCCATTTTGTTAATATTGTTTGCCATCCAAATTCTGAATTCGATTTCTGACATCTCAGCCAGTTGTTTGTGAATGGGATCTTCAATTACATCTGCCATATCTTTCCTTGGGGGGGTTGATGTATTCTGGTTATTCATGTTACCAGAGTTTTTCCGCTGATTCCGCCCCATGATTGTTTTACTCCCTTTGATTTTCCTCTGGTGCTTTGTTGAGGACCTGTACACTGCTGTGGCCTGAGAAACTGGGGCCCTGTTTGGTGTAGAGGGGCTAAGTGGTTCTGTCTTGTTTTCAGTTGGTTTCTATGAGACCCTAGTGAAACAGTTACTCTTGGTTGAAATCTCAGCTGTGGAGAAATACCAGCAATTAAGTCACCCCACCCACCACAGGCAACAAATGGAAAAGGAAAATCAAACCTTCCTACAACCACACACCCAGGGCACCACCTGGATAGTCCCCAGGTGAGTGACTCAGTTCAAAAGGTCCAAGTCAATTGTCTCAGTCAGCAGCTGCCTTGGGTGGGAGAGTTCAAGAGGTCCCTGGGAACTAGATCACAGGGGTCTGGTGACTGCTCTAAAATGGCTTTCTCCAGTGCTGCGTGGAGTCAGGAAGAGCCACCAGTAAATAGATCAGTCTGGGAAGATTGATGCCTCCTTCCCCACCTTGCAGCTCTGTCACACCCAGTCACTGCTAGCCCCACAGGGCTGTGAAGCAGTCAGTTGTCTGCAGTAAAAAGATACTCCAGGGGTTTGCACCTGCCTAAGTCACAGGGTAGTCTGTGTCTGCACGACTAGGCCGCTATTCTCTGTCTTTATCCAGCAGGGGGTGGTGTGGCCTGTCAACCTCGGGCACTTGATGGAGGCTGGAGGTGTTGACTCAGTTCCAGCCCCACCCTTAGTTTATGTTACCGGGTGAAGGGAACAACCCTGTGGGAGTTTGCTTCTGACCTTGCCAGATTCCTCTGCAGAGGAGAGGCTGATTTGAGTTCCCAGAACCTGTGCCTCAGGCCCTGTCTTTAGTCCTGCAGGTTTGTACTCGCAGCAAAATCTGTTGTTGGCTGTAGCCTCTTGGCCTCCTTTGTCTATAGGCTGGTGATCCCCTAAAGGCCAGGTGTGTTTTAGGCTTACTAGAGCAGTCCTCTGGATCAGCCCCACCCTGGGAGTTTCCTGGCTCTGCAGGTGTGTTTTCTAGTCCCCGTGTTCCACCCAGGTCGGTACTGTCTCAGGAAAACCCTTTACTCATGGGGCCTGTGTTTCAGTCCCAGGTCTGTTCCATGGTGGTTGCCATCTGAGAAGATGCTTGGCCTCATCTGGTTGCCCAGGAAGACAGGAGGAGAGGCTATGGGATATCTGGGAGTGGGCCTTGTTATTGCTGAAGATGGCTGTTGCTCTGCACCTCGAGGAACTACCGCTCCAGTGTAATTCCCTCTCAGCCGACCGTCATCTTCTCACTCCTTTGGTACAGAGTCAGTACTGGCCAGCTGCAGTCCAGGTCCTGTCTTCACTTCTCGAGAGTTCACCCAAGAATCTGGACTCCTGGGGGGGCAGGTCTCCAGATCACGGAGTGAGAGTGGAGGGGAGTGTTAGGAGCTCAGAGTTGCAGGTCGTAACACCAAGCTCATTGAGACCAAATGAACAAATAAACAGATACAAAGGTTACCAGGCACATGGGCCCATAGATACAGAGACAGATGGAAACACATAGACATATAGGCAACAGCCACGGCAACAGCAATATAAGAACAACTGCAATAAAAATAGTGATAATCATAAAATAATTGAAAGAAAGGAAAAAAAAAGGAGAGAAAAAAGTGGTGTTAATAGGAATGTTAAATGAGAAGAAAGAAGAAATTAAAATTAGAAGACATAGAAATAAAAAATATCTATATAAAAAGTAATAATAAAAAATTATCAAATCTGCTCTAAGAAAATGGTGAGGAAAAAACAGACAAAACCAAAACAACAACAAAAAAAACCCCACGAAAACAAAAAAAACCCAAAAGAAAACAAAAGAAAAAAAAGGCACTAACTACAAAAATATTCTTGTGTATAGAAATATACCTATAAATATCTATATGTCTGCTGTAGGGATCAACTTTCGTAGGAATATATTCATACTGCAATATACTTTCTGGACACCAGGTGGCGCGGTGAGTATAAGTTCCAAGACTTATACTTGATTTACAGTTTATACCGTTACTATGGTAACCACCTTCCATGGCCGATCGCCATTTTGGAGTTTCCGTAAAAGTTCGTCGCCTGGTACCCTGCCTTCTCTCCTCCCTGATGAGCATTTCCTAACTAACTACCAAACACTACTCCAGTCTTTCAGATTTTTAACTGTGGGAGTCACTGTATCAAATGGAGTGAGAAGCAATATGGCCTCGAGAAACAAAGTATAAAACAATAAAAGGCTTGGAGCTGCCTCTGCAAGGGGCTCAGTGGAGAGTTGCCCCTGGAGCCAGAGCCAGTGAGGAGAAGGGCCTCGGCTGCTGTGTTTGAAAGACTTGGGGCAGGACCCCCCCACTCTGCCCTGAGCGACAACGACCCCAATCAACCACAAGAGACGGCACTTGATGCAATCAGCAAGAGGATTTTATTCCAGCATGCCGGGGCTTAACTCGCAACGCTTTTAGGAGCTGAGGAGTCAAGCCCTGAACAGCAGGACTGCTAATAAAGTGGAAAATAACCAAAAGGAAATCCAAAAACAGAATCAAATCAGAGATGAATGATATGAAGAATATAAAAAGGATATAGCAGAGCTGAAGGAAATGAAACAGTCAATCAGGGAACTTAAAGATGCAATGGAAAGTATCAGCAACTGGTTAGACCATGCAGAAGAAAGAATTTCAGAGGTAGAAGACAAAGTTTTTGAGATAACTCAGATAGTAAAAGAGGCAGAAAAGAAGAGAGAGAAAGCAGAACGTTCACTGTCAGAATTATGGGACTTCATGAAGCATTCCAACATACGACATATAGGAATTCCAGAAAGGGAAGAAGAATGCCCCAGAGGAATGGAAGCCATACTAGAGAATATTATAAAAGAAAATTTCCCAAATATCACCAAAGATTCTGACACACTGTTTTCAGAGGGCTATCGGACCCCAGGTCGCCTCAAGTCTAACCGAGCTTCTCCAAGACACATTGTGATGAACCTGTCCAAAGTCAAGACAAAAGAAAAGATTCTGCAAGCTGCCAGGAGTAAGCGGCAGTTGACCTACAGGGGCAAATCCATCAGAGTGACCGCAGACTTCTTTAATGAAACTTTCCAAGCAAGAAGACAATGGTCATTTACCTTTAATCTACTTAAACAGAACAATTTCCAGCCCAGAATTCTGTACCCTGCTAAGCTAAGCTTCAAAACTGACGAAGAAATCAAATAATTTACAGATATACAAACATTGAGGAAATTCGCCACAACAAGACCACCTCTACAGGAAATACTTCAACCTGTTCTGCACACTGACCACCACAATGGATCAGCAGCAAAGTAAAAACTCAGAAATTAAAGGACAGAGCCTAATCTCCACACTGATGCAAAAGATAAAACTAAGCAATGGACTCTCACAAAATAAGACGAATAGAATACTACCACACTTATCAATTATCTCGATAAATGTTAATGGCTTGAATTCCCCACTGAAGAGACATAGATTGGCTGACTGGATTAAAAAACACAAGCCATCCATTTGCTGTCTGCAAGAAACACACCTGGCTTCAAAAGACAAATTAAAGCTCCGAGTCAAGGGTTGGAAGACAATTTTTCAGGCAAATGGAATTCAGAAGAAAAGAGGAGTTGCAATCTTATTTTCAGATACATGTGGATTTAAAGCAACTAAAGTCAAAAAAGACAAAGATGGTCACTTTATATTGGTCAAGGGAAAAATACAAGAAGACATTTCAATTCTAAATATTTATGCACCCAATTTAAATGCTCCCAGATTCTTGAAACAGAGCTTACTCAGTCTGAGCAATATGATATCTGATAATACCATAATAACCGGGGACCTTAACACTCCCCTTACAGAGCTGGACAAATCCTCTAAACAGAAATTAAACAAGGATGTAAGAGATTTAAATGAGACCCTAGAACAGCTGTGCTTGATAGATGCATATAGAGCACTCCATCCCAAAGATAAAGAATATACATTCTTCTCATCACCCCATGGAACATTTTCCAAAATTGATCATATCCTGGAACACAAAAGAAATATCAACAGAATCAAAAGAATTGAAATTTTACCTTGTATCTTCTCAGACCATAAGGCATTAAGGGTGGAACTCAACTCTAACAAAAATGCTCAACCCCACCCAAAGGCATGGAAATTAAACAATCTTCTGTTGAATAACAGATGGGTGCAGGAAGAAATAAAACAGGAAATCATTAAGTTCCTTGAGCATAACAACAATGAAGACACAAGCTACCAAAACCTCTGGGATACTGCAAAAGCAGTTTTGAGAGGGAAATTCATGGCTTTAGATGCCTACATTCGAAAAACAGAAAGAGAGCACATCAACAATCTCACAAGAGATCTTATGGAATTGGAAAAAGAAGAACAATCTAAGCCTAAACTCAGTAGAAGAAAAGAAATATCCAAAATCAAATCAGAGATCAATGAAATTGAAAACAAAAGAATCATTTAGAAAATTAATGAAAGTAGGATTTGGTTTTTTGAAAAAATAAATAAAATAGATAAACCATTGGCCAGACTAACGAGGAATAGAAAAGTAAAATCTCTAGTAACCTCAATCAGAAATGATAAAGGGAAAATAACAACTGATCCCACAGAGATACAAGAGATCATCTCTGAATACTACCAGAAACTCTATGCCCAGAAATTTGACAATGTGAAGGAAATGGATCAATATTTGGAATCACACCCTCTCCCTAGACTCAGCCAGGAAGAAATAGAGCTCCTGAACAGACCAATGTCAAGCACTGAGATCAAAGGAACAATAAAAAATCTTCCAACCAAAAAATGCCCTGTTCCAGATGGCTTCACACCAGAATTCTATCAAACCTTCAAGGAAGAGCTTATTCCTGTGCTGCAGAAATTATTCCAAAAAATTGAGGAAGAAGGAATCTTCCCCAACACATTCTATGAAGCAAACATCACCCTGATACCAAAACCAGGAAAAGACCCAAACAAAAAGGAGAATTTCAGACCATCTCACTCATGAACATAGACGCAAAAATTCTCAACAAAATCCGAGCCAATAGATTACAGCTTATCATCAAAAAAGTCATTCATCATGATCAAGCAGGCTTCATCCCAGGGAAGCAAGGCTGGTTTAACATACACAAGTCCATAAATGTTATCCACCATATTAACAGAGGCAAAAATAAAGATCACATGATGCTCTCAATAGATGCAGAAAAAGCATTTGATAAAATCCAGCATCCTTTTCTAATTAGAACACTGAAGAGTCTAGGCATAGGTGGCACATTTCTAAAACTGATTGAAACTATCTATGACAAACCCACAGCCAATATTTTACTGAATGGAGTAAAACTGAAAGCTTTTCCTCTTAGAACTGGAACCAGACAAGGTTGTCCTCTGTCACCTTTACTATTCAACGTAGTGCTGGAAGTTCTAGCCAATACAATTAGGCAAGACAAGGAAATAAAGGGAATCCAAATGGGAGCAGAGGAGGTCAAACTCTCCCTCTTTGCTGACGACATGATCTTATACTTAGAGAACCCCAAAGACTCAACCACAAGACTCCTAGAAGTCATCAAAAAATACAGTAATGTTTCAGGATATAAAATCAATGTCCACAAGTCAGTAGCCTTTGTGTACACCAATAACAGTCAAGATGAGAAGCTAATTAAGGACACAACTCCCTTCACCATAGTTTCAAAGAAAATGAAATACCTAGGAGTATACCTAACGAAGGAGGTGAAGGACCTCTATAAAGAAAACTATGAAATCCTCAGAAAGGAAATAGCAGAGGATATTAACAAATGGAAGAACATACCATGCTCATGGACGGGAAGAATCAACATTGTTAAAATGTCTATACTTCCCAAAGCAATCTGCCTATTCAATGCCATTCCTATCAAAATACCAACATCATACTTTTAGGATTTGGAGAAAATGATTCTGCATTTTGTATGGAACCGGAAAAAACCCCGTATAGCTAAGGCAGTTCTTAGTAATAAAAATAAAGCTGTGGCATCAGCATACCAGATTTTAGTCTGCACTACAAAGCCATAGTGATCAAGACAGCATGGTACTGGCACAAAAACAGAGACATAGACACTTGGAATTGAATTGAAATCCAAGAAATGAAACTAACATTTTACAACCACCTAATCTTTGATAAACCAAACAAGAACATACCTTGGGGGAAATACTCCCTATTCAATAAATGGTTTTGGGAGAACTGGATGTCTACATGTAAAAGACTGAAACTGGACTCACACCTTTCCCCACTCACAAAAATTGATTCAAGATGGATAAAGGACTTAAATTTAAGGCATGAAACAATAGAAATCCTCCAAGAAAGCATAGGAAAAACACTGGAAGATATTGGCCTGGGGAAAGACTTCATGAAGAAGACTGCCATGGCAATTGCAACAACAACAACAAAAATAAACAACAAATGGGACTTCATTTGTTTAACTGAAACAAATCAGTTTAACTGAAAAGCTTCTGTACAGCTAAGGAGACAATAACCAAAGCAAAGAGACAACCTACACAATGGGAAAGGGTATTTGCATATTTTCAATCAGACAAAAGCTTGATAACTAGGATCTATAGAGAACTCAAATTAATCCACATGAAAAAAGCCAACAATCCCATATATCAATGGGCAAGAGACATGAATAGAACGTTCTCTAAAGACGACAGACGAATGGCTAACAAACACATGAAAAAATGTTCATCATCTCTATATATTAGAGAAATGCAAATCAAAACAACCCTGAGATATCATCTAACCCCAGTGAGAATGGCCCACATCACAAAATCTCAAAACTGCAGATGCTGGCGTGGATGTGGAGAGAAGGGAACACTTTTACACTGCTGGTGGGACTGTAAACTAGTACAACCTTTCTGGAAGTAAGTATGGAGAAACCTCAAAGCACTCAAGCTAGACCTCCCATTTGATCCTGCAATCCCATTACTGGGCATCTACCCAGAAGGAAAAAAATCCTTTTATCATAAGGACACTTGTACTAGACTGTTTATTGCAGCTCAATTTACAATCGCCAAAATGTGGAAACAGCCTTAATGCCCACCAACCCAGGAATGGATTAACAAGCTGTGGTATATGTATACCATGGAATACTATTCAGCCATTAAAAAAAATGGAGACTTTACATCCTTTGTATTAACCTGGATGGAAGTGGAAGACATTATTCTTAGTAAAGCATGACAAGAATGGAGAAGCATGAATCCTATGTACTCAATTTTGATATGAGGACAATTAATGACAATTATGGTTATGGGCGGGAAGCAGAAAGAGGGAAGGAGGGAGGGGGTGGGGCCTTGGTGTGTGTCACACTTTATGGGGGCAAGACATGATTGCAAGAGGGACTTTACCTAACAATTGCAATCAGTGTAACCTGTCTTATTGTACCCTCAATGAATCCCCAACAATAAAGAAAAAAATAAAAAAATAAAAAAAAGTTTGTAGCCTAAGAATTGTGCAACCTCGGCTGTTGTTTACCAGATAGCACTTGCGACCGACCTTCCCACTCAGTGCAGGTGTCCATGCTTCCTAAGTCCCTCCACTCTGTTCCCAGGTTCCCCCGCAAACTGGCGACTGTAATCGGCTATAAGGGGAGCGGTTCTGAGTTCGCGCCGTTGTTGGCCGGCTTGTGGCTCTATCTCCTGTAGCTGGTTCCTGCGGCTTCAGCAGCCAAAGCTGGTCCGCGGCTTCAGTAGCTTCATGGCTCCAGAAGCCAAAGACGGGTCCTCGGCTTCAAGCCGGTTCCCATGGTTTGAGCTCTCGGGGGACTTATTCTGAGTTTTATGGTTCAGAGTTTCCCTTTTGGATGGGTGCCCGCCAGTTCGCTGTGCAGCCTGAACCGCCAGCCCCCTCCAACACCTGGGGGAAAGGTGCCCACCCTTTTGGGTAGTTCAAAATGTCTGTTTCCTGGGCAGGATCCCTTCCCTTCAATTGTCCAACAGTTTGCCCAGCTCCCCGTGGTTTTGAATGGCTCTCCTTTCAGATGCCTCCCTCAGTTCAGGATTTATTATTTGTCAATTGGATTTTGTCAGCATTTACAAGCTGCTGACCTCCATAGGGGAGGGGCCTGCTGGCCGGCATGGCCGAGCAGGGAAGAATCTCTACAACAGAGTCTGTGATTTTAAATTACCCCTCATATATAGCAAACTGCCAGTTTGCTGGGCATCTCCAGCTGTCTGTCCACTCCAATAGTCCACACACAGGGAAGGTCCTTTCCTTTCACCTGGTGGCTTCGACAATCACATTTTCAATACATTATCCAAGAGGGGACATGGAGTTCAACAGCTAGTGACAGAATGCTCTAAAAAGAAAGAAGGAAAGAGAAGGAAAACAGGCAGCCTGTATAGATGTGATTGGCCAAGAACTGGGAGTGCCTCCCCAGTATGTGCAGGAGAGGGTGTGAGAGTCTTTTTGTAGTCCACTTTTCCACTGAGGAATCATACAACCCAGGCCATGGGAGAGCACATTTACCCTATCAAACCTTGAATCTAATTTAGAAATCAGCTGGGAGATTGAGAAGGAACTGCTCCAGGAAGGGAACACATCCTGGATCCAGGTCCTTCCTGAAACATAAGCAGGTATAGCAAGATGCCATTCTTTTTTGTTTGTTTGTTTGTTTTTCATTGTTAAATCATAGCTGTGTACATTAGTGCAATCAAGGGGTATAATGTGCTGATTTCATATACAATCTGAAATATTCTCATCAAGGTGTTCAACATAGCCTTCATGGCATTTTCTTAGTTATTGTATATAGACAATTGTATTCTGCATTTAGTAAGTTTCGCCTGTACTCATTCTAAGATGTACCATAGGTGTCACCCCACCCATTACCCTCCCTCCACCCTAACCTCCCTGCTCCCTTCCCCTTCCTTGGCCCTTTCCCCATAGTCTTGTGCTATAGTTGGGTTATAGCCTTCATGTGAAAGCTATAAATTAGCTTCATAGTAGGGCTGAGTACATTGGATACTTTTTCTTTCATTCCTGAAATACTTTGCTAAGAAGAATATGTTCCAGCTCCATCCATGTAAACATGAAAGAGATAAAGTCTCCATCTTTCTTTAAGGCTGCATAATATTCCATGGTGTACCTATACCACAATTTATGAATCCATTCATGGGTCAATGGGCACTTGGGCTTCTTCCATGACTTAGCAATATGAATTGGGCTGCAATAAACATTCTGGTACAAATGTCTTTGTTATATTGTGATTTTTGGTCTTCTGGGTACAAACCTAGTAAAGGAATTATAGGATCGAATGGCAGGTCTATTTTTAGGTCTCTAAGTATTCTCCAAACATCCTTCCAAAAGGAACATATTAGTGTGCATTCCCACCAGCAGTGTAGAAATGTGCCCTTTTCTCCACATCCACACCAACATCTCTGGTTTTGGGATTTTGTTATGTGGGCTACTCTTACTGGGGTTAAGTGATATCTCAAAGTAGTTTTGATTTGCATTCCTCTGATGATTAAGGATGATGAGCTTTTTTTCATGTGTTTGTAGATGGTGCATCTGTCTTCTTTAGAGAAGTTTCTCTTCAAGTCCTTTGCCCACTCTAAGATGGGATCACTTGTTCTTTTCTTGCAAATACATTTGAGTTCTCTGTGGATTCTGGTTATTAAACTGTTGTCAGAGACATAACCTGCAAATATCTTCTCCCATTCTGAGGGCTGTCTGCTTGCTTTACTCACTATGTTCTTGGCTGTGCAGAAGCTTTTTAGTTTGATCAGGTCCCAGTAGTGTATTTTTGAAGCTGTTTCAATATTCTGGGGAGTCCTCCTCATAAAATATTCACCCAGACCGATTTCTTCAAGAGTTTTCCCTGCACTTTCTTCTACTATTTTTATAGTTTCATGTCTTAAGTTTAAATCTTTAATCCAGTGAGAGTCTATCTTAGTTAATGGTGAAAGGTGTGGGTCCAGTTTCAGTCTTTTACAGATCGCTAGCCAGTTCACCCAGCACCATTTGTTAAATAGGGAATATTTCCCCCCCTGAATGTTTTTAATTAGCTTGTCAAAGATCAAATAATGGTAAGTAGCTGGATTCATCTCTTGGTTTTCTATTCTGTTCCAGACATCTACTTCTCTGTTTTTGTGCCAGTACCATGCTGTTTTTATCACTATCAATTTATAGTACAGTCTTGGGTACTGTACCTGAGTCTGGTAGCATGATTCCTCCTGCTTTGATTTTATTTCTTAGTAATGTTTTGGCTATTAGAGGTTTTTTCTGATTCCTTATAAAACAAAGTATTATTTTTTCAAGACATTTAAAATATGGCAATGGAGCTTTAATAGGAATTGCATTAAAATTATATATTGCTATGAGTAGTATAGACTTTTTAACAATGTTGATTCTTCCCACCCATGAGCATGGTATGCTTTTCCATTTGATAACATCTTCAGCAATTTCTTTTCTTAAAGTTTCATAGTTCTCTTTGTAGAGATCTTTTGCATCCTTGTTAGGTATATTCTCAAATATTTCATCTTCTTTGTCACCACTGTGAAAGGAATAGAGTACTTGACTGTTTTTTTGGCTTGGTTATTGTTGGTATATATAAAGGCTACAGATTTATGGGTGTTGATTTTGTAGCCTGAGACATTGCTGTATTCCTTGATCACTTCTAAAAGTTTTGTAGTAGAATCCCTAGTGTTTTCCAGATATACAATCATATCATCTGCGAAGAGTGAAAGTTTGATATCTTCTGACCCTATGTGGATACCCTTGATCACCTTTTTTTCCCTAATTGCAATGGCTAAAACCTCCATTACAATGTTAAAGTGCAATGGAGACAGTGGGCAACCTTGCCTGGTTCCTGATCTAAGTGGAAATGATTTCAACTTAACTCCATTCAATATGATATTGGCTGTGGGTTTGCTGTAGATGGCCTCTATTAGTTTAAGAAATGTCCCTTTTATATGAATTTTCTTAAGTGTTGTGATCATGAAGGGATGCTGGATATTATCAAAAGCTTTTTCTGCATCAATTGAGAGAATCATATGGTTTTTATTTTTTAGTTTGTTTATGTGCTGAATTACATGTATAGATTTACATATATTGAACCAGCCTTGAGACCCTGGGATAAATCCCACTTGGTCATGGTGTATAATTTTTTTGATGTTTTGTTGGATTCTGTTTGTTAGGATCTTATTGAGTATTTTTGCATCAATATTCATTAGTGATATTGGTCTATAATTTTCTTTTCTTGTTGGGTCTTTCTCTGGTTTGGGCATCAAGGTGATGTTTGCTTCAAAGAATGTGTTGGATAATATTCCTTCTTTTTCTATATTTTGGAAGAGGTTTAGTAGTATAGGTACTAGTTCTTCTTTAAAGGTTTGGTAGAATTCTGACGTAGAGCCATCTGGTCCTGGGCTTTTCTTTTTAGGGAGATTTTGTATAGTTGATGCTATTTCAGAACTTGATATAGGCCTGTTCAACATTTCCACTTTGTTCTGGCTAAGTCTTGGTAGGTGGCATACTTCCAGGTATTGGTCGATTGGTTTCAATTTTTCATATTTCTGAAAGTAGACTTTCTTATAGTATTTGTTAAGGATTTTTTTAATTTCTGAAGGGTCTGTTATTATTTCATTGTTACCATTTCTGATTGATGAAATTAGAGATTTTACTCTTTTTTTCCTGTTTAGGTTGGCCAAAGGTTTATCTATTTTATTGATCTTTTCAAAAGACCAATTTTTGGATTTATTGATCTGTTCTATAATTCTTTTCTTTTCAATTTCATTTAATTCTGCTCTGATTTTGATTATTTCTTTTCTTCTACTGGGTTTGGGGTTGGAATGTTCTTCATTCTCCAGTTGCTTGAGATGTCCCATTAAGTTATTCACTTTCTCTCTTTCCATTTTCTTGAGGAAGGCTTGCAGTGCTATAAATTTCCCTATTAGGACTGCCTTTGTAGTATCTCAGAGGTTCTGGGAATTCGTGTCTTGATTGTTGTTTAGTTCCAAAAATTTGGTGATTTCCTTCTTAATCTCGTCTATAACCTATCTATCCTTCAGCATAAGGTTGTTTAGCTTCAATGTTTTTGTATGGGTATGCAGATTCCTGTTGTTATTGAGTTCAACTTTTATTCCATGATGGTCTGAGAACATGCAAGGAATAATTTCTATTTTTATAAATTTGCTGAGGTAAGATTTGTGGCATAGGATGTGATCGATTTTGGAGTATGTTCTGTGGGCTAATGAGAAGAATGTGTATTCAGTTTTGTTGGGATGAAATGTTCTGTAGATATCTGTTATGTCCAGATGTTGAATGGTTAAGTTTAAATCTAAAATTTCTTTGCTTAGCTTCTTTTTGGAGGATCTATCTAGCACTGCTAAAGGGGTGTTAAAATCTCCAACTACTATGGAACTGAGGAAATCAAGTTGCTTATGTCTGGTAGAGTTTCTCTTATAAATTGAGGTGCATTCTAGTTGGGTGCATAAATATTAATAATTGAAATCTCATCATATTGAGTATTATCTTTAACAAATATTAAGTTTCTATCCTTATCATTCCTTATTTTGGTTGGTTTAAAGCCTATTGCGTCTGCGAATAGGATTGCAACCTGCTTTTTTCTGCTTTCCATTTGCCTGGAGTATAGATGACCATCCCTTCACCTTGAGTCTATATTTGTCTTTTAATGTAAGATGAGATTCTTGTATGCAGCAGATATCTAGCTTGAGTTTTTGTATCCAGTCAGCCAACCTGTGCCTCTTTAGAAGGCAATTTAAACCATTCACATTAATTGAGAATATTGATAACCCTTTCGAGAGTCTGGTGGACATTTTTAATCCTTTTGCAACTGTGGAAGTTGGAATTTGATCAAAACTTACTTTTGTGGTGGAGGATTATGCTGGTCTTTATGGAGGATAGGTCTGAGAATATCCTGGAGAGCTGGTTTAGTTATGGCCAATTTTTTCAACATGTGAATGTCATTGAAGTATTTAATTTCTCCATCATAAATGAAACTCAGTTTAGCTGAGTACAGGATTCTGTGTCAAAAGTTATTTTGTTTTAGGAGATTAAAAGTCAATGACCATCCTCTTCTAGCTTGAAAGGTTTCAGCAGAGAGCTCTGCAGTTATTCTAATATTCTTCCCCTTGTAGGTGATGGTTTTCTTTTGTCTGGCTGCTTTCAGAATTTTCTTCTTCATATTAACTTTCGTGAAATTGATTATGATGTGTCTGGGGGATGTCTTATTTGGGTTGAGTCATGCTGGAGTTCTGAAACTATCTGCTTTCTGAATTTCAGAATCTCTTGGCATGTCTGGAAAGTTCTCCTTCATAATCTCATGGAGAAGAGACTCTGTGCCTTGTGAAGCCACTTCATCACTTTCGGGGATCCCTATAAGATGAATATTGCTTTTCTTTGAATTATCCCAGAGCTCTCTGAGAGAGTGATCTGTTTTTGACCTCCATTTCTCTTCCTCTTGGCGAGTTTTGGAGTGTTCAAAAGCTTTGTCTTCAATGTCGGAAATCCTTTCTTCTGCTTGCTCCATTCTGTTACTGAGGAATTCTACTGTGTTTCTCAGATCTTTGAGGGCTGCAACTTCTTGTCTCAATGTGTCAAAATCTTTGGTCATTTGGTCTTTGAATTCATTGGATTCTTGAGATATCTTTTGGGTTACTGCTTGGACTTGTAATTCGATCTTATTTGCTATCCAGATTCTGAATTCGATTTCTGACATATCAGCTATTTGTTTGTGCATGGGATCTAGTGCTTTGTCTGCCCCATTGATCCTTGGGGGAGTTGATCTAATCTGATTATTCATATGGCCAGAGTTTTTCTGTTGATTTCACCTCATGATTGTTTTTCACCGTTGCCTCTGGCCATCCTCAGAGTTGGGGAGGTATCTCTCCGAGATTAGACTCCAGCAGGATCACTCTATTGTTGCTAGATCTTTGTAGGGAGTGACCCTGTGTAGTTCCTCTGTGGCTGCCCCAGCCAGGGAGTTCTGGTTGTGGAAGCAGCTCCCAAGTGTGGCACACCTGTATCCAGCAACAGGGTGGGGGGTGGTGCACACGGTTCTGGGAGTGCCTGGCACCCACTGACTTTTTCACAGAGAGCCAAAGGCTTCAGAAATCTCTGGCCAGGAGAAGGGCTCTGTACAGAGGCAGGTAGGGCTCTGGAGGGCACATGGCTACCAGAGTCCCTAGCCAGATCAGCTGGCCGGTGTGGAGACAGGGAGGGTCCAGGAGGGAGGATGCTGGGTTGTGGGCTCCCACAGTTCCTGGTCAGGGCATGCAGAGGCCCGGCAGGCATGTGGTTGTGGGTCAGGGGTCCCGGTGCAGCTCTTACTGCGGTCCAGGTGGGCACTGATTGCAGTGGCAGCACAGCTCTTATGGAGGTCTGTGCAGGCACCAATCATGGTCGTGGCAGCTCTTACCATGCAGACAGTCATCCTATACTCGGAACTGGCCCAGGGTATCCCACACTTCACAGGAGTTGAGTGGTTTATCCTTCAATAGATCTCAGGAATTTCAGAAGTTATAGAGACAGAAGTGGGTCGATCCAAGTTTGAAGTTCAGCAGTGCATGTGGTGCTAGCCTCAGCTCCGGCGCCCTGCGGCTCTGCTCCAGTCTTGCCCTCCGGGGAGTGCCTGATCAGCTGTGGGCCCAGCGCATGAGCTTCCTTGATCTGTTACTGTACTTCCTTAGAAGTTAGCAAATGGGGGCGGTGCCTGAGGCTCAGTGAGTAGGGCGCCGGCCCCATATGCCGAGGGTGGCAGGTTCAAACCCAGCCCCCGCCAAACTGCAACAAAAAAATAGCCGGGCATTGTGGTGGGCGCCTGTAGACCTACCTACTCGGGAGGCTGAGGCAGGAGAATCGCCTAAGCCCAGGAGTTGGAGGTTGCTGTGAGCCGTGTGATGCCATGGCACTCTACCCAAGGGCAATAAAGTGAGACTCTGTCTCTACAAAAAAAAAAAAAAAGAAGTTGGCAAAAGGAAGCACCTCAGAAGATGGCCGATTGGTAGCAACCCCTGGCAGAGGTTCCTCATCCTTCCGAGTAGCTGGGACTACAGGCAGCTACTACAATGCCCGGTTATTTTTAGAGATGGGGGTCTCACTCTTGCTTAGGCTGGTCTCGAACTCCTGAGCTCAGGAGATCCACCTGCCTCAGCCTCCCAAAGTGCTAGGATTATAGGCATGAGCCACTAAGATGCCATTCTTATTCTTAGCTCTTAGATTGTTTAAAAATAAAAGTTTAGTAAAACTTTTATTGCACAGCACCTGGGACCCAGAAAAGCATTTTACTATTTGGTAAAACTGTAAAAACATTTTACCATTACTCCTACTGTCCTTGATCATGCAGTCTTAGGAACAAGCAGTGGAACTCCTAGGTTCCCACTTTGGGAAGCTTAGGCTGCTGTTTTGTGAACAGGGGTATAGTGGGAGGTGGGCTTCTGCAATCGGGTCTAAGAAATAAGCATGGCGTGGGCTGCAGCCACTGGTGCTGGAACTGGGCACCACTTGGGATTTGAGTAGAATGAGATTTCTGTGGAGGCTTGGATGTAAACTTATTGGAGACCTCTATGGCCTGGGGCTGAGTTGTGGGCTGGGCACATCCTCCTAGGGGTTCTGAAGCAACATGCACATCAGTTGGGACAGCAATGATAAGGAGGCAACCTTTACTAGGACTGGGGTATAAGAGGGGTGTTAGTCCCCCACATGTTGGTCAAGGCTGTGGCCACTGGGAATGGTTCCACCCACCCTGTGGCTGGAACTCAGTACAGCAGTGGACACCTTTTACTCAAGCTTTTCACCAAGGGTAGGAGGATTGCCCTGTTTTGACTTGTCATGGGTAGTGCAGGCTTCACCACTGGGGGGTTTGAATGCAAGCTTGCCTGGTGCATTTCTGCCCACTTCAGTATCCCTGGCCTGAGAGGGTGGGACTCAGTGTCTTGGGGGTTCTACAACCCAGTCCACCAACTGGCAACTGAGTACTCTTCTGAGGGGATTAAAGTTGATCACAGACACCTTACTATCACCACGTCAGCTGGCTCCTTCCTGCAACTTCCACTTATTGGCCTGGAAGCTGGCCCATACAGTCTATTTCAAGCACAGCCAACACAAATGCACCTAGGACAAAGAAAACATTTTACCATTACTCCTACTCCCCTTGATTATGCTGCACTGCCTTCTTAGGAGCTCAAGGGCCCATTCACCTGCTCACTAAACCACCACTACAAAAAGCTATTAAGAGGCCCAAGAACTGGCTTCCCTCCAACACAGATGTCAACATGCGGTGCCCTAAAGAACAAGAGGGGATAGGCACTCTTAGCCCACCACTGCTACCACTGAAACCTGAAGACAGGCCCATTTGGCATTCCATTCCCCAGTACAATGACACCACAGCCTCCACCAATAAATTCATCCTAACATACCAAGGAATGTAAAGATACCATCAATACTGGTTTTAGCCAAAGATATAATACAGAGACTTCACTAGTACATGCACCTAGAAGCAAAGCCAAAGGGCCCCATTCAACCAATATAGTCACACCTTCATGAAAAAGCCCATACACCACTCCCCCAAGTAAATTAAAAAATAAGAAGTGATTCTAAATCAGATGCACAGAAATCAATGTAAAGACACAGGAGACATAAAACATCAAGGTAATATGATCACCAAAGGAACACCATAGATCTTAACATCTCCAAATCTATCTATCTGTTTCTATCTCAAAAATACCAAATAAATAATTAAAAAATATTAATTTTAAAGAAGCTGAATAAGATGCAAGAGAAATCTGAAAACCAATACAAGGAACTTAGAAAATTATTCTAGGATATAAATGAGAAATTTACCAAGGAGATAGAATCTTTTAACAATCCAAAAAAGTCTGGAACTGAAAACAATTTTAAAGGAAATACAAAATACATTCCAAAGCTTCCACACTAGACCAAAGAGAAGAAAGAACTTTACTTAAAGAAAAATCTTTTAAAATGGTCTTGTCAGACAAAAATAAAGAAAAAAATATATATAATAAATAGG
Organism: Nycticebus coucang; assembly: GCF_027406575.1. Lineage (NCBI taxonomy): Eukaryota > Metazoa > Chordata > Mammalia > Primates > Lorisidae > Nycticebus > Nycticebus coucang. The sequence goes on from NC_069787.1 coordinate 27,133,333, forward strand.
TAAGGAACAAAGCCTTTGAGATATTTGGGACCACATAAAATGGCTGAATTTATAAATTATTAGTATTTCTAAGGGTAAGGAAAAATTAGACAGTTTAGAAAACCTATGTAACAAAATAATAGATGAAAACTTTCAAAAAGCTAGCAAAAATTTATACATCCAGATATAGGAGGCTAAGCTAACTCCAGGCAAATAAAATGCAAAGAAGACTTTGCTATGGCTCCTTATAATCAGATTACCTAAAGGCAAAGAGAAAGAGTGAATTCTAACATCAGCAAATTAAAAGCATATAGTCAACTAGAAAAAGAAAAATTTTGCTAAAATAAACTTCTCAGCATAAACCTTACAGGCCAGAAGAGAATGGGATGACATATTCAGAGTGCTGAAAGAAAAAATTGTCAACCTACATGCAGCAAGAGTAACTTTCACAAATGAAGGAGAAATAACGTCTTTCCCAGACAAAGAAATAGTGAGGGAATTTATCACCAGCCCTAAGGGAGTCCCAAACTTGGATATGAAAGGATGACATTTATCATTGTAAAAATACACAAAAGTATAAAACTCAGTGGTAAAGCAATCACACAAAAGAATAAGATAAAACAACCACTATAGAATTCCTCCAAACCACAATGACAGAGAAAAAGAAAGAAAGGATGTATGAAACAGCTAGAAAACAATTAATAACATGACAGGAACAAAACTTCACTATCAATACTAATATTGAATGTAGATGAATTAAATGCTCCACTTAAAAGATACAGATGAACTGAATGGATAAAAGAAAAACAAACAATGATCAACCCATATGTTGTTTACAAGAAACTCATTTTACCTGTAAAGACATACATAGATGGAAATTGGAATGGGAAAGTATATTCCATGCAAACAGAAATCAGTACAAAACAGGAGTAGCTATACTTATATCAGATACAATAAATGTACAGCAAAAACATTTTAAAAAGACAAAGAAGTTTATTATATGTATAATGTTAAAGAGAGCAATTCAGAAAGAAGATTTAACAATTCTAAATATATATGTACCCAATACTGAGGCACCCACATTTATAAAACAAATATCACCAGACCTAAAATAGACAGTAATAGAATAATAGTGGGGGACTTCAATACCCAATTCCAGCTTTAGACAAAACAGACAGAAAATCAACAAAGAAACATTGAACTAAAATTAGACTTTAGACAAAATGGACCTAACAGACATTTACATAAGATTCTGCCCAACAGCTACAGAATATGTATATATTTTCCATCAGCACATGGAACATTCTCCAAGGCAGACCATATGTTAGGCCATAAAACAAATCTCAACAAATTTGAAAAAATCAAAATCATATCAAGAATCTTCTTAGGCTACAGTGGATTAAAAACTAGAAATCAATTCCAACAGGAACTTTGGAAATTATACAAGTAGGTGGAAATTAAATGACATGCTCCTGAATGATGACTGGGTCAATGAAGAAATAAAAATGAAATGAAAAAAAAAATTGAAACAAATGAAAATGAAAACATAACATACCAAAACCTGTGGGATACAGTGAAGCAGTGCTAAGAATAAAGTTTATAGCATTAAATGCCTACAAGAAAAATGTAGAAATATTAAAAAATATAGAAAGGTTATGAATTAACAATCTAATGGTGCACCTGAAGAATTTAATGAGGAAGAACAAACAAAAACCAACATTAGCATAGGAGAAGAAATAATAAAAATTAGGGCAAAACTAAATGAAATGAAGGCTATAAAAACAAATAATCAACAAAATGAAAGTTGGTTCTTTGAAAAGACAAAATTGATAAACTGCTAGATAGACTGACCAAGAAGAGGAAGACCCAAACAAATAAAATCAGAAATGAAAAAGGATATATTACAATTGATACCACAGAAATATGAAAGGTCATCAGACTATGATGACAACTCTGTGTTCACAAATGAAAAAACCTGGAGAAAATTGGATAAATTATTGCAAACATACAATTTCCCAAGGTTGAACCAGGAAGAAACAGAAAACCTGAGCAGATCATTGATAAGCAGCAAGATTGAGTCAGTAATAAAGTCTTCGAATAATTTGAAAAGCCAAGGACTGAATGGATTTATAGCTGAACTCTACCAAATGCTCAAAATAGAACTAATAAAATGCTCTTAAAACTGTTCTCTGAAAAATCAAGGAGAGAATACTCTCTAACTCATCCTATAAGGACAGTATCACCCAGACACCATAACCAGACAAAGACACATCAGAAAAGAAAAATGTAGACCAAAATCCCTGGTAAGGATAGTTGCAAAAACTCTTAATGGAATACTAGCAAACCAAATCCAACAGCACATCAAACAAACGAACAAACACACAAATAAACAAAACAAAACAAAAAAACATACACCATGAGAAAATGGCCTTTATACTAGGGATGCAAGGATGGTTCAACATATGCAAATAAATAAATGTGAAACATCAAATAAACAGAATCAAGGACAATAAACACAATCATCTCAGTAAATGCAGAATAAGTGTTTGACAAAATTCAGCATCCTTTCCTGATAAAAACCTTCAAGAAACTAGACATGGAAGCAACATACCTCAAAATTCTAAAGGTTGTATACAAAAAAGTTACAGCTAACATCATACTAAATGGGGGAAAGTTAGAAGCACATCCTCTAAGAACTGGGACAAGACAAAGGTGCCTACTTGCACCACTCCCATTCAACACAGTTCTAGAAGTCCTGGATAGAGCTATCAGATATATATTTAAATTGGAAAAAAGAGAGCCAAATTATCCCTGTTTGCAGTTGATATATTATTATAGCTTAAAAAAACCCCAGATTCCACTAAAATACTCTTAGATTTAGTGAACAGATTCCTTGAAGCTGCAAGAAGCAAAACCAACATGCAAAAATCAGTAATGTTTCTATATACAAATAATGATTTAGCTGAGGAAGAAATCAAAAAGACAATCACAGTTACAATAGTTACAAAATAGTAAAATAGCTAGGAATAAATTTAACAAGGAGGTGAACAATCTCTACAAAGAAAACTACAAAATACTAATGAAAGAACCTGTAGATGACATAAACAAATGGAAAAACATTGCCTGATCATGAATCAGAATAATTAATATTGTTAAAATCACATTGTCCAGAGAAATCTGTAGACTTAATGCAGATTTAACACTGCCAAAATACTGATGTCATTAGAAAACCAAAATACCAATATACCAAATACCAACATAAATACCAAGAGAATTTAAAAAACAATCCTAAAAATTACATGGAACCAAAAGAGAGCTCAAACAGTCAAAGCAACTTTAATCCAGAAGAACAAAGTCGGAGGCATCCCATTATCTGATTTCAAATTATATTACTATGATGTAGTAATCAAAACAGCATGGCAGTCATATAAAAATAGAGACACAGTACAATGGAGCAGAAGGGAGAGTGCAGATAATCCACATAAGTACAGCCAACTGATCTTTGACTAAGACAACAAGAACATATATTGGGGAAAGTATACCTTTTTAGTAAATAGTGCTAGGAAAATTGAATTGCCATATGAGAAGAATGAAACTGGATACCTATCATTTACCATATGCAAAAATCAATTCAACATGATTAAAGACTTAAACATGAGCCCCAAGACTATAAAAACACTAGAATAAAATGTAGAGAAAATTTTTCTGTACGTTGGTCTGGGAAAAGAAAAATTGTGACTCAGACCTCAAAAGGGCAGGCAACCAAATAAAAAAATAGACAAATGGGACTTAATTAATTTAAAAAGGTTTTGAACAGCAAAAGATATAAGGGATAGAGTTAAGCAACAACTTGTAGAAAGGGAGAAATATTTGCAAACTATCTAACAGGATGCCAATATCCAGAATACACAAAGAACTCAAACAATTCAACAAAAACAAGAAATACCCCAATAAAAGTGAGCAAAGCACAGGAATAGACACTTTTCAAAAGGAGATATGTGAAAGGTTCAATAGGTGTATGAAAAATGTTCAACAGCAGTAATCCTCAGAGAAATGTACATTAAAACTGCAATGAGATATCATTTTACCCTAGTCAGAAGGGCTATATTAAAAAGACAGAACATAACAGATACTGGCAAAATTTGGAGAGGAGGGAAATCTTATGTACTGTTGGTAGAATGTAAATTAATATAACTCCACAGAAAACAATGGAGAAATTTCTCAAAAGTCTAAAAATAGAACTTCTAATTAGTCCAGCAATCCCACTTTGGTAGATACCAAGTAAGGAAAAGAAATATGTCAAAAAGATACCTGTGCTTGTATGTTTATTGTGGCACTATTTGCAATAGTAAAAAATATGGAAGTGTCCATCAACATTGGAATGGATACAGAAATTGTGGTATGTTTACACAGTGAAATACTATTTAGCACAAAAAAGAATGGAATCATGTCTTGGAACAACACAGATGGAACTGGAGGATATTATATTATGTGAAACAATTCAGGCACAGAAAGTCAAACACTGAGTGGCGCCCATAGCTCAGTTGGCTAGGGCACCAACCACATACACCTAGGGTGGTGGGTTCAAACCCGGCCCAGGTCTGCTAAGCAACAATGACAATGCAACCAAAAAATGGCCGGGCATTGTGGCAGGTGCCTGTAGTCCCAGCTACTTGGGAGGCTGAGGCAGGTGAATGGCTTAAGCCTGAGAGTTTGAGGTTGCTGTGAGCTGTGACACCACGGCACTATACCCAGAGTGATAGCTTGAGACTCTGTCTCAAAAAAAAAAAAAAAAAAAAGAAAGTCAAATACTGTATGCCCTCATTTATAGGTGGGTACGAAAAAATGTGTACATGTGGATGTGTACAGGGGAATGATAGGCAAAGGAGACTCAGAAGGGTAAGGGGGACAGAGGGGGATGGATGATGATAATTTCTCATCATCCACCATAATATGATGATGAGAAATTAGTTAATGGATATTATTTGAGTGACTGATACCTTAAAAGCCCTTATTTGATCACTATACAATCTATGCATGCAACATAATTGCACATGTGCGTCATAAATTAATACAAAGAAAAAATTCATGCACACTTATATATATGATAATGATATAAAATATCTGCTTGGCCATGATAAACATAAAATTCAGCATATTGGTCACTCTGGAGAATGCTGTAATTAGGCTTCAAAAAATTGAAAAAAATATGGCAAAGTATTATGACTTGATAAAGGACAGCAGTATGTATAAGAGTACACTTCTTTAATATTTGAAATATTTTACAAATAAATTATTACTGTTAATACTTTAGAAGTTCTTAAAACCATTTAAATGGGAATTTCAACATTAAATATGAGAGATTTCTGCCTGTCCCCTCTTTACAGGTATACCAGGAAGAGTTAATCTGTAAAAATTGCTTCTGTACTTGGAAATTGGGATAGGTCAACAATTTGCAAATATTCCCAAGCTGATTTTAATAGGGTGACACAAGGCTTTTGGGTTTATAATCTATTTATTAGAGGGAGGCGGGTGTGATAGGTAAATTGAGTCTAGGAGGTGACAAAGGAAGATTTGAAGCAAATTAGTAATATACATTGTGTATTTGAAATTTACTAAGAGAGTGGATCTTCAGCCTTCTTACCAAAATAAAAATAAAAGGTAATCATGTAAGGTGATGGATGTGTTAATTAACTTGATTGTGATAATCATTTTACAAATTATACATATATCAAATCATCACTTTGTACACTTTAAATATGCACAATTTTATGTCAATTATACTTGTATAAAGTGGCAGAAAAAGAATATAGAAGAAGGTACCAACTGAGGCTAAACTGGTTTAAAAAAAGATGATCTGATTCACTGAAATTGCCTGAAATGTAAAATTTAATTCTACATTCTGCACAGAATGAAGCCAGGACATTTGAGAATGACACAATGATAAAAACTGCAATTCTGGCATAGATGAAGAGGCTCTTGTGATATAAAGTTTGGAAATAGTGACAGCTTCCTTTCAGAGAATGCTTATGTTCTAGGCAGGGTGCTAGGTAAATTACATTTTTAATTCATAAATAATATTTTAATATCTATTATGCAGAAGAGAAAATTGAGACCCATTTGTCCACCATCACCCAGACTTTGAGTGGCAGCATCAGTAATCAAACCCAGGATTGTTTGATTTCAAATGAATGCTCTTTCATTGTTCCACAAGATTACCAACACATTATGAATAAATAGGTGTATTTTTATGTCCAGAATGGCTAGTCCAATCTTTCTTAAATGCATATTTCTGAGATACATATTATCTGAAAATTTCCATCAAATAAACATACTTTTAAGATACTTTAGACAGTATTTTCACTCTTTAATCCCTAAAATAGTCTTCTTACATGGGAAAACATCTTTCACTAAACAAGTAGAATAGCTTCTGTATTGGTTGACTATCTCTGTTATTGCATTTCCCATTCAACTAATGAATAAGTTCCTTGTTCTATTTTCTAGAACTCTTAAAAGAAAAAAAAGTGAAAACTTCCAATTGGTCTCTTTCCAACTTATTGTTCTTCGCCTTGCCAATGATTTTAGCTAATCATATGCCTTTACTCAAAATTACTTTTACAGGGGAAATCTCCAAATCTATAACCAGTTACTGAATTTATCAAATCATGGGGGTGGCCGGGAGAAGATAAGGGTAGAAGAGAAACATATGCAAACATGCACATAGCCCATATATATTTCAATGACTTAACATAGGACCACACCCGATTTGTCACTTAGCCATTCTGCAAAAGAGCTCAACTCCCTTTGCAAAAATTAGATCAAAAAAAGAATCCATCAACAATCTTATTTCTTTACTGATAATCACTTGAAAAGTTCTGTTGACATTATATGCTGATATTCTCAGAGGAATTCTCCCCCTTTCCAAGATTAATTTTCATTTTTCTCAGACGTATCTTTTTTGCATAAACCCAAGCAAAACAACATTCTAGATGTTCATGGAAAATTCTCTTTTTCCCTCTGCAAATATTATGCTGAAATCTGTCATTCACTCTATGTCCCAAATCAACAAATGGTAAATATTTCAATATAGTAGTCTGGTATATTTTGGTATCTTCCTCTCTAAATTCCCTTTAAAGAAAGATTGTGCCCTTCACTTTAACTAAAGATATCTGCAAAGGAACTAAAAGCTGTCTGGAAAAATAAATTAAAGTGTCTTTGTTCTCCTCTATTGTCTCATACAAGGACCTTTGTACTTGCAGTAATGCTGTAGAAAACGTCTTTGTGTTCTATCAATAATACATTGAGGTGCAGTTTATTTCATTTTATGTTGTTTTTACCTCTGCTTGGCAAACAAGACTCCTTTGACTTTCTCATTCAGATCAAACTGTAGAATGCTAATAAAACAAATCCAAACTAATAAAGCCCATTTCCTTTACATTAATCCTTTTAAAGTTATCAGGGACACACATCCCTCCATATGAATAGTACAATCAGGCACAAAGTAGGAAGATAAAATATGGATAAAGGGAGTATTAACATACAAGACTTTTAAGACAAAAGCAGAATGACAAAGGTTGTACTGTACTTGATGACTAAGACAGTGTTCTCAACCTTCCTAATGCTATGGCCCTGTCATACAGTTCCTGTTGGTTGTGACCCACAGGTTGAGAACCACTAATCTAAGACATGTTTTGGGTGCAGACTCCAGTCTACAGGAAATATCTAATAGTCTTTAACTCTTATAACCGCTGCATGAGTATTATTTCAGCACTGATAAAAAGAATTGTTTAAGTTTTATTTTTACATTGATCAGCTTGGTAAGGAAAAGATTTCAGCCTACAGACCACAAATTTGATAATTGTTTTCCAAAGTACTTAGGAAGACCAAACGTTTCTAGAGACACTTTGCTTTTCACAAAGAAGAATTTCCTTTAACATCTAGTTTAGTTAATTATAGCAGTCAGGGTGTGATTTCTGTTTATATCCCTCCCGTTGAATCTGCTCTGGCTGGGTTTGGGTCAGAGCTATTTCTAGGAAATGACTGCTACTTTTTCTCAAACTAAAATTTCTTTGCATTTTTCTTTTCCTTTTCCCCAGCTTCATATCTTTGCTACTTTAATATGACAACAGGTGACTCTTGCATGTCTATTATGAGGCACCTGGGTATAATATATGGTTTATATTCTCATTGAATTATGAAAGCCACTGTATTAGTTAAGACTCTTCAGTTCCAAGTGACAGCAATCGAACTTGGTTTGAAGACCAACCAATCAGACAAACAAAAAGAAAAAGAAAGGAAATGCGCGATGAGAATACAGAGGTGTTGCATGGATTCTTGAGCAAGAAAACTGTTGGATGTTAGAAAGCACTGGGTGTGGGAGTGCACAGGCATCCTGGAACCCGTGGGGCTCTCCCACCTTTTGTCCCAGTTGATTCCATGACTTCAACATCTTCTCCCTGGAGAAACAGCTTTACCTGTTATGTAATACAGAGGGAAGATGGCCCCCAACAACTCTCAAACTTTACAGGTAACAGTTTTTTTCTCATGGTGTAATGAGCTTTCTCTTGTTCCCAACTCCAGATTCCCAGGAAGAGATCTGATGGGAGGCATATTAGTAAAAATTCTCATGCCTTATGGGCTGGTTGTCCAGTTAACTGGGACTGGGAGAACCAGGCCTACTTGCACAAGAACCATAGGCGTAGGTGAGGGTGGCAGTTAAGAGCCTTAGTTGAGAGACTGGTAGTTGCCCTGTGAAGTTTCTTTTCCACTGTCATGAAGAGAGAATGGATTTGCACATGTGCTAGAGTAGCAGACCGAGACAGGTGAAACTCTCACCGGCACATGAGCCCATGAAGTTTTCGGAGCCTCTGGAATGATCCGGCTGCCATCTGGAATGTTCACCAAACAAGTGGAGTGTCTGAAGTGGTGTATAGTTCCTCAAAAAAGGTGGGATCTGGTCAGCATGGCGTGTCTGCCAGGTTTAATGCTCTGTTGTATTGGGATTACATTCTGCCTAGATATAAGATGTCAGCTTGGTATCCCTCCAGCTGAGGAGATCATGCATCCTAGACACATGGTTTCTCCTCTTAAAGCCTTTCGAACATGTGAACAGCGCTATCCAGAGAATGTTATTCCAGAAACTGAAGTTTAATACACCTCAAAGGAGATTTCTTAGTGTAAAATTTTTAACACATATATCAATGGGTCCCATTGGGTCCCATTATTTGGTCCCATCAACGGGTCCAAATAAAAAATAATAGTATACAAATAGAAACAAACAAACAAATAAAAAAAGATTTGGTTTGGGTTATACAGTTTATATTGTCCCACATCCAAACAAGTCCTGATTCTCAAAGACATCTTTCCTTTTTCTACAAAAGAACAACAACAATAAAAAGTCCTCTGGACTATGCTGTCAAAATTCATAAACGTGTAACAACAAAAACAAATCAAACCCTCAAAGTACAGTTATCCTTAATGCTGTGATTTCATCCTTTCTCCATGCAAAGGGAGCAATAGGAACCCATGAGGGTATGTATTCTGGTAGAGGTATCGAGGGTACTTTAGGGCAACCAATGCTGATTTCACTGCTGCTCAGATATGTTTTCTTCTTGATTCTTTTTCAAGGGAGATATCAGATCCTAGGTCTATACCTGAGCTAATCCACATTGTCCCTACATCAAAAGCAGGGAAGGTATCATTGGCTTTGATATGTAACAAGCATTAAACATGGTGATATTTTCCTTCTTGCTCTTCTCTTTTACAATCTCCAATGGGTTACACTTTAATTCTATGTAATGGACATAATGAAAAAGAGGAATGAGCCAGGAGAGGCATCCTGTAATTTACTAAACTGCAAGACCCTTACTTGTTTTGTGTGCACACACATGGTCTGCGTTATCCTTGCCAGGTTTTAATTAGATTTAGAATTTTTTAGTAATAACCCATTTATTTTATGTGCTTATTGGATTGATGTCTGTCTTCCTACTAGACTATGTGTTCCTGAGGACAGGGATTTAATACATTCTTCTGTTTAGTAACAAGTGGAACCATGAGTTTAGCCCAGGGCCTGGCAACATATCTGAAGGCTGACTATGGGTTTTGAATCTCAGCCCTGAGGCCTCAAGTAAACTATGCAATTATGTCTCAGAGTTTCTCTTCCATAAAATAGAGATACTTTCTACATGATGATGAAGAAGTCATGAGGATTCTAGTAAGTTACAAATAAACACTTATAAACAGTGCTGGAATGGCTTGGTGTGGAGGCTCATACCTATAATCCCAGCACTCTGGGAGGCACAAACAGATGAATCACTTGAGCTCAAGTATTTGACATTAGCCTGAGCAAAGGCCTGACCTTGTCTCTACTAAAAATAGAAAAACTAGTTGGGCATTGTGGTGGGCACTGTAGTCCCAGCTACTCAGGAGGCTGAGGCAAGAGGATTGCTCGAACCCAGGAGTTTGAGGTCGCTGTGAGCTATGACACCATGGCATTCCATCCAGGGTGACAGAGTTAAAAAAAAAGTGCTGGCACATATATAAAGGTGCTATATAAATGTCAAATAAGTAACAGACCTTCGAATGTTTGTTGAATGAATGTTTAACAAATTCTATAGAGAAGGGAATGAGAGAGGCATTTATCATCTTATAAGATCTGAGGTCTTGCACTTAGATGGCTCTCTATTTTCCTCCAAAGCCTATTAGTTATTTTCTTGCATATTATTTTTACATAAATATAAATCCAGGGCATTACCCCATCTTTCTCCCAAAGTGGCTCAAGGAGCTTTGGTCCTACTATGTGTAGACCTTAGTTTGTTGCACGAGGAATGGGAAGTTCCTTTATTAAGAGAGAAAAACATTGGTTTTCTTTTTTTTCCAATCACCAATTCTCTCTAGACGTGAGAAAAATCATGGTGCCTTAGTAAATTTAATTTTAGATTCTTCATAAAAAGAACACATATTCATTATAGAAAAATTTAAGAAAATGTTCATAGAGAAATAAAACAAATCATCCATAGTCAAACTACATTGAGAAAATCACTGTTTTGTCAGAAGTGTTATGATATATTAGATCCTAGGTTATAAATAAAAAAGCACAATCACCTAAAAATTGAATTATAGTAAACATTTTATTCTAGTATATTCTTCACTTACACGATGAACATCGCGTCCCCATGTCACTAAATCATCTTCAAAATGAGAATTTTTATATAGTTGTGTATTTTCCATCACATGGATAATTTGTTTTATGACTCCAAGATTTTTGGGTATGATAATGCTTATGATCTTTTCCTTTAATAATGATATGTGATTGGCATCTTCATAAGAGGACAAAGGAACTTTACCTGTCATGGGGGGGGGAGGAAAAGCAGAAAGAGGGAAGGAGGGAGAGGGGTGGGGCCTTGGTGTGTGTCACACCTTCTGGGGGCAAGACATGATTATAAGAGGGACTTTACCTAACAAATGCAATCAGTGTAACCTGACTTATTGTACCCTCAATGAATCCCCAACAATAAAAAAAAAAAAATCCCCATAGAAGTGAAATTCCTCCCTTGACATCAATATAGAAGCTCGAGGAATATTTATTTATGATTTCCGATTTTCCCATCAAATTTTAGTAAGGTTACATTTGATCTTTCAGCCTTTATATCTTGCAAAGTATTTTTTTAAATAGGTTCACAGGCCTAGGATCACCATCTCTGCTCAAGAAATACACGCTGAATGATGGACTCTTATTTGCATTCTCTGAGAAAAGTTTTAGAATTAAATCCATAAAGCAAGCTCCAGAAAGAGAGGACAATTTGCAGATCAAGATATTGAAGCAAAGCTGAAAGCTATTCAAAAAATAAAAGGGAAAAATGCATGGATGTGAAATTTTACTTTTTGATACTTGCTTAATAATCAAGAGATTTGAGCTGTTGTTTAACCAACACTCAAGAATTAATTCTTGATTTCTCAAAGGGTCAAGAATTACAGAGATGAAAGTTTATGTATTCTTACTTTATTTTGTTAGAAGTGGAATATGGAGGTACAAAGAGTTTAAGTAGTTTTCCCCAAGGGTTCATCTGAAGTAAAATCTAAAATCTTTACCAGAGGTGAGCAAGCCCTACCTGCTCTGGTCTCTCCTATTCTCCAGCTATCAGTCTGGGCTGCTCTTACAGGAGAGGCTCTGTTTTAGGCACACCAGCCTCTAGGAAGCCAGGACCTCAGGTGGCCCTTCCTGCTCCCAGGCAAGCACAATGTACCTCCCTGTCCACATCTCAGCTGACACCTCTTCTCTCTCCTCTAATCCCCAACATTCCCTCCCAGACCTCCCCACTCTGCTTGCTGGGCTCCTGCTAAGAAAAATGGATAAACAAGGAGAGAAACCAAGAGGCCTGCATTACACCATACTGTCACTTAACAGTCTCAGCACACATATTTTTTGCCTGTTTCCACAGTTCAATTTTCCCTCTTCTTACCCAAGGTCAACCCATCACCAGCACATGAGAGTTGTTAACATCACTCAAGCAATACTCCCTTCTTTCTTCTACATCGGCAATTTTCCTTCTCTACTGGATCTGTCTCATTCAAAGACAAAAATATGACATGTTATTTCTTCCATAGTAAAGAAATAAAACCCACAAACACCTGTGAACACCCTGGCCCTACTTACTGCTGTCCTATCCCTTTGCTCCCCAATATAGTAACACTCCTTAAAAAGTGACTTATACTTGCTCGCTCTGATTCCCCCATTCTTCTCTTGCTACCCCGCCAAAATTGCTCGAAGATATGCTGTTAAATTCCATGGTCATTCTGCAGTCCTCACACTACTGAACCCATCAGCAGATAACGACAGAGTTGATCAGGGTGATTTCTTTTTTGGCTATGTTGCTCCATTTGGTTTCTGGGGCATCATACTTTCTTGGTCTTCCTTTTACTCTCTCTCAGAGATGGGGTTTCTCCTCTCAGAGATGTTGTGGGTCCTTTACTTCTCCCTCAATGCCTGAGTGCACCAGTTCTTAGTCCTTGGCTCTGTTATTCTCAGCTCATGTACTCCCTGAGGTGTGAAATGACAGATCCCTCTCCTGAATGTAAGACTCTTATATCCAGTGACCTATGAAACATCTCCACTTGGATGCCAAATGATACCTTGACATCAACATGATCAAAGGTGAACTCTAAGACCACCTGACCCCTCCATCACCAAAGCTGTTATTATTTCTCAATTGATGACAACACCATTCGCCTACTTGCTTAGCCAGTAATCCTTATCCTTCTTCTGCATCCCATATTCAACATGAATATGGGACAGTGGCTCAACTGGCAAAATATATCCAGAAGTTGGCCATGTCCCATCACCTTTACCACCTCTATAAATCTGGTCCACGCCACCATCCTCTCTTGCCTGGATCCATGCAGCAGCCTCCTGCCTGTTCATCCTGCCAGAGTGGTATTTTAGGAATGTAAGTCAGATCATGTGAATTTGCTCTACATTTCACTCCAAGTATTAGAACATCAAAATTCTCACTTTGGCTACAAAGACCTACATAATCTCATTCCCCCACCAATTTTCCGACCTTCTCCTGGTTCTCTCTGCTCCAGACACCCTGGCCTCCTTCCTGCTCCTGGTAGGCCTGCTTTCCTTCCAGAGGGATTTTTGCACTGGCTATTCCTTGCCTGCTTCTCAATTCTCCTAGGTGACTTCTGGCTACTTCCTCCTCATTTGTTCAAAGCTTCTTTTCCATGAACTCTCCCTTCACTCTCCTCCTTACCACGGATCCTGCTCTGGGCACTCCCACCACTCCCTTGCTTTCTCAATCCTCTCCTACAACGCACTGTTTGTCACAGCAATTGTCAATTTCTAACATGAAATACAACTTGTTAGCAAGCAACACAGTACACACGTGGGTAAAATTGGAGGACTTTCCTGGGAGGAAGTTTCCTATGTTAAAATCAGTGTTAAGTCACATACCTGAGACAGCAGAGGGGGAGGTTGTAGCCCTGCTCCTGAGCAGGTGAGGAAGGATAACAAGGAGAATCCTCCCCAGGGAGGCAAAAGGCAGGACTGAGGAAAATTAGGGGTGGAGATGGAATGCATAGGAGAAAAGAGGTGGCTGTGTCCCTAAAGCAACAGTTACCCCTGTCAATGCGAGGCCTTTGGGCTAAACGGTCTTAAAAAAAATAGGAGAGAGGGGCAGATATTATGTGAGCAGGTAGGGTTTAGAAAAGTATATGTATATTTGAAGAAAAGCTATTTAAATAAGTCAAATACAGATTCCTTAACAAAAAGCCGTTGAAAAAGCCAGGGCGTGCCCTGGCGGGGAATGTCCCTTACTGCTTACTAGTCAAGAAAGCCCAGGCGTGGAGCACTCCAGCTCTTCATTCGCTACCCTTATACTTAGGCAATTACTGTTTCCTTCCTCTCTATTCAAGGGGGCCTGAGTTCTTTGCACCTTGGGTGACATGATGTGCGATGCAGATCAACCTCGAATACCATGATCCTCACAGTGAAGACTGCAGGGATGGCCATGTGTCTTGGGAATTTTGTTGGACCTTTGGGAAAGGATGATTCTCTTTTACGTTGGAGATAGTGCTGGAAGCCTGCAGCCACCATGGTGGGGAAGGGCACAGCAGGAGAACTTGGTGGACAGGGATGTCAACACAGAGAATGGGGTGGAGGGTGGCGGGGGGTTGGGGGACAGAGATATTTGAAGAGACAATTCACACCTGCATCCAGTTTTGCCTTTACACTTGTACATTGAGTGAGACAATGAAACCCTATTGCGTAAGCCAGTTTGAGTTGGGTTTCTGTCCCTTGCAAATAGAAAAGTGTCACATCTCACTCCCAACATCACTTGTCAGGGCCCAGCTTAACCAGGTTCCAGACGCAGACCGCTAAATTACCTTGCTCAGGTACAGTTTCTCTTAGATACCTGAGGGCTAACTACTTTAGCTGGAGAGAGAGAGAGTCTTAGAGAGAGCAAAGCAGTCTTCTTAGAAAGATAGATCTTAGTCTTTAGCAGAGCTTGGTAATCTTCAGCAGAGAGACGCAGTGCTGGCGTTCTGCAGGCAGGAGAGGAGACATGGTCAGAGTAAGTGGGTCCGTGATAGAATGCGCATGCTCCCGACTGCCTTCTCCTCCAGCCTAATATAAGGCTGATCTTGTGCCGCTCAGCAACACAGGTGTAGAGACTGCCAATTCACCACTGCTCTCATCTTGCGAGCTCTCATGCTTATTAGGAGAGCTAAATCCCTCTCCATGTCCTTTCCACCAAGATGCTCCCATGCTTATTAGGAGAGCTAAATCCCTCTCCATGTCCTTTCCACCAAGATGCTCCATTATTGAGCTATACAGGTATTTCTTAAAACTCACTCCTCCTAGCCACAGGCTGTATGGGCTGCTACAGAAGAGTCTGACAAACTTGATATTAGCTAACCCAGAGTGCTTGTGATGTGTGAATCATGCTAAAGGCTTTACATCCTAACTCGTATACTCCTCTAAGAACACTACGAGGCCAATACTATTATATGCACATTTTATAGGTGGGAAAACTATATGATCCAAGTCGATGATGGATTCAGAATTCAAACTCACGCTGTCTAGTTTCCAAATTGTTACCCCTCACCACTATATCCCACTAGTCTAAGGATAGAATCAATTGAAGGGGAACATTTATGGTTTCCAGAGTGACTGGTCTGGCCCCAGCTCAACAAGGTCAGAGCATTTCTCTGTGCTTACTTCAAAGAACATTACCTCCTGTAGGGGAAGGCCTGCCTTTCATTCTTTAAACCCAGTGTCCGGCGTATACTTGGCCCATGATTGTACAGTTAAGATGGATGCTCAACTGCAATGGAAGGCAGGAATCTTTAAAAACAGAACTGTAACTTGCTTATAGGACAGAAAATAAAGGTCTAGAGCCAAGAATCTCCCTACACCCCACCCCCTACAAAAAAAGTGTGCACGAACTTACACAAATGAGCAGTCTTGCCAAGGAACAGACCCATGAGGAGAATTGCACATAGGACTGTGTAATGAATTGCAATCCACTTTCCAAAACTTGGAATTTTTTTTGTCTTTCTTACAATAGCTAGTTAAGTCATAAAGGAAATCGGTTTTCTGAACTCTTCTTGGGATTCTATGTGGGTTCCAACTATACCCTCTGTGTGTGGCAAGTTCTATCCACTTTGCTGCCTCTGCCCCATGGGTTCTGAGCATGGGTTTTCTTTTGTCTGTTCCCCCAGAGCCCCTACCTTCTTTCAAATGTCCGTTCTGATCAGATGGACAAGTCAGGCTTTGCCCAATTAGTCCACTTTAAGTAGCTTACCCTGTACTTTATTAAAAGCAAAATCCACATTGGCTTGACAAGATTAGAGGAAAATATAAAAATAAATTACTGTATTAAAATTAATTAAATGAAAAGCTGTATCTAATACCAGGAAATGATGGACTTCACAGGAGCAGTGAAGCCCTTAGTTCAACAAATGATTTTTAAAAATCCTAAAAACTCCCAACCTGGGGCTGAATTAAATATTCTACACCGAATGCAAAAGCAAAAAGATGTTAATTTTGGCTTTCTGCACAAAGTGAATAAAAAGTTCATTCTGCTCTTTGCTCTGCAGGAAAATTCTTTTGACTGCAACACCATTCCACAGGCTGGGCATTATAAATAACACCACCTTGTATTTACGGAACGATCGGGTTTGGCCATCTCTTATGAATTTTGGAAATATTCACATGCATGAAACAGCAATTGTATTGAGGAACAAATAGAAAAGATCACAGGTTCAACTGCTCAGTTTAACATTTATTGAGCACCTACAAGGAGCCAAGTTCTATGCCAAGTAGTGGGCAGAGTAAAAGGTGAGGAGACTAGAAACAAGGAGAGAAGTAACCAGATTAGAATCTGATACAAAATGTCAAACACTTTGAATTGTCTGTACCCTGTCTCAATTATTTTTTAGAGCTCAGCACTTGACAATTTAAAATTCCTTCATTCACTCAGCAACAATAGAAGGAACTGGAGTAGGATTTTAACAAGTATGAATCAGCTGGGAAAAATGAAGTCCAAAATGGATTGTGATGGAAATAGCTAGGTACCTTTATTCTTCATTTGTATTTTGGATTTCTGGTACAGATAGGGTTTGGATGTTTCTCCCTTCCAAATCTCATATTGAAATTTGACCCGAGGGTTGGATGTGGGGCCTGGTGGGTGATGTTTAAGTCATGGGGGTGCAGTGCCAACATGAATATCATGGTGCCCTCCCTGCTATAATCAGTGGGTTCTCACTTTATTAGTTCACAGGAGAGCTGGTTGTTTAAAAGAGCCTGGCACCTCCTCCTCTCTCTTTTACTCCTCCCATCGTGTGACATACCTGCTTCCCCTTCACCTTCTGCTTTGATTGGAAGCCCCCTAAAGCCTTCACTAGCAGCAGATGCCAGAACCATGCTTCTTGTACAGCCTGGAGAACTGTGAGTCTAATAAACTTCTTATAAATTACTTGGAGTCAGATATTCTTTTATAACAACACAAAATGGACTAAGGCAGATATCATTTTCCCTTTAGAAATCAGAACGCGTTTTGTCATTTTTCTTCTGGGTGTATGTTGATAAGGAGGGTGCTGGGTGAGAGCTCAGAGCCAGGGCTTGGGCTGCATCTTCCTCTAATACAAGTCCTTACCAATGCCACTACACCCCAGTAAGAAAATGGAAAGGTGAGTGGAGCTCAGGACCAATGACGGATGCAGGCTGCCTGGGCGGACCCCAGCCATGTTACTTAGGAGTACTGTGACCAGGGCCAAGGACTCTGCCTCTCTGGGCTTCTATTTTCTCATCTGTTAAAAGGGGATAATCAAGGGCAGTGCCTGTGGCTCAAAGGTGTAGGGCTCCAGCCCCATATACTGGAGGTGGCAGGTTCAAACCCAGCCCTGGCCAAAAACTGCAAAAAAAAAAAGGGGGGGGTGGGGTAGGGTGGGGGATAATCAAAACTCTCCTAGAGCACACATGTAGATGAATGGGTCAATCTAGGCAAAGCTTACAGCACAGTGCATGGCACATAGTGCAGACTTGGTGCATGTTAGGTTCCCAGGTGACCTGGTCAGGCTGTATTTTCTGTGCCTTAATAGAACTTTAGTACATTTCCATTTCCTCTCCCACTAAGAGACTCAGTTATCTGTAGTCCACCTTCTCCATGGCCCCATCACTTCCCATCTCCTGCCTTCTTTTTCCTTGGACTGCCTGTCACAGAAGACACAGTACCGTCCTCCCCACCATGCCTTTCCGGTAACTGCTGTGCCTCTTCTCTTTTCATAACATCTCTTGCCACTAGGACTATGCTCTGTGAGGGAAGAGATTGATTTCTCCTGTTGCCTAATGTAGGCCCAGCTTCCAGAATAGGGCCTGGCATACAATAGGCACCCAATAAATATTATTGTTATGAGTCAATAAGCTAGTCATTCTCAAGGACTTGGGAATCCTTCCCGGCATAAATCAGACCTGCAGTTCTTTCTTCCTTGGACCCAAGCCTGTCATGAAGATGTTGAACATGCCAGCATACCCCTGGATTTGAGGCAACCCACAGGTTTAGGCATACCTGGTACCTTGAGCTTTCATCAGAATTTTTCCAATGATCTCATGCCCCTAAGAAATAATTATAAACTAGCTACCTGGGCCTCACAAATTTGTGTCTGTATATTGAATAATTTCACCAAATATGTAAAATTGGGAGATTTAAGGTAAAAATATGTAATTTCAGTTTTGTTTTAAATATTCAAAGTTCTAGCAATACTGAGCCCACACTCTTGGGCATCAACTAGCCAGCTCCGAGCAGCTGTACCCTTATTTACATGGACCATTTGTCACTAGTTTGCTGCAGTCCCTGCCTCTCCTTAATGTCTTCCTGTAATTGTGAGCAAGTGTCAGTTGCAAGTTATCATTGCGATTATGCAATTATTTTCCTAGGATTGGAAATATCTTGAACAAAAGTAGGAAAACAGAATTAGTAATTTAAGAAAACTGAATAAAAAATTTAAAAAAGGAAACAGAGATCGTTTTGACATGTTTGCTCTGGAACCACCCAGAAGGCTTGATTCTTAACATTACCTGGCCCCTCTAGTTATCTGAGTTTGCTCCCTCCCTCAGCCATCTTGAGTTTCTGCTAAATTGAAGGATATTTAAGGTTGTTGTTTTCTTTTCTTGCTGATGTGAGGAAGACAGATTTGGGTGTCAACCTATTTTATGACATTTAACTTTATGCAAACAATGCTTTGAGTAATACTGCTGCAGGATATTAATTCACAAAAAATTGTGAGAAATTGCTGCTCCTCCAGGATCAGAGATGATAGTCTGATTTGAAAGCATTAGAGCACTTTATTTCTGATTATATTTATATGCTATGATGTATTTCAATCAGTCTCTATCAGTAATAGTGTGCCATAGAAAAAATGGGCTCATGGTTAAACAGGACTAGAAAACAGAGGCTGAAATAAAGTTCCATGTGTCACTTTATCTGTGAATTATTTTTCCTTTTTTTGCAATATAAACCCTCCCCCAAACTCCGCAAAACAGGCATTGAGAATTTCTATAGGACTGAGAGCCTGGTGGGCTCATAAGTGTTGTTATGTTTTATTTTCCAAACTTATTTTATTATAGCTGCTTATAGACATCGCATTTTTTTAAATCACAAGAGTACTATGGTTTTGATGTTTACTCTGCATAGTGTACATTTCCCACATTTTTTTATTATTAAATCATAGCTGTGTACATTAATGCAATCATGGGGCACCATGCACTGGTTTTATATATAATTTGAAATATTTTCATCAAACTGGTTAACATAGCCTTCCTGGCATTTTCGTGGTTATTGTGTTAAGACATTTATACTCTACATTTAGGAAGTTTCACATGTACCCTTGTAAGCTGCAGCATAGGTGTGGTCCCACCAATCGCCCTCCCTCAACTCTTCCTCTCCTGCCCCCTCCCCCTCCCTTTCCCCATATTCTTAGGATACAATTGGGTTATCGCTTTCATATGAAAGCTATAAATTAGCTTCATAGTAGGGCTGAGTACATTGGATACTTTTTCTTCCATTCTTGAGATACTTTGCTAAGAAGAATATGTTCCAGCTCCATCCATGTAAACATGAGAGGTAAAGTCTTCTTCTTTCTTTAGGGCTGCATAATATTCCACGGTGTACATA
Source organism: Nycticebus coucang (assembly GCF_027406575.1). Classification (NCBI taxonomy): domain Eukaryota; kingdom Metazoa; phylum Chordata; class Mammalia; order Primates; family Lorisidae; genus Nycticebus; species Nycticebus coucang. The sequence continues at coordinate 27,153,489 of NC_069787.1, forward strand.
TACCACAATTTATTAATCCATTCATGGGTCAATGGACACTTGGGCTTTTTCCATGACTTAGCAATTATGAATTGGGCTGCAATAAACATTCTGGTACAAATATCTTTGTTATAATGTGATTTTGGTCTTCTGGGTATAGACCCAGAATATTCTAAGTATTCTCCAAACATCTTTCCAAAAGGAACGTATTAGTTTACATTCCCACCAGCAGTGTAGAAGTGTTCCCTTTTCTGCACATCCACCCCAATATCTCTGGTTTTTGGATTTTGTGATATGGGCTAATCTTACTGGAGTTAGATGATATCTCAAAGTAGTTTTGATTTGCATTTCTCTGATGATTAAGGATGATGAGCATTTTTTCATGTGTCTATAGGTCGTGCGCCTGTCTTCTTCAGAGAAGTTTCTCTTCAAGTCCCTTGCCCAGCCTGCGATGGGATCACTTATTCTTTTCTTGCTAATACATTTGAGTTCTCTGTGGATTCTGGTTATTAAACCTTTGTTGGAGACATAATCTGCAAATATCTTCTCCCATTCTGAAGGCTGTCTACTTGCTTTACTTATTGTGTTCCTGACTGTGCAGAAGCTTTTTAGTTTGATCAGGTCACAGTAGTATATTTTTGAAGCTGCTTCAATTGCCCAGGGGGTCCTCCTCATAAAATATTCACTCAAACCATTTTTTTCAAGTGTTTTCCCTGCACTTTCTTCTAGCATTTTTATAGTTTCATGTCTTAAGCTTAAATCTTTAATCCAGTGAGAGTCTATCTTAGTTAATGGTGAAAGGTGTGGGTCCAGTTTCAGTCTTCTACAGGTCACCAGCCAGTTCACCTAGCACCATTTGTTAAATAGGGAATCTTTTCCCCACTGAATGTTTTTAATTGGCTTGTCAAAGATCAAATAACGGTAAGTAGCTGGGTTCATCTCTAGGTTCTCTATTCTGTTCCATACATCTACCTCTCTGCTTTTGTGCCAGTATCATTCTGTTTTGATCACTATCGATTTACAGGATAGTCTGATGTCTAGTAGCGTGATTCCTCCTACTTAGTTTTTATTTCTGAGTAATGTCTTGGCTATTCAAGGTTTTTTCTGATTTCATATTAAAACGAAGCATTATTTTTTCGAGATTTTTAAAGTATTACAGTGGAACTTTAATAGGGATTGCATTAAACTTATATATTGCTTTGGGTAGTATAGACATTTTAACAATGTTGATTCTTCTCAGCAATGAGCATGGTATATTTTTCCATTTGTTAACATCTTCAGCTATTTCTTTTCTTAGAGTTTTATAGTTCTCTTTATAGAGATATTTCACATTCTTTGTTAGATAAACTCCCAAATATTTCATTTTCTTTAGCACTACTGTGAAAGGAATAGAGTCCTTGACTGTTTTTTTCAGCTAGACTGTTGTTGGTATATATAAAGGCTACAGATCTATGAGTGTCAATTTTGTACCCTGAGATGTTGCTGTATTCCTTGATCACTTCTAAGAGTTTTGTAGTAGAATCCCTGGTGTTTTCCAGATACACAATCATATCATCTGCGAAGAACGTAAGTTTGATCTCTTCTGACCCTATATGGATAACCTTGATTGCCTTTTATTCCCTAATTGTGATGGCTAAAACTTCCATTACAATGTTAAAGACCAGTGGAGACAATGGGCAACCTTGCCTGGTTCCTGACTTAAGTGGAAATGATTTCAATTTAACTCCATTCAATACGATATTGGCTGTGGGTTTGCTGTAGATGGCCTCTATCAGTTTAAGAAATGTCCTTTCTATACCAATTTTCTTAAGTGTTGTGATCATGAAGGGATGCTAGATATTATCAAAAGCTTTCTCTGCATCAATTGAGAGAATCAAATGGTCTTTGTTTTTAATTTATGTGCTAAATTATATTTATAGATTTACATATATTGAACCAGCCTTGAGACCTTGGGATAAAGCCCACTTGGTCATGATGTATAATTTGTTTGATATGTTGCTGGATTCTGTTTGTTAGGAACTTGTTGAATATTTTTGCATCAATATTCATTAGTGATATTGGTCTATAATGTTCTTTTCTTGTTGGGTCTTTTCCTGGTTTGGGGATCAAGGTGATGTTTGCTTCATAGAATGTGTCGGGTAGTAGTCCCTCTTTTTCTATATTTTAGAACAGGTTGAGTAATAAAGGTACTAGTTCCTCTTTAAAGGTTTGGTCGAATTCTGACATGAAGCCATCTGGTCCTGGGCTTTCTTTTTAGGGACATTCTATATAGTTGATGCTATTTCGGAACTTGATATAGGCCTGGTCAACATTTTCACTTGATTCTGGCTAAGTCTTGAAGGTGGTGTGCTTCCAAGTATTGCTCAATTTCCTTTTGATTTTCATATTTCTGACTAAAATGTTTCTTGTAATATTCATTAAGGATTTTTTGAATTTCTGAGGGGTCTGTTGTTATTTCATCTTTGCCATTTCTGATTGATGAAATTAGAGATTTTACACTTTTTTTTCTGGTTAGGTTAGACAAAGGTTTATCTATTTTGTTGACCTTTTCAAAACCAACTTTTTGATTTATTGACCTGTTGTATAATCCTTTTGTTTTCAATTTCATTTAATTCTGCTCTAATTTTGGTTATTTCTTTTCTTCTGCTGGGTTTGGGATTGGAATTTTCTTCCTTTTCCAGTTGCTTGAGATGTCCCATTAAGTTGTTAACTTCCTCTCTTTCCATTTTCTTGAGGAAGGCTTGCAGTGCTATAAATTTCCCTCTTAGGACTGCCTTTTATTATCCCAGAAGTTCTGATAATTTGTGTCTTCATTATCGTTTTGATCCAAAAATTTGGTAATTTCCTTCTTAATCTCGTCTATGACCCAGCTATCATTCAACATAAGGTTATTTAACTTCCATGTTTTAGTATGAGTATGCAGATTCCTGTTGTTGCCAAGTTCAACTTTTATTCCAGGGTGGTCTGAGAAGATGCAAGGAATAATTTCTATTCTTTTAAATTTACTGAGGTTAGACTTGTGACCTAAGATGTGATTGATTTTGGAGTATGTTCCATGGGCTGATGAGAAGAATGGGTATTCAGTTTTGTTGAGATGTTTTGTTCTGTAGATGTCTGTTAAATCCAAATGTTGAATGGTTAAGTTTAAATCTAAAATTTCTTTGGTCAGCTTTTTATTGGAGGATCTATCCAACACTGCCAAAGGAGTGTTAAAATCTCTGACTATTATGGAGCTGTAGGAAATCAAGTTGCTCATGTCTGTTAGATTTATCTTATAAATTGAGGTGTATTCTGGTTGGGTGCATAAATATTAATACTTGAAATCTCATCATATTGAGTATTACCCTTAACAAAAAAGAAGTGAACTTCTTATTCTTCCTTACCATTGTTGGTTTAAAGCCTATTGTATCTACAAATAGAATTGCAACACCTGTTTTTTCTGATTTCCATTTGCCTGAAATATAGATGACCATCCCTTTACCCTGAGTCTATATTTATGTTTTAAGGCAAGATGAGATTCTTATATGCAGCAGATATCTGGCCTGAGTTTTTGTATCCAGTCAGCCAACCTGTGCCTCTTTAGAGGACAATTTAAGCCATTCACATTAATGGAGAATATTGATAAGCCTGGTAGAATTTTGGGTATTGAGTTTTTCGAATGTGCAGTCGACATTTTTAATCCTTTTGCCACTGTGGAAGTTGGAGGTTGATCAAAAGTTTCTGAGTGAGTTTACTTTTGTGGTGGAGGATTGTGCTGGTTAATATGGAGGATAGGTCTGAGTATATACTGAAGAGCTGGTTTAGTTATGGCAAATTTCTTCAATGTGTGAATGTCTTTAAAGTATTTACCTTCTCCATCATAAATGAAACTCAGTTTAGCTGGATACAGGATCCTGGGTTGAAAGTTATTTTGTTTTAGGATATTAAAAGTCAATGACCACCCTCTCCTACCTTGGAGGTCCAAAGGTTTCAGCAGAGAGATCTGTAGTCCTTCTAATATTCTTCCCCTTGTAGGTTATGGTTTTCTTACGTCAGGCTGCTTTCAGAATTTTCTCCTTCATATTAACTTTAGTGAAGTTAATTGTGATGTGCCTGGGGGATGTCTTATTTGCATTGAGTCCTGCTGGGATTCTGAAACTGTCTGCTCTCTGAATTTCAGAATCTCTTGACATGTCTGGAAAGTTGTCTTCCATAATTTCATGAAGAAGAGCCTCTGTGCCTTGCAAAACCACTTTGTCGCTTTCAGGAATTCCTAAGAGGTGAATATCAGTTTTCTTTGAATTATCCCAGAGCTCTCTGAGGAAATTATTCATTTTTGCTCTCCATTTCTCTTCCTCTTTGAGAGTTTCGGAGCATTCAAAAGCTTTGTCTTCAATGTCAGAAATCCTTTCTTCTGCTTGGTCCATTCTGTTACTGAGGGATTCTAGTGTATTTTTCAGATCTTTGAGGGCTGCAAATTCTTGTCTCAATGTGTCAATAATGTTTGGTGATTGTGTCTTTGAATTCATTGAATTCTTGAGACAACTTTTGAAATGCTCCTTGAATTTCTAATTCCAACATTTTCTCTATTCTATTAATCTTTTTTTAAATCCAAATTCAGAATTCAATTTCTGACATCTCAGTCATCTGTTTATGAATGGGATCGTCATTTGTGTCTGCCATATCTTTCCTTGGTGTGGGGCAGGGGGAGTTGATCTACTCTGGTTATTCATGTTTCCAGAGTTTTTCTTCTGATTCTGCCCCATGATTATTTTACACCATTTTACTAGATGAGCAGATAAAGAGAAGTTGGGTTGGGGGCTCCAGGAGTTGTGATTACCCAGCCCTTTGCCCAAAAGCTAGGACTGGTGTCTGTACCTTTTCACCTAGAGCTTTGCAAGGATCTGTATAGTGCTATGGCCTGAGAAACTGGGGACCAGCTTGGTGTGGTGGGGCTAAGTGGCTCTGTCTTGTTTTCAGCTGGTCTCTGTCTGACCCTAGTGAATCAATTACTCTGGGTTGAAGTCTCAGCTGTGGAGAAATACCAGCAATTAAGTCATCCCTCCCACCACAGGAAACAATTGGAAAAGGAAATCAAACCTTCCCACAACCATGCACCCAGGATACCACTTGGATAGTCCTTGGGTGATTGACCCAGTTCAAGAGGTCCAAATCAATTATATCAGTCAGCACCTGTCTCAGGTGGGAGGGTTCAAAAGGTCTCTGGCAACTAGATAGCAGGGGTCTGCTGGCAGCTCAAGTATGACTTGCGCCGGTGCTCCATGAGGTCAGAAGGACCCACCCAGCAAATAGATTAGTCTGGGAAGTTTTATGCCTCCTTCCCCACCTTGCACCTCTGTCATACCCAGTCACTGATAACCCCACAGGACTGTGACTCAGTTCCCTCCAATGAACAGATGCTCCAGAGGTTTGGGCCTGCCTGAGTCACAGGGAGATTTATGTCTCCTCAGCCAGGCCACTGCTGTCTGCCACTATCTGACAGGGAGAGGTGAGGCCTGACAACCTCCGGTGCTTAATGGAGACTGGGGTGTGCCTCACTCAGTTTCAGCCCTGCCTCTGCTTGATGTTGCTGACAGAGCAGAACAACTTTGCAGAATTTGTTTCTGTCCTGGCTTATTCCCCTGCTGATCATATGCTGTTTGAGTCCATAGAAACTGTGACTCAGGTCTGGTCTGTGCTGCTGCCCAGGCTCAGCTCAGCTGCAGTTTGTGTTGGGGTGGGCCAGTTAGAGCTCACACTCAGCTGTCAGTTCCAGCCTCTGCCTGCTTGCCTTTGTCTCAGCTATGATCCCTTGAGGGCTGGGTGCATCTTAGTAAAACAGTCCTCTGGGTCAGCCATCCTGGGAGTCTGCCATCTCTGCACGTGCGTATTCTAGTCTCTGCGCTATGCTTAGGTCGATACCGGCTCAGGCATACCCTTTACTCATGGAGCCTGCATTTCCATCCCAGATCTGTTCCACCAGTGGCTGCCACCAGAGAAGATGCCCAGCCTCGTCTGGTTGCCTGGAGACAGGGGGTATGACTCCAGGATATCCCCAGGGTTGTGAGCCCTATTGTTCCCACTGAGGCTGCTGCTTTGTGCCTCGGGGCCCCTTTATGGGTCCCTCCCAGCTGATCATCTTCTCCCTAGCCCCATGCTGCAGAATCAGCACTGACTAGCAGTAGTCCATGCCCTGTCCACACCTCTTGAGAAAACACCCAAGAATCTGGACTCCATGGGGGACAGGCTTCCAGACCTCGGGGTGAGAGTGGAGGGGAGTGCTGGGAGTTCCGAACTGCAGATAGAGAATATATACAGTTTTGTACAGTTTTATGCCTGGCAGGTGAGTGCCATGGCACCTTAGTAGGGGAAGGAAGTCTGGTTTTTAGAGGGTCTCTCCTGTGGGATAAAATGGGATGATATTTGAACTCTGCTTGCTTGTTTGTAGAAAGTGTGCTGTGAGCCATTCTCATGGGGGAGGGGACTCCCATCCACTTGGCAATGGATTTTGTACCTTTTGTTTGTATTCTTGGGGTTGCAGCTCACCTCAGCAGGGTTGATGTGCATTCTCCAACCATTATTCTCCATTCTCTCTCTTGGCTTAGCTCCAATCCGCCCGGTTACTTGCTAAACTTCTGTCCTTTAACTCTCCTTCTGGATGGGAGCCTCTGTGGAAAGCTGGCTCCAGTCAGCCATCTTGCCTCTGCCCCTAACTTTCCCACATTTTGTAAATCAACTTTAAAAGGGGTCTATGAAGATATTAGTACAAAAATATCACTTACATTTTAGATTCTCAAAGACAGCGCTTAACTAAACATGCTAAGATAGACTGAATAATAATGGCTAATATCTCACATTCATTCAGAGCTTACCACTCCAAGGCATTATACCAAGGTGTCACTACAGAGGGTTGTCCAGAAAGTACCCAGCCATTGTTAATACTATTTTTTTTTGGCCTGGGCTGGGTTTGAACCCCTCTGGCATGTGGGGCCAGCACCCCAGCACCCTATTCCTTTGAGCCACAGGCACTGCCCTGTTAATACTATTTTTCATAGTACATGCTGAATACTTTCCAGGCAGCTCCAGTATAGTTTGTTTCAATCTTTACAACAATCCTTGCCCCTTCAAAGGCTGGTAAATAATATCCCCATTTTTAAAATGTGGAAATAAAGGCATAAAGACATTAAATTATTCACCTAAGGTCCCATTTTGGAAGGAACGAAGTTAAACCATCAAAAAATATTTCATGTATGGCCAGGCCTGATGACTCACACCTGCAATCCTAGCGCTCTGGGAAGGTGAGGTGGGTGGATCACCTGAGCTTAGAAGTTTGAGACTGGCCTGAACAAGAGTGAGACTCTGTCTCTACTAAAAATAGAAAAACTGAGGCAAGAGGATCACTTGAGCCATGAACTTGAGGTTGCTGTGACCTATAATACCATGGTGCTCTAATCAGAGTGCCAGAGTAAGATTCTGTTTCCAAATAAATAAATAACAAAAATAAGAACTGCGCAAGTGCAGCAGCAAAGGAAGTAACATCAGCCCCAACAACAGAGGATTCTAGCTGTGGCGCTGAGGTGCAGGCATTTGTACAGGATGTCTCACCTGCCTATGAAACTCCTGCACAAGAAGATTGAGAAGCAGAACCTCAAGTTGAGGCAGCAAAACCTAACGCTGCAGGGGACCTCAAATGTGAACCTGTCAGAAACTCAAAATGCAGATGAGACCACTGAAGAAACAATAGGAAGTAGAAAACTTAAAAAATCCTTAAAACAGTCTATGAACATGGACTTGTCGAAAACCCAAAATGGAGACATGTCTGAAGAAACAGTGGAAAATGTAAAAGTAAAAGAATCCCCCCAGAAAAGTACATCTACCATATTAACCAATGGACAAGCAGCAATGAAGTCACCCAATTCAGAAAAGAAGGAGGAGAAGGAGAAGGAGGAGGAAGAGGAGGACAGAAAAATGGTGAATGATGCTGGGCCTGATGCAAAAATCCCCAAAACTGGAAACCAAGGGGAATCTGAAGAAGAAAGTGCTGAGGTGCAAACACAGAGAGGTAGATGTCTGGAACAGAATGGAGAACCAAGAGATGGATCCAGCTACTTACCGTTATTTAATCTTTGACAAGCCAATTAAAAACATTCAGTGGGGAAAAGATTCCCTATTTAATAAATGGTTCTGGGTGAACTGGCTGGCAACCTATAGAAGACTGAAACTGGACCCACACCTTTCACCATTAACTAAGATAGACTGTCACTGGATTAAAGGTTTAAACTTAAGACATGAAACTATAAAAATAGTAGAAGAAAGTGCAGGGAAAACTCTTGAAGAAATCAGTCTGGGTGAATATTTTATGAGGAGGACTCCCCAGACTATTGAAACAGCTTCAAAAATACACTACTGGGACCTGATCAAACTAAAAAGCTTCTGCACAGCCAAGAACATAGTGAGTAAAGCAAGCAGACAGCCCTCAGAATGGGAGAAGATATTTGCAGGTTGTGTCTCTGACAACGGTTTAATAACCAGAATCCACAGAGAACTCAAATGTATTAGCAAGAAAAGAACAAGGGATCCCATCTCAGGCTGGGCAAGGGACTTGAAGAGAAACTTCTCAGAAGAAGACAGGCTCACGGCCTACAGACATATGAAAAAATGTTCATCATCCTTAATCATCAGAGAAATGCAAATCAAAACTACCTTGAGATACCTTCTAACTCCAGTAAGATTAGCACATATCACAAAATCCCAAGACCAGAGATGTTGGCCTGGATGTGTAGAAAAGGGAACACTTCTACACTGCTGGTGGGAATGCAAATTAATACATTCCTTCTGGAAAGATGTTTGGAGAACACTTAGAGATCTAAAAATAGACCTGCCATTCAATCCTATAATTCCTCTACTAGGTGTATACCTAGAAGACCAAAAATCACATTATAACAAAGATATTTGTACCAGAATGTTTACTACAGTCCAATTTATAATTGCTAAGTCATGGAAAAAGCCCAAGTGCCCATCGACCCATGAATGGATTCATAAATTGTGGTATATGTACACCATGGAATATTATGCAGCCTTAAAGAAAGATGGAGATTTTACCTCTTTCATGTTTACATGGATGGAGCTGGAACATATTCTTCTTAGTAAAGTATCAAGAATGGTAGAAAAAGTATCCAATATACTCAGCCCTACTATGAAACTAATGTATGGCTTTCATACGAAAGCTATAACCCAGTTATAACCTAAGAATACGGGGAAGGGGGAAAGGGAGGGGAGGGAGGGGTGAGGATGGGCAGAGGGAGGGTGATTGGTGGGATTACACCTGCGGTGCATCTTACAAGGGTACATGTGAAACTTAGTAAATGTAGAATATAAATGTCTTAACACAATAACTAAGAAAATGCCAGGAAGGCTATGTTAACCAGTGTGATGAAAATACGTCAAATGGTCTATAAAACCAGTGTATGGTGCCCCATGATCGCATTAATGTACACAGCTATGATTTAGTAACAAAAACAAAAAATATATATATTTCATGGATGTGTATTTTTTTGTCATTTGTTCTCTTCAGTGATATAAAGAAATAGCTAACATTTATTCAAATACTTCTTTGAGTGAGGCACACGTGGATTTTATATGTAATTTAATCCTCCATAAGCTGAGTGCTTGTACAACTTTTTATATAAATTAGGAATTAGGGTTAGGGAAGGCATGTAATTGATCTCATGGTAAGTTGTGGGGCCAATGGTGCACATCTGGACTGTGACATCTATACACTTAGTTGCCATCCTGGATTTTTCTGAGATATGCCTTGAACATCTGATCCTAACAAAGTTCCACAAAAAACATTGATATCCAACTAGGGTTTAAAGTATAGAAGGAAATAGAAGGATGCTTACCTAAAGCATCAGAGCTACATCACTAAGATGAACTGGAAAAAGTTCCAGTCAATCTTTTAACAACTCCAGTGAAGGTTTTTTTTAGATTTTCAATGTGTTTGTATGTCTATTTTAGTCTTTATGTGTAAACTCCTGTCTACTGAATTCTATATGAGAAATCACACAACCAACTGGCCATGGCTGTTCTCCAACATGTGGCTGCAGTCATTGGGTAAGAGTGAACATCCCTGTTCTTGGTAATGTCTTTCTTCAACTGGAAGGGGGTGTCTCAGCTAGAAGGTGTGCCCACCTTGCAGTAAAGAGGTCAGCAGTTTCCTCGAGAATGTAACAAAGGCCTAGAGGAAGGCACACTTAGAGAGAAAATTGGAAGTGAACGCCAGAGCTTTACAGAGAGCTCCCAAAGTAGGCCCTCGTAAAAGTGAATAATGAGCTGCATAGACTAGTTTCTTCATGCTGAGCTCAACACACATCTTTAAACATAAGATTGTCGAGGAAGCAGATACTCGGAAACCCTTTCATCTTAATTAAAGTTATGTGGGCTACGAAATACTTTCTCTTTATATTAAGCTCTTATTCCTGCGGAGAAATTTCTATTTGTTTTTATCTAATTTGAGCTTCAAGGTTAATCTTGGTTTAAGACTTTCACTCACTGGGAGAGACGGTCCATCCAGTTCGCCCTGATCCATGTATATGCATGCACCCACCAGGCCCCCGCCGAGCTCCAAAGCCTCTTGCTGGCTGTGCATTCTTTACACTGCTCCCTTCCACAGAAAGAATGGGCTGTGTATCTGGGAAGGATATATGGAGTGGGGAGGATTTTGAAAAAGGTCACAAAGCTTTCTATTTTAGGGAGCCACATGCTGCAATCCTTAAAATGTGGAGTTTCTGATAAAACTTGCTCTGTGATGCACAGCCCAAGCTTTGCTCAGTGGGGAAAACAAGAGCAAGAGGGACACATTGGAGACAAAGAAGGGGAGTGTGTTTCATTCCTGAAAGGGGTTTATGTAGACTTTGAAATGACTGAGAGATTGGGTTGCTTGGCATGCCGTGCTCCCTGATTTTCTTCAATAAATACATGTTTGATTGAATTGTACTGATGATGGCAATGATTTGTGCTTTTGATTTCAAAGAGAAAGTGAAAAATCATAAATAAGTTGCAGGAGAACTAACTTAAGATCTAATTGCAATTGCTTAGAATGTTTTCAGTGCCTGCCTTCCCTACAAAATAGTAAGGTATCTTAAACCTCATTATGTCATCAGTATTTGAAAAGTAATCTGGGCAGAAAGTTGGCGAAATAAAAGAATATTCTAATGGATCTAGTTTCAGCCACACCCTGAGACTATGCACATAGCTGACATCATTACCTGTCATGGTACTGATCTTTCCACCTGTAGCTAGTTGCAACTTCAAACCCCTTAACAATGACCTGCAGTTACCAGAACAGAGCAATTGATGTTGGCATGAGAGATGAAGCCTATTTATCATCCTGGGCCCCAAGTTTCACTTTTCTAAGGTGTTGCAAAAATATTTGGTCTTTATGTAATAGGTAGAATTCACTTTCCTACTAAGGTTGACCTCGTTCTCTTTCCCTCTTCCCAATTTTATGCAAAGCCTCCAACAGCAGGCTTAGAATCCCACGATTAGTTCTTTATATTGCCTCCAGGAGTTTATGTGACACAAATCATGAAACTTCTGGCAGACCACTGACCCAGGAGAAGATAGAATTCTGATTAAGAATTTATACCATAGAATGCTATTTGAAAGAGTTTCTGTAGTGCATGAAGCAAATCAGTTTTCACTGAAGAGAACTAGGATTGCTGTACATACAATGATGTACTTTGAGTCAGGAAGACTCGGATTTACATCCTGAGTGGGACAGCACTTGTGTGATCTTGGGAAAATCATCACACTAACCAGTGGCTTGGTTTCTCCTGTTTATGATTAGAAGGGGCCATAAACTCACTAAGGTCTGTTTGGGGGCCACTTCCTAGATCTGTCCATCTCATCTCCAATATGGCAGTGTGAGGAGGAGTTATATTTTTTATCATATACGTAAAGATATTTTACATGATCAGCTTCTGATTCATTTATTGAAGGCCAGATTGAGCCAAAGAGAAAAGAAGGGGAAACTCAGAGCAGGAAAAAGAGAGAAGTCAGCTCCTCAAGCACATTCATGTGGCATGGAAGACCAGCCCTTGTGTAATAAAAAATCACCATCTCTTCTCTCACTGCATTACAAAACAGAATCTAGATGCTATGAAAGAGTTGAGAGATTGTGGGGAATTCTGACACATGGCTCACCTTCATGGAGGTTATGCTATAGAAAATAACTATTTTTTTGAAGATCTTTTGTAATTTTTTTTCATATTCAGTAGAATACAAACCTTGCAATAGCGATTTACCACATTTGAAGTCTATCTTTTTAAATTTGCAATCATTTTTAATTAAACCTTTTTGGAAAGGAAACTTACATAGTGGATCAAAAAATAACAATGAAAATAGATTACTAATAAGGTTACTTCAGTTTCTTGTGTACCCTTGAACATCAATGAATATAAATATGTCATTCCAGGCTGGGCAGAGTAGCTCATGCCTATAATCCTAACACTTTGTGTGGGAGGCTTAGGTGGGCATATTCCCTTGAGCTCAGGATTTCAAGACCAGCTGAGAACCCTGTCTCTACTAAAAGTAGAAAAATTAATTGGGTGTTGTAGCCAGTACCTGTAGTCCCAGCTACTTGGGATGCTGAGGTGGGGAAATACCTGCTTTAGCCCAGGTATTTAAGGTTGCTGTGAGCTAGGCTGATGCCATGGCACTCTAGTCTGGAGCAAGAGAGACTCTGGCTCAAAAAAAAAAAAAAATCTATAACTCCATCTCTAATTCTACCCCTTTTAAGTCACATATGTATGCCTGTATGTATATATACACACACACACATACGTTTTCTCACTTTTAAATTTTGTTGTTGTTTTTTAATTCAATATGCCTTGGGAGCTTTCTAAATCAGTACATGAGTTTTTTAATTTTACTTTTGAAACTTTAATTATTGGCATAGCTTCTAATTATATAGATACACCATTCTTCATTTACTTTTTAAGAGTCAGGCGCCGGGGTTGGGGTGGGAGGGTGGGGGGCTTGCTATCTTGCCCAGGATGAATTTGAACTCAGGGCTCAAGTGGTCCACCTACCTCAGCCTCTCAAGTGACTGAAATTACAGGTGTGTGCCACCAGGTTTGGCTTTCATTTTTTATTTAACTAGTTCTCCTAATGTCCATTTAAGTTGTTTCTAGTTTTTTGACTATCACAATGTTGCAATAAATATTTTCATTTCTGTGTCATTTTCCACATGTGCAACTGTATCTGTAGGAGAAATTCCAAAAAGGAAAATACATTAGATTGAAGAGTACATACATTTATAATTTTCATAGATATTGCTAAAAATGCTTCCATATAGGTTCTATGGAACCTATATATAGGTGGACAATCTCACTAGAAATGTGTAAGATTATATATTTCTTCCAGTTTTCTAACAGTAACATTGTAAAAGTCCTTTTAATATATATATTCAAATGTATAACAAATTTTCACAAACTGAATATACCCTCTATCAGCAATTAGGTTAAGAAGCAGTACATTTTTATGAGCCCAGAAGCTTGCCCCTCTGGTCTTGTTCTCTACCCCACCCCACTCCAAAGGTACTTTGATTCTGACCTCTGAAAGCCTCAATAATTTTCTAATAGCTTGGAGAACATGCTCTTTAGTAAAATATCACAACAATGGAAAAGCAAGTATCCAACGTGCTCAATACTAATATGAAGCCAATAGATGAAGTAATACACACCCAGACAAGAGAAAAACTCAATTTAATTCAATTTGGAAGAAGGAGGGGGACTGAAGGGGATTGGTGTGCCCCCACCTAATGGGCACAATGTGAGGGTGTATGGTGCACCTCCTGAGTGGGGGACACAACTACAACAGGGACCTCACCTAACAGATATAAACACTGTAAACGAATCATTTGGAACCTTATATTAATCTAAAATTAAAAACAAATTTCCAATATCTGGTAAAATTTTTAATGATTACTGTAATAGTGCTTTACCTTACAAATACTGTTTTGCTAGACACACTATATATATTGGCTCTAAGTAGAAATAATTCAGTCAGAACTCCTTCCTACCTATTACCAGTCTTTTTGCCAAGTGACTCCAATAAACAACTTCCCTTTCTTTCACAAGGACATTTGAGATGATATCCAACCCTGCTCTTTATTTTGGGTCAGTCTATTAGTGATCATTTTCATCTTTTGCAAATTGGAAAATTAAGGTAATATAAAATGACTTTTTATTGAGTTTGGAAATGATAAAATATTGAGTTATCAGTAAATGGAATTCATTTTAGCAGAAGAACTCTAGGGGAAACCCTCCAAAATAGTCAAACATCCCGCAGAGGACCTTAAACTGAAACAGAACAAAACCAACTGCTATTTGAGGGAGACCTGCCATATCCAATAAGGTGTTGTGGGCCAACCAAATAATTAGGGGCTTTCAATATGAACCCAAATCAAACATTGGAGGGCCCATGCTCTCTATCACAGATGTTGAGCTGCGATCGAGAAGGTTCATTCATAGGCAACTCTATTTAGTGTCTTCCAGAGTGACTAGCAACAGGAATTTAAGAATCCTTAGTGATTCTTCACAGCAACAGAGGGAAACCCAGCTGGTAACAAATGAAATGCTGCCATATACCGTTTCCTTTCCATAATTTCCACACTGCTAATATTGTATGTTCTTGGCTCCATGCCTGCAGGCCTCCATGACTTTTCTATGACCATCCTCCTCTGGCCTTTGCATTCCTACCTTCTTTATGCTTCCAGTGCTCTTTTATCCTTTTTTGACTGAGCCAATCTATTGTAGTCAAGAGTCAACCGGACTGGTGGTGTGATGACTGATGAGGGAATTACAAGAATTTCACTGAAAAAGCCCCATAGAAAACGTGAGAGTCTGCCTATCTGACTTCCCCAAGGACCTGCCTGGCTTATTTGTTAATGTGGAAAAACTAGAATATCTGGTCTCTAGACTGCAGCAATTCTATTTATGATATATACTTGGTTCCCAGAAAGATTTTAAATGACTTACAAAGACATACTATACAGCAAAGTAATGTAAGACAGGAATGAGTAAGAAAGATCAGGGAAAGGAGCCACATGGGTAGTGACATTAAGTGAAATGAAGGAAGAGATTTGAACCACAAATGTTTGTAATTAAGTCCTTTGCACACTGTGCATAGCAAATACAACTCTAAAACTCTTTGGAGTTATTATCTATAGGGAAACACGAAAAGTTACAAACCTGGCATGCTCCATAAGACAAACATAAACCAGCTCCTTAGGTGAGGCACTATTTTTGATACTAAGGCAAGAAAGAAAAGTCTCCAAATGTTCTCATAAAGAAGGTGCTTAATAATGTGGACAAGCAGTGGTGCTTGTGCTCAAGGAGTAGGGCGCCAGCCCCATATGCTGGAGGTGGCAGGTTCAAACCCTGCCCCCTGCTCCGGCCAAAAACTGCAAAAAAAAAAAAGTGGACAAGGGATACACAGCAGGTGTAACAAAGCATTTTTCCAGGCTCTAGCTTCCCATTGTCCTTCGTCTGGTTCAGTGTTTTTCAACCTTTTTTTTTTTTTTTTTTATCTCACAGCACACTTGAACCCATAGTTAAACTTCTGTGGCCCACTGAAATTATGTTGATCAAAAAAATAATAATAAAAAGAGTAAAAAAAGAATATGCTTATTGAGCTTTGATCATCTTTCAAAAATAGTTTAATTAATGATCTTTAAAAAATTTCACTGCACTCCTAAGATCCTCTCATGGCATGCTGGTTAGAAACTGGTCTAGTTAGATGGCATTGCACCCAAGAACAGTGTGATTCAGGGTCACAGCTTTCTAATAATCAGAGGCAAATATGAGATGTTTCAGGGAAAAAAAAAAGGCACCATGTGGCCACATATGCACCATTGAAACAAAATGGTTCATGACTATTATTGGCCTGGACAGTGGTTCATTTAGGTTTCTGGCTAGGGTGGGAGATATTAGTTTTAATAGTCTGTTAAGCTGAGAAAAATGGGTTGTTATCCTCTAATAAAAGAATGAGGCACTTAAGAAGTTCTCAGATTTTTCTTGAAGACAATTCACCTGCTTCTTAGTAGCAGTCAGGATCCTGGATTTACCTGGGACCATGACTAATGTGTTCCTTAGAAAATGATTTTGGATTTATCCAACACACTGAAAAATGGGCAATTGAAGCCCAAAGCTTGAGAGCCATTTGAGTTCACCTTACATTAAGTGGCAAGAAAGAGTCCCCAGAGGATGTCTGTTGTCAGTCAGGAGATTTCCTGCTGTGTTCTCCTAGATAAACTAGTTACACAAATATGTCTTACTCTAAGGACATAAATAAAATCTACACAATACATAATTTGCATTATCAGGCATTATCTTAATAGCTAAGTCCCAAATTAGACACAAAATCTTTTTCTAATTGCAGAATCTTCTTTGATGGGCAGGAAATACAATGTAAGCACTGAAACTGTAACTGTAGAAAAATATTCCTTAGTAGAATGAGATAAAATATAGATCTACTATTCTTTTTGTACTTGATCTTTTGTGTTTGATCATAAATGCACATTGTGAAGAGATGCCTCATACCTCCAAGCTAAACACTGTTTGCTACTCATTAGTGATTTATAAATGATATTTTCTCCCTGGTGACATATCTTTTGATATGATTCTCTAATAATAACATCCACCAATATTAAAATAAGAACATCCCCATGTATTGTGATCATCTTCAACCACATTTTCTCATGAAAATTAAATTTTAGCACACCAACTGATATTGTATGCATATATTTGTCTACCATCATTATAAATCTCCTAAGGGTCTCTATAAAATGATAGTTTTGTCTCTTTGCAGTAATTCTATCTAATGCTCCAAAGCAAGAAACTAATTACATGCTGACTTTTCACTAACTTTGATCTTTCAAATATCATACTATGGAGGTTCTATAGGTAATCATATAATTACAATTCACTAAATGAGTTGAAATTAGCCATAAACCTTTTTATTGAAATTGTATTAACTGTTTCCTCAGTAACACTGTCTTCACTTCTACTCTTTCCTACATAAGTTTGCCGAGATAAGATTTCAAACAAAAATCTGATTATGGTCACTAATGTTTATAACAAATGCCTCATTATAACACCAGAAGCGCCAATGAAGACGAATATGCAAAGAATTTCTTAAAATATGCTTAAGGAAAGGCCAAGGATAAACTGTAGTGGTATAAGGAAATGACAGAAATTTCTCAGGGGAATGTTTTAGTCAGCAAGAAAAAAAAATGACCTCACTTGCATTTTCCCATTGATTTGGTGCAGTATTTCCTGAAAGAAAAATTGAAGACAATTGTTCCTTTCAGTATACCATAAGACTGCAAAGAGAAAGAAAAAAATTCCTGGATTTTACCTTGGAAAATAATCACACCCTTCACTCCAGACTAATGGAACTGTGAACTAAGGATTGCCTCTCTTAAAAAATGACTACTTAATGAAATTTCTCTTTTTGGAAACAGTTGATATTGTTGGTGAGGTTAAGTTCTTATTATAAATTTTTAACATTTCATAAGATACTATTGCTGTGAATTGTTTTTAGTTGGCCTTGAATATTATACCTTTTTGTTGGTATATTCAAAACCCTAGACTAGTGGTTCACATCTTTGTGTGATTTTGGTTCCCAGCAGACATTTGAAAATGTCTGGAGACATTTTTATTTGTCCTGACTTAGGAGGTTTTCCTGGGGTCTAGTAGGTGGAGGCTGGAGTCTGCTAACTATCCTGCAATACACAGCACAACCCCCACGATAAAGAGCTATCCAGCCCAAATAGTGCTGTGGTTGAGAAACCCTGTCCTAGACCACATAAAACGAACCCAAGTATAGATTAGTAATGATCTTGAAAGCCTTAAAATGCAGAAACTCAAGTCTTTGGAGTGAGCAAACTGGTTGTGAATTTCCTCTTTAAAATTGACCCCAAAAGGTATGGAAAGGAAACATTCCATTGTTTGGAAAACAGCCCTCTACCTTTACCATGTTTATGAACCTTATTTATCTAATAACGTTTAGAACTGCACAAGATCCTGACCACCACATTCACATGAAAGCTGAGTAAACAAAGTGTGTTTTGACTTGTCATCAATCATGACATGTGATCACAGGGAATATTGTGTGCAAGAGGCAGTTGTTTTATCTGGAGCCTCAGCCTTTAAAAAATTCAAAACAGGAAAGTTGTTTATTTGACACCACTCTTAACCTGACTGCAGTTTTTCATTCTAAGAGAAAGTAAAACATACACTGCTTTCTGATTATTTGTAATTATATAGGAAGTCTATTTCTCTGGTGAACTTTGCTATGTTCCTGAGACTAGAAAGAAATAAGAAAAACTTATTAATAAAAAAAAAAATATATCCAAAACTCACAACATGAGGGGGGTGTGACTAGTCTTTATTTCCAAGCCATTGGTGCAGAACCAATGGCAAATCTCTCATTTTGAGTCTTCAGGAGTATTGGGGATGTGATTAGCTCTAGAAATTGTATCTCTTTGGAATCTTTTGGTCCAAAGAATGAAATCATATACGTAAGAATAACAACTGGAAAACTGAGCTTCCGAAACACATCCATAAACCCAACACACAGGCCTTGGGTTTTGGGGAGGTGGCTCAACCCCACTGTTTCAGACATATACCAACCACACTTATTTTCCAAGCCTTCTTTCTTTTTCCAGACTCACCTCCAAAAGCAACTCCTTTCATTCTGTTTGAAGACTGTCTTTTATTAACTTTGGTGAGCTTGGAGTATTTGTATGTTGGGGCATTAATTGGTCATCCAGTGCGGTGCTGAGAGAGCTGGCCCACAAGGCACAGGTCGGTCTCTAACCCAAGCAGTCTCATTCAGGTACCAACTCATGGTCTGCAGCCACTTGGCTTTCTAGTCACTGATTGGCAGGATATAGTCCAAAGCCCTATTGGGTTGATACTTTTTAAAAATTTGTTTGGACAAATGTCATGCAAATTCAGCAGTCGTTTCTTTCTCATGCCGGACACAATCACTTATAACCTACTAAGAAGTTGATGACCTGATTTTCATGAGCTAAAATTACTATGCAATGAAACTATCACTTGAGCTAACTATCTTGAGAAATCAGGCTAACGAAGCTTCTTTTCCATTCCACATGTGCACACAGAGGAAATCCTAGTGGTCTCTAAAAAGCATGTAGCTAGGGCCATGGTTTTTCCCTTTTTTTTTTTTTCTTAAAATTGCTTAAGTAGGATGTGGTAAAAACATTACAGTCGTGGATTTCATCTCAGGTTCCTCATCTTTAATTTAGGACAGCTGGACTAGCAAATTTTAAAGCTATGTGCCAGTGATTTTTTTTTGGGGGGGGACAGGCACATCTATAAATTCAAGTGTACCTTACTTTCTCTTGGGTCAGTTATACCTATGATGGGGTTGGGAGACAGGTATTAACAAATTGGGCATTTCTCTTTACATAAAAGGAAGTCAGTTGATATTTTGGATGCAAGGATAAGCAATTAATTTGTTTTTACTTAATAAGTTCCTTTGATCCTATTTGCCCAAGGGACTTGATCCTTACTTTGTCTGTTTAGAATGTCCTGGGCACCTTGTCAAATGTCTTTTACCTTTAGAGACTCAGCACCACACCCCTGTACCAAAATCTCACTTCTTCATCTGTGCAATCACTACCCTAAGCATAGGGCTACATACACAACTGTCAGGCTGTTCTATACTTTTAACTGCTTTATTGAGGGATTAGTTATATTTCACAAAATCCACTGGTTTACGATGTACAACTCAATGAGTTTCAGTAAGATTACAGAGCTTACACTCACCTCAATCCAATTTTAGAACAATTCCAGCACACCAGAAAATCCTGTCACGCCAATTGACAATCACTCCCCATTCTCGCCCACCTCCTCCCCCAGACTACGGCATGCCACTAGTCTACCTTCATTTGTGTAGATGTCACGCCATCCTATACTTCCTCCTTTGGGATTTTCCTTGAGAAGACTGTAAGTTCCTTGAAAGCATTTTTTTTAACCTTTCTTTCTAATTCTTAGTGTGACTGTCAGAACATAGGTTATCAATAACAACAGGTAATATTTACCCAAAATTCCATTCATTTGAAGTGTACAATTTAAGAGCATTGTAAATTCCCTCTAAATTTAGTTCCTCAAACAATCTTGGAGAGGTGAGAAATTAAGTAACCTACCCAGAGCCATGTCAGGATTAGAAGCTCAAGTTGTCTGACTCCAAACCTAAATGAATGAATGAATGACTAATAAGGACTGGAGTTCCTACTCTAGGACAGGATTTCTTAAGTCTAGAGATGATTAGAATAAAGATCTCATGAATTTATTTGTAATTTTTTAGGTACATTGGCATACATTCCTGTAGCCATATTCATACATTTCATTGGAATTTCAGAGGTAGCCATGATCCAAAGATGATAGAGTTGCCTTATGGAGGTGCTGGAGTGGTGAGTCATGGCCCTTCAATGTGCTTCTATCCCATGAGGATAAAAAAAGTAAACACAAGCTTGATGCTCTGTGCTATGTGGGTCACAATTTGAGCAAGATTTTCTAAAAAGCTGCTTGCTTCAAACCTTATTCTATATTCAAAATAAGAAAGTTAATCTTACCTTGTGTATACCAAAGGAAACACCATCCCATTCTTTGCCCTTTCTTTGTTTCAAGCTGCCTGTCATGTCAATAAAGTTGTTGGGGAAAAAAAAATTCAAATGGGAGAAAGGCTATAAATGGAGAACCCTTTAGATCCTTTCTTCTCCCTGGAGTAAACCCTTGCTTTCCCCCCAGAGCAGGGGTAAGTTAATTGTATTTGAATGAATAATTCTAATAAAGCAGTGACCTTTAATACCAACTGGTGTTTTTAATTTTGATTCACTGTCAGTCACTCCAGCGTGAACCACGTCAGGATGTGAGAAGTGGAAAGACCTGTATGTACACAGAGGAGAAAAACAAACACACAGAGCTGGGTGCTGCTGGCAGGTAAACACAGCGTAGATGGCAGACCTTACAAAGAGATGTGAGGCAGAGACTCCTTACAAAGGAGTCGGGAAAACAGTGTAAAATAATGAGAACCACAAGAACATCAAAACCCAACTCGAAAATGTCCTTCTCATCAAGAAAATAATTCATTGCTCTTTGTGTAAAAGGTAAAAACAACAGAAAAGCAAAAAAACAAAACAAACAAAACCAAAAAACAACACACACCAGGAAATGGAGAAAAACAAAATCCAAAATAAAAGCCATCTAAAATCTCATTATCTTGAGGCGTCACTACTGTTAATAATACTGGAATATATCCTTCCAGTCTTTTTTCTGTGTTTATATACATATTTGAATAAGGTTTCATGGCCACTTTTATATAATGTGTATAAAATGTTTTATATATGTAAATATATAGGTATATATGTTCATATATTTGAAAAATTAAATTTTACTATACACATTGCTCTGTTACTTGCTTGAGAAATAATTTCTCAGTTTGTCTTAAAAATTCTTCAGTCATATGAATCACAAAAATAGCAGATGTCATTTCCTTAAAAATAAATAGTTTAAATAGTACCGAATCATCTAAAGCAAATTCAAAACTCAAATGCCTAAAGGAGTTAAACATTTAAATGAGAGTGGAATTTCAGTCTGGGGATGTGGAAATGGGAAAAGGTGCCCTGTCTTACTGAGGTGGGTTCACTGTTGCCCACTCTTCGTGATGTTAAGCCAAAAGATTTATATTTTGAGACATTTTTCCATTTTTAAATAATAGTCACTACTTTAAACCAAAATTCATTGATCAGTTAAAACATACCTTGGGCTGAATTTGGCCTATGGATTGACTATTATCAACTCAAAAGTAAAATGAATAGCCTCTTCCCTGGCTCTCCCTGCACCCCCCTCTCACAACCAGCCTAACTATGGATACTTCTATGGAAGTATCTATCCTTCCATAGAAGCTGGCTGGCTTTACTCAGAGTATATTAAAATTTAAACAGAAGATAATATTCAATTATAATTATTTTCTCCCCTTACAACTTCTCGAGAAATAGTATTGTAAAATGAAAAATGTTTAGTGTCTTCCTTCAGAGGATTTTTTTAAAAGAGATGTTAGCACTTGCCATGGGAGAGGCCTCCACAACAATATATTTACATATATACTAATGGCATGATTAAAGGCATTTTATTTAATTTTAATTTTTTTTGAGACAGTCTTACTCTGTTGCCCTGGGTAGAGGGCCATGGCATCATAGCTTATAGCAACCTCAAATTCTTGGGCTTGAGCAATCCTTTTACATCAGCCTCCCTAAGTATCTGGGACTATAGGTGCCCACCACAACACCCAGCTAGTTTTTAGAGATGGGGTCTTGCTCTTGCTCAGGCTGGTCTTAAACTCCTGAACTCAGGCAATCCACCTGCCTCAGCCTCCCAGAATGCTAGGATTACCGGTGTGAGTCACCACACGGGGCCTCAGGCATTTTGTTTTAACTCAGCAAATGTTTTTTGTGCATCTACTATGTTTGGAAGTAAGTGGGACTACCACTTACTTCACATACTAAAGTGTATTTATTTATTCATTTAGTATAAAATTGAGCTCCTACTGTGGAGACACTGCTCTAAGCACTAGACAGAGAGTAAGTAGTGAAAAGGCAAAAACGTTTAAGAGTGTGTGTGTGTGTGTGTGTGTAATGGGCATGGATTGTGGGAGATTACTAATTACAGTTGTTCATGGTCTATCACCAAAGAGCTCCCATACCCTGGAGGAGAGTGCTTGAGAACCAGGGTCTCAGTAAAGTAGCTTCTCTTACATTAAGATCCTAGGCATATGTTGGATGGTATTACATAGCTTTGATTGCTTTAATATAATACAGTTTTAATAAATTGTTCAAATGATTTAACTGCATGAGATGACTTTGCCTGAGAAAGGAACTATTAAATAATTGTTCCTAGGTTATGAAGCTTGCGCAGAGTAGCTGTGGCTTCTTGTTGGTCCAAGTGTCAGTCCTGCCTCTCAGAGATGCCAGCCCCAGACCTGCCCTTTGAGGGCACAGAAATAACCCAGTAGGAAAGTACACAGCATACAAACCTTATGGAAATATTTTCCACTACAAACTGGCCACTTGGTTTAGTTTGGGGACGAGTTCATGACAAGCACAGTGAGTGTCACCCTATTTGAGGCATTTTTCCAAGTTCTGTAAACTAACTCAGTTGAAGTATTAAAATATTTCTGACTCATCATCAGAAACCGTTCTGCCCACTGACATGCTTAGGCATTCAGATGTTGAGTAAGTGACCTGAATATATTGGACATGAAGTATTTTAGGACCTAAAGGCATCTTGACCCCGTGATACAACCCTTTCATCTGAAGGCCAAGGACATTATGCCCCAGAAAGGCATAACAACTTGCTCAAATCACACAGGTGTATCAATTTAAATGCATCCCAAAGATATTGTACTGGGGAAAAAGAAAATTAATGAACATTATCCAGGATATAGAAGTGTGATGTTTTTTGTAGCCAATAGGAAAGGATGTCTTGAATTACCCTTAATTTATGTAGATGAGTTAATATAAAATATTTCAAAAAATTGAGGGTGACAAATATTTATAGATTCTTAGGTGATAATATATAAGTATGGCATACATCTATATTTGAAGTTTATTAAAACAAAATGAAACAAAAAGACCACATGGTATAACATTCAATTCAAGAAGGTGTTTAATATTATCTCTGTTGGCAAAAATGATTAGAATATGGTTTTAATGTCTAATTTGATTCCGAATGTATTTTGGAGTGAGAACCTAAAATGATTCACTATATATGATTTTGACTAAAATAATATTTTCTTAGACTCTAATAGAACGTTAATACTCCTATGAGCCAGGTTGGCTCCATCCAGTGTTCATCTTAATTAGCTAACATTAACCATCATTAGGGTTTTATATGGTAGAATGCACATTACTTCATAACTTCCACCCAGATCACATGGAGCTAAATCATAATGCATGTTATCAATCATCAACTTCCCTGAGCTTTCTTAACACCTAGCTTTTATTTTAAGAGTTAAGGTCAATGTTAAGTGTTACACTTCAGCTGAAAAAGTTTAAAAAAATCAATGTTAATTAACAATGTTAATTAAATGTTAATCATGTAAATGAAAGCATTTTTCATGCACTTGCCTAGTAAATTATAGTCAGGTAATCTCCCATATATTAATTATTTCAGATGACAAAGGAAAATGGCACGCACCACTAAGGAATGGGGAGGAAATCTGGATAAAACAAAACTAAATACAAATTTATACATGGGAAGTGTGGTTGGGAGGGGGGTGGTTGGCATGGAGAATAGACTTTTGGATCCAAAGTTCTCACTGGGTGACATAGGGAAGGAAATAGAGAGAATAAAGGCACATATTTGGAGTTAGTGTGATACTTGGAAGGCCTTTTTTCCAACTAAGCTAATCCTGGCCTGCCAAAAGATGCAGATCATATATACCCTTGGCTTCAGTATTCTGAGCTAATGAAAATAAGGTATTTTGAAACAGTATTGTAATATTTAAGATTATTACAAAGCAGCTAGGGACCCATCAACCAATAAGGCCATTTGGAAGGGTTAAAACATTCCTAACATACAAGCCTGTTTTATCCTTATTCTATTGGCAATAGTCATTGCTACTAACAGGGAATCTGATCAGAAAGTTAGGTCTTTTATGATTTTCCAAACTGTATTGTGGTTCCGAATTCTAAGGCACCCATGGCAATCTTTGTGTACTGACGCTCACTTTAGTCATTGCTGAGCAACAAATGTGTAAGTGCCTCCTAGTTGTCAAACCTGTAGAAAGATAGGGAAAGGAATACTATGTATGCAGTGCTTCCTTATTCCAGTGGCAGTCAGGTAGAATACTGGACATTAGGCCTTAAAAAAAAAAAAAAAATATATATATATATATATGTTTATACATTCTATCTTACTATTTAGGGGTTGGGCTACTAAATTAATTTCACAAACAAGAATCTGGAGCCCAAAGATGCTTAAGAATATAGTCAAAATCATAGCTATGTTAGGCTAGACCAAAAAGTTTCTTTATTTTTACCACTTATTCTTGTGTATCACTTGAAAGGAGGCTTGCTTTTATTTGTTTGGGCAGCAGAACGAACCTACTTGGCCAGGCTTTTCTTCAATCTTTTCGCTGTGACCTATGGGACAGATGATCCTAGTGGACATTTGTTATGATTTGGTCTTTCTCTTGGATATTTGCATCCAATTCCCTTGGTGGAATGATCTGTATCCCCATTGTTTGTGGTTTTGGCAGGGTCCTGGTGTCCTGCCTTCCGCTGGCCCACTGGTGACACCACCTGACTTGTGCTGGGGGGTCAATCAGACTTTTTCTCTTCGCAGGCTGACATTTAGGAGGAATGAGTCAAGGAGGAAACAAAACACAACAAAAATCAAACCAGAAACTCATCAATCCAGCAGAGGGTTCATGTTGACTGAACTCTACAGTCCCATAGCTGCCAGCATTCTCCCTCCCTGCAGCCTGCATTTCCCACCTAGCCTCCAATTCCATGAGACGCATAACCTTTTCTCTATTCCTTTTCTGCTTGAGTTATACTGTGTTTATGTGGCTTACAATTGAAGAATCCTAAATAAAGAAATGCCATTTCAGCCCAGAAAAAAAATCACTGAGGTTTATGAGTAGTTTGAGGTCGACAGCTATAACTTCATCCCTATCCCATCCATCCTGGTAGTAAAGGGATTGAGAAGGACGCATTAGACACGGGGAAGACTTCTCTGCTCTACTCAACAAAGCCCTTGACTTATTCACAGACTTATATTTTGATCATTGGCACCAAAATGTCACTCGAATTGCATGTTATCTGAGACCAGGCTGTGCCCCAAATTTATATTATGTCCCATCTCAAACCATTGTGTGATTTGATGTTTTTGGCTTAACTTTCTGTGGGTGAGAAAAGTGGGAAAGAGGACTTATAAGGAAACCACCAACATGAATGATTTCCAAGGGAAAATGCTTTAAACAGACTATCTTTTTTCTTCTTTGATTAAAATGGGTTATTAAGTCATCTAAGAAAAATTGGAATATCCAAGTTGTTTTAGTGGCTTTCTCCATTAGAGCCTCTAGTCCTGGGGCTAGGAAGAAAGGAGGAGAAACCACCTCTATGTAAAAGCTTCTGAATTCTTTTTCTCTAGTCTTATACGTAGACAACACACACTCATTTCAAGGAGAAAATATCTCTTTTCAGAGATCCAACTCTTTTTGCCCTTCAATCCCAACACCTTCCTTGATCACAAATGTCCTCATGAAATATCTGGAAGTATCTGTATCCACTATTAGAAAACAAGCTATTTAAGAGAACCTTCTATTCTTAAACTGTCTTTTAATGCCTTCCATTTAATAGTCATATGCCAATACCACTTAATTTGCCAGACTACACTTAAAGTCAAATATAAGTCTTCATGATTGCCAATCAGAAACACCTGCTAAGTTTATGTGTCTTTTCTCACCCTTCCCATGGAAATACATCAGTTCTAGGACATAGTAGCTTGAAGTCTGTATATTTTGTTTCCAGAGCTCTGCATTTAGATTGGCAGGATTTTCTGGACAGTTAACTAAAGTGCCAAGTTGCTAGGTTCAGATGAAGGGCTTGTCCATGGGGCACACACAGGAGGAACTGGCGAGGGCTTGGCAGAGGAGCACCAGTTGGCAAGGATGAGGGTCTGGAGAGCCACAGAGTCAGCTCTGTGATTATTAATTGAGGGCACTTACGCCAGACAGAACAGAAATTGGAATCCTCTATTGAGATGGGAACCAGAATAGCAAATGGCAATTTTTTTTTTTTTAGAAATTAGTAACACTATTTAATAGACCCAAATGTCCTCAATAATAGAGGGAATAGAAGGACCAAATATATTAGGTTTTCCCCCCCAAATTAGTAAATCAAGTCTCTATTTTTTTTATTAAATCATACACACATAGATCATGAATATATTTATGCATATGTGGGGTACAATGTGTTGATTCTTTTTATACAATTTGAAATGAGGCAAAAGCTATATTAATTAATTTGATGTAAGCACATCAAGTCTGTATAGTAATGGAAGCAGAAGAAGGGACTCTTAATCTTATTTAAATTTTTGCTTAGTGTAGGATCACCAATCAGGACTACAATAATCACAAACAGCAATTCTGATAATGTGATTTACTACTTGTGACTGGACTTTCGGGGTAGAATCAATGGGGGGCAGGTTTACCGTTAAGAGGTACGGCGCCTGTGGCTCAGTCGGTAAGGCGCCGGCCCCATATACCGAGGGTGGCGGGTTCAAACCCGGCCCCGGCCAAACTGCAACCAAAAAATAGCTGGGCGTTGTGGCGGGCGCCTGTAGTCCCAGCTACTCGGGAGGCTGAGGCAAGAGAATCGCTTAAGCCCAGGAGTTGGAGGTTGCTGTGAGCTGTGTGAGGCCATGGCACTCTACTGAGGGCCATAAAGTGAGACTCTGTCTCTACAAAAAAAAATTAAAAAAAAAAAAAAAAAAAGAGGTACACTTATAATTTGTCTTTGGAATTTTGGCTCAAGAACAAGATTTAGAAGAGTTACTCTTGGGAAACTTGCGTTTGAATTTCACAAATGATTTCTCCTCCCATCCTGAAGACCTAAGATAAATGCAACCATCTTAAAGGAAGTAACCATTTTGGAAGCATTTCTACTTCAATAGACAAAAGAAATACTAACCTCCAAAAGAAGAAAATTACTATGGAATAGAATGTGTCACCAGGGAATTTTAACCTGACAGAATCTGCAAAAATGTAATTTGAAAAATTAGAAAAGAGTAAACATCTCCATTGTATGTTATGTAGGTGTGGAATGAACACACTTTCTTCTTCTTGGTAACCAATGAAATTTTGGTCAAAGGATTCTATGATCAGAAATGCACTTTTTAAAGAAATAAACTATTCCCATGCAAGATTAGCGTCTCTCCTCTATCTTTCTCCCATTTAGTCATTTAAAATTTTCTTAAGGAAACTTTAAAAATAAAGGTTTTAAAGTTAGGAGCATCTGGCACTGTCTATTTTATAATAATGATAACAAAAATAAATGGAAAACAGCACATGCAAATATCTCAAGCATCTTCTATGGTTAAAAATAAACAAGAAATTTCTGCCTTGCCATTCATTCATTTAAAAATATATCTGAATGAGATGCTTGTTTTTAACTTCAAAGTCCTACATTTTAAATATAAGATTTCTCAACCCAAGCTTTAGTATCACAAAACAATGATGTACAAAGCAAAAATTTTACTATTTTAAGTGATTTCCCCCTCCTTCTTGATTTATTATTACTATTTTGTTTGCTATTTAATCCAACTGGCTATATAAATCTGTAATGTATAATAGTTTTGGTTTACATACATAACATATTGGCTAAGAAATGATTTTTCAGTTTGATGCCACATTTTTTTTTTTGTTAAGGAAATAAAAACCTAATCATGCACTGAGCTGGTGGTATAGAACACCCAAAGTTTTGTAATCCCAGGGACAAACTGTGGCCTGGCTAGAGTCTGCAGAAATAACTGTTCTTCCTTCTCCTCTCATAAGGACCCATGGAGTTCTTTGCATGCAGATCTAACTTAGTAACACTTTGATTTTTTGTGCTTTTCTGATCTGCTTTATTAAATTACCAAGCCTTCATATTAAAGCATTAGATAAAAGACTTGGAAGATTGAATTCTGAAAAGCAACAAAATGCTGCATTGGGGAAAATCCTTCTTCCTTTTTCCCCATCTATATTTTGTCCTTATGTTTCTGGGTTGGTATCAATGTGTAAGTGCCAGAGACAGTAGACACTAGAAGTAACATGAGCATAAAGAAGTTGATTGGCCATGTATTAGGTCATTGTCAGATACTATGTTTCTATTTTCATAGGGATGTTGATTAAGGAATACGTATTTGTCACTGGGAGACAAAATCAGTGGGTCAATTCTGCAAAAAAGGATTTTCTAAAATTGTAGAATAGTCTTCTCTAGCTTCTGAGAAAACAGTCTTTGGAAATGCTTGCCTTAACAGGGATGAGAACAGATTCATTTTGGAAAGGTGAGGGAGGTGTTACACAAACACAGTTCTCAAAAGAATTACTCCTGCCTGTCTTCTTGATATACAGAAACATGGTGTGGCGGTGCCTGGATTCCACAACAGAATGGAACCAAAGAGGATGATATAAAACATGTCAATCCCCAAACAGATTCAGGCAAAACTCTTCCTTTAATGCTGTTTTTCTTTTACAGCATCTTAATAGCATTTATTTCTGCATCCAAGGCACAGCAGACTTTACTTTTCAAGTGGTAGCAACTTAAACACACAACTCATTGCCACCACAAATAAATCTTACTCTAGAGTGTGTGATACTTTGCCCAAAACATAAAAATGGACTGTTTGTTTTGATAACTTAAGGTACCTCTTTCTGTATTTTTGCTTTAAGTCTGAGAACTTCAGCATTTGACTAATTTACCATGCATTTAAGGCTGGTAGCAATATCGGGAGAGAAATATGATAATCACTTGCTGCCACAAAGTATTCTATATACTGGTCTCTTTTTCAGCTCTAGTTTCACATGTGTTGGTTCAATGGAATATTCAATAGACATTTATAGGAAATAAATTGAGAGATGAATGTAAACCATATGGCATCTGGAGGTTTATTTGCAAAGTCCCTGCATCAAAGCTTTCTCCAGATCACACCATATTAGCTATGTTTTTCCAGTCCAGCAGAATCAGGAAGGTAACCACAGACTTCCTTGATGGAAAACACATGAAAAACAGAGCAAATCTTAATATATAGCCTGCGTTGCTGGTCAAGGAGCATCCCTTAAAATAATTTTATTAGCAGCATATTGCTTAGAACAGCATTAAAAACATAGAACAAGTTGGTTTTGCTTAGAGTTTCTTCAGAATCATAGGGCGTTCCTATTTATTTATTCTGATAACAATGGTATCACTTTACTAACATTTTATTAACATTTCAGGACTATTTTTTTCAGCATAGATATATAAAAATCAATTCCACCTGAAGAGAAATGCAGCATTTAAATATCACACACACACACATGCTCGTTAGAATCACTGCACATAGAAAGGAAACGACTACAGGAATACACTTGTATATACAAAGGCCATCATATTAAGCCTTGGAGACTCACATTATTATAAGTAATATTTAAGAAACATTGATTGGACAGAATGAAGAATGGTTCTCAAACTTAATTTATATATATAAAATTTTTCTCAACCTTGAATGCGCTCCACTTTGTGCAGTAGGTTATGGCTAGCATTACATCTGATAGCAAATTAATTCTCATGCAGCCTGTTATATAAATCATTATGAAATGTCAAAAGCTTATACATATTTTTTTTAAGTTTTCACTTACTTTCCAAATAGTTTCCATTTTTCAGTGTCACAGATTTTTCAGCCGCTCAGTCAATTTTAATGATTTTTTATCACTCTAAATTTTCTCCCTTATTCACAGGACATTTGTGCGTGTCTGTGTGCATACACGCACACGTTATCCTGTGGAGCACAGGTGATGTGCACAATGGCAACCTGAAAGTTTCTTCTCTTTGATTTAAATTGAATGGCGAGATAACTGGCACAAAGAAAAAGATAATGTTGTTACTATTTAAATAGGCAACATCTGAAGATTGCTCTTTATAGATAAATCTTAAGGATTAAAACAATGGCAAATTGACTCCCTAACCTCTGCCCCTCAGCCCCAATAGTTTCCATTTGAGAACAGTCACTAAGCACCATGCACTTTTGGCAATTACTCAGTTATACATCCCAATGACGGTCTTCTCTCTTTACAGGTTAAGCTTTTAAATTTATGGCAGTAAGTTAATGCCACTCACGACTTAAAAATAATAAAAAAAAAAGAGAATGTGAGCAACATCACTTAAAAAATATGTGGCTAACTGCTGGAAGCTATTAAAAACCAAATAAACAAAAGAGATTACACTTCAAAGAAATGTCAACAGTTTTTCCTCTTTCAGAACAGACGAGTTTTCTTTACTTATATCCACATCTGGAAAATGCTTATGGCTTTATACATCTTTTATGGTAAAATGAATTTATTGAGTTTTAAAATTTTCGTGATGGATTAATGCAATCTTCATAAAAGGTAAACCCACACCACACACTAGTAAAAATCTGTCTTAACAGTGAAGATTGATTTCAATAATAAATAATAGTCCAATGTTAATTTCAAGGAGCAAAATAATTGAGAAAGCATTTGGTTAACTAGATTTTTTAAAAAATATATTACTAATAATACAGGGAAGTGAAAATTCAATATATTTTCTCTGATGACCTATCTTTATGTTGGTACAATTAATTAGTAATTTGAGGGAAAAATAGAAGAAATAGCTTGTGAAGCCAACTCAAAGTTTAAGTGAATATACCTACTTACATTAACTAACAACACACATAAAGAAGGCAATAAATTTACTGATAGCAACATCTCCAAAGGAAGATTTCAAAACAATGAATGGATTTATATAATTTCTTCATGAAATTATATAGCATGCCTTTGTGGATTTAAAAGGTGAGAATTAATTTCCAATACAAAAATATGTGCCTGTTCAGAGGGTCCAAACAACTGACTTCATATGCTACACAGTGTTCTCCTATGGCCCTAAACTGACAGCGTTCAACTGATGTTGTCTTATAATTAACTGGGTAGTAGCGTCTTGCTCTCTATGTAAGCTTGCCAAAACAAACAAAACAAAACAAAACAAAAAAACAACTCTGGTATCTAACCAAACATCCAAACCTGGATGACTGATTCAAATTTAGTGATTTACAGATTTGATGGGGAGAGGGAAAGACTTGAAATATGAGAGAAGGTGTTATCTTTATAAGCCAGGCCAAGAATTAAGGTGGGGGAAGCTCCCTAAATCCAGAAGAATGTTTAAAATAGAACAACGTAATGGAACCAAAGTGGTCTGTAGTCAATAAAAAAGAGAAAGAAAAAGAAAAATAAACTCCAACATACCGGCTGCAAAATAGGAAAGTAGATCTATCTTGTTTATTTATAAGCGAGTAGCAAGTAGATTCTTTTGCACTAACTAAACCAGACAGTAATTATAAACACAGATCGGTTAAATTCCCTGCACCCTATCAAAGGAAACAAGCTTCTTTCTTTTCCAAACATTGTCATTTGTTTATTGAGCCTCTTTGGGGCTTGGTTTCATTTAAAACTACATAGGTACACATCTGTTACCCCCAAACAATGTCAACCTTGTTAAGCCAAACCTGCATACTCATTATATAAAAATTTGCAAGTAACTGAACAGCAATTTTTAGAGTAGCCAGTCAGCATACTGAGTAAAGAATTTGGATTATTTTTGTTCCATTACAGAAAAACCTTGCATTATAGTGTGATCATACAGGAAGCAAACAGTCGCCGCCTCAGTAGTTTCAGATAATTAGTTACCTAAATTTTCTGAGGTGAATTCAATGTACTTGGGCTGAGGAACATTATTGCTTATATTCTGAAATACCACAATACAATCTTGGCTAACAATGAAATTATAAATATTGGAGTAAAACGTCATTTTAGAAATCATTATGTTTTATCAGTACAGTGCAACTGAGTTCCTCATTTAAGGAACTGTTTTATTAAAAAAATGGGGGGCTGTGATATTGCTTATATTAGCTCATGTCAGATATCAGATTTCAAAAAACTTTAACACAGTAGACACTATTAAAACATCATTATTAGAGTTGTCATGCTTGGATGGTTTGAACTAAAGTGAATTTCATGTATTTGCTGGGAGACAGCAATAATAAATCCTGGAGTCTGCATTCTAAGTAGTGACCTAGAATCCCGAGGAATTGACCTAATGAACCATCAGGACAATTGGACCAGTACAGTGGGTGGGAACATTGTGGGGATGGGCAGAATCTGATAAAAATCCACATGGAAATATCGATGTGCCACTCAAATTCCCTTGGGCAACCCTTCTAAACAGCATGATCTCTGCCTGATTTGATTTCTGTGTCGCTCAAGGGATTCATTGAACCAGTGGTTCTCAAGCTTCCTAATGCCTCCTAATGCTGCCACCCTTCCTCATGTTGTGGTGACCCCAACCATAAAATTATTTTTATCGCTATTTCAGAACTGTAATTTTGTTACTATTATGAATTGTAATGTAAATATCTGATATGCAGGATGTATTTTCATTGTTACAAAGGGGTCACGACCCACAGGTTGAGAACCACTCAACTAAGCTATTATGAGGTTGGCAAATCTGTGCTGCATACACTCCTTAACCACTGTCAGGGCAGACATGTCTAATCCATCACCCAACTTTCCTCCTGGAGTCCTAATGGAGGAAAGCCTGTCTTTGCCAATGCAACACATCAGTCAGCCACTTGCAACCAATCCATCTGCTAATGGGGCATAGACTATGGACAAGCTCCTAACAGAGCAAGGCCTATGTTCTGGCACCTTGCATACTACCTGGTGGCAGATTAATACATGTTTGTTCAAGGAACGATTACTTAACTTGCTTTGGATAGAAGAATGCAATGGTTGGGAACATAGACTGGTAACAAACTGGGTTCAAATGCCAGCTCTGCCACTTACTGACTCTGACTTTGGGTAAGCTATTTAACATCTGTTTCTCAATTTCTCATCTGTAAAATATGAGGATATAATAAATGAAAGATTAAGAAATATTAATATGAGCCAGGCGTTGTGGCAGGCGCCTGTAGTCCTAGCTACTCGGGAGGCTGAGGCAAGAGAATCGCTTAAGCCCAGGAGTTGGAGGTTGCTCTGAGCTGTGTGAGGCCACGGCACTCTACCCAGGGCCATAAAGTGAGACTCTGTCTCTACAAAAAAAAAAAAAGAAATATTAATATGGGTGGCACCTGTGGCTCAAAGGAGTAGGGCGCCAGCCTACTGTATACTGTAGGTGGCCCCAGCCAAAAAAACTGCAAAAAAATAAGAAAAAGAAATATTAACATACGCATCATGCTTTGAAGAGTGCCTGATACCCCCTAGTAAATGTTGATTGTGTCATTATTTTCCTCATTACTGTTTATTGAATCACCTTATCTATGTGAGAAAGTTGTGTGTAATTTGTTCTGTTAATGTATTCATCTAGTACTCTACAAATATTCACATAGATGCTGGAAATAGCTTTCTGAACCACAGGATGTCCAAGTCTTTAAAATCCTGAAGTTACTCTACATTGTTGATAAAACAAAGTTCTCAGCAAGCTACATTACCTTCCAAGAGATAAGGTCTGCCCATTATTTCAAACCTTTATCTTGGACTGGCAAACCTCCTGGTCATCTTACTTAATGCCTGCCCTGCAACCTTATTTGGGGGCCATGTCTAACATCTTGTTCTATGAATGAGCTATGAGCCTTCCTACTCTTTCCAGGTCTGCCTTTTGAAACTGACATGGACTTATCTTTTGAGACGCAACTCAAATGTTACCTGCTATGCAGAGCATTCCCCAAATCTCTCAATGGGCTGTATGTTTTCCAGCACATTTTTGTCTTCATTATAGTATTTTTACACTGCCTTACATTGGCTTCTTACATTGGCACTTCAGTTCCTACCTTCGTTCCTTTTTATTTATTTATTTATTTATTTATTTATTTATTTATTTATTTATTGTTGGGGATTCATTGAGGGTACAATAAGCCAGGTTACACTGATTGCAATTGTTAGGTAAAGTCCCTCTTGCAATCATGTCTTGCCCCCATAAAGTGTGATATGTGTCTTCAATATTTAACACAGAAGATGCATGCAAATATTTTTAATGAATAATCCTAAGCCCCAAATCCCAATTAAGCTTTCTAAAGCTATTTTTTCTTTGTTTTTAAGTTAATTTTTCAGTACTCTTTACTGATTTTCAGATTAATGAAATAAACACATGCATGGAATAACGAGTGTAATGAAAGCTAATAGTTATCCCCACGTCTGATGCCCATCCAATCCTGCTCCCTGACACAGCCATAGTAAGAGTCTGGCACATAACCTCACCTGTTTATGTGAATATAAATAATCATATATGAGGGCCCAAACTTTCTGTAAAGGGTTAGATAGTAAATAGTTCAGACTTTGGTGATAATATGGTCCTTGTTAAAACTTTTCAACTCTGCCCTTATAGCAAGAACACAACTGTAGACAATATGTAAAATAAACAGATGTGGCTGTGTTCCCATCTAGTTTTGTTTTCAAAAATAGGCAACTTGCTAGAAGTGGGCTATAGGCCATAGTTTGTGGTCCTGTGCTGTTCACACATAGATTTTATATGTTCGTTTGCTTTTAAGCACATCATACCATACAAATATACTTCGCTTCCAATAAGTTAACAGATTCAAGATACTCTTTTTTCCTCTAATTACTTAATACACATACTTCATATAAGACACATATAAATGATATTTGCATACTATAGTAAACAGATGTGCCACATATACTCGTGTGTATTTTTTGGTGCATTCAAAAATTTTGTTTGCTTCTTGCATGCTGTAAGTCCTAAAATGCTCATGTGGATGCTTTTTTACTTCCTCACGCACATGCACTTCTACAATGTTTTTTAATAACATGTAACCATTTGACAAATCTTTCTCTGCATCTTATTCTTTTTATTTAATAACACTGTTGGAAATTGTGTCAAGTCAACTGGAAGAGCATTAATCCATTGTCCTTAATGTACACATTCCGTAGTGTGGTTGTACCAGACATCTCATTAGCAATTCTCTGGTTCTGGCTTTTTATTCTTATGAACACTGCAATGTTTGTTTTTGCAATATACATTTGCAGACTGGTGGTTTCATGTACAAAGGATAGGATGCTCAAAATAGATCTGAACCATGTACATGATTTATTTTATGGGGGAGTGGGATGGAAAAGCAGAGAGAGGGAAGGAGGGAGGGGGGCGGGGCCTTGGTGTGTGCCACACCTTCTGGGGGCAAGACATGATTGCAAGAGGGACTTTATCTAACAAATGCCATCAGTGTAACCTGGCTTATTATACCCTCAATGAATCCCCAACAATAATAAAAAAAAAAAGAACCCAACTGGCCACACCTATTCATTTACCTTTGCTTTCCTCCCACTGAATTGAGCAGTCATGCAGACAATTATGGCCTCCACAACAGAAACATATTTAAGACCTTATGATTGGCACAGAGAAACAATTGAGTATCCTCCTCAGAGCATTTTGTTTCATAAATGAAGTCACTAGACCAAAAACATTAGCATCACTCAGGAACTTGTTAGAAATTCCAAGCCCCGACCCCAGACCTACTGAATTGGAAACTCTGGGGGTGGTGGGGCTTTGCAAACATGCCCCGTGGGTGATTCTGACCTATGAATAAGTTTGAGAAAAAAAAAAAAAAAGAATTATATCTCTACTTAGATATATGAGATTTTTTCTGTGTATCCCTACAAGTAATGGATATTCTCTCTTTAAATAATCTTCTTTGATAATATGTTAGGTAATTTAGTATCTCATTGTTACCTTGCACTTCTGAATACTCACAACCTGGAGTATTATGTTAGCTGATCATGCAGATTTGTTCTTCTTAGATTGCCCATTTATCTTTTTGAAACTACAGCTTTTTATTACCAATAAGCTTGAATCCCATTATCTTTAGTTAGCCTGATGTTTTATCTCCATTGCTTTTGACCTCCAGATAGTGGTAAACAGCCTATTTTTTCTTTTGCTCCTGCTATCTGTATCCTGGTGGATGTACCTGGGTACATTACAGTGATTGAGACACCTATTTTAACTAGTCTTCATATGACCTAAATTTTCTACAGTATTTTCAAGTTGCAGTTTTCAATCTTCTACAGCTATTTCAAGTTTTAAAAGGTGCACTGGCAGGTTTAAATTAATGGAAATGTAGTAGCATCACCAGTAATACGTGTAGTATTTAGTGAGTATTTATTGAGCTTTTACTCCAGAGCAGCCAATTCACCAAGCACTTTATGTATGTCACCTTATTTAATACGCAACACCTCCATGAGTAGACGCTTACCACCTACATTATGGTGTGAAAGGGTAAACAACGTACTCAGGGTCATCCAGATAGTGTGATTTGCTCCAAAAGTTCAGCACTTAACATTATGTTATCCTATCAAATGTAAGAAATTCAAGATAGAAAACATGCACATTTTTAAGCTTTTGTTGGCTAATTTGGACATTAAGTTTTACCTTGAATGATTTATTGATTAGTTTAGAGATTTAAAAGTATAGTTTTGTCAGTCTAGATATAAGAAAGGTAGGTCCACAACTCAAATGTTCAGTTATAATTAAAATTGTCATAGATAAACCTATTATGGTTATAAAAGAAAAAAAAGCACTAGATTGAGGATTAGAAAACTTGAATTCTGGTCCTAACAATATCTGTTATAAGCCACTTCTCTTTGCCACACTATCCTCATTAATAATATAGATAAAATACTTTTTACCATAACAGCTTCACTAAGCTTTAGTGAGGCCCCAGCAAGATGAACCAAAAGGAAGCACTTTATCTTTTTCCAAGATTTGACAATTATTTATATTTGCTATATTTGGATTGTTATTTTAATGAAATTTTATAATTAGACATTAATGCATTTTTATCTTAAATATATCAGAATGCATCTCCAAAAAGCACTTATTAAACTCAAAAGCATGATTTAGAAAGGTATCATTACTGTATATAACCCATTTTGAGGAATCTACTTAACTTCCTTGTTCCACTGAGTTCTGCCTGAATCATAAAGGCCCTCTGAAGAGTAATGTCATGTTCTTAGGCTGCTAAAGGGCTTCAGAAAAAAAGAAAAAAAATCATGGCACTTATGTAATCACCATCTATTCTTTCTACCTAATAGATACAGAAAGAGAATTCCTCTTAATTATACATTCGAAGGAAAGTACCATATTAAAAACACAGACCACCATTTAATAACTCAGGTTTCTGTTCTTGGGTGTGTCTGTCCCTGCAAAACAGCTGAGGGAATTTTAGGTAAGCAGAAGGGGAGAGTTCTACCACTTTTTACACGGGTCCTCAAACTTTTTAAACAGGGGGCCAGTTCACTGTCCCTCAGACGGTTGGAGGGCTGGACTATAGTTAAAAAAACAAAAGCAAAACTATGAACAAATTCCTATGCACACTGCACATATCTTATTTTGAAGTAAAAAAACAAAACGGGAACAAATACAATCACACCACCACATGTGGCCTGCGGGCCGTAGTTTGAGGACCCTTGAAATGTCTAAAGAATTGAAATAAAATCCTACATTCCTGGATCTTAGGGAAGAAAAAGCATTCCCACATCTTTGACTCTGCCCTGAATCGCCCATGGCACCTAGGGACAGCCCCATGCTCCCTGGAGAAGTCAACAAACATTCTTGATGAAGATAAACACGTGCTGTATTTAAACACGAGATGAAGAAGTCAGAACGTAAATGAATCTAAGGATAAACTAGGTGTGTATGTGCACACAGCTACTATTAGCATTATGGGAAATTACATTCCTGCTATTATTATTATTATCATTCTAATGACAAAGGGCTACACACTGAGATAGGAAAATTATAAAGAAGAAAGGAATAAATTAGGAAAGTGAGTTTAAAACACACATATACTCATATTCTGAGGGCCTCCAAATAAAGCAAAAGGACTCAATTTTTGAATAGAAATAATGACGGGGGTGGAAACAACAGCAAATGCCAGGAGATCACAGGAAGAAATGGCTCAAAACTGAGGGAAGAAAAAGCATATCATCTCCTCCCTTACCCCTCAGTCCTTCTCCTAACCCAAGCCCCAGAGTCCAACGTATTCTATTTAACAGATGGGCCAATGCTTTGATGTTCGTTCTCATCAACAGTAACTGGAATTAGGTTGATGAAACATGAGCTAACATAGATAAGCACAGAGTTTCCATGGGTGGGTGGGAAGAAGAAAATGCCTAGAGCAGGGTGGCGCCTGTGGCTCAAAGGGGTAGGGCGCTGGCCCCATATGCTGGAGGTGGCAGGTTCAAACCCAGTCCAAAACTGCAAAAAAAAAAAAAAAAAAAAAAAAAAATGCCTAGAGCAAAATGGTGTTGCTAATAAAGAATAGAAGGAACAACGTGTCTAAGAATTGTATGGCTTTTCCAGAATTGGACAGGATGTTGCCCACTTAAGAAGCCTGCCCTCAACAGTCGTTTGAATTAGACTGTTTTGTCATGCTAAGCAGTCATTGTTTTAATGAATAATCTCTTTGCCCAGGAATACTACTTTATGTTCCAAGTGAAAGCCATGCTTGGACTCTAAGTTTTGATTACCTTGGTGCTTGCTTCCAATGTAGACTTCTGAAGTTCAGTCCTGTGAGGGCTCTTCCTAGTTAGTACATTGTACTATCATGTGGTCTTTCCTGGAGAGGATTGGAATGACAGATACCCATAAACAGTACTTGAAGAAAAAAAAACAAAAACAAATAAAAAAACCCATCCACTTTCTTCAGCTGACTCCCAAAGGCAAGTAGAACAAAACTTTCAGAAATAACTTCTCAGAGCTACGTTCTGATGGGAGCTAGTGGACAGCCATTCTTGGGTCTGTTCTGACTCCCCTATATTAATAACAGACAAAACCAAACCAATTGCCAGCTCAGCACAAAGAACTTAGTAGGGCCTACTGCTTTGAGTATGGAAAACAGACAAGGGTAGGGGGAAAAGTCAGGCCTCTTATTTTTAAATGCCCAAATGTTTACCAGCTGACCTTCCCTTTACTGCAGTTCTGGGAAGCAAGGTGCATCCAATAAAGTTCAAACCAATCAACTGCTTTCAGCTGTTCTTGTGCAATGAATTTTTAAACATTTGGTCATTAAGCCCAATATATATTCAGGTCAGTTTTTGAACAGGATGGGAACAGTTTGGGAGCAGATGCCACGGCACTGCCTTGTGGAAAGGGAATAGTAAAGAAGCACAGAGGATATTTGTAAGGCTCCGCCCATCAGGTTCGATTTCTCCAGTTCCCTTGCCTCCCAGCCACCTTTTTAGATTGCTTCAATGATCAGGAATAGTTATTAACTCCTCTTGCCGCTTCTCTTCATTAACTGAACGGCAGGCTGAAGACCACAAAGAGAAGGCTCTGGGTGGGTTTTCTCTTCCATAGGACCCTCTATGAATAGTTTGAAGTGGGTAGAGCTGAAAATCGTTTTTTGTGGATTTGATTGGAGAATGGCACGTGGGTTTGTTAGTTTCTGAGCAGTCTGTCCTAGATTCTTCAATGTATTTTTGAACATTAATGAGTTGAAAGCTTTCAGTGGTAAAGAATTTAAATCACTTAACCATTTCCTTTTGCTACATTCTGGCAGCCATATGTATGGGGATAGATTTAATGCTGATATCATGGGGGTCAAACACAAGATTGTGTTGAAGATGGGAAAATAATAAGACGCAGTAACCTCGAAACCAGTTTTAAAAGGTTATCTTTGTGAACTCAGACCAGTAACCTAGTTCAAATGATTGAATTCCTTATGAGGAACGTCTAACAGCAACATTCACCAAATTTTATTATGTGTGTTGCCCCTCTGTGCCCCCAAACAAGGCGGGCAGGGAAGCTGCTGGAGTTATGTTTTAGATTAGCACATACATTAAATCTCGTCTAGAAGGTACCCCAACAAATAAAACTCCATTGTGGTCAAGTATGTTTGGACGGTGGAAAAAGAACCAACCACAGCTCGCTGATAAAATAAAAGTAGTGATGAGGGGAAGAGAACAGCCGGCTTTGTAAGGCACAGCTGGTTGTGTATGGGCTTTGGTATGACTTCAGCAGCTAGAAGTTTGTTTAAAGAATATTTGAATAGCCAGTAATCTCCATCCTATCACAATTGTGACAGCAATAAAGCCAGAGTGTTGAACTTTTTTTTTTCTTTTGGTGGTAGCAAAATTCTGTACTGTTTACAAACTATCAGAGATGTGGCAAACCATTCATATATAAATATTTAATCAATGCAAATATCATTTCTAGCACTTGGTCTTAAAAGAATCTCACCCTGAAGGTCTTTCACTAAGAAAAATGAACTTATATTAATAGAGGAAAATCATTATTGATACATAACTTTGTAGAATAATGACAGGAAGGGAAGGGTAGGAAAAATGATCTGTATTTTAAATAACCAAATAACTAAAAACCATTAAACTGTTGATAGCATGGGGGTAGGTATTTGTATTATTCAAATACTAAAGGTTTTATTGAGAAATCCGGAGAAATGGTAAACTAGCAGGCTTATTTAAAAAAAAAAACAAACTACTTTAAATATAAGAGGGATCATTTTGGAATTTTCATTTGAGAAGCCAAATAATGTAAAAAATCCATAGGAAAAAACATTGAGGGGTTCTGGATTTTTCTTAGGACAGAAATCCATATATATGAGAAAAGTAAGATTCCTTTGATCAAGGGAGAGAAATTTCAGATTTAAGACCTAAATTTTTAAGGAATGAGGCTATCCAACAGCTTCTCTGTTCCAGCCCTCCACATGTGGAGTATGTGCAGGTCATTACTGATGGAGAGGAGGGAAGAAAAGGCAACAGAATGAGCCAGGAGAATTTTAAGAGCTTTTGCTGGAACTTCATAAACACAAGGAGATAAGCCTAGAAAAACCATCAGGCCAGCTCAGTTCTCTCATAATCAAAATGTTGTTTCCTAAATCATTACTCTGTTTCTGACAGAATTTGAAATGAGAAAATATGACTCATTTTAGGAGTTATTACCTGATGAATGTCTTCAAAATCTAGATACACAAATAGAATTTTTAAAAATGTTATGCTGTGCTACCAGGAAAGTTTATTTTTAATAGCTCTCTCTCTCTCTCTTTTTTGATGAGTCACAAAAAACAATGGTTTGTGCTCCCTCTGTTGGCTTTTCAGCAGCAGTTAATTCATAAATTTCATTCCTGTAGGTACTCTGCCATAGCTGGGTGCTCCTGCCATGGCAGCCAGGGACAGGATATGTCATTAATTAAACTTTATGTTCCCATTAATAATGAAGTTATTCCGATTTCATTTCTGGCAAAATACAGAATGCAGAAGATATTTGCCAATAGAGCAGAGTCATTTTACAACTTAGAAAGAATATGGATGCCCCATAAGATATCGGGTCACATTTTAAATATATATATAGAAAAATAGTTCATCTAGCCATTAGTCGGTGAGAAAATGTAATATTTATTTTCTTTTTATTCCCTTAATTGTTTTTTGTCTCCATAGGAGCCACATGCTTAACTTGAAAGGACAGAAAGTAATAAAATGAAAAACAACTAATTTTCACACTCCTGTCAGGGTAACTTGAGGGTGACAAAAGCCTACAACTTCACTTAG
The DNA here is from genome assembly GCF_027406575.1 of Nycticebus coucang. Classification (NCBI taxonomy): domain Eukaryota; kingdom Metazoa; phylum Chordata; class Mammalia; order Primates; family Lorisidae; genus Nycticebus; species Nycticebus coucang. The sequence goes on from NC_069787.1 coordinate 27,195,867, forward strand.
CTTAGTTTATCCTCCCATTAAAAAAATGAAGTTTGAGACCAAAACTAATTATTGATTCCTACTCACCTTCACTGAACCTGGCAAGGCCTCCTAAGGCTCTTGACTGATTGAAAAAATTCTTCTCATGATGGAGTATCATTCTCCAAGACATTTTTGTGGTTATTGTCTAACTGGTGTGTGTTGGACATTCAATGCTAAAATATTTATTCTGAGAATTTCAGATCTTAAGCTGGTGTGTGTTGGACGTTCAATGCTAAAATATTTATTCTGAGAATTTCAGATCTTAAGCTCCATTCATTGCTATTCAGGCTCATGTATGTGTCATTTAATTTTGCAGTCCCCAATCCCTAGCTGTGGACAGAGGGGAGAGATTTGGCTTGCTAGCAATTGGGTTGTACAGCAACATTGCCCAAAAACTGCCTTTTGTCTTTCTCCAACCCCAGTGGAAAAATTGTCTTCCATGAAACTGGTCTCTGGTGCCAAAAAGTTCTGGGAAATGGCCCACACAGCAGGAGGTGAGCGATGGCAAGAGAATCTTCATCTGTATTTGCAGCTGCTCCCCATCTCTCGCATCATTGCCTGAGCTCTGCCTCCTGTTAGAGCCACACCCCTCCGACCCACTCTCCCCTGCCCCTGTCCCCATCCATGGCAAAATTGTCTTCCATGAAACTGGCCCCTGGTGCCATAAAGGTTGGGGACCACTGGTTTTAATGATCTAATTATATGTCTTGACAATCTGATTTGCTCTTATTTACAGAAATCTTCTCAGGGTTAGATAAAAAGGTTCTTTTTAAAAGAAAATCAGAAAATAACCATAGCCACTGCTAATTGAGCATTTGCTGTATGCCAGGAGTCGTGCTAAGCACTAGAGACACATCTCATTTCATCTTCAGAACAATCCTTTGAGGATTATCACAGGCGTTATTATCACGCTCAGTTTGTAAGAGAGAAAACTGAGGATGAGAGACAATAAACAACTCGCCTAGGGTCACAAGCTTGATGAGAAGTAGAGTTGGGCTTCAAATCCAGGAAATATGATGTCAAATCCTTGTTCATAGAACAATGATTCTCGAACCTTAGTGATCAAACTGATCACTTGGGGATATGAAAGTGCAGATTCTGTTTCAGCAGGGAAGGGACCTGAGAATTTGCATCGCTAATGAGATCTTGAGTGATTCTGATGCTGGGATTCTTTTAGTATACTTTGATTAACCAGGCTTTAGGTCAGTGGGTCTTAAAATTTAGCAACCAATCTGGAGGGCTTGTTAACACACACATTGCTGAGAATCACTCCTTGGAGGTTCTGATTTAATAAAGTTGGGGTGGAATGTTTTGGTGTGCATGCCTCACAGTTCCTGGGTGACATGATGCTGCAGGCTTGGGTACCACGGTTAGATAATCACTGCCATAGAAGTGGAAGCCCTACTCATGACATCCTAGTTCTGTAGAGCAAGCATTGGGAGGAGGCCAGAATAACAGTTTTCACAATAGGCTTAGGTGGTTTTTATAATCAAACAAATTTGCAAAACACAGATTGATTGTAGAAAATGTATGTGACATGTTATATTAGACTACAGAATTCTATAGTACAATTGTGGTACAATAGATTATACTCATCAAGTAAACAATAATTTATATTATTCAAAAATACACTATAGTATCATAGAGAAAACCCCTCTTTTTAAAAAAATAACATTTTCCTTTTAGTTTTTTTTTTTGTTGGAATTTCTTCAGGCTGCACAAATTTCCAAGAGGAATGCCTGATGCAGCAATTTGACATCAAAGTGGGTTTTTTTGGTGTTGATGTGGTATATGTTTCTCAAAACGTCAAAATGCTGGCTATGGAGCAAACATCCACTTAAACAAGACCTTTTTCTTTCTTTCTTTTTTTTTTGGTGGATTTCATAATGGTATCTGTGACACTGAAATTACACTGGTGGGGTGAGTGAGATCTGTGTTTGCCACTCTTTCCATGCGAGAGCAATCCTAATGGAACCCAAGTCAGAAAGCCATTTGCAGATGCTCACCTAACTTTACCAAGGTCTGTCTGCACATGTACCCAGGAAAAGCAAGTGCGGACAGCTGGTATCCTTCATTGTGTTTGTTCACCGTCCTTTTCCTTATCCCTCGTTTGTGCTGGGTGTTGCTGCTGTTAAGTAATTACACATTTCATTGAAATGTACATGAACCAAACTTGACTGCACAAGGGACACTGCAGGAAAAGTGATGACAGATTGAACACACTTCCAAAAACAATTTAAATATCCATTCAGTATAAAAAGAAAACAGAAAGAAAATCCACGAGTCTAAACTTTATTCTCATTGACTAGAGAATTGACACTTTGGAATGTTCTATCCATGACTGATTGTCTGCAAACACCCTAAAATATTTTACGTATGCAGTAAGTATATAGTAATAGGACATGAGTCTAAAGTTTATTCTCATTGACTAGAGAATTGACACTTTGGAATATTCTATCACTACTGATTGTCTGCAAACATCCTAAAATATTTTCTGTATGCAATAAGTATATAGTAATAGGACGAGTAAGAAGATACAAAAATACTCTTAGACTGCTGGTGAGATTGCAAACGAATACACCCCCTGTGGAGTTGTATTCAAGAAGTATGGAGAATTCTCAAAGAGCTAAAAGCAAACCTTCTGTTTGATCCTGAAATCCCTTTACTAGGTATATACCGAGAAGAAAAAAAGTAATTTTACCATAAGGACATTTGCACTAGAATGTTCATCACAGCTCAATTCACAATTGCCGAGACGGAATCAACCTAAGTTCCCATCAACCCATGAAGAGATTAATAAAGTGTGGGATGTGTATACCATGGGATACTATTCAGCCATAGAAAGATGGAGACTTTACATCATTTGTATTAACCTGGATGGAATTGATGAATATTCTTCTTAATAAAGTATCACAGGAATGGAAAAGTGAGTATCTAATGTACCCAGTACTAATATGAAGCCAGTAGATAAACAACTATATGCCCACATGACAAAAAAATGCAAATAAGTTCAAGGGGGGATGGAGAAAAAGGGAAAAGCAGAGAAGAGAGGGGGATTGGTAAGCTCTCACCTAATGGGCACCCCCCTGAGTGAAGGGTTCAACAACAACCTGAAACTTATCTAACAAATACGAACAACATAACTGAATCATCTGTACCCTCATATTAATCCAAAATTTAAAAAAAGAGAATATGTAAAAATATATAAACCACCTAAGGTTAGGAAATAGTACATCAGCAACATGCGAGAAATTCTTTGTGTTCCACTCCTAAATTATTTTCCTCTTCCTTTATGGTGAACACTATTTGAAATTTGATGTTTGTCTTACTCTTATATGTCTTTCTATACATATAAGAGAGATACTAATGGAATAAATAGTGTTTTTTGGACATTTTTGAACTTCAGTGGTACCACACTTTCTATGTTCTTCTGCAATTTGGTTTTATTGCACAGTATGTTTTATATTAAGTACAGCTCTACCTCATTTATTTCCATGCTCTGTCATATTGTATGGTGGAAATATGCCACAATTCTTAAGCTCATTCTCTTGTTAATGGAGATTTTCATGCTTTGCTTTAAAATGTTTTTTTCGTTACAAATTTGCAATAGGTATTTTTCAAATTCCTTGCTATAAAATTGCAGTGGTTTTCTCAGGCACAGTAGTCCACCCTTATTAGAGAGGAATATGTTTCAAGACCCCTTGAAATCGTGGAGTGTACCAAATCCTAGATTGTATGTATTTATTATGTTTTTTTCTCTCTGATAACCAAAACAGCTACTAATATACACAGCATGGATATGCTAGACAAAAGGATAACTCCCATGTGGAGTGGAAAGAAACAGGATGCTGTGAGATGTCACCATGCTACTCAGAACAGCATGCAAGTTCAAATTTAACAATTGATTATTTCTGGAATTTCCCATTTAATATTTTTGGACCACAGTTGACTGTAAGTAATTGAAACCATTACAGCAAACCCAACTTTACTAGGTATTGTCTGCTACAATGCTCTCCAACGTGGTAGCCTGCTAGCCACCTACCACAGTGGCTTTGAGCCCTTAACACCTGGCTGGTCGGAATTGAGATGTACTGTAAGTGGAAAATACACACTTGAAAGATATCAAAGCCTTATTGTGAGGTAAAGAGTGTGAAATATTTAATAATTTATTCTATTGAGTACATGTTGAAATAATACATTTTGGATAGAGTGGATTAAATATATTATTAAAATTTACCTGTTTCTTTCTACTCTTGAAAAATGTGGCTTACTAGAAAGTAAGGCTTGCATTCGTGGCTCCCATTATATTTTTATTGGGCTATGCTTGTCCAAATGTTCATTATATAAATTCAGTCTCCTACCAGTGATGTGTAAGAATTAACCTCTATTCCTGCTAACACATGGTTTTATTACACTCTTATTTTTGCCATTGTAGCTGTGAAATAATATCTTTATGGGGAATAATTTGCATTTAACTCATTACTTATGGGTTTGAGAATTATATTAATTGTCTATTTTAGTTTCTTTTTCTATGGACGTCTCTTTATCATTTTTCAACTGTGTTATTTGTTATAATAGTTTTTTCTTATTGGTTTGTAGGAGTACTTTATTTTCTCCCAGTATCTATGTCTCAAAAACTTTTCCCCCCAATAGTATCTTTATATATATGAAAATTTTATTTTAATGCATTCATTGACTATTTCTGAGAACTTAAACTTCTCAGTAAATAATATTTTGAAATGTTTTTAAAGTAGTAGACATTTTAAAATTTATTTTAATAACGGCTTCATCTCTAGTCCCTACAACAGGCACAAATAGGCACTCAATAAATACTTGTTAAATGAAGTTATGTCACCTTTCTGTGGCTCTCTAGAGTCCATAATCTGCCTCTGGTATCAGCTTCCTTCTTCAGGATCTAGAACCTCTTTCCTGTTTAGCTTACCAAAGCTTTCATTTCCTTGGAAACTCATTGGGTTCATATCTTTCATTCTACTTACAAACACTTTCATAGTGTTTCTTAAGGTGTGTTGCCTGTGATAGCAGTGTGAGGGATGTTAAAAATGCTTTGTGAAAAACAGGTTATCAGCGTGGTGCCTGTACCTCTGTGGCTAGGGTGCCAACCACATACACCAAGGCTGGCGGATTCAAATCCAGCCTGGGCCTGCCAAACAACAATGACAACTACAAACAAAAAGTAGCCAGGCATCATGGCAGGTACCTGTAGTCTCAGCTACTTAGGAGGCTGAGGCAAGAGAATCGCTTAAGCTCAAGAGTTTGGGGTTGCTGTGAGCTGTGACGCCAAGGCACTCTACCCAGGACAACATAGTGAGATTCTGTCTCAAAACAAAACAAAACAACCCCCACCCCCAAACAGGTTATCATAGAAAATAGGGTTTAGGAACTAAACTGGATAATTTTTGCTATTGCAGAACTTCCAGAGATTTTGATATGCTAACATGATTATGACTATCTAAGAATGGGGTGGATGTGGGTTATAGCATTTCCCAAAATTATTTTACCAATAGGCATGTACTTTTTAAAGTTATTCTGCATCTTCTATTTCAAAGAATACATTTTTTAAAAAGCCATGGATGGACCTTTTGGAGAACTGAATCAGAAACCCCAAGGCTGTGCGTGTTTTTAATTTTTCTAAATTATCGACAAATTCTACAAAGGAAAATGTAGAATTTTGTCAATAATTTAGAAAAATTGGGTTTTGAAGTTCACACACATACAACTCAAATAGCTGGAGTTTTCCATATAAATTGTTTTCTTAAAATCTTTGAGTCAATCCCCTTCCATAATGTCTGGGTAGACATGTTACATTAGGAGCTTACTTTAAGTTAATATAATTAATAAAACATACTAAAAGTTAGGTTTTGGATGGGTGAGGTGATTCATACCTCTAATCTTCACACTCTGAGAGGCTTAGGTGGGAGGATTGGTTGAGCTCGGGAGATTGAAACCAGCCTGAGCTAGAGTGAGACCCTGTCTCAATTGAAAATAGAAAAATTAGCTGGGCATGATGGTGGCACCTGTAGTAAAAGCTACTTGGGAGACTGAGGCAGGAGGATCCCTTGAGCTCAGGAGTTTGAGGTGCTGAGAGCTATGCTGATGCCCCATAGCACTCTAGCCTGGGGCAACAGAGTGAGACTCTGTCTCAGAAGAAAAAAAAAGGAAAGAAAAGTTAGGCTTTTATTAAAATAGGGAATATTTTTGAAGTAAATGCCTTCTGATGTAAAGATATTTCTGTACCCTTGTACCTCTTATATCAACAATTTAGGGTGGGAAAATATTCTAGTCCTTTTTTTTTTATTTGATGTTTTTTCTTTTCTTTTGTTCTAAATTTAGCATTTGTATCTGGAAAACATTTTTTCTTTTCACTTTATAGACATTAGTTCTGTGAGCATTGGGACATGGCATAGAATAAGCAGAAAACAATAATGTACCCTATCCAATCAGAAGAAAGAAATAAGTTTATTAAATTCTCTTTCTCTTGTGCTGTGGTCTAGAATGTTTATGTCCTCCTAAAATTCATATGTTAATATCCTATTCTCCACTCCCCACCAGGTGATGGTATTCTCCTTTGGGGAGAAGATTAGATTATAGGAGTGGAGCCTTCTTCAATGGGCTTAGTATCCTTATAAAAGGGACCCAAGAGAGTTTGCCTGGCCAGTGAGGACGCAGTGAGGAGCAGAGAGCAGGCCCTCACCAGCCCCAGAGTCTGTGGTGCCTGAATGTTGGACTTCCCACCATCCAGAACTGTGAAAAATACATTTCTGCTGTTTATAAACCACCCCATTCACGTGTTTTTGTTTTTTTTCTTTTTGAGACAGAGTCTAACTTTGTTGCCTTCAGTAGTAGTGTGCCATGGTGTCACAGCTCACAGCAACCTCAAAGTCTTGAGCTCAATTGATCCTCCTGCCTCAGCCTCCCAAGCAGCTGGGACTATAGGTGCTGCCACAATGCCCAGCTATTTTTACAAATGGGGTCTGGCTCTTGCTCAGGCTGGTCTCAAACTCCTGAGCTCAAGCAATCTACCCACGTTGGCCTCCCAGAGTGCTAGGATTATAGCGTGAGCCACTGCGCCTGGCATTTTTGTTAAACGTGTAGCAGCCTCACAGACTAAAACAATTTGTTTCTGCTTTCAGGCTTGTAAGCCTTTTGATTTGGAGGGATTTAGAAATCATATGATTAAAAAATAAAAAAAACAGATTCATTACAAGATATGCAAAATTCGTAAAGCCAAATTGAAGGGTAAGTTGGCAAAATTTATGAAAATAAAAATTGACATTTCTCTAGTGTAGATACCAAGAAACGGATATAATGGACAAAATTATATCCGTTTCTTGGTATCTACACTAGAGAAAAAAGAAATCAGTGATATACATAAAGGCATATATTTGGAAATAGCCATTGAAATATTTATAATGGCAAAAAATAATCATTCCTAGGGGAATGCTTGATATAGACATTTTGTGGAAGCATACAGAACAGTTAAAAAATTACAACTATATCTAATGATATGGAAAGATCTTCAGGAGACATTTTGAGTGAAAAAAGCTAGTGGTAGAAGAAAGCATACAAAATAATACCAATTTGTTTTAAAGTTTATGTTGACATATATGCTCTGCAGAGTGCAGAAAGAAAATATAGTTTGAACAAATTGTAATTATATGTGGTGAGGGGAGTTGATTTGGAAAAGATGGCCAAGGGAGATGCAAAAAAAAAAAAAAATTTTCTTCTTGTATTGCTTGTGTGATTATACATTAATAAAAAGAAATTTTACAAATTATTTAAATTTTGTGAATTCTCAGATTTATAAAAAAAGAAGTCACATTACCAGTCTTTCCTCCCTGCAAAAAGGCATAACTGATTATTTTCTGCTTAACATTTGCATACTCTTGTTTTTTTAAGGACCATTTCCTGAAGCCAGGGACAGAAATTTGACGGAGAAAATGGAGGAGAAAAGCTTTTCTTTCAGCAAGACAGCAAGAACACAGTTGGAAGACTCTCCACTTGACAATTTTTCCCCAGGACAGGACGTGTAGAAACGTTCGCGTCAACAACAAAGCTCCTGGCTTTTAGCAACAGAGCAATCAAAGCGGCCCTGAATGAGATTCCCTAGTAGAAGACCTGTGTCCGTCGTCCTTTGGCGACACTCTTCCTCTGGAAGGGAATCAGCACATACATATGTGGAGGGGAGGCTGCATCTCCAAGCTCGGCACGAGATTAAAAAACAGGCCACAGCAAAGGCACTAGATGCATGCCAAGATCCGAATATCTGGGGCTGTAAAGACAGGCAGAAGAGGCCTGCTCAGGTGAACCTGCAGGTGGGTATCAGGGACAGCAGAAATGCGTTACGGGGGAATTTATGAACCTCTTCGAACGTCACAGGTTTGAAATTTCCAGGAGAAATTGAGCCTCCTACGGTTCCATTTATCACACTTTCCATTTCAGGCTGAGTGAGACGGAGCGAGTTTCAGTGACAGCTTGCTCACCGTCACCCCTAGGCCACCCGACGAAATTGTGAATTGTGAAGCGGAGCCTGCCGGGCAGGGAGCAAGACCATGAGATGGGGAGAGCGTCCCGGGGCGCCCGGCGGGCCGAGGGCCTGGCTAGAGGGGACCGAGGAGGCTGGGAGCGCCCAGACGGAAAGAGCCGAGGATGAGAATGAGAAGAAGACTACAGTGAAGGCTTCCTGCCAGGAGAAGGTTGAGAGGGACGAGCCGGCGGGCGAGGAGAAAAAACCACCGCCCAGCTGCTGGTGGAGGGCAGGTGGACCTAGAGGGGATGTGCGTTCACAGCAGTCAGAACAAGAAAAGAAATGCAGAAAGGTCTCGCTGGAGGAGTCTCCCTACCTTGTTTTTTTTTTAACTTTTTTATTGCTGCTTTTAAAATGGGGAAGAACTGTAAAGGTGGGTGGAATTATTTCAGCATCTCCAAACATGTGGCTACTTGCCTTGCTGTGGACAGGATGTCTGCTTGGCCGCCTACCAGCTCTCATTTCCTCAGAAGGTTGGAGAGGTAACTTATCCATTCCCATCAAACGTGTGAAAACCGCTCTTGATACAGTGAATCTGTGTTTCACCGGGCGAGAGAAAAGGACAAGAGCCACAGAGTTGAGTTTAGCAATTTATAGCTTTTTCCCCCTCATTTGTTTTACCTCAAGTGACTATTTCCCTCTCCCTTTTGAGTTTCTGTTAAAGGCACTAAGTATTTTGATGTGACTTTGTTATTTTCATTTCCCCCCCCCAAAAAGTTACCATTGGGAAGAAAGGGTCATAGACTCCTAGAAATTCAAAACTGTCTTGGGTTACTCCGTGGCATGTTTTTGGTTGTGGGGAGCCACTTGAGACACATCCTAGTACCACTCTGTCGTGGAATCACATTTAGCAAATTAAAAAAAAAAAAAAAAAGAAGAAGAAGAATGTTTTTTGTGAAAACAAAGAGTAGGTTTTGCGAACAAAGCAGGTCATTTATCCCCACAATGAAAGTATTTTGTGTGTAAACAATATGACAGCTTTACCTGAGAACATTAGGGATGGATTAATGATGGAGGGCATTTTGTCTACATCTACTTTCCCTATTTGGTTAAAAAAAATTTGCCCTTGAAAGAAAGTGTAGTGCTTTCTCCTCGGAGACTCACAGAAGACATCATTTTGTGATATAAAATTTACTTTGATAAGCAATTAACCTGTGGTTCTTTCAGATAGAGCCAAATGTTTCATTAGAGTTTTAGACAATAGCATTTCAAGCCTTTCATTCAAACGCACAGACAGTGTATTAGCAATGGCCCCATTTGAAGCTATGGCTGTGACTGGAAAGGAAGAACATTTCTCTCTCTCCAGCAAAGCCCAACAATGGGTCTTTTCCACACAAGCGTTTGCACTAAAACAAAGTCAGCAACAATCAATGTCTCATGAGCCTGCCCAAGTTGAAGCGGTATCTGTTGGTTCAGGTGTTAGGCAGAGCTGTAAGATGTTTTCAAGTGCATTGGAGAAAAGAGGGACTGAATGCTACCAGGCAAGTGGAAAGGGAAACTGGTTCAAGGGTGTAGTTGATTTGAAAATAATTTAAAAAATCTGAGTCGCACCATAGACTTGTGGCTAACCATTGTTCCCTGAAATTCAGAAGGGGAGACAATAAAAATTAGATGCTTCGTTGGAATCAAGTGTGCTGAACCAGCATTCCCCTTGTCTCCCTCCCCACAGCATAAACTCTATGCTTTGAAAATGAAAGAGGCAACATTCTGATTGGACTGGATGTGGTAAGATACTCTGATGGCTTACACTTCACTTGGGATCAACTGGAAAATGTGTGTTGGAAATCTCTCTCACAATTACGAAATTTCACTTCCAATGCAAAAATATTTTGCAGGCTAAATGAGAAGTAACACCCCCCCAGAGAAAAGCATTGGCAGCCTCCCAGATTAATATGGGGTTATGGTCCATGATAGGGTTAGATGAGGTAAAAATTTCCCACTGCTGTTCCAGAGACACCGGAAATTGTTGTGCTTGAAATAGATTTCGGCTAAGTAACCAATTAAAATAATTTGGATCAAGAAATGTGACATGGAATGTGATGTAGATATTTCCAGTTCTTATTCGGAAAACCTTATTGCAAAAAGGTTGAAAGATAATTGAGAAAATAATTTATATAGTGGCAAGAGTTATTTGTGTGAAGATAAAATCCAGAGTCCTTTTCATTGAGATGGAGGAGCTGCCAAATAGCTCTTGGTGATAATTCTATGCACAAAATTTTCATAGTGGGCTTCAGTACCTTGCCAGATGAAAGCTTTTGCTCAGTTTAAAGTTGGAAAAGAGATTTGAGTCTCCACCAAGGATAATGTGTTAAGCTTGGTAATTAAAGACTGTTTTTCATAAATAATGCCAAAAGCACATTGGGAACACTGGGCTCATATATTACAGTACTTTAAAGAAATCAAGACCCCAGTAGCATTCTAGGTAAGGTGACACCTACGCCCACACCAACTGCCCACACCCATATATACATACATACCTCTATTCATACCACAACATAAGATGAAATCACACAATTGTTCTAATTGAATATTATTAAGTGATATTAAGGGACTGTATGCCTACTGTGTCTGTGAATAATAAAATAAAATATAATAAAAAGTCAGATACATCAGTTGAATCTGGCTGCTGACTCCAGTATTATGTTAGGGAGGCAAAGGAATGCTTGTAACCTCATATGCGTCTGTACCCTGCTGGAAAGCATTTTTGACTTAGCATACAGAACTGCGTCTTCCATAAGGAGTCGGATGCGTCAGTGGAATCTGGCTGCTGACTCCATCTCGTGCCAGTCTCCCCTCATGGACGATACCCCAACCTCCACCCTTCTTTTGCTCTCTCAAACACACAAAGAACTTTCCTGACTTTGAGTCTTCACACTTGCTCTTCCCTTCAGCTGGAATGCTTCTCCTTTCTATCCTTCAAAGGTTTGATTTTGTCTTATTTGTCTCAGCTTCCCTGTCACTTCTACAGCAATTGCAGAATAACTCCATATTCCCTGCATCATTATTGTGACTATTACCTATATTTTTATTGCTTATTGTCTATTTTTGCATACTAGATTATTGACTCAATAGGTGCAGAAAACTTACCATATTTTTTTTTCACGGCTGTGTCTCAAAGTCTAGAGAAATGTATAACACATTGACGTATTGGTTCATTGAAGGCCTAATACAATGTTTGAGTATCTATATTTCTCTAAGAGAGTGTAACTGTAAGCCCTTCAAGGATAGGTTTTATTATATCCATTTATGTATTCCCAGTACTTCAGTGCAGCACCTGACTCAGAGAAACTACATGAAAAATGTCTTTTGAAGAAATAAATTAATAAATTGCCTCCTGAGAACATCTATCTGGGTGTCTCCTAGGCAATTGGATTTGTATATTTGCATCTAAGCTCATCACCCACCTCCGTAGTCTTCAATTACCATCCCCATTCACTTAGGCTCCCAAGCGCAGAACCAGTGTCATACTCCATTCTGCCCTTACCTTCTTTCCTTATCCTCAAATTAAAGAAAAATGAAACTGATTTAAAATTCCATTATTTCTTTTACCTTAATTATATCCTTAATTTTGTTCATTATAACTCTTTTACTGTAGGCAGACTGTATAATTCTTTAATGGCCTGTAATTTTTTGCTCTTGTTTAGAAAGTCCTACATATTTGCTGTGCTGGGCACCAGGGTGGTTTGCTCCGTTCCCTAGAGCTTTCTAACCAGTTCTGTATACCTACCTCCTAGCTCCTTTGTGTGCTTTGCTCCCGAGGGCTCTGAAGAACAAAATAACAATGTGTAAGTGAAAGCTTCCTGTGTACCATGCTGTGTGCGGCAACTCCTAAGGGTCCTTGTGAGCATGAGAGAGTCACTTGCCATAGGTAATGCAGGTAGAGTTAGAGGAGAGAGAGAAAGAGAAGGTCCCTGGACACGGTTTGTCTTACAGTGTAGAACGGGAAAGTCGAGGCTGACGGAAAACATCCAGTATTATGTGAGGGAGGCAAAGGAATGCTTGTAACACGTATGTGTCTCTACCTTTCTGAAAAGCATTTTTGACTTAGCATACAGAACTGTGTCTTCCATAAGAATTAGAATCTTACGTCACTGTATACAGTGCATATTATTAAAATGTAAATCATAAAACAACAAATCATACTCATTGTGGGGAGACGATGATCCTACACGTACAAGCATACAAAAAACTGAAACCTGCAACGGAACAGCAGGTTGGTGTTGCTCATCTTACATTGACGCCAGGGCAGGAGCAAGTTGAATGAATGGTGAGCAGAATAGTCCACAGCATTTAAGTTGCAAGTTTTCTTTTTCAGACTTTGTTTCTTTCTTGCTGTCCTCTTTATGAAGCAAAACTGTATAAATTCCTGTGGATTAAATATTTATTTAATATTGCACCATATTAATGCATTAAGATGAATAGAATGTAGGAAAACCAGGTGGGTTGAACACAATGGATGAGAAAGACAGCACAGTGAGAGTTAATGGAAGCAATCCAAGGAGAGAAAGATCTTTACAGACTCACGGGGAGGACCCTTCTTGAGAGGGTGATTAAGAAAACCATGAAGGAAACAAAAGTTTTCCTTTCTTTGGTGACTACAGGTCTACAGTTGCTTCTTAATTAAAATAAACCCTTTAATTAATTTTTTAATTAGAAAATTTTAGTGATGGAAAAGAACTTGTACACATACAGGAAATGGATAATGATTTTAGCATTTGGTGGCCTTTTATTAAATATTCTGAAAAATATAAACTGTAGATGCCAAATTTTGCAACACGATTTCTTCAGTCTTTTGCAACATGATTTCTTCAGTCTGTTACTGTACAGAAGTAAGCAGCTGAATGGAAAGAGAAGCAAACTTTTTACACTCAGAAGAAAGATGGCTTTTATTTATCTAGCCTCCCATGCTTCTCCACTCATCACTGTTTTAGAAAGATTACACTTGTAAAAGGTTTACTGTGATGTAATCTTAGACCAGACTTATTAATAAATGCCCCATTTTAATAAAAAGATAAAAATAAACTAAATACAAATGAAAATACAATGAAATTAGGTTAAAATATGTTTGTCTTTATCAGAAACTAATTCCTTCTGTACCATAGATTAAAACTTCATCAGCCCTGCTTCTATGTAGAAAATCAGTGGTTATATTTTTTCTCTGACAGAGGATAAAAAGACACAATTACTATGGGACAGGAAGCCCAAGATAAAGCCTCAGATCTGGAATAAAAAGCAGGCTTCTGTGCTCACTTGCAGCCAAACACAGGAGTCTGAAAGGATGAAGGGTCTAGGCATCAAATATGCTGCCTGTAGAGGCTCAGGTGGGTCTGATGGTTCTTTGCTAAGAACATCGTTACCAGAAATGTGACGTCTCTGAGTCTTGTCCATAGAACGGGGGTGCTGTGCCACAGTGTTGTGTGAAGTGTATGGTACACGTTAGTTATTGTTAGCAGGACAACTTGGGAAGATACTTTTTTCTTCAGGTATCTGTCTCCTCATCATGAAAATGAGAAGGCTGAACACAATCTATGTCTCCTGAAGAATCAGATCAAACCATTATGTGAAAAACCATAAAATGTAAAGGCGACATGGGAACAGTACTGAAAAAACTTGAACCTCAGTATGAAAATAATATTCCCATTGAAAACCTTATTTCTATATTCTTTCTAAGTCAAAGAGAACATCTTTATTTAGCACCAGAATGGCTTAACAACTCTTTATTTCAAAGGGGAAAACAAGCCTTAATCATTGTCTATCAAAGGATAGGCAACGAGGAGAATTTGACACTATGCTTTATTTTTTATTATATTATTTTAAAGTTTACTTTCTCTTTATGACCATGGATAATAGTTCTCTACTTATAATAATATTACAAAGTTTTCTTTTTAACCCTATATTTCATTAAAAATGAGTTAATTTAAAAGGTAAAATAGTACAAGCAGTGTGTAAATGTAGTGAAACTCATAACTTTTACTTGCCAAAGACTAAAGTTTGGCTGAACTTGATCTAGCATTCTATATTTCTATGGGGAAGAACTAATTTTCCACAGAGACTATCTCAGGAAGGTTGTTTTTACAGTAAAGTATATTCTGATGAGTTTACTTACTAGTCTTGAGCTTGACTGGAAATGGCATGGGGATATTTCTTTGCTGGATCAGACATCTGGTGAGCAACTCAGACATCTCAGGAGAAGGAGTCAACTCTACTTATGGTGCTAAAACTAAAGCAAAACAAAGCAGCATACATCCCTACATGCACAGATAAATACAGTCAGCTCATCCACTGTACCACTCCACATATCACCTACGAAAAGTGGATAAGATGGCCTCACCCTGTTTATTCGTTTTTATTGTGGTTAAATATACATAACATAGGATTTACCACTTTAAGCATTTTTTGTTTGTTGTTTTTGAGACAGGATCTTGCTCTATCACCCTGGCCAGAGTGCAATGGTATCATTATAGCTCACTACAACCTTAAACTCTTGGGGTCAAGTGATCCTCCTGCCTTAGCCGCCTGGAAAGCTGGGACTACAAGTGTATACCACCACTCCCAGTTAATTTTTTCTAGTATTTGTAGAGATGGGGCCCTACTATTGATCAGGCTGTTTTTGAGCTCTTAGCCTCAAGCAATCCTCCTGCCTTGGCCTCCGAGAGTGCCAGCATTATAGTAGTGAGCCACTGGTACCCAGCCTACCATAACCATTTTTAAGTATACAATTCAGTGGCATCAAGTACATTCACAATGTTGCTCAACCATCACTACCATCCATCTCTTCATCTCAAACAGAAATTCCAAACTCCATATCCATGAAACAGGACCACCCCATTATCCTCTTCACCCAGCCTCAGGAATTTCTATTCTACTATGAATTTACCAGTTCTAGGTAGCTCACAAAAGTGGAATCTGGGTTTGTAGCATGTATCAGAATTTCATTCCTTTTTATGGGTAAATAATATTCCATTGTATGCATATTCTACATTTTGTATCTGTTCTTCTAATGATGGACATTTGAGTTGTTTCTACTTAAGCTACATGGTTACCGTGACAGTGAGAAAAATCACGTGACTCTCAGCATTACCGGAACTTCAGGGAAATGAAGAACAGTTATAACGAACGTAATGAGAAAGTGAGGTGCTTCTATAAGGAATGAGGGAAGAGAGATGCCAGGCAGGCTAAGCAGATAAATAAATACCTTTACTCTCCCTAGTTTACCAGATTAGGTCTCTAAGGGTTTACTTGACACCAAATACGGAATTACTAAAACAAACTACTCTGTTTTAAAATATAATTTGTTTAAAAAGCAGATATTTTATATCTTTAATCTCTCAACTCAGAATGACCAACTTTATCAGAAAACTTTACCATCCTAAGTCCCCTCCATCTGTATTCTGTACACTTAGATATATGATCTAAGATGAACAATTAGATTCTTTCTGTTAGGGTTTGGAATGGGACTAAGAGAGAGCTGAGCATTCTGGCCATCCTCTTGAATGAAGAGTGTCTTCTCAGGAGCTAGCTGTGGAGGGGGCCTTCATCTTCCATATGTACAGAGAATTTGATGAAGTTATGTAGAGAGAAAAGACTCAAGGAGAAGAGAGGAGAAAAGCAAAGACATACACAAAAAAAGAGGCTTGAGATACCATCCTGGCTGGGTTCTTATTTGCTATTCAATTCCTTATTCTGGTTACTTCTGGGGTCTCAGTCTTTCTTGCTCTTGAAAAAACATTCTCCCTTATTGATTAAGCTTGTTTGGCTTGAGTGGGTTTCTATTTATTTTAATCAAATAATCCTAATTGAACTAATTTATTTCCAATTCATAGACGTGAAGACATGAAATATTCTGGAAATTAAAATAACAGAGGTACCATATACAGAGTGGCCATAAAGTTCATGTGCAATTTAAAATAAACTATTTTAAATGGTTGTAAAAGAAACTATTTTAAATTGCACATGAACTTTATGGTCACCCTGTATATCCAAACAAAATTCTACTCCTGATCATGAGAATTTCTTTGCATAACACAAGGACCTGTGCTTTAACTATAATCTTATTTAGTATAAAGTAGTTGGGAGTTGACCATAGAACAGACATTTAAAGCAATTTCTAATTTTTGAGGACCACTTTTAGGAAAAAAATAAATCTTCCCTTCTAGTCAGACATGTACAGTTGCTGATTAATTTGAAGGTGATCACCTGAGTGCTCCTAAGCTGACCACATCATGACTGGCCTGGGAACATGACACGCAGAGAGTAATAACACATTTTACTACTCCGTCAAGTGCACACAGAATCTCTGGTGCAGTCAGAAGGGATCTCCCCGACCAAAGCTTGGGGCTGGTAGAAAAACTCACTACAGTAATGAAAGGTAGCAAATTTATTACCAACCCACACATATAGCAGTGGCCAAAGGTAGACACTGGAAGAGAAACTCAAATTTGAAATGAAGCCAAGAGCTCACAGAGTTTTTTATTCATGTGACATGATTTTGTGACAAATTATTTTAATGCTTTCAAAGTGCTGGTAAATGGATTGATATAACAGATTTTGTCTTGTGGCTTATTTACTCCCTAAAATGAAATTAATAAGTGGGAAAGTTATTATCAATAACTCTTTTTTTTTTTTTGTAGAGACAGAGTCTCACTGTACTGCCCTCAGGTAGAGTGCCGTGGCATCACACGGCTCACAGCAACCTCTAACTCTTGGGCTTACGTGATTCTCTTGCCTCAGCCTCCCGAGCAGCTAGGAGTACAGGCACCTGCCACAACGTCTGGCTATTTTTTTGTTGCAGTTTGGCCGGGGCTGGGTTTGAACCCGCCACCCTCAGCATATGGGGCTGGCGCCCTACTCACTGAGACACAGGCGCCGCCCCTATCAATAGCTCTTTTAGACCACTAGAAAACCATTTAGGGCAATGAACTGCAGAAAGTACTAGAAATAATGACTCAAGGGAGGATTTCTCAAGCCTCTTTATACATCTGGGAAATTTACCAGAAAACAAAAGTCACAAAGTCAAGAGATTAGGAAACAAGACATGCAAGTAAAGACCAGTTACCACTCCACATGCATGAGGAATTATGCTAAAATTGTTGTAGCACTATGTATGTATAATAACCTGAAAACGTAGTATAGACCAGTGGGTCACAGTGTATGGTCCTCTGATTAGCAGTTTCACCAGAGAACTTGTTAGAGATGCGAATTCTCAAGCCACATTCAGACCTACCGAATATGTAATTCTGGAGGTGAGCTCCAAAAGGCTGCGTTTTAACAAGCCCTCCAGGTGATTCTGACGTGCATCAAAGTTTCTGATCCGCTTGTGTAGAGGTGATGAGGAAGGGCTTTGCCATTGAGCAGATGTAGGTTCAAATCAACTTGTCTTCTTACTGGCCATATTATTTTGGCCATTTAGTTCATCTTTGAGAGCTGGAATACCCTCATCTGTAAAATGTTAGAGTGGATTTCTATCTCATACCAATATAAGGATTACATTTATATTATTTATGAATAGGCTTGTCAAAGTGCCTAATACATTTAATTGATAGTGCCATGCTGTTAGCTCCATTTTGTTGAGGAAGTATGTGGTGAAACCAGACCATGAACCCAGGTCAGCTGAGCCTATAATCCATGTTCCATTTATAACACTGATTGCTTTTTCTAGTGCTAAAATCTTTTTCTCCTGCAATTCCACACATATGATCGTAAAGGATATATTTATTCTCTCCATTTATACGAAGTATATATGCCTAAAGCAGGAAAAGAAAGAAAAACGCCCCCCCCTTGAAAAAGTAATTTTATGACTCAGAGATAAACATTATTATATTTCAGTATATGGATTTCCAAGCAATCTTTTGTTATATCTTAAATGCTAATTTTTCCATTCAAAACATTGAGTTTCTCTTTCTTTTTGATAAATGTATCTAAGAATTAGAAAGCAATCTGTGCCATATGAAACATTTTAGCATATGTCCTATAAACAAAAAGTAGTATATTTCCAATTTTTGTTAGTGTAATTAGGATGGGTATTATCGTTGTCATACCAATATTCATTGTACCTTCTTCCATTATGTTGCAGCCAGGTGGTTAGGATGCTGCCAAACCCAGGCCCAGAAAGAGGGATGGAGGGAGCGGGGTGGGGCCTTGGTGTGTGTCACACTTTATGGGGGCAAGACATGATTGCAAGAGGGACTTTACCTAACAATTGCAGTCAGTGTAACCTGGCTTATTGTACCCTCAATGAATCCCCAACAATAAAAAAAAAAAAAAAAAACTGAAAAAAAAATTTTTTTTCCTAGTCACACGATTGGGTTAGCGATGCACACTAATCAAGCTTCCCCATTTCCTTAGCTGAGTAGTTTGCTCATGAGTAAACACAATGCCCAAGTTGATTTGCTTAGAGGTAACAAGAACTTTTGTCGAAAGAAAGATGCTTTTCCTTTGAATTTAAATGAACAGATATGTAGCAGAAAGTGTTGACAGCCATCATGTGACTAGGAAGATTGAAACTGATGCTTGGAAGACTGACTGGAGAGAGGGACAGAGGAATCTCATGGGGTTCCAGAGCAAATCAATCCTGAAGCCCACAATACCATGAGTTAGTTTACTCATAGTTAAATCCAGTTTGATTTGTGTTTTTTATTGTTTATAACTTAAAGCAGGGGTGTTCAACCTTTTTTTCTTTGTTTTTACTCTGATCACATTGGAAGAATAGGAATTATCTTGGGCCATACATTAAATACACAGACATGAAAGAAAGCTGACTGGCAAAATAAAGGTCCAAGGGTACCTTTTGTGATATCTGATACCACAAATAAACAAGAAAAACCCTTACAAAAGCAGCATGCAGCCCACAGGCTATAGGTTGGACACCCCTGAAAAGTGGCCCAACTTATGCAGTAAGTGTGTACATATGAAATCTAGAGTTTGAGATGAGCCAAGAGGTTATTTAATACAATTTCTCTTTTTCTGAGACCACATGCCTACACTACACTCTTCTCCCATTAACTGGAGTAATTTATTTTTCCTATTGACTTTTCCCCTATAACATGCTCTGGGACTAACCTTTTCTTCATACAGACGAGGTATTTGTATACCTTATCTGTATATTTCAGGAGATTTCTGTTTTTGTTAATGGCAGAGTCACTGTACTGGATTATTCCTCCCTCCTTATACAACTATAAAGCTGTGCAAATGTACATGACATAACTATTTTCATCCATTGGAAAAAGGCAGCAGCAGAATAGAACTGTGATTCAAGAAAGGAGGTAAGCAAACAAGGTGAAACCGCATTCCTCCCTTCTTTTTGCCTACAGCCACTTTGTAGATTGTAGTGCAAAGTGAGGAAACCCAAACAGAGTATGAAAATTTTGCTTACCTGAGTAGATAGAGATACAGGTTTGGGGCCCTTAGGTAACTGGAGTATATGCTGGCACAGATCCTGACAAGGGGAGTTTAGCTCAAAAGAAATTCTTGAAATCCAAATATGAAAAACCTATGGCCATTGGCAAAATTCTACACATCTACATATTCAATGATGTAGCACCCACAATGTCCAGAATGAAGTAAATAATTACTAGATGCGGGAAAAGTGTAGAAAAATATTACCCAGGATGAGAGGGGAAATCAGTAAATTGAAATAAATCTAGAAATTGTGAGGATGATGGAATTATGAGGCAAGGCTTTTAGAAGAGCTGTAAAGATTTCAAGGATTTAAAAGAAATTATGAACATAATGAGGTAACAATGAAGAACCTCAGTAGAGAGACAGTACTATAAAAAAAAATTGGATTTGTAGAAAGGAAATTATTATATCTCAAATAAAAAATTTACCAATGGGCATAATAGCTGATTAGATGATACAGAAGAAAAGAACAATGAATGTAAAAACAAAGTAATGGAAACTATGTAGACTGAAAAGCACGGGACAAAGAATAGAAAGAGAGAGAGACTCCAAAGAACTGTGAGAGACTATCCAGCAGACTAATACATGATATTAGAGTCCTAGAAAGAGGATGTGACAGAAATTAAAAAAAAAATGGCTAAAATATTCATAAAATCTTCCAAATCTGATGAAAAAATATTAGTTCACGTGTCCAAAACCCTCAATGAACCCAGGCAGACAAACAAACAAACAAAAACTAAGCCTCTGCACCTCATAATCAAGTTGCTGCACACCCGGGAATGGATTAACAAGCAGTGGTATGTGTAGACCATGGAATACTTATTCAGCATTAAAAGAGATGGAGACTTTACGTCTTTTGTATTAACCTGGATTGAGGTGGAACACATTCTTCTTAGTAAAGCATCACAAGAATGGAGAAGCAAGAATCCAGTGTACTCAATTCTAATATGAAGACAGTAGATGAGCTAATACATGGTGGGGGGGAGGAGAATGAGGAAGCAGGGAGGGGGTTTGGGGGTCACAGTGTATGGCACATCTTTTAAGGGCAGGACACTATTATAAGAGGGACTTTACCTAACAAATGCAATCAGTGTAACCTAATTCTTTGTACCCTCAATGAATCCCAAATAATAATAAAAAAAATCAAATTGCTCTAATCCAATGGTAAACAGAAAAAAATCCTAAGAGCTGTCAGTGGGAAAAAATTATGTATAGGAGAACACTGACAAAAATTTCTGCTATCTTATCATTAGAAACAATATAAAACAGACGAGTAACATTTTTGAAGAGCTGAGAAAAAAAAGCCTAGCAAAATTCTATAAAACTAGAATTTTATATCCAGCAAAATTATGCTTCAAAAATAAAGTCAAACAATATTTTAGACAAAGGCTTCATTGAAAAGTTTTAACATTTCTTTAAAAGTAATTGAAAGTCAACTTCTAGTAATAGAAAAGTGAAATTTTTATCCTAACTTCTATAGGAAAGAACTATACAATACCATACTTTAAAAACAATTTAAAGGCATTGAAAAGCACTTAAGAACAGACAGAAACAAAAATAGTTTAATTTCAAATATTGCAACTGCAAATGTGTTAGACTGTTTTGTGTTGCTATAAAGGAAATATCTGAGGCTGAGTAATTTATAAAGAAAACAGATATTTTTGCCTCGTGGTACTGCAGGCTGTACAAGAAGCATCATGGCCGCACCCTCCATTCTGATGAAAGACTCGGGGAATGTCCAGTCAAGGTAGAAAGTGAGGGGGAAGCAGGTGTGTCACATGGTGAGAAAAGGAGCAAGAGAGAGAGGAGCCAGGCTCTTTTGAACAATCAGCTTTGTCAGGAGGTAACAAAGAGGGAACTCACTCATTATCATGGGGAGGGCACTAAGCCGTTCATGAAGGATCTGCCCTTTCCACCCAAACACCTCCTACCAGGCCCACCTGCACCATGGGGATCCAATTTCTTTTTTTTTTTGGCCGAGGCTGGGTTTGAACCCGCCACCTTCGGCATATGGGACCGGCGCCCTACTCACTGAGCCACAGGCGCCACCTGGGGATCCAATTTCAACATGAGGTTTGGAGGAGCCAACCATTTGAAGGGTGAGTGGTGTAATAAGGTGAAATGATGTCAGCTTGAGATGTCAGAGAACAGAGTCTAGAGCTGACCGAGGAACTGGCAATTTAGGGACAATTCTTAGAAACAAGAAAACTATAGAGAGAGAAATCCTCATTTCTTTTGAACTCCGTGGTTGTAGCCACATTTTGCAGGCACAGGGGAAACTAAAAAAGCCACAAGGAAGCCGTAGAGTGGATATCAGCAATGGTGTTTTTATAAGGAGTCAAAATTTATATTATTGTTCCTCAATATTGATTTGGGTATGCCCACACATACCCAAATCTACGCATACTCAATTTCTTCACTAAGCCCTGTGGAACCTGTGCATACAAAAAGCCAACCAGTGGATTTCACATCCTGCAAATGCTGTATGCTATATTTTCCATCTGTGTTTGGTTGAAAAAAATCTAAATGTAAGTGGACCTGTTCAGTTCAAACCCATGTTATTCAAGGGTCAATTATAATTTGAATCCAAGCAAGTATAATGCCTACTACAAGAAACAAACCCTCAGAAATACATGACAGGAACCAGAATTGCTACATCATATTGTAGACAGTTTCCAAAAATTACCTGACATGAAAAAAAAAAAAAAAGGAAAAAGCCCAATAAAACCCAAGAAACTATGACCCACAATCAGGAAGAAAGGCAGTTAAAAAACAAAAAAGAAAGAAAAACAAACCCCCCAAACCCCCTGACTCAGAATGGGTACAGATGTTGGATTTATTAGACAAAGTCTTTAACTTTTGTAAGTATCTTGTAAAAATTAAAAGAAAATAATTTCAAATAACTTATAAAAGTATAATACTTAGTGGCTAAAGAGATAGGGAATCTAAACAGTAACATAGAAACAATAAAATAAATAGAAATTCTAATGCTAAAATATATAATAAGTATAAAATTTGTTAGATTATTTCAACAGAAGCACAAAAAAATCAGTAAACTTTATATAAAGCAATAGAAATGATCAAATCTGAGGAGAAAAAGTAAAAGAAGTTGAAAAACATTCAACAAAGCCTCAGAGATATGTGGGACTATAGAATGTGGTTATATATGGTATTAGTTCATTCCCAGGAGGAAAGAAGAAAAAAATATTTGAAAATGTATCAGTTGAACAATTCCCAAGTTTTTTTTGAGAAATATTAATTTACAGATTCAAGAAGTATGGTAATCTCAATCAGGTTAAATAAAAGAAAATTACTCCTAGATATATCATTGCCAAATTGCTGAGAGCCACCTATAACAACTGTTAAAAGCAGCTAGAGAAAAATGATACAGAACATACAGGGGAGCAACAAAATAATTAATAGATAGCTTCTCATCAGAGACTATAGAAGTCAGAAGGCATTGGAATTGAGAATAAAACTAGCAACCAAGAATTATATGTTTTGTAATATATAATCCTTCATAAATGTTGGCAAAGAAAAAGACATTTTCAGCAAATATGAATTTGCAATAAAAATTTATCACCATCTGACTGACAATATAAGCAATGTCAACGGGAATTCTTAAGTTTGAAGAGAAATAACACTATATACAAACATAAGAGCAAGCCCTGGAAATGATAAATACTGTATTTTGTTGGTATATATAAAAGACTCTGTTTTTCTTTTTCTTTTGTTAATCTATTTAAAATGCATATGTCTCTTTAAAGCAAAAATGGTTCAATGTGTCGATATTTGTCCTTGTTTGCAGTTGTAGTATATAGTAGTATAATGTTGTAGTTGTAATATATATGATGACAACACCTGTAAGAAGAGTAGAAGGCTACATAACAAATTATCCCAACTTAGTGGCTAAGTTGGGACATCCATTTATCACCTCACAATCCACAGGTCCTAAATTTGAATTGCGAGATCTCTGCTCAAGAAATCGAAATTGACATATCAGCTGGGTTATTTATTTATTTATTTATTTGAGTACAGAGTCTTTTTTCAAGCTCATATTTTTGTTGGAAGAATTCAATTTTTTTATTCTGTAGGACAGAGGCTCCTATTGTCTTGCTGGCAGTTGACAAGGGCAATTCTTAGCTCTTAGACACCTCCCAAATTTTCCTGTTGCATGGCCACTTCCATAGGGTGTTTCATGTTTTGAATCTCTTTGACTTCAGAAAGGGCCCAGTGCCTTTAAAAGGTACACCCAGGGGCGGCGCCTGTGGCTCAGTCGGTAAGGCGCCAGCCCGACTGAGGGCCGAGGGTGGCGGGTTCAAACCCGGCCTCGGCTGAACTGCAACCAAAAAATAGCTGGGCGTTGTGGCGGGCGCCTGTAGTCCCAGCTACTCGGGAGGCTGAGGCAAGAGAATCGCTTAAGCCCAGGAGTTGGAGGTTGCTGTGAGCTGTGTGACGCCACGGCACTCTACCGAGGGCCATAAAGTGAGACTGTCTCTACAAAAAAAAAAAATAATAATAAAATAAAATAAAAGGTACACCCAATTATATCTGCTCACTGGATGATCTCTTCTGATGAATTCAAAGTCAGCTGATTAATAACCTAAACACAAGTGATATTCTCCCATATTCTCAGTTTCTATCTTCATTCAGATAGTGGGTATTATACACACCGTACACTGATGAACAGTAATCTTCACAGTCATCTTAGACTTCTGCTTCCTATAAGATATATAGATAGATTAAAACCATCTTAAGATTTTTATATTTTACTTTAAATATCACATATTCACTCTAAAAAAGATTGGAATACATGTTATAGGTATAATGCAATTTCTAGAGCAACCACTAAAACATTTCAAAGATAAAATCTGAGAAGCAAATAGAAAAAGTAAAATGAAATTCTAAAAAAAGCTTGATCAACTCAAAAGAAAGCATGGTATAAGTAAAAGAGAAGCAAAAAATAAATGAGACAAATAAAAACCAAAACTATGAAATGTTAAATCTCAATACAATCACATCAGTAATTATGTTAAATATGAAACTCAGCTCTATGCTGTCTGCAGGAAATGCACTTTAAATAAAAAGGCACAAAAATAGAAAGTGAATGAGAACAAAATATACATAATACAGTAAGTATTATCAGAACCCAGAGAGGCTATATTAATAATAGATAAAATAGACTTTAGAACAACAAGTATCACTAGAGATAAAGTGCAATGCTTCCTAATGATTGAATGGTAAATGTATCAGGAAGATCATGCAATAAAAATGTAATATAATGTAATATAAACACACACAAGCAAACCTGATCACACCTTCCTCTGACAACCCAAACTCCACTCCAAAGTGATCTCCTTAAAATTCAAACCAGATTATGGGAGCCAAATAGACTGAAAACCTGATACGATAAAATATATTTATCCCTAGCATGCAAAGATGGTTCAACATCATGAAATTCATCTTGGTAATTAACCAAATTAATAGCTCCAAGGAGAAAAATGATGCGATTAGCTTGATTAATGCAGAAAAAACATTTTCCAAGGACTCTAACTAGGAGTCAAAGAGAATTTTCTTTATAGCTAGTGCTTTTAGCAAAAATGTTCATGGAACTTTATATATAATGACAAACCTTTAGCCACATTTCCTTCATGACTGGGAATAAGACAAGGATGCTTAATTCTGCCACTATGTAATATTGTACTAGATGTGCCAGCCAGCACTCTAGGTAATGAAGAAGAAATAATACATGTAAGAATTGAAAGGAAAAGGTAATTCTAATTATCATTAAGATATTATGATCATCTATGACAGTGCTGTCCAGTAGAAATGAAACATATATCAGAAATGCTTTTTAAAAGTTATTAACATTGAGTAAAAAGAACAGGCGAAATTAATTTTAATAATATAATTTACTTAACCCCAGTCCTCCAAAATACTTTTATTTCAGCATATGACACTAACCTCATTCCGAGTACTCAAAAGCCCTATATAGGTAGCAGCTATCATATTGGTCAGAGCAGATCAATTTAGAAAATGCCAAGGAGACAACAAACAAAGCAAAGAGACAACCTACACAATGGGAAAGGATATTTGCATATTTTCAATCAGACAAAAGCTTGATAACTAGGATCTATAGGGAACTCAAATTAATCCACATGAAAAAAGCCAACAATCCCGTATATCAATGGGCAAGAGACGTGAATAGAACCTTCTCTAAAGAAGACAGACGCATGGCTAACAAACATATGAAAAAAATGTTCATCATCTCTCTATATAAGAGAAATGCAAATCAAAACCACCCTGAAATACCATCTAACCCCAGTGAGAATGGCCCACATCACAAAATCTCAAAACTGCAGATGCTGGCGTGGATGTGGAGAGAAGGGAATACTTTTACACTGCTGGTGGGACTGCAAACTCTAGTACAACTTTTCTGGAAGGAAGTATGGAGAAACCTCAAAGCACTCAAGCTAGACCTCCCGTTTGATCCTGCAATCCCATTACTGGGCATCTACCCAGAAGGAAAAAAATCCTTTTATCATAAGGATACTTGTACTAGACTGTTTATTGCAGCTCAATTTACAATTGCCAAAATGTGGAAACAGCCTAAATGCCCACCAACCCAGGAATGGATTAACAAGCTGTGGTATATGTACACCATGGAATACTATTCAGCTATTAAAAAAAATGGAGACTTTACATCCTTCGTATTAACCTGGATGGAAGTGGAAGACATTATTCTTAGTAAAGCATCACAAGAATGGAGAAGCATGAATCCTATGTACTGAATTTTGATATGAGGACAATTAATGATAATTAGGGTCATGGGGGGGAGGAAAAGCAGAGAGAGGGAAAGAGGGAGAGGGATGGGGCCTTGGTGTGTGCCACACCTTCTGGGGGCAAGACATGATTGCAAGAGGGACTTTACCTAACAAATGCAATCAGTGTAACCTGGCTTATTGTACCCTCAATGAATCCCCAACAATAAAAAAAAATAAAAAAAAATGCAACATCCTTAAAAGATAAGCTATCAAAACCAATGAGAGGTTCAGAAGGCTGGTTTTTTTTTTATCTTATTAACAAATAAAAATAATTCATTAATTTTTTACACCATCAATAGTGAACTGAAAAATATAATCAAATACTAATCAAAAATATAATCAAAAATACAATCAAATCAATATAATCAAGCATTTTATATCATAGCTCAAAAAAACATCTAAACTAACATCAATAAAAAATAATGCAGGGTGGCGTCTGTGGCTCAAAGGAGTAGGGTGCCGGCCCCATATACTGGAGTTGGCGGGTTCAAACTCGGCCCTGGCCAAAAACTGCAAAACCCCCCCAAAACAAACAAACAAAAAATAATGCAGATACTTTCAGAGGAAAGCTTATCAGTGAATTAAAAAATATAAAAGAAGAACTGAATAAATGGAGAACTAGCTCTTCCTAATTAAATCTTTAATGTTAATAGCATGTCAATAAAAATTTCAGCTGAAATTTTTGTTTTTTTGTAACTTAATAAACTTATTCAAGGTTTAGACAACTGGAAAAGGAACAGTGTATAATGGCATGTGTTAAATAGATCATTTTAAATCTGTACAGGATACTAGCAGAATAGGGAAATAGACTAATGAGATAGGTAGGAGAGCTCAGCAAACTTAGTAAATGATTGCAGGCGCTGTAAACAAATTGAGACTGTTTATTGCATGTGTTAGGAAAACTATCTTTGGTATATGGGACAAAAGAAAACTAGATACTTTTTTAATGCCATACACAAAAGTGGACTCCAGATGGATTAAAGCTCTAAGTGTTAAAGGTAAAAATGTAAAGTGAATAGAAAACAATGTAGGAAAATAATTTTAGAACCTGGAATGAGGGAGGATTTCTAAAATAACTGCTCCAAAGTGAAGCCATAGTAAAAAACAACTGATTACTTTGATTATAACAAAATTAAAATATTTTTTCAAATGAAAGACATAATGAGCAAACTTCACAGAGGTATGACAGATTGAAAAAAAACACTTTTAATGTCAAAAGCAATAGGAGACCAATATCTGGATGTACAAGTGGAAGTTTTGCAGATCAAGAAGCAGGAACACAAGTGAAAACATAGGCAGAGGATATGAACAGACAGCATGCAAAATTAAAAACTCAAAAGGTTGACAAACACATATCAAGATTCATTAATATTTAGAAAAATGGTAATTGAAACAATGAAGAAATATCAATTTATACTTACCCCCTGGACAAGAATTAGGCATCTGGATAAAGCAAATTATTAGCAGGAAACTGGGAATGTAGGTGCCTTCATACATGGCTCTGGAGTTCTTTAGTTAAGAATATTTTCACTCTACAACTAGATAATCATATTCTTAGGTAAACAAACAAAAACAGTCTCACTCAGATTATAAGGGACTATGTATGGGAATGTTCCTCTTAGCTTTATGGTAGTGGGGAGTTGGAAGCAATCTATTTGTTCATTGCTTGGTGATAGGATATATAAATAATTATGGTGGGTTCATGCTTTGGAATACTGTGCAGCCATTAGAAGCAGTTAACCAAAGGTTCATGCAAACTAGCAAATACTAGAAAAATAGCACTAAGTAAAAAATTCTAAAGGTTTGATGTTACACTGTGCTACTATATATATACATTGAAAGTACCTGGTAATACAATTGTTTATAAGAACAATATATAATGGTTGTTTTATAAGAACACATGCAAATAAAAGAAGCATCAGATGGATTATCAGGATTGTCTGTGGGAGGACAGCATGAGAATATGTCTACAGATAAAAGGGAATGTAAAGATAAATGAAGAAAAAGGGAACTTACACAGGCCAAGGTGATGGTGTGATGATCTGTGATGTATGATTCAACCCTCTTCACCTTGTGTCTAACTTACTTCACTTGCAGAAATAAAATCAGATTTTTGTCCATTAAAACTGTCTAATAGTGGTTTCCTATGATATTTCAAATCTGGACTCTCACCGGGGCTGTGAAGCTCATGTTTTTTTTCCAGGGCCTAGAATAGTAACTGGGATGTAGTAAGTACTTGTAAATAAAAATTTGGGGAACAGTAGCTCTCACTGGGCTCTTAGCATATTTATATGTCTTACTTCACCAGCCAGTTCTAGGCCAGGGAAAAGCTGGCAGCTACTTGCTTGCCTGTTCTGTGTCCTTAGAAAGTAGAGCCACTCATACCAAATCTGTTAATGACTTTTTCATCAATGGAATAGTGGTAAGTAAAATTATGTAGCACTACTACAATAGGCTCATAAAACGTCTCCAACTTAAAAAAAAAAATTTGTGTTGAAAAATGTCATATAATGATAACCACAATTATCTATTTACTTGAAGGCATTTTTGAAAGCTTCTTTACTTGGTAACACGCTTTGCCCTCTGCTCTGTTAAAGCTTTCAAAGTACTTTGAATTACCAAATATGTTGGAAAGTTACATAATTTCTTTAAAAATATTCTATAATTTTAACTCTAACTTTTTTTTTTTTTTGCCAGATAAGTCTGGCTTTCCACCAGTCGGTCTAAATTAGATTTTACTGTATTTGGCAGTTTCTTAGTATTATATAAATCACTCTCTTATTAACATCCTCTCACTACTAATTAGTTAAGGGACTGTAACCACTGCACACATGTAACTCCCACTACCTTCATGAGGATTAAACATTCATACCTTAGGGCAAAATTGGCATTTAACAAGAGAAATTGTTTCATGTGAATTAACCTTGAAGATGGGAGATAAATAATCCAGGAGGTACGTGTAGAATCCTGAGTGTCATCATTGGGGATTCCATCATCATGGAGTGGCCCAAATAGCAGTGGTATATTGAGAAAATTTAACTACCTGGATTGATGCAGAATGGTGTATAGTCTATGCTATTTATATTAAATTCTTTAAGTGTGAACTATTCAAAGACTATCTGGTAATCAGACGACATAGTTTGGTGGAACCAATATTGTCAATGACAAGAGAAAAGCACATTTATACATGACAGACACTGTTTAATTTCATGCATTTTAAATTGTTTCAATCATATGGTGATGACTTCATAGCTGGTTAATATTAAAGAGTCTCTGGGGCTATGTCTTTTAAAAAGCAGAATCTGTTTGGTTAATTTTGTTAAGGTTAGAAAGTCTTGGGTTTTGGACAGTCACACATATTTTCGGTAGCACTATGTGCCTGGCATGCTGTTAGGAGTTGTGTAGAAGTGGTCTCTAACCACAAAGTGGTATTAGGAAATATGCAACTAGAAACAAAATGAGATGTGTCATAGCACTGGTTTGAACAAAGAAATTCTGCCTCCAGAGGAGGGATAAGAAAGATAGCTCAGAAAGACTTCAAAAGGTAATGCTTAAACCAGATTAAATGAAAGAAGTGAGGGACAGAGGTAGAGTGGAAATTCCAAATAGGAGAACAACAGTAACAAAAAACTCAACAAAATCATCATGAGGGGATAAAAAATAAGAATATTAAGGGTCTGGTACTGTTTGGGTGAGGAATGATATAGGAGCTGTATAAAGTTTTGAGATTGTCCTGTGAGGAATAGAAAACTATTAAAAGAAAAACCACATTAAGATTTTTTGGCTTGGGAGAGTATGTCATCAAAAAAATATTAAATATTCTTGTCAGAAAATCTAGAAATGTGAGAAAGCTATATAAAATGTAATCATCCCTTTTATAATACTTTATAATAAAAAAAGTATGGTAGGTTTTCTGTTTTGGGTCTCTTAAAAGTCCATTTTCTGTTGTTTGTGAAGGTTTTTATCTTCTCTGCATGGTCCACGTATTTCAGGACGTTGAGCTCACCTATGATGCTAAGGATCGGTCAGGTAGTTCAGACTTCAATTTAGCTCCATATATGTGGCTGCAATGCTTGTTTCAGAGATGAGCATGTGACCTAAATTGCTCCAATGGAATTAATGCTCAGGATTTTTGCTTAATTATTGGAAAGAACATTTCTTTTTCTCTTTGGATATGAACTAGGAAGATGCAGTCCCAGAAACCACTGGCAGCCATCTTGGCACTACAAGAGGAGGTAAAAACAGTCAAAACACACAAATTAAACACACACACACACCCAGCACCAAGGAATAGAGGATAAGACTTTACATTTGGATGCTCAATGAAACCCCATTTGAAACAAACCCTGCTTCTTGAGATTTTTCCTTATGAAGACCAATACGGTCGCTGTATGGTTTAAGCCAGGTCAAACGATAGTATCTATTACTTGTCAAGGAAACATCCTATTTGATAAGATAGTTAACGCCATGGAGTCCTTATACCATAGATGCTTGTTAAACTGACCTCTCAGTTCAAATTAGCTTCTGTTCTTTTGGTAAGTGCTCCTCTGTACGATCCCAGGGTGGAACCTCAGCAGTCATCTTTTCTGGTTGCATTTGCATGGCCTGAGATGGTGCTACTGGCACAAAATAGACAAATTAGGAATTATGACCAAGAGAAAGATTTGAGATGTTTTTGAGTGCCTGCTTTTTGGGAAGCTACTTGTATCCCTATTTTCTGCTATGTAGATAGAAGAAGAAAACTTGATCTAAAGGGTGAGAAAGGAAAAAGAACATTTGTGCAGAGAAAAGCAATGTGAGAAAAATAAAATAAAGAGAATAAAGTTCCAGATCCCTAGTTCCATCCATATTGCTGTCAAAATTCATTTCAAGCTTTCTTCTAGGTTCTTGTAACCCCCTTTTTGGCAAGCAAATAAGAATATAAGGGAAGATTTTCTTTATTTTTATAGGCTTGACCAAAGAAGATATTAAGTGTAATAACAAGTACAGTTGATTGGTTATTTAATGCCAATATTTATTTGGATATTGTTGTAACTTGGGCATATTAAATATATGTTTCCAAATGTATGTTTATATCTTATAAAAAGTTTTTAAAAATATCACTTTATCTTTAATATTATACTTAAGAAAACTTTACTATACTATTAAATATTCTTTGAAATTATGATTTATAATGCTTGCATGGCAAACATCACCTGGTTTATCATCAATTGTGTAGCAATTTTTCTGTTGTTAGATATTTAGATTGGTTTCCATATTTATGCTTTAGCAAAAATATTTGCCCATATTTCTAAAAATCTCCTTAGAAATATTTTTTAAAAAGTGGTTGCAGGGATATTTTTAAGGCTCATGGTAAATATGGCTAAACAATTTTCCAGAAACTTATATGAGTGACTGCTTTGCTGTGCCATGCATAGATTATATATTTTTGTTAAAAAATCTTTACCAACGCTAGCATAAATTCTTTACTTATGAAGGGCTGTGTTTAAAACATTGTTTGTGATTTGGTGTCCTTAAGTGTGCATATGTGTGTTGGGGTCTCTGCAAGTGTTCTGGGAAAGCACCCCTAAGTTTTCTCCTAATTCCTCTCAGATGGCTTTCCTGTGTTCTAGCCTTCTAGTCTCTTAGTCTCTTTTTTTAACTTGGTTCCTATTTCCCAAATGGAATCTGTTCTCTAGTCTTTGCTTGTTAATTCAGAGGAATGAGGCAATCTTGCCTAATAAAAATCATATAGGAGAAATGATCATCTTCTGAGCCTAAATCGCATTGAATTGACCCCAGACAAGAAGGAAGTCTGAATCCTTCATTCAAGCGTGATGCATGAAAGGAGATTTGTGTTTTGCTCCTTGCATAGATCGATACATTTTTATATAGCAAAACTCAGAATGGCACAAAAGACCATGTTCATATTCTCACATAACAATTTTTTTTTAATGTATGAAAAGTTTCACAAGGGAATGAAGTAAGAATATGTGCTTTGATTGGGTATGTGTTTATGTGTTGATATACCATAGATTCTTTGTGAGTGTTTATGTGTGAATATGTTCTGAATATATTGTTTAAGTCTTTTCTTACTTCTTTGAAGCCAAATGTCAAAACCCATGTTATTTAGTAAACTTTAGTCCGTTCCACCTTAAACATTTCTCTATGTGATACTTATCACTTTATTTATTCAATAAAAGACATACTGAAAACCCAGTGTGGTCCAGACACTTTGCTAAGTGTTGGCGACATGGAATAAACAACACAAGACTTCCCTCTATGCTCATGGAGTTTATAGTTTAAGAGAAGAGACAAATTTTAATTAAATCATCACCTGAGTAAATTACAGTTATAAGCAATGATAAATGTTTGAGTGAAGTAAGGTTCAGAGAACCTTGAGAGAATATGTAATTGAGGGAGATGCTGACCTAATTTGGAAGATAGGGGTGGGTACTAAGGGGAGACCTCTCCAAGGAAATGTTTGTGCTGATAGCTGAACAATAAGTAGATGAAACAATCTGAAAAAAAGAAAAAAGAGGGTGGGACAGTAGCGGATTCTTCATAATGTTCATTAGCTTATTCCCAGGGCAAATCTTAATTGAGAACCAATGCTGTGCTCATCATGGGGTGCTGGGAATACAACAGGGGATGAAACCAAGTCCATGTCCTCATGAAGTTTTTACTTAGGTGGAGGAAACAAAACAAAGAAAAGGAAAAAAAGTGAACAGAAGTCATCATTTCAGCTAACAAGTGGTATGAAAAAATGAGGCAGGGCAAAAATTTAGAGCATCTGTGAATAGAGGGGGCCGCTTTAGAGAGAATGTTTAGAAAAGGCCTCTCTGAAGAGGCATGATTGAAACCAATAGGAATAATGGTAAGAAGGCCACCCTCACAAAAATCTGGGGAGGAGGAAGGACCAAGTATACAGTATCTGAGGAAAGAGGGGCTCAGAGCCTTCAAATAGCCAGGTGGCCACCACAGCTGGAGCATACTGAGCATGGGAAAAGGCAGACAGTGACATCTAGGAGATGGGGGGGTGCCACACACAACCAGTGAGCTATGACATGGGGCTCAGATTCTACTCCAGGAGTAAAGGGAATCTGGCAAAACGCTGGAGGACCTCAAGAACTAGAAGGATATAATTGATTTACATTTTCAAAACATCACTCTTGATTTAAAATTGTGAGGAAGGCAAGTTAGAAAAGACCACACAGTGGTGATCTAAGGAAAAGATGATGTGGCTTGAACCAAAATGGTACCTGTAGAGGTGTTAGGAAGTGGTGAGATTCAGTAGATTAATTCAAAGTAGAGCTACCCAAACCTGCTAGAAGGATTTGGGTGTGGGTGATAAAACAAACACACAAACAAAAGCAAGTTTTTACCTGAATAACTTTACCTGAAAAGGAGAAGTCTGAAGAAAAAGTTGCATTTTGGATGGTTTAACAGATATATTGTTGATATCCCAATGGTAAATGCTTTGCATTCAAAGAACTAGTATATGCCAATGGTGTCCAAAGGCAGTGTGTGGTTTGGTCACCCCGGACTGGTGCACAAAAGTACCATAGCCTAGGTAGCTTATTTCTCAGGTATCTATTTCTCACAGTTCAGGAGGCTGACAAATTCAAGATCAGGGTGCCAGAGTGGATGGTTTCAAGGGAAGGGCCTCTTTCTGCTTGGCCATGGTCGTGCTGCGTAGCTTCACATGGCAGAAAGCACAGAAAGTAAGCAACCTCATATCTCTTCTTAGAAGAACACTAATCTCCTTATTGAAGGCTCCACCCTCATGACCTAATTACCTCCCGAAGTCCCACCTCCTAATGAGTGTACCATCACATTAGAGATTCAGATTTCAAGATTGGAAACTTTCAGTACACAACAGAAAAGCACCTGTGACTCTTTCTCCAAAGGCTTTCTCTTAAGGCTATGGTGTGGGGAAGCCGGACATTCCAAGAGTTTATGGACTACAGAGCTAATGTGGTGGGCTTGCTGAATAAACACACCAGCTACTGGAGCTCTAGAGTGGAGTAATTAGGAAGTGTGTTCTACACTGTTTCCTGGAGTTTCCCAGCAGGACTGAGCCTTAATTGTCTACAATGGAAACCTGCTCAAAAATTCATCTTTAATTGGCTTCCCACCATTCTGTCTTACTCCTCCCTCCCTTCCTGGTGCTCCCTGGTATCACTTTCTGAGTGAATAATTTACACATAAATATTTGTCTCTGAGTCTGCTTCAGGGGACTGAACCTAAGACACGCAGGTTAGATCTAAGATATCTACTGGCTATTAAAGTGAAAATGTTAAGTAGAACATTGATATGTGGGTTTAGAGCTCAGAGGAGAGCTCATGGCTAGTGGTAAAGGCTTTGGAGTCAGAAAGTCATTAGCGAATAGGTGGTATTTAAAGTCATGGCAATAAATGGGATCATGACGTATTAGAAGAACAAAAAAGGAGGCCATTCTGTCTAGAGTACAGACAGAGGGAATAAGATGAGAAGAGAGAAGGAAGTAGGGGCAAGGTTGTGTGGCAGCTTGTAAGTTATGTACTCCTCAAGCCTTTATCCTGAGGGTACAAACCAAAGGAGGTTAAGCCTTCTGTGGTCTAGGACCCATGCAAGGTTGCTATGACAGTTGATGTCTTCCCATTCCAATTGTAGGTTTTGTTTTTTGAAACAGCAAACACCATGGGGATGAGAGAATTAGGCTTATTCCATAGCATACCACATTCAGGTGCTAATTTGACTTTCAAAATCTTTCTAATTAAAAGGTACATCTTTTTAGATATGCTCACAATCTACACACCTGAACACATCCTCCCAGTCTGGACAGGGACCCCCTCCATCAGCAAACAAAGCCAAAAATTTGTGCTTGGATCTTCTTGTTATGAAGGTGGGAGTTTGGGGTTGGATCTTCAGAGCCCTTGAAATTGGACTTCTAGCCTCTGGAACTGTGAGAAAATAAATTTCTATTGTTTTAGCCACCCAGTCTGTGGTACTTTGTTATGGCACCCCTAGCAAATTAAAACACTAGGCAAATTGGGAACGCGTGTTAATCAGAGTAGCTGGTCTAAGTCAAAATGTGGTAGAGCCAGGATTTGAACCTTATATTTGTGTTCTTAACAGTATTGCTATATCAACTCTCTCACCATAATAACAGATACTTAATACTTACCTAAGTACCAGGTGCTTTTCTAAGAATTGTTCTGATATCAATATGTTAACTTCTGATTAATGTTCTCATCTGTGGAAACACTACACAGAGATGAAGTATCTTGTCTAAGATCACGCTGTAACTAGTGGAGCCAGACTGTAAACTTCTGTCAAGCAGTCTGACTTCAGATTCTGTGCTATACATCATTAATACATTAATTCATAGTGTTATAACATTACAGGTATACACTATGGTTAGGGACAATCTGTCCCATGGCAATCAGAGTCCCCAAACTTCAGTAACTTGCAAGTAGTTTATAGGAACAGAATAGGAGCTCATGGTTCAGCGTCCTGATTTCCTGGTCTAGTTTTGTTTGTTAAAACCTGATTGAGGTATAATTTACGTGCAACAAAATACATCTATTAAAGTATTTTCTTGGCTCTAGGAAGATGTATACAGTCATGAAACACAGCCGTACTCAAGACACAGAACATTTTCATCATCACCAAGAGACTCTTTTTTATCCTTCTTTCCAACCTCAGCATATACTACCATAATAAGGCTGTTATCAACATTTGTGGTGTAAGTTTTTGTGTGAACCTGTTTTAACTTGTCGGGTAAAGTTGGTAAGGTGCCGGCCCCATATACCGAGTATGGCGGGTTCAAACCCGCCCCTGCCAAACTGCAACCAAAAAATAGCTGGGCGTTGTGGCGGGCGCCTGTAGTCCCAGCTACTCGGGAGGCTGAGGCAAGAGAATCGCTTAAGCCCAGGAGTTGGAGGTTGCTGTGAGCTGGGTGAGGCCACAGCACTCTACAGAGGGCCATAAAGTGAGACTCTGTCTCTACAAAAAAACAAACAAACAAACAAACAAAGAGTGGACTTGGTGGGTAATATGGTAGTATTATATTTGACTTTCTGAAAAATCAAAAATATTTTTCTAAAGTGGTTGTCCATTTACTTTCCCATCAGTGGTACAGCAGAGTTTCAGTTGCTCCACATCCTCTTCAACACTTGTTGCCAATCTTTTTGCTTGGACGTTTTGGTGGGTGTGAAGTACAGTCTTATTTGATTGTAATTTTAACTTCCTCAATGACTAATGATGTTATTTTGTTATTTGCCTTTCACATGTCTTGTTTGAGAAGGATCTATTCATACATGTTGCCCCTTTTAGCAACTCAATTATTTGACCTTGTTTTATTGAGTTTTAAGAACTCCTTATGTGTTCTGGACACAGGTGATTTATCATTTAAAAATTATTTTAAAAGGATGTGTCAAACAAAACTGCTTGTGATTGTGGATGCCTTTGTTCTTTGCTTCCTGTGTTTTTCAGTTTCCTATACTGCATATATTAACTTTAAAAAAATAAAAGTTATTGTAAAAAAAAATAAAAATAATTAAAAAATTATTTAAAAAATAATTAAAAAATTATTTAAAAAATAATTTAAAAAATTAAAAAAATATTTAAAAACAATTACTTCCAATCTGTGTCTTGTTTCATTTTCTTAATGATGTATTTGAAGAGAAGATATTTTTAATTTTAAGGAAGTCAATTTTTCTTTTATGGTTTGTATTTTTCTTGTGTTAACTAAAAATCTTTGTGTAACCCAAGTTACACAGATAATTATCTTATGATTTTTTCCTAGAAGTTTTATAGTTGTAGTTTTTTTATACTTATGATCAGTTTGGGGTTAATTTTGTATATTTTTTGTAGATTTTTAAATATTTATATGTTTTGTATATTTTAGTAATATTATATGTTTACTTTGGGCACATGCTGTATTATGCATATAATCTATATTATTTTATTTAATCCTCACAATAATTCTATATGATGGAGACTATTGTTATTCCCATACTATTAATGGGGACATTGAAGTTTAGAATGGCTAAGAAGCTTACCTAAGGCCACTACTCTAATTAGTGAAGGAATAAGGATTCAAATCCAGATATTTTTATTTTAAAGTTTTGCTTTTATCCCACTAAATTATACAGTGTAACCTCCTCTGTGATATGGTGGGGCCCTTCTTGATGGAATCTCTTACTCTTACTAATTACAATGACTTATTCTGATCTATAATGAAAAAGGACTTGTTAACTTAAAAGGACTTCTTAACACTTATCTTAGAATTATAGGTACTTATTCAGGAATTGAGATGGGAGAGACTTACCGAAGAATATACAAAAAATATTTAAAATGTTTTTTAGCAGAAAAAACAACTTCATTTAGAATATTCCTAACAAATAATGTGTTTTTCAATTTTTATAAGTGTTTAGAACTTCTATTCCCATAACTGAATAATATCGTAGAGTCAGTTGAAAGAAAGTAATCTAGGAAGATCAGTAGATCTGTCTCATTATTTTCCAACCAAAGGCATACCACACTAGAAAGCAATGGATTAGAGAGAAGTCTGATGAAAAGGATAGTATTTCTGGTTCTACCATTTGATAATTAAATAAACTGGACTTACTACCTGTATTGGTTTGCTAGGGCTACCACAACTAAACACCACTGGTTTGCTAGGGCTACCACAACTAAACACCACACACTGGGTGGCTCACACAGTAGAAATTTATTTTCTCAGTTCTAGAAGCTAGAAGTCTGAGAGCAAAGCATCAACAAGCTTATTTCTTCTGAGGCCCTCTTTTGTTGACTTGTAGATGGCTGTCTTCTTCCTGGGTCTTCACATGCCTGTGTCCAGATATCCTTCTTATAAGGGGACTAGTTCTACTGGATTAGGGTCTGCACTAATGAGCTTGTTTTAACTCAATTACCTCTTTAAAGACCCTAACTCCAAATAAAGTCACATTGTGAGTTATTGTGGGTTGGGACTTCAACATACGAGTTTTGTGGGGGTACACAATTCAGCCCATAACATTAACTAATTTCTGAGCTTTAGTTTATCCATCTGTGCAATGGGGATATTGAATGAAATAAAGAGTTCATAACCTTGAGTCTTAGTTGGAGGTAAAGTGGGTGTCCGTAAACCCTCTAAAACATTATACCACATCTTGTACATGTTTTTTTTTTTTTTTTTTGAGTTGGAAATTCTATAGTTTTAATTGGACTCTAAAAGGGGTACATGACCTCAGGAGATTAAGAGGCAACAAATTAGATAATTTTTATAGTACTTCTCAGCTCTTAAATTGTAAGAACATATCCTTTGAAAAGAGAAGACAATGTTCTATTCTTTCACAGGACTAGCCAGGAAATTCCTCCTAATGCTTTTAATAAACACTTCCCATTGTAAATATAATTTTACTCCATTTTGGACTCACTCTAGAACAAATGTAGTCAAGAAAGGTCATATGGCACATTTCTATTTTTCCATAGCTTTTTGAATAATGTTTCTGCTTGGTCATGATTGGAGTATTGAAATATAATTCCTTCATCCCTGGAGCTGAACTCATTAGTCTGCATATAACGTCTGTTTTTCTTCTCTTTATTATTTTTTTTTTCTTTTTTACTTTTTCTTTTTTTTTTTTGACCGGGGCTGGGTTTGAACCCGCCAACTCCAGCATATGGGACCGGCGTCCTACTCCTTGAGCCACAGGTGCCGCCCTTGTTCTTCTCTTTAGAAGGCTGATGTCTAGAGGAATTGTTGTGCATGCACGCACACAAACATACACAAATGGCACAACTTCAATGGAGGCAAAGTGGATAGAATGCAACTTTGAACATAATAAGTGTTTATTAACATTTCTTGAATGAAAAATAAATGAATGAGTTCAACCCCAGGGAGAATAGTTAAATTCAGTTAATAATTGAACAACTACTTTCATAGCCCATAAATAACACAGCTGTATTAGTTAGGCTTCTGATTCTGAGTAATCACTTTGT
This sequence comes from Nycticebus coucang, assembly GCF_027406575.1. Lineage (NCBI taxonomy): Eukaryota > Metazoa > Chordata > Mammalia > Primates > Lorisidae > Nycticebus > Nycticebus coucang. Next base: position 27,235,620 of record NC_069787.1, read on the forward strand.
TGATCATTTCAAGTAGAAAACATAAGCCAAATCAAGCAGAGAATGTACATGTGAAAGTGCACATAGAGCTGTGTGTATATGTATTTACATATCACCTACTTAATGTTTAGGACCTTACGTGTGTGTGCATGTGTAAAACAATGAAAGAAAGATCACTACAAACCGTGTGGCTTTCCCTTGCTGGAATTTGTGAAGTGAAACTGACTTGTTTATTTTCTCACCCCAGGTCTCCAGCAAGCTGGCTGGAATTTTCCCCTTACTGTAATCACGCGCTTACTGAATAACGTGATAGGAAAGGATGTACCATGTCTGCATGTTTGTGCCTCATAAGGACACATTAGCTCACTGTGCTTGTCTGGGTGCATCTGTGTGTGGTGTGAAGGTAGAGATCCAGGGAAAGAGAACGAAGAGGGAATGGAGGGGTTGGTTTTCATTTGCACCATTTCCACAGCGGATACGTTTCTGTAAACATGCTGTTTTCTTTATACTTTCTAAGCATATTTTCTTGTCTGTTTCAGAAAGAATATTTAATGTTAGAAAGCTCAGGGTTCCATTCATACTGGTGAGAAGCTTGGATTTGTGTATTCTGTCAAGGCTTCCAGTGGATTTCCCTCCCATTACACCTGTTTGGGATCTTTTAGTATTTTGGCCCAGTTTATCTTTTTCAACACGTTTAACCTCCCCCCTCTATCATAAACATTCTCTCATGCATTCGGGGTTAGAGGACTAATGAGAAATATGCTTTAGACACTGTGGTCTATTTTATTTGGGGATCATTAACGTCTAGAGAAAACTTAAGCTTTCAAGGGTTGTGCTGAAAGATGGCCTCCCTGTCAGGACTACATCACAAGGCACTCAATTTATCAGCCTTCCACTGGGGTGACCCCTCTCGGATTTGAACCTCTGGCTCCAGGGAGTCTAGGTTGAACAACGGGGATGTGGAGGCCACTCCGCCACTGCCTCCAGCCAAAAAAGATTAGTGTCATCAAAAATAGATTAGTAAGTCGGTTAAAAAATTAAAGTAACCCCTTTGTTCTAAAATATTTGTCAATGTAAGCAAAAAAATTAGCTTTCATTTCAGATTAATTACTGAGTAAGTTAGGATTGGGGGGCAAGAACAATTTTAGTTTTTTTCCCCCTTTAACTGTGGAAATGGAGAAATGTATAATATTTATAATAACAACTTCTGAAGACTCAAGTATTCATACAAAAGCCTGACAGAGCTTACTAGAGCTCCAGCCTGTAAACTTTTTGTCATTGAAGAATTTCTGAAATATGGACTCTGCCCTTACTGTTATGGAAAGAAAAATGTTTCAAACAAAAGAAGTGAAAGTGGACCTTTGACTTCTTTAGGTTCTGACTTCCAGATCTATGCGACTTCATCCCAGTAACAATTTCCACAAAAGGATTGGAGCCCCATCACCCAAAACGGATAATGATAAATCTGTGCATTTTGTAAGTACAGCCTTGATGTCATGAGGCGGGAGAAGTGGAGAGCCCTACTCTCTCTTTTCAGGGAAAATCTTGGAAATCTGCTCCCAACAGGGGCTGTGCCTGGCTTGGGCAGATAGAAAGCCAGCACACTGCTTAGCTGCCCACCTTTTAGGAAAGAGGTTTAGTCAGACAGAATTCATTCATTCATGAGCAAGGATTTACTCATTAACTATTATGTGCCAGGCATTGTGCAAAGAGACAACATATCAGTGATCAACAATAGAATTGTGACTTTATAGTGAAGAAACCTAGCAGACCAGCTTAACCAAATGATCATAGTAAACTCAACAGTAATGAGACATATTGACATTAGCTATTCCCTAAGGGGGTTGCCAAAACTCTTACTACAATCGAATCATGAGAAACCACCAGATTAATCCAGATGTGGGCACTATTGAAGACTAGTACCTTTCATAAGTGTCAAAGTCTCAAGAGACAGGAAAAGACTGAGGAACCGTCACAGATTGAAGGGGGCTAAGGGCGTGAGTGAATCAAATGCTATGTGGGATCCTGGATTGGATCCTGGGCAGAAGAAGGACTTGTGGGAGGAGAACTGGAAACTCAAGTAAGATTTATGGTTCAGTTAAGAGCATTATTTATCAATTTTAATTTCTTGGTAATGATAATTGTATGATGGTTATATACGATGTAAACATTAGGGGAAACTGGAGGAAGAAGTTACAGAAATTCTCTGTACCATTTTGCAACTTTTTTGGAAGTCTAAAATTATTTTACAATCAAATTAAAGCCAAACTTAAGCAAAAGAAAACAGATGCTGTACCTGTTTTCATGAAGTTTGCCCTTTAGTTGGGATGATACTCAATCATATAATCACACGAGTGAGTATGCAATTACAAATGTAGGTTAGTGCTTTTAAGAAAGGAAACTCTATGAAAGAGTATTTCACAGGAACCATTAGGAGCAGACATTTATTACTGCATACAGTCATCCCTCAGTATCCATGGAGAATTGGTTCTAGGACACCATCCCAACCTGAAATCCATGAATACTCACGTCCCTATTATAAAATGACCTAGTATTTGCACAAAATCTATGAACATTCTCCTCTGTGTGTTAGATCATCTCTGGATTACTTATGCAAATGTTATATAAATTGTTGTTATAGTGTACTGTTTTTTATTTGTATTCTTTTTTATTGATTTTTATTTTTTTAATTTATTTTATTTTTTTATTTTTTGCAGGTTTTGGCCCAAGCTGGGTTTGAACCTGCCACCTCCGTAATATGGGGCTGGCGCCCTACTCCTTTGAGCCACAGGTGCTGCCCTGATTTTTAAAGATCTTTGATTGGTTGAATCTGAGGATGTGGAGCCCACAGATACAGACAGTCACCTGTATAATGTGCCAGAAATGGTTTTAAGGGGTATTGATTTTCTTTATTGAGGTATAGTTGACAAATAAAAACTGTGTATATGTACAGTTTACAGTGTTTTGCCATATGTATACATTGTAGAATGATTACCTCAATTAACATATCCATCAGCTCATATAGTTATCATTTTGTGTGTGTGGTGGGAACATTTAAGATGTAGAAATATTCAAGTATACAATACATCATTATTAATGATAGTCATCATTCTATACAATAGATGTCCAGGACTTAATTATCCTGTCTAAATGAAGCAATGCAGCCTTTGACCAAATATCCCCATTGTTTTATATACTGTACATGATTAATCCTTTAGTTCTTGCCCTTGTAGTCAACTATTATCTCTATTCTGATGAGTCCTCAATCAATATCAAATGGTTTTCTTGAATTTTTTCACTTGTACAGGCTGTTATTCACATCTCTACATGTGTACTTAAAGAACACTTCAAACTTACCACACCTAAGGTGAACTATTACCTCCTCTCTGAACCCTGCTCCTCTTCCTTCCTAAGACCTCAGAGGATACCACTGTTCACTCAATCACTTGAGTAAGAAACAGCTCCCTAATTTGTTTTCCTTCATTTAACTATGCCCCCGAGAAAGTTATCCTGCATGTGTAAAACTCTAAAAGGTAAATTTGATTATCCTTTTTATTTGTTTGTTTGTCTCTTTGGCTTCCTTAGTAAATTTCCATTACCTGTGGGATATATCTTAAGCTCTGTATGTACATAATGTCCTCCATTATCCGGTGTTGTACATACCTGCCCTCCCGCCCCTTCATGCCCACAGATGACCATCTACTATTCCCAGAAGCAGACACTTGGGGCAGGCAGTAATACCCTTCAGGCACCACTTTGTATGTTTCACTCATGCCTACTCACACTTTAAAGGTAATTTTCTCAGGCTTCAGACGACGCCCTTAATTTTGTACACATCAAAGTCATTTTCAGTACAGTATATGTACATGTCACAATTACACTCTAAAAATTTAATTGCTTTGTTTACAGGTAGGCATTTCCACATATTCATCTTTGGTATAACTTGTTCAAAGTATGTGGCCACCAAAGTATGTGCTCACAGCCTGATTTCTCCTAGGAGTTTTTCTTTCTTTTTTGAAATTTGTGTCTGTCTGATTGGCCCCATCACCCTCCAAGATTCTGGTTTCTCTATATGAACCATAAATAGCTTGATAGAAAATGAAAACCAACTACCACCATGGAGTTTCCCCAACGACATAGTCAGGTTAATAAAACCACATCTCGTTTTTGAGATTCCCACCTGCTTGTGTCTGAATTACAATCTGACCTTAAAATATTCAGACGTGAGATGGGGACAATGGTGCTTCTGTGAGCACAGCCCCAAGGATCCAGACCCGTTTCATCATTGATAGCCAAGCCGTGTTTAGTAAGAATTTCACGACTTTCATCTTGGTAGGAAACTTTCTCAGCTGTCTGCTTTCCTACACTGCCTGCTGTCTCTAAATAAAGCAGTGGCAGTGAAGGGGGTGACTCTGAGTCATAAACACTCTATCGTTGTATGACAAATTTGTCCAAAGGAAACATTTTTTATGTCCTGATTATTTAATCATTAGTTTAAGAAGGTTCATTGGGCTCCCAGGAAGGCCATGAGGACGGAAGATGCAAGTTCGTGTGGACGTGATGGATAATGCCTCCCAGACAGGGTACACGCTGAGACAAACAAGGGATCCCCAGAGTGCGTCTTTGCTCCAGGAGTTATTTCATACTGGATCAATTATGCAAATGGGGATGTGAAGATAGCTCCCTCTTTTAGTAAGGCGTGATTACTCCTGCACTCACAATTCCAACACAGCCCCACCGGAAATACCAGTCACAGTCTGAACCACCTGGTTCCATCTGGAAAATATGTTGTCTTAATTGGGGGAGAGGGTAAGGATCTTAAAAAAAAAAAAAACTCCACAGCATTACTATTCATTTACATTTAACAGGATAAAATGTTTGCCATTAAGTGATCTGAGTAGAGACATTTGCATACATGTGAATTTGATTTCTCAATAAAAATTGAGAGGATGGGTGTATTTCTTGAAAAGTTGAAAGATCTTAACACTTATTTTACCATTTCAGAGACTTGAAAGCTGGGCTAACATGACAGGTTCATCCTTTGAGATAGCCTTTTTAAAAGTCTTTTAAGAAACTACTATCCAGAAGGTGTTTCAAATTCCAAATGGTAATTTACCTGGACTGAGAAAATTAACAAGGGTGGTCAATCAGAAATAATGAGATCAAGGTAGAGAACACTGAGAGAAATGATATCTGCTTAGAAAATTATCGGGCAATAATTATTATGACTAGAAACACAAATCATTCTCCTCTCCTTTGCTTTCTGTGTCCAATGCTCACATTCCCCCATCAACTGTGTGAGAGCTACCTCGTCAGCCTGTGTCTACATAACCAGTTACTTCTCTGCTGCCTTTCCTAGGCAACCATTTCAAACCAAAGAAAATTCAGTTTAAGAAAATTAGGTAGATGCATTCTCCTATGAGGAAAAAAATGACAGAGCCATCTGCAAAACTCCAAGGTAGTGATTTGGCAAAATTCTAAAGGTTTTTCATAGATAAAACATATCTATTAAGACATTTTTAAAGCAGCATTCATGGCTCACGGCAGGGACCTACAATGGAGTGGTCCAAATGACCCCTTTTTATCCTGCTTCAGTGTAATCCAGTGGCTCAAAGAAATTGGGAGCATTTGGATGCTTGAATAATGGCATGAGCACTGCGTTTTTCAAGTGACACACCCACACACAAATTGACAAGTCACAGATATAAATCTACACTAGTTGAAAGTACTTTTGCTCAAAGGCACATAAATCTTTTTAAGTCCATCAATTAATTTTGTGCAGTTTTAATCACAGCATCTAACCTCCACAATTATTAGAAGCCTGGATGTTTCTCTTGTGTCAACAGATGCTGGTGCGAAGTGTATAAGATGCCAGCAACTTTGGCTCGGCTGCCAGAACACTTGTCCCTTTAAGACATTTTTATTTTCAAATTAGTCCCAGTTCTCTGACTCAGTTTTGTTTTATAAAACCTGGGGATTCTGGAGCTTCCTACTTGCCTCATAGGCACACGAAAATTATTTTAAGTTTGCAGGCTTTCTGAGGATTAAAAGAAAAAAATACCCTTCTTTATGTAAGTGCTAACTATTGCCTTTAGGACTAACCTATATTTTATAAAATATAATGGAGTCAATTATTTAAAAATGTAGACTAAAACTTGTCTACGGCTGACTAAAATGAAAGGAATTCAAATATGAACCTTTTTTAGGTGTGTGTGTTTTATAAGGCTTCTGAAACACATGCCATCTAAAATCACAATAGTACATTTTTCCTGAAAGTTACCACTAAACGTGAAAGTCACTTATATGGGGGGAATTTGTATTGCATTTGTGAAAGCAAAATTACAATAGCTGACAAAACATGAAAGTTTTATCATGGTGGATTAGAATGTCACAAGGAACTCAAAGGAATTTATCGTTATTCAACATTTCAGCTAACATTCTTGTAACATCTCTTCCGGGAGTAAATTTGTCTCCTCACTCTGTAGGAAACCCATACACAGAAAAAGGTTAGATTAGAGACACATAGTAAATAATATAACAAATAGTTCCTATCATGTGAGACTCCATTCAGCATAGAGCAGGCAGGGAAGAAAATATGTGATGTTCGGATCCCTGCTCTGCTGGCTGGTTTGTCACCTGCACAGCGGGACAGCTCCCCAGTGTGTCACAAAGCTCAGCCTTGGATGAGACACTACCTTTCCATATTGTATAGGATGGACGCCACTTTCTTCCTCCTCACACATAAATAATGCCTGTAAATTTCCTCTGTCCTCTGAGCTGAAGGCTTGACTTTAGGAAATGACATTAGGTGGAAAGAAAAGATTAAAAAGGTTAAAAATATTTGGATAAGTGCTTTTCTTTGTTTTTACCTGGTTAAGTCTTTTTTTTTTTTCTTGTGGCATGGGGGGGATGTCATTTCTATCCCCCCCCAGTTTTCTGTCCCCTGGGTTTCTTCCTATAACTTCCTTGCCTGTAACATTGAGAATGAGAATACTTACCTTTTAGGGGAGAACTTAAATTTCTGGTTTGCCTGTCTGCCACTAGACTGGTGATTTTTAATCTCTCTGTCTCACAGGTTTTGTCTTAGTTTGGATCTTCCCACAAACAGACCTTGAGACAAGGATTCCAGTGGGAGCAGTTTATTTGAGAGCTGGTCTCTGGAAACATGAGTGGGAGAGAGCGAGGAAGGTGGGCAAAGAAGAGAAAGCAGACAGCAAAGGAAGGATACTTTATTATGCAGTTACCACTACAGGCAACGGGAGTCTAAGCCCACTGGGGAACTCCTGGAGTCCGTGAGTTGTCTCACCAGATGTGCACAGGGAGGTAGACTGCACTCTAACTCCATCTGCTGTTGATTGATCCCTGCTGGAGAGAGGGACGCACATTCTCACTTCCTGCGTGCCCCATGCAGGGCAGAGAGGTAAGATCACGGAGGGTGTGAGGGAGGGAGGAACACAGATCAATTTGAGTAATTAACAGGAAGGTGTGGGATCTCTACCTACTCTTTCCATTTCCAATGCATATTTATGGAAAGAAAGCTAGGTTGAAAGTGTAATTATTTCTAAGCAATTTTCAGGAGAGTTACAAAACTCTTGAAATGCATTTATGGATTCCCATAATAAGAACACCTACATTATTATTGCAATGATTGCAAACGTCTTGAGGGTAAGACAAACTTAAGCATTGTTATATCCCTAGGTCTTGGCATCATTTCTGGCTCAAAGTAGGTTCTCAAGATATAAATGAATAAAATAGCAATGGTGTAGGCGATTAAGACTCAAATTATTTGCGTACAGAAGATTTAAAATAAATTAGAGTTATTAATTGTGGTGGAAATGATCTTGTTTTTTTCAAACAGAGATGATTGAGGCAGGCTTTAATTTATTCTAAGGTATGCATAGATCTTATTGCTGAAAAGTAGTCTTTTTGTGGTTAAAGAGGTTATGGGCTTAGCAGCCTAATGAATAACAAAAAGGAAAAAAGAAAAGAAAAAAAGGAAAGGAGAGGAGAGAAGAGAGGAGAGAAGGGAAGGAGAGGATAGAGGGGAGGGGAGGGGAGAGAACATCAAATGATGTCCCTTGTTCCAAATTTTTGGGAGTTGGTTTCCAGAGTTGGTTTTTGTAATCAAGATCACAAAATCCCAAGACCAGAGATGTTGGCATGGATGTGTAGAAAAGGGAACACTTCTACACTGCTGGTGGGAATGCAAATTAATACATTCCTTTTGGAAAGATGTTTGGAGAACACTTAGAGATTTAAAAATAGACCTGCCATTTAATCCTACAATTCCTCTACTAGGCATATGCCCAGAAGACCAAAAATCACATCATAACAAAGATATTTGTACTAGAATGTTTATTGCAGCCCAATTCGTAATTGCTAAGTCATGGAAAAAGCCTAAGTGCCCATCGCTCCACGAATGGATTAATAAATTGTGGTATATGTACACCATGGAATATTAAAGAAAGATGGAGACTTTACCTCTTTCATGTTTACATGGATGGAGCTGGAACATATTCTTCTTAGTAAAGTATCTCAAGAATGGAAGAAAAAGTATCCAATGTACTCAGCCCTACTATGAAACTAATTTATGGCTTTCACATGAAAGCTATAACCCAGTTATAACCTAAGAATAGGGGGAGGGGGGGTGGGCAGAGGGAGGGCGATTGGTGGGATTACACCAGTGGTGCATCTTACAAGGGTATATGTGAAACTTAGTAAATGTAGAATGTAAATGTCTTAACACAATAACTAAGAAAATGCCAGGAAGGCCATGTTAACTATTGTGATGAAAGTGTGTCAAGCGGTCTATAAAACCAGTGTATGGTGCCCCATGATTGCATTAATGTACACAGCTATGATTTAAAAAAAAAATAATAATAAATAAATAAATAAATAAATAAAAATAAAAAGCAAATAGAAAAAAAGGAAAATAGAAGTGGGAAAAAAAAAGAACTCTGATAAAATGTTATTGAGAGAATATTTCCTATGGAAGGGTTTTAAGAGGAGGAATGGGGAAAAAAGGATGACGCAAGAACAATGGGATCTGCAGGCCTAGAAATAAGAATTTTTTACCAAATAGTTGAAATGTACAGAAAGACAGATTGGGGGACACACTTGGCCTTTCTAGAAACTAGGAAGCTTGAGCACCACTGAGACCTACCCAATGAGACAATGTGTCCTTCCTTCATATTTTAGCTTTTTCTGAAGTGGATTAGTACTGTGGTTTTCAAACTTTAGAGTGTATCAGAATTTCCTGGAGACTATGTTAAAAAAGATTGTGGGACCCCATCCTGGAGATTCTGATTCACAGGTTGGGGGGTGGGGGCTGAGTGTTTGTTTTTCCTACAAGTTCCCAGGTTAGTAGATATAGAAGCCTGGAGTCAACAAAAGGATCTACAGCACTGGAAAGAGCAGAAGAACCCTTCAGTCTGGCTGAAGTTCATCTGGGTTGGAATGTTGGTCTTTTACTTACTACAGATTAGATGACCTTGGACAAATTATCTAACTTTTATGTGCCATGCCACACAGTTTCCTCATCTATAAAGTCAGATAATTCATATGGAAATGCTCCCCTAGATGTAATGATATTCTGAAGAGCAGCTAAATCTGAACTCATCAAGATTCATGTTAAAATGCATATTCTTGGGCACATCCATTGCAGACCTCCCAATCAGAATATTTTAGGTCCCTCAGATATTCAGCTTGGTTTAGGGATTCCTTGTCCACTATCCTTCCTTCTCAAGTAAAGCGAAAGGGCATAATTTAGCTTTCCCTGATGACCCAGGCTCATCCTAATGACCATCAATAACTGCTCAGTAGTTTCACTGCTTTGTCTAGTTGCTGCTCTCACATCTGCAGCTTTGTCCTTGTCCCTGTGGCATCCCCATCCCCCACTTCTAATTTGCACTGACTAATGTGCTGTGCCATGATTAATCAGATTGCTGGCATTGTCAGGGCGGGGGGTAGAATCTGAGCCATGAAGCTCTGCCTGTGCCTGAGAAGAGCCTCTGGAACCCGCAGCCTAAGGGCTGGGGCTGAGGCTCTCTGTTCTGTAGCTGTGTCGTCCTGTGGGCAATGTTGTCAGAAGCCGGCCTCCGGAAGCACAGACGTTACTACACTGATTCTGCCTTTATGCAAGGCTGAGCACCATCATCGGTTCAGTGGAGCAGCACACTCTTCCAGATCTGTTTGAAAAATAGTCAAGCCTCTCTCTAGGTGTGTACAAGTTACAGTGAACATTTTCATCAATCAGTACAAATAACACCATCACTAACACCATTATTTTCACCTTCTTATTCCTGGTTCCCATTAAAGATGTATTACATTTAAAGATCATTTTAACATTAATATAATTTTAAATATTTTAATATTAAAATCTAATGATGGTCACATACTTGTTTTTTCATTGAGAGACTGATTTCTAGATATTGAGGATTGTTAGGGGAACCCCTTAATTTCTTTTAGGTGTTTTAAATTCAAGGGCTTTGATATCCTCTGTGTTTAGAAGGGCCTGGCTAAAGCTTTCCTCTATGTCACAAAGTGACAGCCTTAATCTCAGCCACAGTAAACTGAGTAAAGGAAAGCACCCAGAAGATCCATTTCAACTTTATTTCTGGGTGGTTTTATATAATATTCAAATTTTAAAATTTCTTCCCCCAAATCTAAAATCTGTAACAATATTTACTTTGCATATGTTCTTTGTTCCCACAGTAAAATTATATTCTTGGTAATTTTACAAGAGCAACTACAGACCCCATGAAACAACGATGATGGTGTTTTGTCTTTTGCAATGTGCTGCTAATTATTACTCTGAGATGAAATGGTTCAGAAATAGACTTAGGTTCCTAGGCTGGGGGGGGGAAAAAGAAATGCATTATGAAAATTATGTATTTGCCCTCTGGGGACCCCACCCCCTTTATGAAAACTCTTTCCAATCAATCCACAGAACAGAATCTAATTCAATTCTGGGGCAAACATTTGCCTGCTGTTGAAGCTCATGGAAAGAAAGATGCTTCGTGTTCTGGTGCCAAAAAGGGAGGTGGAAGAAAATGGGGAGTTCAATCTAGGGGGCAAATAGAGAAATATGTACATGTATATTTATGCATTCTGTATTTTGGCTTTACTTGCTTCAAAGATTATTTATTTTTCTTTTTTCCTTTCATTTTTAAAAAATACCTTCCAGCTTCTTAACATGTTTTTCAAAGTAGAAGCTGGAAGGCATAATAAAAAGCAAGCAGGGATATGCTTTTTGAATAGAGTGAAATAATTAATGTAAGAATGCTTCCGTTTGGGCATTTTTTTATGAAGTGAAATATATTATTTTTGCTTTTAAAATGGAGGTAATTTGTTACACAAAAGTGGTGTTTTCTTTAATCTGAAAATAATACTAATTATAACACTATTTGGGAGCTGGAGTTTTGAAGCCTAAAATTCCTTTTGTAGTTTGAAATTACTTAGCTGCCATAACTAAACTGGCTCTGCTCCCTGAGTATTGTCATTTCATTCAGTATTGTCCCTTTCCTTTTACTCCAACCACTCTCCTCCCCAGGTCTTCTATGGAATGCCTGCTAGCTCCCCAGGCTTCGGCTACTGGTATTTATTTTCTTTAATTTAATTTATTCCCTTTGCAGTTAGGTACTGCTCTTTAAGCCATCCGTGCTATTTCATTGTTTGGCAGGAAGGGGTTATTCAGTGGGGTATAACAAATGATGCACTCTTTGGAGAACTTCTGCTCAGAGGGTTTGTGGCTGTTTAACCCAGACAGGGGGCAGAAAGGAGCATTTCTCTCTTCTCTCTGGAGGCTCCGAGGCCGTCCAGGTTGAAGCCTCAGGGACAAAGGACATTGGATTAACTCCTGGGTCATCTCTTGTGGGCATAATTGTGGTCCCCAATTTGTTGATAAATCGCTTTTTCTGACATTTCTTTCAGAACCACGAGAAGGCGTTGATGTTAGGTAAAACTGCTGCCTCCAGGACCTGGAATTTTCCCAAGTCTTGGAAAAACCCTAGAGCAGTGGTTTTCAACCTTCCTAATGCCACGGCCCTTTAATACAGTTCCTGTGGGTTGTGACCCACAGGTTGAGAACCCCTGCCCTAGAGGGAGGCCGGGCTTCCATGTGGACTTGTGGTGTTTTTTGAGAGGAACAGTAACAGCCCTCACCTGGACATAGATTTCTACTCTGTGTAAATATTAGGTTTCCGATTATTAATTCCCACTTTCATTTGGGGTCATTTTTGAGGATTGGATAAAAAGTACACACATGGTGTATGCCCCCAAATTTATAGATTTCGCTACTCTAAGATTTTAGAGATCACTACTACCCGGAGCCAAAGTTGGCTACAAAGTCCTGTTTACTGTTCCAGGAAGACCTGTCTAATCTACATCTTGCTCCTCTCCACTCACAACGCACCCTGATTTCCCTGTAACTTTCCAAGCTTGTTCTGAGGCACAGCCTTGTTCTGCAGCAGCTATTGTGCACTTGTGATGCACTAGCACTTGTATTTTCTAGAAAGTTCTTTCCACAGAATGCCTCTATATTATCCTTTGGGTGTCCAATTACCACTTCTTCAGAGGGGACTTCCTGGACTACTCTAATACAAAGTGATGATATCCATTACCAAACTCTGTCACATTTTCTGTTTTACTGTCTTCGGAGCACCATTTCTATCCTTAAATTACCTTGCTGATGCGTTTACTGCCTTAGTGTGCCACCAGTTACTGTGTTAACTCCATGAGAATGTCTCTATACCAGCCCTGATGATGGTACCCAACACTTAGCAAGAACTTCTTATATATGGTTACTGAATTGGTTAACATATGGAGCTGAGGAAGTACAACAAATATTATGTTTTCTTTATAATTCTGATCTGCTTATAAATCAAGGAAAATCCTAAAATGACTTTTTTTCTAGGGCAGGATTTCTCCCCTTAGTACTATTGGCATTTTGGGCTAGAGAACTCTTTTGTGAGGGGGCTGTTCTTTATGCTGTAGGTTGTTAAACAGCCTCCTTCGCTTCTACCCACTAGATACCACTACCACTTTTCCAGTTGTTTCAACCAAGAGTGTCTCCAGACATCACCATATGTCCCCCAGGAGGCAAAATTAAATTTGGTGAAGAAGCACTGGATTGGAATAATGAGTGCTCACTTCAGCCCTGCAGATATCCAGATTTCCATGCCTAGATTTGCATTACTTGGTCCACACAGAAGACTGATGTCAAAAGCACACCTGAGAAATGTAAAAATTAAGAGTCTGGGCTGAGGAGCCTGTGATCTTAGTGGTTTGTGGATGTAATAATACTACTTGTAGATGTCATCGGAGCAAAAGAAGGGTGAATTTTTCCTATGGACATAATTTGGGCTGGATGAGGGAGCTGCCATGGGGTCCCCAGAAGGGCAAAGGTGAGAGCTGGGGGAAGGACTTCTGGAAGTCTAAGCCCTGGAGAAAGGTCAGAAGTAACCAACTGGCATTGAGGGCCCTTCACCTATGTCAAGTGAGTTTCAGGGAGAGATGCCTACCAACTGGGGCTTTTGGAAAGAACTCACATGAATATTTTTAAGAGAAAGTGTCAATATTCAACCCCTGGCAAGCCCGGAGAGCACTCACACGGGGTCCTCACAACAGTACCCACCATGTGAGGACATCCCTTCCCTGCCTGACTCCAATTCTGCAAATTTGAGGGTAGCAAACTAGGTTCAGAGGAATAAAAGCTCAAGGCAGGGAAAGAAGGAAATGGATCACAGCCACTTCCCCACCTGCAGACTTCCCTTGTAGCTTCAACTTTAAGTCAACTGTTTGTGACTCTTCCATGGAAATGAACATTTAAATTTTTAGACTCAATAATTTGTATGGCCTAAGACTTATCATAAAAGGCTTCAGCTATGTGAGCACTCATCTAGAGAAGTTTCTGCTTACTAATTAAATTTAAGGAGATAATAGGACACAAAAATAAAATTGTCTTATGAACAAATCCTGTGAATTGTGCTTGTTTGATCGTGTCCATTTCTAGGTTGGTCACTAGGCTCCCAGGGCATACATATAACAGAAAATAAATATTTATGTCATTAGATACTTTTAAAAGAACCTGTCCAAACTTCTGTGTATTTGTGGGCATTATCTGCCCTCTAATCAGGGAGATGAATTTTGTCACATTCAAGTCATCAAAAGACAAAATGACATGAAGCTTCAACCTTCTTTTAAACTCGTACTGATAATTTTTCTTTCCTTTGATTAGGCTATAAGCTTTTCTACTCAAGATCAGGGCACAATAGTCATCCTGAAAATACTTTTTGCTTTCTTTTCTTCCATATGGTTGGTCATCCTCTCTATCAATCACTTCCAATTGACAGCTCTGACATGGTGCAGCAATTTACACAGTTCAACTCAGCTTTGGCTTCCTACCATGGCTTGTAAGGTAAAACACTGTAATCATTAGGTCCTGCTCTAAACTGGCAGGATGTGACATAGAATCTATGATCTGGGATAAGGCCCGTGTCAACTAACTGTGACATTCGATCAAATATAGCATCCTTAATGTCATGGAGAGTTACTCTCTGCATGGGTCATAAAGTATGGGTACCCTGACAGGCTCTTGCTTAACTGTACTCATTGGCCTTGGTATGTTCATGCCAATTCATTGTTTTATAACAGATTGGCTCACACTGAGAATGAAGATTCAATTTGAGATTTTATTGTTAACCTTTAAGGTCCTTGGAGGCATTGTTGGGCTCTTCTGCTGACAGGAGCTAACTGAAGTTTATGCTGCCATTTGTAGGTGTCTATCAACCGTGATTTTACATTGACAAATCCACATCAGTCTCCCACTCCTTTCCAACAATGCTTAACATAAAAGTTACTTATTTTCAGATTTCAATAAAATTTGGCTACTGGTATCTCATGCTTGCTATGCTCTTTTAGTGGAATTCATTTTGGGATATCAACCTATGTGCCTTTCTCTTTGTGCTCAACGACATTTTTCCTACTTCCTATTGTGACTTGAATCTGAACAGATGCAGAGCAAGGTCTTATGAAGGGTGACTCAGAATACCACTCCCAAGCCAATCACGGAAATAGCTGCCAAATTTCTTTTGTAGCATTCAAATTTACTGGTTCTAAGGTCCTTCGACTTTGTTAAAATAAATGATTTCTACAAGTTTGAAATGAATCTCAGGAGAGAGGCATAAGAAGAAACAGGATATATTTGACTTGAGGGAACATTAAGAGCTATTGAGCATTGGACTTGATCAGACTGTACCAAGAATTGAAGTATTTATTTTAGGCCCAGAACTGGTTTGCAACTTATTACACAACCACAGTTTCAAGGCACCTCAGGAATGATGGCAACTACTCTAACCATATCCCATAAATTCTGTAAAAGCAAATTGGATGATATAAACAAAGCGTTCTCAGCTTTTTGACAGAATGTTTTATTTTTATTTTTTTAAGTACTATAATGGGTATATGTGGTCCATTGGATTATTTGATTTTGCTTAACTCTTTTTAAGGAAAGCGGATGGGCAAGAAAATAGTACATTTTCCTATAAATGAGTGTACTCATAACTAATGCTCTTTGTTGTGTAAAAACCACTTACAGCCAGAGGTTTTTTTTTTTAAATAAATACAAATATTTCTAGTTTTTCATTCATACAGCCTAGTTTACTTAAAGCTTGGGCTATTGCCCAGGACAGCAGCATATATGCAAAGAGGTCTATTGTATTCCATATTGGAAAAAAGCTTACCAGAGTGAAGATAAAAGAGTGATGGCACAGAGCCAGTTTTATCAACTCCCTGGCTTATTTCTCTTCTCCTTCTTGGAACCCAACCATTTCCCCCCTTTCATTTCTATGAAGAACAAAGCAGTCTGCCTCCCTTTGATTTTGTTTTTTATTTAGAATTGTTTACTATGATAGCCGTATCAATGACCATGATGGCCCACCATGCTCAGACTCTAAAAACCACTTTTTTGCAAGAAGGCTCCATTTCATTATGGACAACCAAGAGCTTTAAGTTCGTGGAATATTAGGGATATTGTAACAATGCACAAGTGAATTTGGTATTGTGATTGGCTTTAGGAAGTCTTTCTATATAACTAAGCTTCTAATAAGTGGGAAAAAACTTTTTTTTTTTTTGCTTAGCAGAAAACATACAACATAAATCTCTTTGAGCAACACAACTAGATGGAAGATTTAGATCACCCATAGCAGAGCAGGAGATTTAATTTTTGGGGACATTTCTCATGGTATGATGAAATGTGTCAGGTATCTTCCTTTTCTTTCTCCAGATCCTTTCCTCACACTTCTCCATCTGTTGTTGGGGGGCTTATATTTTGGTTTCTAGCTGGGTTCAATGATAAGTAGCCCTTCGAGGAACCCAACAGAAATGAGAAGAGTGAAGTCCTGTATTTATTTCCTACCTGTGAATCACCTTGAGCTGGCAATGTACCTTTTTACAAAGTAATTGCTTCTTTCGAGGTAGTTGATTCTATATGATTCTCTCCTTCCACTTTCTGGTAACCACTTTTTCCCCCTGTTTTTTTCAGGACTAGCACTCCAGTTATGGCTCTTCTACACACATGCCTCTGAATATTTCCTTTGTAAATCAACCTTTCTTAAATTATCCTATTTTGTTTCTCCTCTGTTTCTTATTTTCACATGTTCACAGATACATGGAGCAATAGAACATTGGAAAGATGTTAAACATACATTAGGGAAATCAAGAAAAATGTATTTTAAAATAAACTTAATACAAGGACAATTAGTAAATGGGAGTGAGGTGTAAAGTCCAAGTACAATTTTATCAACATATCAAAGAAAATAAAATTTCCAGAAAAGATAATGAGTATCTTCAAATATTTGAGAAGCTATGATGTAGAGAGTGGATTAAGGAATGAGCATTTTGCTATGAAACCTATTCAAGTGATTGCATTTTGAGATAGGAAAGAATATTTGTGCATTTGGAGAGATGCTTCACTGCCTATCTTTCAACTCTAAGATTTCATGTTGCCATGATCTCCCAAATAAAACATAGGGCTTTATATAGGCCAGTTTGGGACCACACTGAAAGAAAAAGAAATGGAGATTTTAAATGTCAGAGCAAGTTGAAGTAACTATAATTTTTAAAAATTAAAAGAATTTAAATTTTTCTTCTTCATCTGTTCCTCTTAACTCTCTTTTTCTATATTCTCAAATTTTTACATCCATATTCTCTAAGTTATGCTTTAATAAGGCATTTTCTTCCCATTTCCTTACCCAACTTTTGTTCTGTATTTTTTTCTTTTCCATGAGATAATTACCTATATTTTCTTGTTGATTTTCTCTCTACTGACTGCCCATAGCTACACAATAAGGATAGACACAGTCAAGGAAAGTGGTGGCTGGCAATGTCCAGGTGATGAGGAAGATGGTGGTAGTATCAGATAGAAGTAAAGGAAAAACAGTTTGATTCATTAATAATTTTTGTCCCCATCATATTATCATCTCAAGCAAGTAAGCTATCTAGAATATAGTCCTAGTACTTTCAATACATCATGTTTATGTACAAATTTGTTTAGGCAGATATTCAAATGCAAGAAAACTATAGTTACAACTGGAATTCGAAGCTGGCAATTACCAAGCTTTAGGTTAAGCATCATTTGGTTGAATTGCATTGGTGACTTTTTATGCATTTAAGTCTTATCACTTTATTTACTGCCCACTACTCAACACTTTGGACAAATTAGGTGAAATTTCTTGTGCCTGAATTTCCCTGTTAAATAATGGTTACAATAATATGAATAATAGTCCATACTTCATGTAAGAGCCACATAGAAGTTTAAATTATGTATCTCTACATGGCTCTTAGCATAGTGCATGGCACATAGTGACAGCTCCTCAGGGGTCACCTTCATTATTGCTATTACTATTATAACTTTTATTATAAGTTTTTGTATAGCTATAAAGATCTATGTTATACAGATATAAAATTTTGACTTGAATTTTTGAGATTAATGTAAAACTTTTGATCATATTTATGGTAAAGACTGGCCAGGTATATATCCAACAATCTTTTTCCTAGACTGTATTTCTGGTCTCTTCTGCAGTTAGTTGTGCTCACACATCTGAGATACATTCAAAAGAATGAAACTGGAAAAATATGTATAACTTTCAGGACTGGCCTCTACACATCCTCCCATGCCCAAATGTCCATGGTTGTTATCCTTCTGTGATGTGATGAACCCGAGAAGGCAACTTTAGAAGTGACAGCTAAAGGATAACAGGACCTGAAGGTTCTGAATCATTGGTTGGGAAAAAAGAAGTCACTTGCCAATCTGAAACACTTTGGATTTTATATAAGCATGAAATAGACTTTGGTCATCTTTAAGCCCATTCATTTATTAATTTGTTTGCCTTAACAGCTTAGGTTATCTAGCTAATACAATAATATACTGAGAAGATTGATTACTCTGTTTGGTATAAGCACCTTGCAGAACCTATCACTAAAATAATCTTATTTGAGTGAAAAGATCTTGGACATGAATAAATTAAAACATCAAATTTTTTTTTTGTTTGTTTTCATTCATATATCTCCCTTACACTTTGAATACTTCTTTTAACAGAATTTTTAAGGCTTTCTCTCATTCCTTTCAAGGTGTTTTAACCCTTTTCCTGAAAACATAAAACCTCTCAAGATTGAACTAAAAAAAAAAAACAAAAAACAAACAAAGAAAACTACAGATCAATATCTATACGGAACACAGATGTAAAAATCCTCAACAAAATATTAGCAAATTGAGTTCACTATCATATCAAAAAGAT
Organism: Nycticebus coucang; assembly: GCF_027406575.1. NCBI lineage: Eukaryota > Metazoa > Chordata > Mammalia > Primates > Lorisidae > Nycticebus > Nycticebus coucang. The sequence goes on from NC_069787.1 coordinate 27,254,393, forward strand.
AACGAACTGTGATCAAGTGGGTTTTGTTCAAGTTATGCAAAGATGGTTCACCATATGCAAATCAAGAAATGTGATTCACGATATGAACAAGATTAAAAACAAAAACCATATGGTCATTTCAATAGATGCAGAAAAATCAATTGATAAAATCCAAAATCCTTTCATGATTGAAAACACTAAGAGAAATAACTCAGAAACAGAAAGCCATGGGTGGCGCCTGTGGTTCAAAGGAGTAGGGCACCGGCCACATATGCCAGAAATGGTGGATTCAAAACCAGCCCTGGCCAAAAACTGCAAAAGAAAAAAAAAAAAAAAGAAAGAAAGAAAGAAACAGAAAGCCAAATACTGGATGTTCTCACTTATACATGAGACCTAAATCATGGGTACATATGGATGTACAGAGTAGAATAATAGACTCTGGACATTCCAAAAGGTGAGAGGGAAGAAGGGGGGTGAATAATAAATAAAAATTACCTATGAGGTACATTGTATGCTATTCGGATGATGGGTGCACTAATAACCCAGATTTCACTGCACACAATATATCCATGTAACAAAAATGCACCTGTATCTCTTAAATCCATTATAAAAACAAAATGACTGGATAAAGAAAATGTGACATATTTACACACAATGGAATAATATTCAGGCTTAAAAAGGAAAGAAATCCTGGCATCTGCAACAATGTGGATGAACCTAGAGGACATTATGATACGTGAAATAAGATAGAAGCAGAGAGACACAAACTGCAAGATCTGAGAAAAAGTAAAGCAAGTCCAACTCATAGAAACGAAGAGCAGAATAGTAGTTACTAAGGACTGGGGGAGTGAGAGAAATGGGAGACTGTTGGTGAAAGGGTCCAAACATTCAGTTATAACACTAAGGCCTAGTATGGTGACTACAGTTAATAATATCATATTTTATGCTTGAAATTTGCTGAAGGAGCAGATTTCAGTTATTCTCACCACACACACACACACACACACACAGTCACTAGGTGAGGTGCTGGACATGCCAGTTAGGTTGAGTGTGGTAATCATTTCATAATGTATACGTATATTGGAAATTCAAACTTTATACCTTAAATTTATACAAATATTATTATTCTTTTTGGTTTAATCATAGCTGTGTACATTAATGCGATCATGGGGCACCATACACTGGTTTTATAGACCATTTGACATATTTTCATCACACTGGTTAACATAGCCTTCCTGGCATTTTCTTAGTTATTGTGTTAAGACATTTACATTCTACATTAAGTTTCACATGAACCCTTGTAATATGCACCATGGGTATGATCCCACCGATCACCCTCACTCCACCCGTCCTCCCCCCTCCCTCTCCCCCTTCCCTATATTCTTAGGTTATAACTGGGTTATAGCTTTCATATGAAAGCCATAAATTAGTTTCATAGTAGGGCTGAGTACATTGGGTACTTTTTTTTTCATTCTTGAGATACTTTACTAAGAAGAATATGTTCCAGCTCCATCCATGTAAACATGAAAGAGGTAAAGTCTCCATCTTTCTTTAAGGCTGCATAATATTCCATGGTGTACATATACCACAATTTATTAATCCATTCGTGGATCAATGGGCACTTGGGCTTTTTCCATGACTTAGCAATTATGGATTGGGCTGCAATAAACATTTTGGTACAAATATCTTTGTTATAATGTGATTTTTGGTCTTCTGGGTATATACCTAGTAGAGGAATTATAGGATTGAATGGCAGATCTATTTTTGGATCTCTAAGTGTTCTCCAAACATCTTTCCAAAAGGAATGTATTGATTTGCATTCCCACCAGCAGTGTAGAAGTGTTCCCTTTTCTACACATCCATGCCAACATCTCTGGTCTTGGGATTTTGTGATGTGGGCTAATCTTACTACAGTTAGATGATATCTCAAAGTAGTTTTCATTTGCATTTTTCTGATGATTAAGGATGATGAGCATTTTTTCATATGTCTGTAGGCTGTGCACCTGTCTTCTTCACAGAAGTTTCTGTACAAGTCCCTTGCCCAGCCTGAGATGGGATCACTTGTTCTTTTCTTGCTAATACATTTGAGTTCTCTGTGCGTTCTAGTTATTAAACCTTTGTTGGAGACATAACCTGCAAATATCTTCTCCCATTCTGAGGGCTATTTGCTTGCTTTACTTACTGTGTTCTTGGCTGTGCAGAAGCTTTTTAGTTTGATCAAGTCCCAGTAGTGAATTTATCATGTTGCTTCAATTGCCTGGGGGGTCCTCCTCATAAATATTTATCCAGACCGATTACTTTAAGAATTTTCTCTGCAATTTCTTCTAGTATTTTTATAGTTTCATGTCTTAAGTGTAAATCTTTAATCCAGTGAGAGTCTATCTTAGTTAATGGTGAAAGGTGTGGGTCCAGTTTTAGTCTTCTATAGGTTGCCAGCCAGTTCACCCAGCACCATTTGTTAAATAGGGAATCTTTTTTTCCACTGAATGTTTTTAATTGGCTTGTCAAAGATCAAATAATGATAAGAATCTGGGTTCATCTCTTGGTTTTCAATTCTGTTCCATACTCCAACCTCTCTGTTTTTGTGCGAGTACCATGCTGTTTTGATCACTATTGATTTATTGTATAGTCTGAGGTCCGGTAGCGTGATTCCTCCTGCTTTGTTTTTACTTCTGAGTAATGTCTTGGCTATTCGAGGTTTTTTCTGATTCCATATAAAATGAAGTATTATTTTTTCAAGATCTTTGAAGTATGACAGTGGAGCTCTAATAGGGATTGCATTAAAATTGTATGTTGCTTGGGTAATATGGACATTTTAACAATGTTGATTCTTCCCAGTCATGAGCATGGTATGTTTTTCCATTTGTTAACATTTTCAGCTATTTCTTTTCCTAGAGTTTCATAGTTCACTTTATAGAGATCTTTCACGTCCTTTGTTAGATAAATTCCCAAATATTTCATCTTCTTTGGCACTACTCTGAATGGAATAGAGTCCTTAATTGTTTTTTCAGCGTCATTATTTTTGGTATGTATAAAGGCTACCGATTTATAAATGTTGATTTTGTAACCTGAGACACTGCTGTATTCCTTGATCACTTTTAAGAGTTTTGTAGTAGAATCCCTGGTGTTTGCTAGATATACAATCATAGCATCTGTGAAGAACATAAGTTTGATCTCTTCTGACCCTATATGGATACCCTTGATTGTCTTTTCTTCCCTAATTGCGATGGCTAAAACTTCCATTACAATGTGAAAGAGCAGTGGAGACAATGGGTAACTTTGCCTGGTTCCTGATCTGAGTGGAAATGATTTCAATTTAACTCCATTCTATAGGATATTGGCTGTGGGTTTGCTGTAGATGGTCTCTATCAGTTTAATAAATGTCCCTTCTAACCAATTTTCTTAAGTGTTCTGATCATGAAGGGATGCTAGATATTATCAAAAGCTTTTTCTGCATCAATTGAGAGAATCATATGGTCTTTGTTTTTTAATTTGTTTATGTGCTGAATTATATTTATAGATTTACGTATATTGAACCAGTCTTGAGACCCTGTGATAAAACCCACTTGGTCATGGTGTATAATTTGTTTGATGTGTTGCTGGATTCTGTTTGTTAGGATCTTGTTGAATATTTTTGCATCTCTATTCATTAGTGATATTGGTCTATAATTTTCTTTTCTTGTTGGGTCTTTTCCTGGTTTGGGGATCAGGGTGATTCTTGCTTCATAGAAAGTGTTGGGTAGTCTTCCTTCTTTCTCTATATTATGGAATAGGTTGAGCAATATAGGTAATAATTCCTCTCAAAGATTTGGTAGAATTCTAACGTGAAGCCTTCTGGCCCCGGGATTTTCTTTTTAGGGAGATTTTGTATGGTTGATGCTATTTCAGAACTTGATATAGGCCTGTTCAAAATTTTCACTTTATTCTGGCTAAGTCTTCGAAGGTGATGTGCTTCCAAATATTCGTCAATTACCTTCAGATTTTCATACTTCTGGGAATAAAGATTCTTATAACATTCATTAAGGACTTTTTTAATTTCTGAGGAGTCTGTTGTTATTTTGTCTTTGTCATTTCTGATTGATGAAATTAAAGATTTTACTTTTTTTTTTCCAGGTTAGGTTAGCCAAAGGTTTATCAATTTTATTGACCTTTTCAAAAAAACAACTTTTTGATTTATTGATCTGTTGTATAATCCTTTTGTTTTCAATTTCATTTAATTCTGCTCTAATTTTGGTTATTTCTTTTCTTTTACTGGGTTTGGGGTTGGAATGTTCTTCCTTTTCCGGTTGCTTGAGATGTCCCATTAGGTTGTTAACTTACTCTCTTTCCGTTTTCTTGAGGAAGGCTTGCAGTGCTATAAATTTCCCTCTTAGTACTGCGTTTGTGGTATCCCAGAGTTTCTGATAATTCATGTCATCATTGTCATTTTGTTCCAAAAATTTGGTAATTTCCTTCTTAATCTCATCTGTGACTGAGCTATCATTCAGCATAAGGTTATTTAACTTCCATATTTCTGTATGGGTATGCAGATTCCTGTTGTTACTGAGTTCAACATTTGTTCCATGGTGGTCGAGAAGATGCAAGGAATAATTTATATTCCTCTAAATTTACTGAGGTTAGACTTGTGACCGAAGACGTGATCGATTCTGGAGAAGTCGATCCAAACTTGGGCTGATGAGAAGTATGGGTTTTCAGTTTTGTTGGGATGAAATGTTCTATAGATATCTGTTAAATCCAAATGTTGAATGGTTAGGTTTAAATCTAAATTTTCTTTGCTCAGCTTCTTATTGGAGGATCTATCTGGCACTGCCAAAGGAGTGTTAAAATCTCCAACTATTATGGAGCTGGAGGAAATCAAGTTGCTCATGTCTGTTACAGTTTCTCTTATAAATTGACGTGCATTCTGGTTGGGTGCATAAATATTAATAATTGAAATCTCATCATATTGAGTATTAACCTTAACAAATATGAAGTGACCATTCTTATTCTTCCTTACTTTTGTTGGTTTAAAGCCTATTGTGTCTGCAAATAGAATTCCAACACCAGCTTTTTTCTGATTTCCATTTTCCTGAAATATGGATGACCATCCTTTCACCCTGAAATATTTATCTTTTAAGGTAAGATGAGATTCTTGTATGCAGCAGATATCTGGCCTGAGATTTTGTATCCAGTCAGCTAACCTGTGCCTCTTTAGAGGACAGTTTAAGCCATCCACATTAATAGAGAATATTGATAAGCTTGGTAAAGTTTTGGGTATCTAGTTCTTTGAAAGTTCACTGGACATTTTTAATCCTTTCATCACTGTGGAAGTTAGAGTTTGAGCAAAAGTTTCTAAGTGAGTTTACTTTTGTGGTAGAGGATTGGGCTGGTCATTATGGAGGATAGGGCTGAGAATATCCTGAAGAGCTGGTTTTGTTATGGCAAATTTCTTCAACATGTGAATGTCATTAAAGTATTTAATTTCTCCATAATAAATGAAACTCAGTTTAGCTGGATACAGGATCCTGGGTTGAAAGTTATTTTGTTTTAGGAGATTAAACGTCAATGACCACCCTCTTCTGACTTGAAAATTTTCAGCAGGGAGATCTGCAGTCATTCTGATATTCTTCCCTTTGTAGGCTATGGTTTTCTTACGTCTGGCTGCTTTCAGAATTTTCTCCTTCATATTAACTTTAATGAAGTTAATTATGATGTGCCTGGGGGATTTCTTATTAGGGTTGAGTCATGCTGGGGGTCTGAAACTGTCTGCTATCTGAATTTCAGAATCACCTGGCATGTCTGGAAAATTCTCTTCCATAATTTCATGGAGAAGAGCCTCTGTGGCCTGCGAAGTCACTTCATCAGTTTCAGGGATTCCAGTGATGCAGATATTAGCCTTCTTTGAATTATCCCAGAGCTCTCTGAGAGAGTGATCTGTTTTTGCTCTCCATTTCTCTTCCTCTTTGAGAGTTTGGGAGCATTCAAAAGCTTTGTCCTCAGTGTCAGAAATCCTTTCTTCTGCTTGTTCCACTCTGTTACTGAGGGATTCTACTGTATTTTTCAGATCTTTCAGGGCTGCAAATTCTTGCTTCAATGTGTCAAAATCTTCAGTGGTTTTGTCTTTAAATTTGTTGAATGCTTGAGACAACTTTTGAATTTCTCCTTGAATTTCCAATTCCCACTTTTCCTCCATTCTATTAATCTTGTTTGTAATCCAAATTCTGAATTCGATTTCTGACATCTCAGCCAGCTGTTTATGAATGGGATCTTCAGTTACATCTGCCATATCTTTCCTTGGGGGGGGTTGATCTACTCTGCTTATTCATGTTACCAGAGTTTTTCTGCTGATTTTGCCCCATGATTATTTTATACCATTTGACTAGGTAAGTGGATAAGGAAAAGTTGAGTTCAGGGTTCCAGGATTATTGATTAACCAGCCCTTTGTCTAAAAGCTGGGACTGGTTTCTGTATCCTTTCCCCTGGAGCTTTGCCAAGCTTTACAGTGTTACAGCCTGAGAAATGGGGGACCTGCTTGCTGTGGTGGGGTAAGTGGCTCTATCTTGTTTTCAGCTGTTCTCTGTTTGACCCTAGTGAATCAGTTATTTTGGGTTGAAGTCTCAGCTTTGGAAAAGTACTAGCAATTAAGTCACCCCGCCCCCCATAGGCAACAATTGGAAAAGGAAAACCAAACCTTCCTATAACCACACACCCAGAGTACCACTTGGTTGGTCCTCAGGTGATTGGCCCAGTTCAAGAGGTCCACATCAATTGTCTCAGTCAGCACCTGTCTCAGGTGGGAGAGTTTAAAATGTCTCTGGCAACTAGATTGCAGGGGCCTTCTGACAACTCAACTCAAATATGACTTGGTCCAGTGCTCCGTGAGGTCAGGAGGACCCACCCAACAAATAGATCAGTCTGGGAAGGTTGATGCCTCCTTCTCCACCTTGTACCTCTGTCACATCCAGTAACTGATAACCCCGCAGGGCTGTGACCCAGTTCCCTCTAGTGAGCAGATACTCCAGGGGGTTGTACTTGCCTGAATCACTGGGAGCTCAGGCTGCTGCTCTCTGCCACTATCCGGCAGGGGGAGGTGAGGCCTGCAACTGTGGACACTTGATGGAGGCTGGGGCTGCTCATTCAGTTCCAGGCCCACCCCTGATTGATGTTACTAACAGAACAGAACAACTTTGTGGAGTTCGTTTCTGTCCCAGCTAAATTCCCCTGCAGAAGAGAAGCTGTTTTGAGTTCACAGAACATGTCTCAGGCCCTGTCTTTGTAGCTGCCCAGTAGTTTGTATTCGCAGCTGGGTTAGCTGTCAGTTCTAGCCTTCTGCCCACCTTTGTCTAGGCTGATGATCCCCTGAGGGCCAGGTGGGTCTTAGGCTCAGTAATGTGGTCCTCTGTGTCAGTCCCATCCTGGGAATCTGCTGGCTCTGGCATGCATTTTTCTAGTCCCCATGCTCCACCCAGGCTGGTACCACCTCAGGCAAACCCTTTACTCTCGGGGCCTGTGTTTCTGTCCCAGATCTTTTCTGCTGGTGGCTGCCAGCAGGGAAGATGCCTGGCCTCCTCTAGTTGCCCAGAGAGACAGGGGGTGTGATCCGGAATATCCAGGGGTGAGCCCTATTGTTGCCAAAAAATGGTTGTTGCTCTGCGCCTCGGGGCACCACTGCTCTGGTGTAGTTCCCTCTCAGCTGACCATCCTCTCCCCACTTCTGTGCCTCAGAATCAGCACTGGCCAGCAGCAGTCCATGCCCTGTGTGTACCTCTCGAGATAATACCCAAGAATCTGGATTCCTGGGGGACAGGCCTCCAGACCTCAGAGTGAGAGTGGAGGGGAGTGCTGGGAGCTCAGAATTGCAGGTAGAGTATATATACTGTTTTATGCCTAGCAGGCGAGCATAATGGCACCCTAATAGGGGAAGTAGGTCCAGTTTTTAGAGGGTCTCTTCCGTGGGACATAATGAGAGGACTTTTGAACTCTGCTTGTTTGTTTATGGGGTACTCCGAGCTGTTCTCATGGTGGAGGGGACTCCGTCCGCTTGGTAATGGATTTTGTACCTTTTGTTCAAAGGGGTTGATGTGCATTCTTCAACCTTCTGTCTTGGTGCAGCTCTAATCTGCCAGGTTACTTGCTAAATTTCTGTCCTTAACTCTCCTTCTGGACAGGAGCCTCTGTGGAAAGCTGGCTTCAGTCAGCCATCTTGTCTCTGCCCCCCCACAAATTTTATTTATTAATTTTCCCTCTATAAATTTGGGGGAAAGAAAATACATCCAAGGAGACCAAATAATTAGTATATTTTTCAAAAGGACAAGCTGTCTTGCACATCAAAAGCTATTTCTGTCAGTAGAATTTTATTTTTCCATATTTAACATTTTTCTCTATGAGAAGTTAAACATGCTTTATGTTTTTTGTAGATTTTTTTTAAAGTGATTATCTTTATAATGTTTTTAAATGGATACTCTCCAAGTCATATGACTCCTTCATGAATTCACATGAATTAGACAAGAAAAGTTGGTTGATGAATTAAAAAAATAATCCTGATATGCTCTACTCCACTGTGAATAAGGTATTATAGCAGAAGTTATCTGGCTTAAATCAGATAATTTCATCTGAAACATTTCATCTGTCCCATGGTTTCAATTTCCTGCAATGCAAAACATTTCTTAGCTTTTTATGTATTTCAAACTGTCTGTCAGATCGGAAAGAAGGACAGAATTTTCATCAAGGGAGGGAAAGGGATTTGCTTCCATTTTGTAGGTGGAAAAAGCAAGACAGACAACAGCAATCAACGTGACTCAAGTTCATGTAGAAAATCCCAAGGCAAAGCGCTAATGAAGTTGGGTGACACTTTTCCTTAAAATGACAATGACTTCGCAGACCTGCTACAGAAATAAATTATCGTATAGTTTCAGAGGGAAGAGATGTCTGAGACTTTAAAAATAAACATTAGCTTTAATATGAAGCCATTAACATTTTCAAAGATGGTACAATCTAGAGAAATCTCAGTGGAAAATGTATATAACATTTCACTCATATATATAGGTTATATATAATGGTACTTATATGTAGCTTAGTTGAGTTTACTTAGCTACGTCAGTAGCATTTATTGTTGCTGTAGCATCAAATAATACACCATGATTACTGTTCCTATATTCTGTCTTCAGTATAAATTATTTTCACCTATGCAGGTTTCTACAAATTCATCTTTAATTTTTCTAGTCTCTCCATCAAATCTGTCATATCCATTGGATTACCTTCTATCTAAGCATTCATACTAAGCTATGAGTTCTGTTACCTGCCCTCCCAGCTCTTACTGGAATTGTTACTCTCCAAGTGTTCTGCCCCCCTTGCTCCAAACAGTATTCATAATATTTTTTTGCAGTTGCAGCATCAATTGTATGATTTGATATAACAATTATCCTGTAAAATAAGATTATTTTTGTGAAGCATAAGAAGAAAAAAAAAAGAGTGTTACCCTAACAGCTGTAAAACTTAACACTCTGTCTTTCATTGTGGCTACACAATGCTAAACATCCAGATGCAACAGGAACGCTTTAAACAATCATTTGGATGCTCCAAACCCGAGGAGTGTGGTGGCTGCTAAACCAAGCAGCTTGACTGAGTGGCTTTTTCCTTTGCATCTGGATATTTTGACACTGTCCAGACTTAGCCTTTATCATAACATGACCAAAATTGAATGTGAGATACTTAATGTAACAATTTGCCACCAAGGCGGAAGTATTCTCCATTTATTATGATTCTTCACCATTGCTTTCCCTAATATCCCATAAATAAAATCTATATCAATTAAAAAATTGAAATGTGCTTTCATATTCAAAAATAATTTTATTTTTTATTTTAGTTGACAAGGAAAAATGATGTACATTTATAGTATATAATGTTTTCATACATGTACACATTGTGGAATGGATAAATCAAGCTATTTAGCATATGCATTGCCTTGCATTACTTATTTTTTTGTGGTGAGAACAATTAAAATGCACTCTTTTAGCAATTTTCAAGTATATGATATATTGATATTAACAATAGTCACTGTGAAGTACAATCGATCTCCTGAATTTAATTTTCCAGTCTGAGTGAAATGTTGTGCTCTTTGACCAATATCTCCTCAAATACCCCAACCCACAGGCCTCTGATAACGACCAACTCTGTTCAAGTTTGACTTTTTCACACTTCAAATACAGGTGAGATCATGTGGTATTTGTCTTTCTGTGCCTGACTTATTTAACAAACATAATATCCTCCAGATCTATCCACGTTTTCAAATGGGTCCTGCAAATGACAACCTTTTTGAAGGGTTAATAGTATTGTATTGCATATATAGGATCATATTTTCTTTATTCATTCATTGGTTGATGGACCCTTTGTTTGATCCGGTATCTTAGTTTTTGTGACTAATACTGCAATGAACATGGGAGTGCAGACATCTTAAAATTACTGAGTTGATATGATACCGTGGGACTGCTGTATCATAGGACAGTTTTATTTTCAATTTGTTGAGGAAACTATTTTCATAAAGGCTGCACCAACTTACATTCCCTCCAACAGTGTACAGTGGTTCTCTTTTCTCCACATTCTCTCCAACACTTGTTACCTTTTGACTTTTTTGATAATAATCATCCTAACAGGTGTGAGGCAATGTCTCACCATGGTTTAGATTGGCATTTGCTATTGCTGAGAATATTTTCATACACCTTGTAGCACTTGTCTGTTTTATTTGTGAAAACATCTGTCTATTCAGGTCCATTGTTCATTTTTAATTGGGTTATTTGTGTTTTTTTTTTTTTCTGTTGAGTTGACTTCCTTATATATTTTAGATATTAACTCATCTTCAGATTTCAATTTGTGAATATATTCTCTCATTTCATAAGCTGTCTCTTCAGTTTGTTGAGTGGTTCCTTTGCTGTGCAGAAGCTTTTTAGTTTGATAAAAAATAAAAACCTCCATTGCTCTTTCACTGGGTTCCAAGCCTCTCTGGGTTTGATCTATGCCACAACTTCTATCTTCTTTTTTCTCAGCTTCCTAATTTTTCTAAGTGGTGTCCCCAAACATCTCTGATGTCTCTACCTGTGACCCACACTTGAGCTGCAACTGTTCTCTGTTCTCCTCACTCCAGTATTCTAGCTTCTAGCTGGGAAGTTAGGATGACCAATGTCTCTAATCAGATATCTTGCCTCCAATCCCTCCACCCATCTTGAATTAAAAAAAAAAATTAGATGTCATATTTGGTTGAGAAAATCTAGTTCTACTATTAGGGAGCTAGAAAAATGTCTTTTTTCTTATATATTTTTACCCCCCAATTTTGTTTGTTGGCATGTAGACACAGGCTGAATAAAGTACATTATATTTATAAGCATAATAGATTTAAAACCTACTCTTAGCCAAAGCTTTCAACAATAAAAAATGCAATTTAAAAAGCAAATCAGCTTTGTCAAAAGGCTTTTCTTTTTCCTCAATGCAACCTCTCAGCATTGCTACTCTGGCATCGTACCACTATCTTGCAGTGGGCAAAGAAGGACTGTGGTTTGCGTTTATGAGAGAGACAAGGGCCAGATAAGAATTAATGAATTAGCCCTTTAACATTACTTTTTAGTGTCAAAATTCTGGTTTTATAATATCTGATGAAATTATATTCTGCCCCCAGTTTTGAGGCAGTCTGCCTTTAAGCAACTTCTTCTTTGATCTACTCTTACATAGCCAGTTGAACACTCAGGAGAGGCAGATTTTATTGTTTCTCTAGCCAGTGATGTACCTAGATGATGGTCAAAAAGGACTTTAGCTTCCAGTAATCTTAACCCTTTTATGAGTGCAAATTGATCACTTAACATTTTTTAAAAGTCCATTTGGTATCTGACCTGTTAACCTTCATATGACGCCATGACATCTTAAAATCAGAGAAACTATTAGAAAAATTATGTCTTAAATATGGGCCTTTGTATCTTTTACCACGTTCTCTTCTCTGGTGGTTATTACCTAATAATTTTTGACACTGGTGATTAAACATAAAATTTTACATTTTATGATTCACTTTCAAACACACAATTGCTAACATATATATCAAGACAAAAATTAAGCATTCTTAAGGAGCCTGTAATTATATTTATACATTAAAATGTCAGTTGGGTAAAATGAATAACTTCGAACAATATTTTAATCTAATTGTTTTGAAGCAAAACAATTAATCAGTATTTTATCATTACTCCTAAATCTCGTGTTTTAAAAAGCAGAAAGGGACACGGAGTGGTTAAGATTAGGAAAATTCAGTTAATTATTTGATATTTTCATAACCACACCATATCTTTCTGATTGGGAGTAATCTCTAATCCTTTACAACTTGATTACTAGAACATTTATTATGCTACTGTTTACTCTGAATCTTCAGTATTTGAGGCCCACTGAGAGGTTAACTCAGTGTTAAAGACTTCATGTCTCAAAAGACAAACTGCACTTTGGATTGGGACATATGGTGGTTGTCTCTTCATGTCCAGTTCTGAAACACAAGGTCTTGTCCCGTTTAGATAGAGGTCTTGGGATAGTCAGAGTAGGAGTTCTCTGGGACTTGACTTTCTTGAGGATAAATAACATCCACAGCTTGGGTCTGTCTTCAAGATATCTTCCTACTCCATCAATTACTTGGTGTGCACATCCGCCCACTCCAAGGAAAAGTATTTAATGAAGTTATAATGAGATGCAAATAACTAGTATTGAAAGTTACCACTTGGCTTTTGGACGAGTCAGCAAAATCACCTAAAGTTAGGGATGTTCAGCACCAATATTAGCAAGTCTGAGTAGCTCCTTAATTCAATAAGCAAACATATACCCCTAACATTCTTGGCAGAATAGACGATAAAAAAGATAAATAAAACGTTTATCTGAACTCGAGGATCTTACAATCTAGTTAGACTGATGAAACTTAAAAATAAATGGGATATGATGTTTCATCCTTCTTTGTAAGCCTTTTGCCCCACAAGTAGCTCCGAACCTCCGCCTATGAGACGGGTAGCCTCTGCCTATCTCTACCGGTGACTCCGCGCGTCGCTTGGCTGCCAAATTGTAGTCTCCTTGAGGTAGTGATTATCTTTTTTGAGTAACTAGTGGGTTTTAAATAAGTATTTATGTGTTTTTTAATGAGTGGTTATATAAATAGATTATTTATTGATCAAAATACTTTATTTTACCAGATGTTACCTACTGGAGGCAGTAATTGAAGTTGTCTAAGGCAAAAAGATAAAAAGGACCAGGCCCGGTGGCTCATGACTAGAACTCAGCACTCTGGGAGGCCTAGGCCTGGGGATAACTTGAGCTCAGGAGTTTGAGGTTAGCCTGAGCAAGAGCAAAACCCTGTCTCTACCAAAAAACAGAAAAAGTTAGCCGGGTGTTATGTTAGGCACCTTATCGTCCCTGCTGATGGTTGGCGGTCTGGTCTCGGTTCCCCAAATCCAGTTGACCTGGTTCCCTTATTCAGCTGAGCTAGAAAGTTCAACTGGGGCACTGCAGTAATTGAAAGCAAGCATAAATGGAAACTGGAAATAAAACTGAAGCAGCACAGGCAGCGTGATGGAAAGTAAAAGTACCTGCACAAGTTTCAGTGTAACAAAGAGAACATTTACTTAGGATTAACAAAGAGGAAGCTTAGAACACTTCCAAAGACAGTTGGAAATGGGTCCTGCTCATGAAGGAGCAGAGGTGAGAGAGAGGGTGTATGAATATCCTCTCTGGTTGCAATTGGGTGGAAGTCTTTCACTGGCTGAGCCTCCAGGCAGTATTGCCCTTTTCTATTGGTCCTTGATTTTTGTCTCTTCCTAACGGTCTTTGGTTACCTAGGTTACCTCATACCCACATTCTTACGCGCCCTCCAGACTTCCTGGTTCTGTAGGCCAGGCTCTCTTCCCATCCCTCTTGGGGCCCTTTTCTTAATGTCCCTCCTCAGTTCCAGCTGCTGGGGAGGCTGTGGCAGGAGGATGGCTTGAACCCAGGAGTTAGAGGTTGCTGTGAGCTAGGCTGATGCCATTGCACTCTAGCCTGGGCAGCCAAGCGAGACTCTGTCTCGAAAAGAAAAAAAAAAAGAGAGAGCCTTAAAAAAAAAAAAAAAAAAAAAAAAAGACAGGGGAAAACCTTGCATATAAGGTTCAGGAAGAAGTAGAGAAACTTGGGCAATTGATGAAGGAGGTTTAGATGTCCACAATCCCCTCAAAGATGCTGTATCCATGTTATACAACTTGAGATACCTGTGCATAGGATAATTTGGAAAAAAAGAATTACCTTGTTATCCATAACTACCCACACATTTCTTTAGACAAAGTAAATTCCAAAATATGTGATATAACAAGTGGTGATAGAGAGACTGCAATCATTTAAGCCTGGTGAATTAGAACACATAAAGGAATTCTCTCAGCATGATTTTGTAGGTAAAAATTCCTGAAAAGAATTTGTCCTTATACTTGGGCAATGATTAATGATAATGTACTGCTTAAGAGGGGGGTTTTGCTGCTTAGTTCTGATGCTGGTAATTTAGAAAATTAGGTTTCAAAATAATAAAATTTGATAGGCTTATTTAATTACACCATATCCATAAATTAAAAACAAGTTATTGATATTTTGGAACCATTTTTAGCTTAGACAATATTTAATTTTCTGGTTTTAAGAAAAATTTGATTTTTAGTTGTAAGAAAGAACTATTTGTTTTTATCGGCTCTCAGGAACAAATATTCTCATTTTTTTGCTCAACAGTATTATCTGATGAACCATGTTTTGCCCAATTATAAGTATTTATCTTTGTGTTTTTCTTTCTTTTTTTTTTTTTTGTAGAGACAGAGTCTCACTTTATGGCCCTGGGTAGAGTGCCGTGGCCTCACACAGCTCACAGCAACCTCCAACTCCTGGGCTTAAGCCATTCTCTTGCCTCAGCCTCCCGAGTAGCTGGGACTACAGGCGCCCGCCACAACGCCCGGCTATATCTTTGTGTTTTTCTACATCCTGTGTATGTTACCAAATTATTCAGGGATGTCTTACCATTAGAATTATTCAGTTAAAAAATATTCTCTGATTATTCTTTAGAACTTTGTTGAAAAGATCTAGAAAAAAAGATTTTTATGAACACGTACTAAAACTTTTATATTTTTGTATATTATCTTGTTTAATCTTCACTATAGGAGGCTATGTATAGGAGTAATGGCACAGGAGTTCTAGATGATTCAGAAGAACTGTCATTCTAGATCAAAACTATCAAGAAAAATAAACTTGTATCTTGTTTATGTTGTGATTATTCCAGATTTTTGTTTTGCGTTATTATATGCAGCCTGAAGCTAATTGTATCTGATGACCCATAAATATACCTTCCGCCTTAAAAGTTAGTGCACGTTAAGTATGCGTAGGTAAATAGTGCCCTACTTCCTTTGGACCTCAGTATAATTTTAAAAACATTTTCAAACTCCCTTTTGTCCTAAATTGGTTTATTCCCAAGAGTTTCCTCTATGCATACTTTTATAAGAAGGTGTAACATGCTTAATGCTTTCTTTGAAATGAGATATGAGATAATGCACATGAAATTGCTGTGCAAATTAGGTAGAGTTGCACACAATTTCTGGATTAGTATTTATAAGTTCCTTTACCACACATGAAAGTTCAAGAGCATTTGCTGCATCCTTAACAGTTTTCAACCTCTAGTAGGGAATGAGTTAGAAGCATCTGTACCTTATGACGAGTTGTGGTCAAAGGCAGAAAAGTTCTAGTCACATTGCACTCAAACTCTGATGGAGAACAGAAAGCTTTTATTCCTATAAATTTATAATTTTGCTTATTTATGGTCTGTGTGCCCAAAGGCTATACAAGGAAGACATTTTATTAATCTACAAAATGAACAAGTACAATAAAGCTTTAGCTAATATTTTACAATTTATTAAACAATAATAAAAAAATTGTGGCTGCCTTGAAGCTATATATCTATATCTCTATCTACACACACACACACACACATATATATATATATATAGAGAGAGAAAGACAGAAAGAGAGAGAGAAAGACAGAAAGACAGAAAGAGAGAGAGAGAGAACACATCTGAGCGTTGGAGTATTCAAAAGCAGATATCTGGTGTTAAATTGTGAATGGAAAAATTATGACCTGATACCACCAAGAAGAAAATAAATGCCTTTTTCAGGTCAAAATGAGAATTATTATGACCAGTTGTCAAAGACTCATAGGTTGAGATGCTTGGGAATTTTTAGATGTAAATTGGGAAACACATGACTGAAAGGTGTTTTGTGCAAAAGCCACATCAGGGCTCTACTACAAGGAGAACGAAATACATCTCAGCACCCCATTTTATGATGGCAATGGGCAACATGTTTTTTGCAGATTGTGGAGATAATTCTATTTTAACTTTCTTAAGTAAATTATTTAAATTTTTAAGGAAGTTCTGAACAAGTTTAGAAAGTAAGAGAGGCAGAGGGGAAGGAAGGAAGGTGAGAGAGCAGCAGCCCAGGCAGTGAGAGGAAAGAAACGGGAAGAGCCTGGAATGTGATTTCTCAGAGAACACAAAAGAGCAAAATTACAGAAAGTGAGGGAGAATAAAGACTAATGTGCTGGATGTTCTGTACGAGAATGTACAACGGATTTCATCATTTCTAACAGATTAACATTTGATCCACATTTTTTTTGTTTTATTTATCACACCCTTAGAAGCAAAAACACAGAAGGCCAGGACATCTTTACATATTATTTTCATCACCCAGAAAGTGCTTAATTTAAATGTTTAACCTAAAAGGAGAAAGGACAAAAGGCTGTAGCAGATGCTAATTAAGTGTGGGTAGAAAGGAAGAATGGAGAACAAGAGACAATGTCTGCAGGAACAAACAAGAGTTTCCTCCATTACTTATCACTACTGGGCCCATATTCATTATGGAGTTAATGCTTTCAGTACTTATTGATTTACTGTACTGGTAATTACACTAACATTGACTTGCATTTTTCTTCCTGCATAAATGTTGAATTTATTTAAAAGCTAATTGTCATCAGGTAACTGTACTTCTGCAAAATAATGCAGTGGGCATATTGCAGCCCTACTGTGTGCAAAGCTCAGCATTGGCCCTGGGGATACAAAAAACACATCTGCATTAATTCTTAATTTTAACTAGCTACCAGACCATTTTGCAGATTCTTCATGTTTTCAACAAAATAAAATGAAAAGAATCTCATCAAATTATAAATATTTGCTGTGGAGTTACAAAGAAAAAATATTATTTTTTAATAATTAATAATTTTTTAATATTTAAAAAATATTTGGCAGAACTAAAAAAACAAAAAACAAAAAACATTTTTGTATTTTTTAATAATATTTTTTTAATATTTAAAAAATATTATTATTTAGCAGAACTAAAAAAAAACTTATGCAATAGTTGACATTCTTATGATATTGAGACAATAACGGCATCCACTTCCTGGGAGCAGCATTGGAGGACTAAGTAAAAAACTTAAGTTCTCAGAATAGTGCCTGCACATAACAGGCACTGTATCATGTGGTAGTTATTAAAAATTTATGATTATTATTATTATGCTTGAACAAGTACTCTCAGAATTCTAGAAAGACCTTTGTCATTTTTAATTTTTTGAGGTACCTAGTATATTAATAAAGAAATGATCAACAGGGTTGTAAACAAATTGTGGTATATTTAAAATGTTCGCATAAGAAATGAATACTTTTTAACACCATGGAATATAATGTCTAACATTTTAACTACATTTGAAATAAATTTGAGGTTTTTAAGTTAATGTAACATCTAAGGAAAATGGCCCTCCTTCATCCCATAATAGGCCCTGAGATAGAAAAATGGACACAGGTAAAAATTTTGGTCAAGATGGAAGGGAGGCATTTTAGATGGAAGAAACAAAGGTTTTGGAGGTATGAAGGTGAGAACATACAGGGAAAGCTTGGGGAAATAATCAATTGTTCATTTTAGTTGGTGTCTTAGTCTGTTTGTTTTGCTATGACGTTTATGAACAACAGAGATGTATTTCTCCTGGTTCTGGAGGCAGAGAAGTTTGAGATCAAGGTGACAGAAGGTCTGGCATCTGGGGAAAGCTGCTCTCTGCTTCCAGGGCAGTGCCTTGTGCTGATCCTCCAGAGGGAATGAATGCTTTATGCAAACATGGTGGGAGGGAAGAAAGATTACAAGACATTAATCCATTTATGAGGGTGGAGTCCTCTGGCCTAATCACCTCCTAAAGGTCCCAACTCTTTTTTTTTTTTTTTAATTGTTAAATCATAGCTGTGTACATCAGTGCAATCAAGGGGTACAATGTGCTGGTTTCATATACAATCTAAAATATTCTCATCAAACTGTTCAACGTAGCCTTCGGGGCATTTTCTTAGTTATTGTATGTAGACATTTGTGTTCTGCCTTTAGTAAGTTTCACCTGTACTCATTCTAAGATGCACCGTAGGTGTGGCCCCACCCATTACCCTCCCTTCACCAGGACCTCCTCCCTCCCTTCTCCTTCCTTGGCCCTTTCCCCATAGTCTTGTGCTATAGTTGGGTTATAGCCTTCATGTGAAAGCTATAATTTAGCTTCATAGTAGGGCTGAGTACATTGGATACTTTTCCTTCCATTCCTGAGATACTTTGCTAAAGGAACCAGGCAAGGTTGCCCATTGTCTCCACTGCTCTTTAACATTGTAATGGAAGTTTCAGCCATTGCAATTAGGGAAGAAAAGGCGATCATAGGGTCAGAAGAGATCAAACTTTTACTCTTTGCAGATGATATGATCATATGAAAACACTAGGGATTCTACTACAAAACTTTTAGAAGTGATCAAGGAATACAGCAATGTCTCAGGCTACAAAATCAACACCCACAAATCTGTAGCCTTTATATATACCAACAATAACCAAGCCGAAAAACAGTCAAGGACTCTATTCCTTTGACAGTAGTACCAAAGAAGATGAAATATTTGGGAGTATACCTAACAAAGGATGTGAAAGATCTCTACAAAGAGAACTATGAAACTTTAAGAAAAGAAATAGCTGAAGATGTTAATAAATGGAAAAACATACCATGCTCATGGCTGGGGAGAATCAACATTGTTAAAATGTCTATACTACCCAAAGCAATATATAATTTTAATGCAATTCCTATTAAAGCTCCATTGTCATATTTTAAAGATCTTGAAAAGGTCCCAACTCTTAATATGGTTGCATTGGGGTTGAAGTTTCAACATATATATTGGAAAGACATAAATGTTCCAACCATAGCAGTTGGGGCATAGGAGATACCTAAGAATGAAAGATGGATATCTTGGGCTCACCTCATGGTATATCCTAACCTACTCGATTCAGTAGGGAATAAGAGATAATAAGATCCTTAAGTCTCTCTTTGTGCAGGCATTTATGTGTGCTGTGGTCATATAATTGAAATTTTTATTAAAAGAATGAATTGATGACAGTATAGAGTGTGTATCTGATAGTGACAGGTATCAGAGATCTGTAGGCAGAGAATTGGAATCAGGGGCTGAAAATGACTCTGGGAAGAAAAAGGGAAGAAGATAGAAAAGAACGATGCTGGGGTTATACAATGTACAAGATTAGTTCCCGCCTCACACTGGTTTCAACAGATGGACTTGCCTATCCCCTTTATAATAATAACATAAAGGGCAGCCATTAGATCAAAAAGCAAACAAACACAAAACAGCAGACTTCTCCAGTAAATCCCCTTTCTAATTTACATACCTATCTTCACCCACAAATGTCTTTCTCTAGTTTCCTCCCCCCTCAGACGAAGGAGAATGGCTTTCTCTTCCAGATGAACTCATTCCTCTATCCAGGAATCATGAAAATATCTTTCTCTAGACATGTCTTCATTCCAGTCTGGATCCGATTTGCTTCCATCCTCACAGAAAACTTTTAAAAACCACACCTGTGTACACTACTGGATCTTTTCTCTAGTTTCTTCTCCCAGATGTTAATTCTGCTCAAAGTGTCCTCATTTATGATTTCTTTCTGGCCCATTCATATCCTCTTGGACTTTTCCTTCCCCAAGGATTCATCCTTTACCCTAATTCTCTTTTCATCCTACACATTTCATCAATGTTATCAGCCTCTGTTTCCTCCAATGTGTTTATGATTCTCAAATCTCTGTCACAAGTACCACTCATATATCAGTGAGTTGTTGGAAGGACCCATATATCCAGAAGTGGAACTCATTATCTTCTTCTCAACTCTCTTGCTTCTATACTTTATATATCATTGAGTGGCATCATAATCACTGCAATCTACTGAGCTACAAGCCTGAAATGAATCCTTCATCATTTTTCATTAACCAATTTCTAATTATTGGGCCACATTGACTGGATTCTTTGGATAAAAACAATATACCGAGACAGGAATTCACTGGAAGCATGTGAGGAGTACCCTAGAAGTTGGAAGATTGGAAAATTAGCCTCAAAGATTGGCAGGAATGAGGCAGTTCCCTAAAGCTAGGGAGGAGGAAATAAAATGCTTTGGGTATATATGGAAGATTAAAAGATTAAAGAGGAGTGCAAATTCTTTGATGTTCCTTCCGTTTGGCATCTGAGACTATTCCTCCTCCCTTTGTATCTGCACTGTCCTGGGACTATTATGCTCAATAAAGTATAGAAGAAACAATATTTCCTTCAATATTTTGGTTTTTAAATATATCTTTCAAAAAACAAGTATGGTCTAGACAACCGGACATATATATGTTCAAAAGAATGAATTAGTATCCTTTACCTTAAACCATAGACAAAAATTAATACAACATGGATCATAATACAAATGTAAGAGCTAAAACTAGAAAACTTTTAGAAGAAAATAGAAGAGTACATTTCTATGACCTTAAGGTTATGAAATATTTTCTCAGATACAGCACCAAAAAGCCTGAGGAACAAAATAAAATGTAGATAAATTAGACATCATTAAAATTAAAATGTTTATAAGTCAAAGGACATCATCAAACAAATGATAAGATAGTCCATGAAAGGAGGGAAAATATTTGCAAAGAATCTATCAGGTAATGGACTTGTATCTATAATACATAACTCTTACAACTCAAACATAGCCAAATTTAAAAATTGGCAAAAAGGGCGGCACCTGTGGCCCAGTGAATAGGGCGCTGGCCTCATACACCAAGAATGGCGGGTTCAAACTGCAACAAAAAATAGCCTGGTGTTGTGGCAGGCGCCCATAGTCCCAGCTACTTGGGAGGCTGAGGCAAGAGAATTGCCTAAGCCCAGCAGTTGGAGGTTGCTGTGAGCTGTGACGCCATGGCACTCTACCCAGGGTGACAAAATGAGACTCTGTCTCAGAAAAAAAAAAAAAACATGGCAAAAGATTTGAATTGACATTTGTGCAATGAAAAGTGCAAATGACCAATAAATACATAAAAAATCATCATCATTAGTGATTATGAAAAATGCAGATAAAACCTCACTGAGCTATCCCTTGGCACCTGCCAGGATGAGTAAAATAAAAGAGATAGAGAGTAATAAGTGTTAGCCAAGATGTGGAGAATTATGAACTCTCATACATTGTTGATGGGTATAAAAGAGTAGAGCTGCTTTGAAAAATAGCTTGACCCTTTTATAAATTATTAAACATACTTATGATCCAGCAGTTTTTCCAGGTATATATATAAGATAAATGAAAGTATGTTTATGCAAAAACTTGTGCATGAATATTCATAGGAGCGTAATTTACGAAAAGTAAAATCTGGAAACATCCTAAATTTCCATCAACTGATGCATAGATAAAAAAATGTAGTATATCCATACAGTGAATATTAGCCAGAAAAAGAATTCAATATACTCAGCCTTACTATGAAACTAATTTATAAGCACCCACACTTCCGTATGAAAGCTATAACCCAACTATAGCCCAAGATGAAGGGGAAAGAGGAGGAGGAGGGGAGGGGAGAGGATGGGTAGAGGGAAGGTAATTGGTGGGACCACACCTACAGTGCATTTTACAAGGGTGGAATATAAATATCTTAACACAATAACTAAGAAAATGTGGTGAAGGCTGTGTTAACCAGTTTGATGAAAGTAGCACATTGTACTCCATAATTGCATTAATGTACACAGCTATGATTTAATAAAAAAAAAGAACAGAAAAAAATAGGTATAGGGTTTCCTTTTGGGGTGATAAAAATGTTTTAACATTACACAGCAGTGGTGATTTCGTGACTGTGAATACATTTTAAAAAATCACTGAATTATACACTTCAGAGGGTTAATTTTATGGTATATGAAATTTATCTCAATAAAATTAAAACTTAAGTGAAACATGGTGAAGTCACAATTACTTAAAAGCCTTCAATCGCTCCTTACTGTCTGTGGCCATGTTTCTCTGGCTGAGGACGGTGTCTGGTCCACAGGCGAACATCTAAACTTCATTAACACAGTGTGGAAGTTCTTAGTGTTATGTTCCTGGCTCCAGTTCCTTTCTCCTTCCCCGACATGCTGGTATTTATCCATTCTTTCTTCTAGGCACACAAGACCACTTGTACCCAGCTTGGCTCTGCTTTGCTTCTCTAGCTCATCTGTTGCCCTTGACTTCATGCTTATGCCATACCAGCTCATATCGTATCAAACTCCTATTCATCCTATAAGATTTACTTTGCATATTACTCTTCCAGTGTATCAGTTATCATTGATGGATTGTTTAAGTGATTCTGAGTACCTTAGGCAATAAAATGATTTTTTTGAAAAGACATGGTATACCCCAAAAACAAATAAATAAATTTAACATTCAAGGCACAGAAAAAAAAAAGTTCAGGGGTTCTGGAGGAAATAATGAATAGCCTCTTTTCACAGACAAGGGCCTTGGAATAAATTGGTTCTTTCTTTCTTTTTTTTTTTTCTCTGTGAGACTCAATTCAAGGTTTAAAATTCAAAGGAAGAAATTATCGGATTGCCCAAGCTAAAGTAGTGTGTTCATGTCTCGACTATGGGCTGGTAGAACACGCTGATGGACAGGTCACCTGCATTGGCTGTGGTATGTCCTCCCGTGTTTCCAAGCCTCCTTGAAGTTAGATGAAAACACCTGACTCATTCAAACCCATGAGCCATAGGAGGACATGACTTGTCACATCTAAGCTAAAGCAAAGAAGGGCCAGTGCAAGTCCCTGTAGCTGTATCTGCCATGTATTCCAGATGGAGCAGTTAAGGAAGGTGGAACATGTGTCAGCCTTGGTCCCAGAGTGCTTGTGGTCAAATGAACCCCTCCCTATCCTGTGCAGGAAATGTAGCAGAAATAATAACTTGTAGTGTAAGCAAGAAATGAAAGTTTTCTGTTGCCTTTACTAACTTATCCTGTCTAAAATATTCCTCAAATGAAAATGGAATCAATGTCACCAGCAGAAAGGGGATGGGTGCAGAGCAAAGAAAACTAACAGCTGCCCCTAAATCCAGTGAGACTCCCTGACCTTCCTGGGGAGAGTTGACACTTTCTATTCTGTGCTAACCGGAATAAGGTAAGTAGCTATAATTATTTGATTACATGCCTTTTTCTTCCACTAGCAGCTGAAATTGATACCAAAAAGATGATGAGCAAATATTTGTTAAAAAGAACAAGGAATAAATGAGTAAAAAGGGGAAAAGTGAAAAAGTAAAAGATAAATATGGTAATTAGGTGGTTATATATAAAAGAGTCCATGTCTTTTCCTTAATGGTCTTTCCTTTTGTGTATATTTATGCTTCGTTTCATTCTCTAATAACAGATACTTTGGTGCAAAATGGATAAGCTGCAGCCTACTACCCCGCCTGCAACTCTATTTTGGTGGTTTTAGTTTGCTTAGTATCTTAAACATTTTTATTAACTGGGCATCTTCCCTTCCTCCCTCCCTCCCTCCTGAGTTTCACTTTGTTACCCTGAGTGCTGTGGTGTCACAGCTCACAGCAACCTCAAACTCTTGGGCTCAAGCAATCCTCTTGCCTTAGCCTCCTGAGTAGCTGGGATTATAGGCTCCCACCACAATGCCCAGGTATTTTTAGAGGCGAAGTCTCCCTCTTGCTCAGGCTGGTCTCTAATTCCTAAGCTCAGGTGATCCACCTGCCTAGGCTTCCCAGAGTGTTAGGATTACAGGTGTGAGCCCCTACACCCGGCCTATAGTTTTCTTTACGTAAGCAAATTTACCATGTATTTGGGTTGTGACTTCTCTTGAAAAATTGGAACAGCCAATAACAGTGAGTACCCATTTCCTAATGGAAAGAATTAAGTGGACCTTTGCTTCAACTTTGCAGTGTCCATTTAATCTGTTTTCCCCATTTAAATTACCTGCCAGGCTCTGGTGGACATCTTTTTCTAGGATCCATGTAAACTCTGGCAAACAACAATGTATTTAAAAAGTCGTTTTTGCCACACCGAGACTATTGACTGCTCTGTTGATGTGAGAATTCTTCTTTTCAGTTGAGAATTGATCCCTGACTTCACATATCATGAATAAAGGGCTAAAGTTTTAAAAACCATCTGGGTATAGCATTTGTTATACATTATTCTTTAATGGTCACTATCTACTAAGGTGCAGACGATTAACTTTTACATGGTGATTTCTTCAATTTTAGGGAAACATTTTTGATTTGGTCCTGATGTAGTTTAAATGCATTGTGTGATCTTCCTTTTTTCTAGAAGAGTATAATTTGGTTCATAAATTGCAGATGGTGGAATCATGCTAAATGAATATCCTCATTGCTCAGAAAATTAATTTTTTTGACAGAATCATTCACTTAAAAATGGAGTGAATATTTAACTTTATATATTAAGAGGTTTGAATGAAGTACCAATGCCTTCATTTTCATATGCTGCCTCCCTCAATAATTTCATACTTCATTTCCCTTTTATTGAAGTTAGGGGTATTTGAGTCATATTTGTAAGTTCCCATTGCCAAATATTTTTCTTTCCGTCCTTCTCTCTTTACTCTTTTTTCCTTCTTGGTGTGGTGTTTCTGGTTCCCTGGCATTTGCTATCATGGGGAAATGGTCGCTATCAATACATGTAACTTTAGCAACTGATCTCAGGCTGTGCGATGTAGTGGTGAAGAGTAGGGGCTAGGGTCGGCCTGACTAGGATTAAATCCAGGCGTCTCCAACTTCTGGCACGTGACCTTGGGCCATGGGCTGACCCTCTCAGAAGAACCTTAGTTTCCTTGTGTACACAATGGTAACAATAACGTGTCAGGCCTGCTAATTTTTATTTTGTTTTATTTTTGCTTCCAGATATTCCATGACCCTTCCTGCCTTTATCCTCTGTTTTTGCCATTCTGCTTGACTATAATAAATTTTCTATGCCTCATCTTTATCAGAACCCCTCCTGTCCCTGAAGATCTAATGTCCTTTCTCAGAACCCTTTTCTTAAATATGAAACTCTTCATTTTAGAACTGTAAATTTGGTACTTTGAGTTTTTCTTTCTATCTTTCCTTTTTTTTTTTTTTTTTTTTGAGACGTAGTCTTGCTCTGTCTCCTTGGGCAGAGGGTAGAGTTCAGTGGTGTCTCATAGCTCATGGCAACCTCAAACCCCTGGGCTCAAGTGGATCCTCTAGCCTCAGCTTCCTGGGTAGCTGGGACTAGAGGCAGCCACCACAAGGCCCAGCTAGTTTTTCTATTTTTAGTAGAGATTGGGTTTCACTCTTGCTCAGGCTGGTCTCAAACTCCTGAGCTCAAGAGATCCTCTTCCACACCCTCTCAAACCTCCCAAGGTGCTAGAATTACAGGCGTGAACTACCATGCCCAGCCTTATTTATCTGTTTTATAGTTTCTGTTAAGGAAAGCAAAGGGGAGGGAACGATGTGAGGTTAGAAAAGGATGACCTCCTTGGCAAATGTGGAATGTAAATGTCTTGGCAAAGTAACTAGGAAAATGCCAGGAGGGCTATGTCAACTAATGAGATGAAAATGTGTCAAATATTCCATGAAACAAGTGTATGGTGCCCCATGATCATATTGATGTACACAGCTATGATTTAATTAAAAAAAAAAAAGAAAAGGATGACCTAAAATTCAGTTAAAAAAACCAAGTGCATTTGAATTGTACAGGATCAGATTAACCATGGTTTAGCACATCCTTAGAAGTTACCTCTCTTTGGGTAGGTCTTGGCAGCCTGCCACAGGAGCAGTCAAGCCTTAGAGCAGAGCCAGCTTGGGTTGACAGTGACTTGGTAAGTTGGCTGCAGGGAAAGTTGGAAGAAGCAGCAGAGGAACTGAACTAGAGGCAATGAAGACCACCCGATTATCTTGCTGGCTTTAACTTAAGTTCATTGTAGTCACCTCCTGAATAACTAGCAGGGCTTAGCAAACATTTTCTGTAAAGGTCCATAAAGTAAATATTTTCAGCTGTATCTTCTATTACAACTGCCATTTTAGCACAAAAGCACCTGCAGACAATATGAAACAAATAGGCGCTGCTGTGTTCCAATGAGAGTTATTTACATATCAAAAGGCGGGATGGATTTGGGCTGTGGTTTGTTGACTTCTTGAATTAGAATCAAAATCTACACCTGTGAGGAGAAGTCTGCTCTCTTTTATATGCCTTTAAGTGCCAGTATAATTCTGATAATTAAAGACTCAGTAGGGTGAGGATTATTTGTGGCATAACACATCTCATTTATATTATATGTCTGTTAATCTGCTCTGATACCTGGAACATTTTTCTCCTGTGCCATATTTGTGTTGACATTTACTATTTTGGAGGTGACAATTTTACTTCCTAAATATGCTCTCCATAATACATTTTATGAATATTTCATTAGTTAAAAATAATATAATTCTTTTTACGAGTTTCATAAATTGCTTCAGCTGATTTTAGTTTCTAAACATTCTGAAAAATAAATGAACAGTAAGTATTAATTTTTTAAAAAGGAACAAAAGACCATCAAGAGGCCATCAGCATAACAAGTAACCCCAATGATTGGTATTTATTCTCTGTAATTTTTTGTTGATATGAATTTGATGATATGACATGAAGCTACTAGTCCCAGGAATTGGAAATCAGTAATTGACTGATGCTGTCTGCATGAATTAGGAGGGGTCGGGGGAGGTGAAGAAGGTAGAGGTCTTGACATTGACATTACATATCTGGCAAATAGTTTAAAAAAAATTCTATCTTTCTATCCCCTAAATCTATGTTCTGTGAGTGTGTATTATGTTTGAAAAATACTCACCAAATTATTAACTGGGAATATCTAGATGGCACAGTGATGGAGGTTTTGTTTTCTGTTTTTATTTGGGCTTATATGGACTTTTCCAAATTTTTTACAGTGAAAAATGTTACTTTTGGGATTTTTGCTACTGTGTGCAGGACTAGATATCCTGAAATCTTTCTGCTACAAGACAACCCAGCTCCCAGATTATGTGCATCAAGAATGTTTTTGATGCATTGCTAGGCTCTCAAGAAAGTAAGGAAATAAACAAATTACAATTTGATACACTAGGGCCAGAGAAATCCTAGAAGTCCATGTCAACTGCAATGCTGGGATCAAGAGGCTTAAGGATGGGCTGCTACACATTCAGAGGGGATGGGCCTCTGATTCTTGCATTAAGCTGGAAACTTGCAAGTGTTAAAGTAGTTCTGTGACTATACTACAAATCCTTTCCAGAACCACAAATCCCAAATATAAGCCCATGGTATTCCTATAGGTCAAATTCAATAAAATTTGAGCTCACAATAAAAGGAAATCACCAAAGTGAAACAAGGCAACAGTGATTTAAGTCTCCAGTTGAAGAGTTTACATAATAGAATTATCAGACACAGCATATAAAAAACGAGCATAGCATAGTACAAGTGTAAAGAAAATAAAAAGTGAAATAAAAAAATGAGCAGGAAACCCAAGACTTTCAAGAATGGCCAATCAAATGGAATTTTTAGAAATAGGAAATGTAATTGTTGAGATTAGATGGATTATACAAGAGATTCCACCAGTGTTTTTCAACCTTTTTTTATCTCATGGCACTCTGGAACCTATAGTTAAACTTCCACAGCACACTTAAATTACGTTGATTAAAAAAAAAAAGTAAAAAGAAAAAAGAATATACTTACTGCGCAAGAACTAAAGCTGTAAACTGAGCAAAACTATCTCTAAGAAAAAGGGTACAGTAAGAGAAAGTTTATTTTGGGGATTTGGGGTTGTTCAAAATTATATTTCTTCTTGTATAAAAATGATGGCTCCCTTTTGGCCCAGAATTTTCTTTGTTGGAAATTTTGACTCACATATTAAATCTTTAAAATAGATATTTTACTTTCTTCTTGTATAACAACAAAGTAGCTATGTTTTTCTGAAATTTAAAACATTTATCTACTTTTTCAAATTTATTGGCATATAGTTATTCAAAATATTCAATTATCTTTTGGGATATGCATCATTTCTATTGGTTATTATTATTATTTTTTTTTCTTGCTTACAGTTGTCTTTTTTTGTAAGAAACATCTTTGGGCTCTGTTGATCTGTCTACTCTAGTTAATGAATGTCTGCTCTTAGCTTCATTCATTTTCACCTTTCTTTGGTTTTAAGATGCTATTCTTTTTCTAATTCTTGAGATGGATGATCACAATGGATTGTCCAGCTTTCTGATTTTCTAACATGTATTTTTTTTTTTCAACTCAGTATTTCTTGAAGCTCATTTCCAGCCCACCAGCATTAGCAGTACCTAGGAATTCGTTAGAAATGCAATTTCCTGGGCCTGTTCTCAAATTCATTAAAACCAAAATTGTGAGGAGTGGGGTCCAGCAATTTGTGTTCTCTTGCAATTACTAGTAGAAATTATACAGCAGTTAATTAGATTAAAAAGCAGGCACCTGGGTTAAAGTGAGATTAAAAATTGTATATGCAGGTAAAATAGTCATTTTTTATCAGTAAAAAATATTGTTACTTAATATATATTGAACTTAGTTTGATCAAAAATACCCTGGCAGTATTAATACCAAAATGAAACAAAACTATGTAAGATAGTGGTCCCCAAGCTTTTTGGCATCAGGGGCTGGTTTCATAGAAGACAATTTTTCCATGGACAGGGGTAGGGGTTGGGGGCAGGTATCTGATGGGAGGTGGAGCTCAGGTGGCAGTGCAAGGGATGGGGAATGGCCGTAAATGCAGATGAAGCCCCACTCACAGGCCAGCAGGTGAGCAGAGGCCCAGGGGATGGAGAATGCAGACAGATGAAACAAAATTCCTACTTGAAATGGAAGGCGGATCACTATAATATTAAGCACAAAGATTCATTAAATCAATTATAAGGTTTTCTAGAACTTTAATCCACACTTGTTTTCTTATATCAAATAATTTTTCTAAACAATGGAAAAGAGATTTTCTTAGCCATTACTGTGTATTTCAGGTGACATAGAATTTTTTCTTCATCATAATACGGCATTAAGCTATTTTAATTTTAAAGTTATTTTATGAAATTAGTAAAGAAAGAGTTTTGACTAAACATTAACAAAAGGAAAAGTTTTCAGTAACATTATCTCAAATAGATGGTTGTAAGTAGTTGGAATACTAGTCTTTACTTGGTTCAGCTGCTCCTGAAATAACACATAAGTCCATAAAAATTTTTTTAAAAAGAAGCAAACAGGAATGGATTAACAAGCTATGGTATATGTATACCATGGAATACTATTGAGCCATTAAAAAAAATGGAGACTTTACATCCTTCGTATTCACCTGGATGGAAGTGGAAGACTTTATTCTTAGTAAAGCATCACAAGAATGGAGAAGCATGAATCCTATGTACTCAATTTTGATATGAGGACAATTAATGACAATTATGGTTATGGGAGGGAAGCAGAAAGAGGGAAGGAGGGAGGGGGGTGGAGCCTTGGTGTGTGTCACACTTTATGGGGGCAAGACATGATTGCAAGAGGGACTTTACCTAACAATTGCAATCAGTGTAACCTGGCTTATTGTACCCTCAATGAATCCCCAACAATAAAAAAAAAAAGAAGCAAACAGGAAAATCAGATATACTACTGAGCTACACTTATATTATTATTGTCAAAAGAACAGTAAGTTAAGTATTAATCTTGTGGAGAAAATAATATCCTGGAATAGTAATACCAGTAGATAAAGACAATATATTTTGGACAGTTAAATTGTAGGTAAGGTGGTATCAGTTAGAGAAAATTATACGTAGAATTCCAAAGTCATGTTAAAACCTAGACCAAAAGGTTGCCATACATTTATCACCACCGTCTCAGTAATGATGTATGTATCCCCAAAGATAATTGTTTCTATCAAGCAAAAACTACTTATTTGTTTACCAAGCTATGCATTGATTATTGGTAATTTTTTTGTTTTTTTGAGACAGGGTCTCACTCTATTGCCTGGACTAGTGCCATGATATCATAATAATTCACTACAACCTCAAATTCTTGGATCAAACAATCCTCCTACCTCGGCCTTCCAAAGTGCTAGGATTATAGGTGTGAGCTATTATGCCTGGCCAATCAATTATCGATAATTCTTACCAAGACATTTTTCTCAGTATGTCTAATGTTACAACTTATGAACTTTTTTTTTTTTGTAGTTTTTTGGCCAGGGCTGAGTTTGAAACCTCCACCTCTGGCATATGGGGCCGGTGCCCTACTCCTTTGAGCCACAGGCGTTGCCCCCAACTTATGAACGTCTATTCCACTTCAAATGCACGGTTTACTTTCTGTTTTATTCATTCTCTGCCCTTGTCAAACTTGACATGCAATTGGGGAAGCAGTTTATTATCAGAAATCCAGGAGATTCCTTTTGTATAAGGAAAAAAAAAAACTGATCAAGACTTTAAATAAAAGAAGTAACATTTTAATATTTAAACTAAAATAACACAAAAGAAATGTTCTAAATCTACAAATTGTTCCTAGTTTGACCACGGTAGTTGGAATTTGTCAGTAAGTTAAGAAATAGATATTTTTCTCTTTTTAATTAGTTTAGTTGGTCAAGATTGAGTTACATTTCTCCTCTTTATTCCTTTATTCTTAAAAGCTTCTCTTAAAATAGTTTTGAGACATTTAAAAGGAAAAAAGAATGGAGGAATAGAAAGAAAGTAAAATTATCAGGAAGTGGTAACTAGAAAATGGTAAGTTTTGAATTTGTGTAGAAGTGTTTAAACTGAGTAAATAACATATATCACTGATTAGTAAGGACATTAATAAAATTAAAATCCTATGTGCAGAAATTATATATTTCATACTCAAATCAGTAAACTGTTGTAATTTCTATATATTTGGTTTGTGTGTGTGTGAGACAATGACAATTTTTATACTTGAGATCCTATGTATATATATTTCAATTTCCTACATAGTAACATATGAATATTTTAAAAATGTTATCAGTTGTGTTAATGTTGTTTTATAGTCAGTGTATACTTTGAGTAAAAGAGGGACTTTATCAAATGTTTTTGTTCATTTGTACATGTTATTAAGTGAATGTGCCCAAGGTAGATTTAAGTAAAAACTTTATTCTTTTTTATTCGTATAAATACTAATGCCATACAAGTTTATACTTTATATATTGGATTTTACTTTCCAATGTTCTTCAGAATGAAGAGATCCCTTTAAACACAACTAATGCAACAGGTGTCCTTTACTATCACAGACAGTCATTCTACCCAAACAACACCTCTATGAAGTAATACAGTGTTGAGATTGAATTAAATTATTACACCAACAATTATTTTTTCTTGAATAGAACATTTGGGATGTTAAAAATATCAGAGAGTATAGTCAGTGTAAGCCATGTTAAATGTTCAAGTATTTTCTTTCTTTCTTTCTTTTTTTTTTTTTTTTGTAGAGACAGTCTCACTTTATTGCCCTGGGTAGAATGCTGTGGCGTCACTGCTCACAGCAACCTCCAGCTCCTGGGCTTAGGCGATTCTCTTGCTTCAGCCTCCCAAGTAGCTATAGGCACCTGCCACAGCACCCGGCTATTTATTTTTTTTTGCAGTTTGGCTGGGGCAGTGTTCAAATCTGCTACCCTCAGCATATGGGTCTGGCACCCTCCCCACTAAGACACAGGTGCCACCCTTAAGTATTTTCTTTTAAAAGGGCTAATGAACTGCTTCCCCAATTGCATGTCAAGCTTGACAAGGGCAGAGAATGAATAAAACAGAAAGTAAACCATGCATTTGAAGTGGAACAGAAGCCAAGAAAGTCATGTGAGAGATCAAGACAATTAAACAAATGTAAGGAGTAACTGGTGGCTCGGTGTCTCACTGACACCCTCTCCCTTGCATGTTACCTAGAGTCATCAGGTTGTAGCCACGCACTGTTCATTCTGGGCGCAGCGGTGTGTACACAGGAGAAAACATGTGGCATGGGACTGATTAACCCTCAGTAGCTCTAGGCCAAATATTTTATGTCCCATGGAGAAATTTTTGCCTGATATATGTTCTCGGTGATATCAAACCCTGCGTGTTACTTTAAAAGCCTATCACAGCCTGTGGCATTTATTTTTTCCAAGATGGACAATTGTGCTTTGTTATTATTAATATGCTGTAGAAAAGAATCTCGAGACTTGGGATTTTAAAAAATTTCCTAAAATATAAAACTGACTAATATGCTACTAAGCCTGCCAGACCTATTTCCTTTTAATCCAGACATGTTATTTGTAATAAATAGAAATATATAAGATACGGAATTTAAAAAACATTCTGTTTTCATAGTAGATAGATGATTAGATTTGGCATCAAAATAACTTTCTTCTATTTTTGGACAAGTTCTTCAAATTTTCTGTCCTTTAGATTCCTTATCTGTAAAACTGGATAAGGAAATGAGAAAATATATGTGAAAAATGCCTCAAGAACTGTAAAAGGACACAAAAATAAAAGTTATTATTATTATTATGCTATGTTTAGGGTCTCTTGGTATTCAGATGTTATTTTTAAAATGCAATTTCATATAGTATTTAAAAATTCATCAGTAATATGTGACTTTATTTTAAAGCTACTTTCTAGCCACCACTCAAGATATTTTTTCCCTCATTTTCATGAATTTGTTTTTTGATACTTATCGATCAGAGATAGAATAATTTTTGTGTGATTAATTGAATGCATTTGAGTTTAAGTAAGAAAAATAAATCACTCATTTTTAATTTTCATTAATAAATTATATTGCTTTAATAACCAACAGAAATTTACTTCATTTTTTACAGTTCTGGAGGCTAGGAAGTCACAATTTTTGCCAAGATTTTAGTCTGGTGAGGGCTGGCTCTCTGGTTTACAGTGGCGCCTTCATGCTGTGTCCTCACACATGAGGATTACCCACATTGTGACCGAAAAACAATAAATTCTAAAAAGGCAATTTAACGTGTACTCACTCAAACTTTTCTAAAAGCTGATTGTGTGCCAAGCATTGTTCAAAATGCTGAAGACACAGCGATGAGTATGCTAACGTTCCTAGCCTTGTGGGTCTTGTAGTCGGAGGACACACACAATCATGGAAGCACGATGACTACAGGAACGGAAACAGCTCAATGAGGAAGGGTCTACTTTTCACTTAGGCAAATGGGCAATAGGTAAAGTAAGCTTTTTGCGTTTGTTCTCTTACTTTATACAAAGTATTAGTACCTCGTTATATGCTTACTCCACACAAGATTCACTTTCCATACGGATTTGTGCAGCATCAGATGAGAAAATTAGTATAGGGACTTAGAGAATGAATTTTGGTTTGGGCATTACTTAACATGTAAGCCACCATACCTTACTACTCTTCAGTGGATTTATTTTACATAAGCTAATTATATGCAGTTTATTTATACTCTCTAAATAGAATTTATAGAGTGAAAGCAATTGAATCACTCTTTACCTGTATAGTAAAGCTGCTGTATAGTAAAGCTTTCTGTTTGGGGGTTGATTAGGATATAAAAGTCACGTATTTTCTTGTAATCTTAATAATATGTTTTTAGATAATAATTTATTCGGTGAAAAGGATTTGGTATTTTGCCCCAATTTTGTTTTACTAAAATTTAGTAAAATAGTATTGATTTTGTGGACATTACTTTACATAGTTCTTTGTATATTAAATGAAAACTTTACCACTCGTTTTGGTGTGTATGTGAATAAAAATAGGCATGATTAAAAAAAAAATCTTAGTTCATTGCAGATATAAACAATAAAAACAGCATACGCAAAGATTAAACAATATGCTATGTAAGCAAAAATTGCTCTTTATTCTTATCTTGTTATGACAGTAGGAGAAAAAAATGTTTTGATTTAAAAATCTGTCAGCTATCATGTAATTCAATATGTAGTGACATATACTGTTAAAAGGTATATATTAACATTAAAGACCCAAACTCCAGTGATTAATATTATTGTGATGACAGAGTGAAAGTGCCTAATTTTAATCCACTGTTTATCTATGTGGAGTAATTTATAGATCACTCGACATGTTTTAATAGTAGACATAAAAAGATATCCTCTAATACCCACTTGCTTTCAAGATCTGACATTTGCAATTACAAACACAAAGAAATACCAGGGTTGCCTTCACTGGATATGTATACAAATAGCTAGTCATCCCATACACAGTTTATAAAAGTGATCTATTAATAACAAAACTGCTCCTAAGACCCAAGGTCTCTTAATATTCTAGCTGATTAGGTTGACTTAAAATGAGGGCAGAAACACAAAGAGTGGTCAACACATTGATTTGCCTGCCAAATATAGTTTCACCATCATAAATCTCAGGCTGACAACTGCACAAAGCTTTCTTCACCCAAACACTGCCAAGTAAGAGCATTTATTCACTGATTGGCTGATAGTCTCCATGACAACTGATGCCACAATTAGACAAGTACAATCCCACTTTCAAACATGCACACAATTCATTAATTCAGCAAGACTTTTTTGATGATACATTATGGGGGAAATATTTAATAGTATTCAGAGACTGATATATTTACCTCTTATCTAGAGTAAAATAAATTATAAGAAGGGATGAAAACAACTGTTTAATTAGAGTGAAGTAAGTTTGACAAGCAACTCCATGAATTTAAGTGTTTTTAATAATTTCATAGGTGTCTCATTCTGTAAACTCAATGACTATTGAATTAATCTCCAAGTTATTTTCCTATGGGCCCTTTTAAGAAAAGGTTGGAAAGAATCTGAGTCCAATTTTCTACATACCAAATAAGATAACAGCAAATATTTCTTTAGCACTTGAGAGGAGATAGTTTTAGTCAATGTTGAGTTGTTATGAATTCAATAGATATTCATCTGTAGAGACCCCAATGAAAATTGTAGAAGGAGTAATTTGCTCACCCTTTGTCTGTATAGGAACCAAATATTTACCAAAGATATTTCTGAAAACTGACCATGTAAATTCAGAATCTAAGTACTAATAAAAGGGAGTTTAATGAGGAGTCTAATAGAAATAAAATTGTATTTGTCAACTTTTATTCAACTTTATTGCACCAGTCTTATCAACCAACCAATATGCTGACATTTCTAAATCATTTTTCCTCATTGTGCTCCAAAGGGTGTATGAAAATGCAGTTAATGACTTAACATCTTACACACAATTATGTTTTTCTGTTTGTCTGCATTTGTAGAAACATATAGCAAAAGCTGTGGAAGGCTAGGCACAAAATTCTAATAATTATTACTTCATAGACATGGGTTGGAAGGAGAGGGAAATACTTTTCTTTACAAATTCCTGCTCTAAATGATTTAATTACAAGGAGGTTTAGTTTAATTTTAAAATTTAAATTCTAATAAAGTACTCAAAAAACTGACTGTGATATTTAAATAAACTGAAATTCTAAAGTAGTGTGTTTCATATAATCTCATATCATTAAATATGTACACACAGGTCACACAAATCAGCACACATCTGTGTGTGTGGGGGGGTATGTGTCTGTGTAAAATAGAAAAAAAGACTAGAGGAACACACACTAAATATTGCTTATCGGGAGCTGGGGCTGTGACTCATGCCTGTAATCCTAGCACTCTGGGAGGCCAAGACGGGTGGGTCACCTGAGCCCAAGAGTTTGAGGCCAGCCCGAGCAAGAGTAAGAACACCGTCTCTAAAAAATAGTCAGGTGTTTGGCAATCGCCTATAGTTCCAGTTACTCAGGAGGCTGAGGCAAGAGGATGGCTAGAGCCCAGGAGCTTGAGCTTGATGTGAGCTATGATGTCACAACACTGTACTGAGGGCAACAAAGTTAGACTCGTTCTCAAAAATAAATAAATAAATAAAAAATTTCTTATTGGTTATCCTTGGACAGTGATAGTGTAATGGGTATCTAATTTTTTATTTCTTCTGATTTATTGTTTATAATAAAGATTATTTCTCTTACTAAAAAAGTTATTGTTATAATCATTAAAATAAATGAATGAACAAAACATTTGTTTCTCATTTTCTATAGGCAATGTTCATTTTTAGGAACCAAAGGACATGGAAAGAATTGTAAGATTCTCTGTCTTCAAGGTTGTTGTAATTTAATGGGGAAACATAATACATAAATATGGAAAGTTATAATACATAATATGGAGAATATAGATGATGTTTATATGGAAATTCAGACTAGTCATCATATACCTTTCATATTTACACTATCATTAATGGTAAAGTTTGAAGGCTCAATGATTTGATCCACGTATAACCTGAATATGTGCCTTTTATATAAATACTAACATTTAATTTGTTTAGTCAATAGATAAAGAAAACAACCATTTGAAAACCAATAAATAAAGA
Organism: Nycticebus coucang; assembly: GCF_027406575.1. NCBI lineage: Eukaryota > Metazoa > Chordata > Mammalia > Primates > Lorisidae > Nycticebus > Nycticebus coucang. Next base: position 27,291,050 of record NC_069787.1, read on the forward strand.
AGTTAAACCATTCCTTTTAAAAAATGATACTACCTAAATGGGCCAAATTTAGATACATCCCAGAGAACACAAAATATTTTGTCTTATTCTTTGACTCAGGGTATAGTAATTCAGAAGCTTGTTTAAGAAAAGTTGGCTTAGGAGAAGTAAACTCTGTAGTGTTCTCCACGTGATCTTTGTTTAAGGACCAGGAGAGCAAGATGGCAGCCGAGTAACAGCTTCCTTGCATCTGGGCACCGTGAGTCTGGGGAGATAGGACTCCAGGCATCTCTGGCTGGTGGGATCTGCCTATCAAAACCCCTGTGAGGATACAGAGAGTCAGCGAGAGACTTCTGGACACCAAGAGGAGGACTAAAACAGTGGAAAACCGGCAAGTCGTCACGTGTGTTCAATTGGTCTAAACTCGCCCGCAACTGTAAGTTCAGTAGCAGCGAGACTGCAAACCGGAAAGGCCTTACCTGTGAACTGTTTTGGTGTCTTTCGACTTGGCACTCAGTTGAACTGCCTTGGGGAGAGCCTGAGCGGGAATGCGGAGAACTTTGGCCATTGTCTAGGGCCCCAGTCTGAGCCACTGAGCCAGACAGAGCTAATAGTGTTTGGCTGTGGGCCACAGGGAGCCATTGTGAACGATCTGCCCCGGCAAGCTCCGCCCTCAGGGTCACAGAGCTAGAATTGGGTGGGAGCTGGTAACCCAGCGACCCAGTAGCCTAAGGGTGGGGTCTGAGCCGCCTTGCAGCCCTAACCCTCAGGGGCAGAGTGAGACCAGTTTTGGCACACTGGGTAAGTGGATAGCCACTTCAGCAGTGATTCCAGCGACAAGCACTTTCCTGGGAAAGCTTCTGCTCAGCAAGTCTACAAGTTGAAAGTGCCTTTTAAGTGGGCTGAAGAGAGATTTAGGGTGTCTACCTGCTGGGGTTTGAGAAATCAGCAGCCTCCAGCCGTATCAGAACTGTGATTAACATCTCATACCCCAGAAGACCATGTGTTGCCCAGACAATATTCAACAACATATACATACTGCTTTGTTTTTGGTTGTATTTTGTTTTTTCTGTTTTTTTTTGTTTTGTTTTGTTTTGTTTTTGCTTTGGTTGTTTTTTTGTTTATTTTGATGTTGTTGATGTTGTTTTGTTTTTTTATTTCAACCTGTTCCGTACAGACCTTTCTTCTTTCCCAATGTTTCCCATTGCTGCCTTATAACTAGAACTTCATTTTTGCTAGTGTTTCTACCACTATTATTTGGTTTTTCACCGAATTTTATCCCATAAAGTTTTCAGTTTGCTTGTTTTGGTTTGATTTATAGCATTTTGGTCTTTCCTCTCTACTTGATGGAGGTGGGGTACTGTGTCTGATCAGGTTAGTAAAGAGCTGCTGACCTCAAGGGACCCACCCAACTGGGCACCCCCAGAAGGTGGTTTTTCTTTTTTTTCATTATTGGGGATTCATTGAGGGTACAATAAGCCAGGTTAAACTGATTACAATTGTTAGGTAAAGTCCCTCTTGCAATCATGTCTTGCCCCCATAAAGTGTGATACACACCAAGGCCCCACCCCCCTCCCTCCATCCCTCTTTCTGCTTTTCCTCCCCACCAAAACATTAATTGTCATTAATCGTCCTCATATCAACATTGAGTACATAGGATTCATGCTTCTCCATTCTTGTGATGCTTTACTGAGAATAATGTCTTCCACTTCCATCAAGGTTAATATGAAGGATGTAAAGTCTCCATTTTTTTTAATGGCTGAATAGTATTTCATGGTATACATATACCACAGTTTGTTAATCCATTCCTGGGTTGGTGGGCATTTAGGCTATTTCCACATTTTGGCGATTGTAAATTGAGCTGCAAAAAACAGTCTAGTACAAGTGTCCTTATGATAAAAGTATTTTTTCCTTCTGGGTAGATGCTCAGTAATGGGATTGCAGGATTAAATGGGAAGTCTAGCTTGAGTGCTTTGAGGTTTCTCCATAGTTCCTTCCAGAAAGGTTATACTAGTTTGCAGTCCCACCAGCAGTGTAAAAGTGTTCCCTTCTCTCCACATCCACGCCAGCATCTGCAGTTTTGAGATTTTGTGATGTGGGCCATTCTCGCTGGGGTTAGATGATATCTCAGGGTTGTTTTGATTTGCATTTCTCTAATATATAGAGATGATGAACATTTTTTCATTCATCTGTCCATTCATCTGCCATCTTTAGAGAAAGTTCTATTCATGTCTCTGGCCCATTATATATGGGATTGTTGGCTTTTTTCATGTGGATTAATTTGAGTTCTCTATAGATCCTAGTTATCAAGCTTTTGTCTGATTGAAAATATGCAAATATCCTTTCCCATTGTGTAGGTTGTCTCTTTGCTTTGGTTATTGTCTCCTTAGCTGTACAGAAGCTTTTCAGTTTAATGAAGTCTCATTTGTTTATTTTTGTTGTTGCAATTGCCATGGCAGTCTTCTTCATGAAGTCTTTCCTCAGGCCAATATCTTCCAGTGTTTTTCCTATGCTTTTTTTGAGGATTTTTATTGTTTCATGCTTTAAATTTAAGTCCTTTATCCATTTTGAATCAATTTTTGTGAGTGGGGAAATGTGTGGGTCCAGTTTCAGTCTTTTACATGTAGACATCCAGTTCTCCTAACACCATTTATTGAATAGGGAGTCTTTCCCCCAAGGTATGTTCTTGTTTGGTTTATCGAAGATTAGGTGGTTTACGACGTTAGTTTCATTTCTTGGTTTTCAATGCGATTCCAAGTGTCTATGTCTCTGTTTTTGTCCCAGTACCATGCTACCTTGACAACTATGGCTTTGTAGTACAGACTAAAATCTGGTATACTGATGCCCCCAGCTTTATTTTTGTTACACAGAACTGCCTTAGCTATATGGGGTTTTTTCCGGTTCCATACAAAACGCAGAATCATTTTCTCCAAATCTTGAAAATACGATGTTGGTATTTTGATAGGAATGGCATTGAATAGGCAGATTGCTTTGGGAAGTATAGACATTTTAACAATTTTGATTATTCCCGTCCATGACCATGGTATGTTCTTCCATTTGTTAATATCCTCTGCTATTTCCATTCTGAGGATTTCATAGTTTTCTTTATAGAGGTCCTTCACCTCCTTTGTTAGGTATATTCCTAGGTATTTCATTTTCTTTGAAACTATGGTGAAGGGAGTTGTGTCCTTAATTAGCTTCTCATCTTGACTGTTATTGGTGTATACAAAGGCTACTGACTTGTGGACATTGATTTTATATCCTGAAACATTACTGTGTTTTTTGATGACTTCTAGGAGTCTTGTGGTTGAGTCTTTGGGGTTCTCTAAGTATAAGATCATGTCATCAGCAAAGAGGGAGAGTTTGACCTCCTCTGCTCCCATTTGGATTCCCTTTATTTCCTTGTCTTGCCTAATTGTATTGGCTAGAACTTCCAGCACTATGTTGAATAGTAAAGGTGACAGAGGACAACCTTGTCTGTTTCCAGTTCTAAGAGGAAAAGCTTTGAGTTTTACTCCATTCAGTAAAATATTGGCTGTGGGTTTGTCATAGATAGCTTCAATCAGTTTTAGAAATGTGTCACATATGCCTATACTCTTCACTGTTCTAATTAGAAAAGGATGCTGGATTTTATCAGATGCTTTTTCTGCAGCTATTGAGAGGATCATGTGATCTCTATTTTTGCCTCTGTTAACATGGTGGATAACGTTTATGGACTTGCGTATGTTAAACAAGCCTTGCATCCCTGGGATGAAGCCTACTTGATCATGATGAATGACTTTTTTGATGATAAGCTCCAATCAATTGGCTAGGATTTTGTTGAGAATTTTTGCATCTATATTCATGAGTGAGATTGGTCTGAAATTCTCCTTTTTGTTTGGGTCTTTTCCTGGTTTTGGAATCAGGGTGATGTTTGCTTCATAGAATGTGTTGGGGAAGATTCCTTCTTCCTCAATTTTTTGGAATAATTTCTGCAGTACAGGAATAAGCTCTTACTTGAAGGTTTGATAGAATTCTGGTGTGAAGCCACCTGGACCAGGGCATTTTTTGGTTGGAAGATGTTTTATTGTTTCTTTGATCTCAGTGCTTGAAATTGGTCTGTTCAGGAGCTCTATTTCTTCCTGGCTAAGTCAACGGAGAGTGTGTGATTCCAAATATTGATCCATTTCCTTCACATTGTCAAATTTCTGGGCATAGAGTTTCTGGTAGTATTCAGAGATGATCTCTTGTATCTCGGTGGGATCAGTTCTTATATCCCATTTATCATTTCTGTTTGAGGTTACTAGAGATTTTACTTTTCCATTCCTCGTTAGTCTGGCCAATGGTTTATCTATTTTATTTATTTTTTCAAAAAACCAATTCCTTGTTTCATTAATTTTCTGAATGATTCTTATGTTTTCAATTTCATTGATGTCTGATTTGATTTTTGATATTTCTTTTCTTCTACTGAGTTTAGGCTTAGATTGTTCTTTTTTTCCAATTCCATAAGATCTCTTGTGAGATTGTTGATGCACTCTCTTTCTGTTTTTCAAATGTAGGCATCTAAAGCGATGAATTTTCCTCTCAAAACTGCTTTTACAGCGTCCCACAGGTTTTGGTAGCTTGTGTCTTCATTGTTGTTATACTCAAGGAAGTTAATGATTTCCTGTTTTATTTCTTCCTTCACCCATCTGTTATTCAATAGAAGATTGTTTAATTTCCATGCCTTTGGGTGGGGTCATTTTTGTTAGAGTTGAGTTCCGCATTTAGTGCCTTATGGTCTGAGAAGATACAAGGTGAAATTTCAATTCTTTTGATTCTGTTGATATTTGTTTTGTGTCCCAGGATATGATTAATTTTGGAGAATGTTCCATGGGGTGATGAGAAGAATGTATATTCTTTATCTTTGGGATGGAGTGTTCTATATGCATCTAAAAGCACAGTTGTTCTAGGGTCCCATTTAAATCTCTTATATCTTTGTTTAATTTCTGTTTAGAGGATCTGTCCAACTCTGTAAGAGGAGTGTTAAAGTCCTCTGTTATTGTGGTATTATCAGATATCATATTGCTCAGACTGAGTAAGGTCTGTTTCAAGAATCTGTGAGCATTTCAATTGGGTGCATAAATATTTAGAATTGAAATGTCTTCTTGTTGTATTTTTCCCTTGATCAATATAAAGTGACCATCTTTGTCTTTTTTGACTTTAGTTGCTTTAAATCCACATGTATCTGAAAATAAGATTGCAACTCTTCTTTTCTTCTGAATTCCATTTGCCTGAAAAATTGTCTTCCAACCCTTTACTCAGAGCCTTAATTTGCCTTTTGAATCCAGGTGTGTTTCTTGCAGACAGCAAATAGATGCCCTGTGTTTTTTAACCAGTCAACCAATCTATGTCTTTTCAGTGGGGAATTTAAGCCACTAACATTTATTGAGATAATTGATAAGTGTGGTAGTATTCTATTCGTCTTATTTTCAGAGTCCAGTGCTTAATTTTATCTTTTGCATCAGTGTGGAGGTTAGGTTCTGTCCTTTAATTTCTGAGTTCTTACTTTGCTGCTGATCCATTGTGGTGGTCAGTGTGCAGAACAGGTTGAAGTATTTCCTGCAGAGCAGGTCATGTTGTGGCGAATTTCCTCAATGTTTGTATATCCGTAAATGTTTTGATTTCTCCATCAATTTTGAAGCTTAACATAGCAGGGTACAGAATTCTGGGCTGGAAATTGTTCTGTTTAAGTAGATTAAAGGTAGATGACCATTGCCTTTTTGCTTGGAAAGTTTCTTTAGAGAAGTCTGCAGACACTCTGATGGTATTGCCCCTGTAGGTCAACTGGTGCTTACTCCTGGCAGCTTGCAGAATCTTTTCTTTTGTCTTGACTTTGGACAGGTTCATCACAATGTGTGTTGGAGAAGCTTGGTTAGAGTTGAGGTGACCTGGGGTCCGATATCCCTCTGAAAGCAGTGTGTCAGACTCTTTGGTGATATTTGGTAAATTTTCTTTTATAATATTCTCTAGTATGGCTTCCATTCCTCTGGGGCATTCTTTTTCCCCTTCTGGAATTCCTATAACTCGTATGTGGAATGCTTCATAAAGTCCCATAATTCTGACATTGATCGTTCTGCTTTCTCTCTCTTCTTTTCTGCCTCTTTTACTATCTGAGTTATCTCAAGAACTTTGTCTTCTACCTCTGAAATTCTTTCTTCTGCATGGTCTAACCTGTTGCTGATACTTTCCATTTCATCTTTAAGTTCCCTAATTGTTTCAGTTCCTTCAGCTCTGCTATATCCTTTTTATATTCTTCATATCGTTCATCTCTTATTTGATTCTGTTTCTGGATTTCCTTTGGATATGTTCCACTTTATTAGCAGTTTCCTTCATTGTTTCCATCATTTCTTTCATTGTTTTCAACATGTGTATTCTAAATTCCCTTTCTGTCATTTCTAACATTTCTTTATAGGTGGAATCATCTGCAGTAGCTACCTCAGGGTCCCTTGGTGGGGTTGTTCTGGACTGGTTCTTCATGTTGCCTTGAGTTTTCTTCTGATTCTTCCTCATGAGTGATTTCTTTTATCTGTTTCCTTGCCCTAATTTTCCTTTCACTTCCTCTTGCTCTTTAAGTTCTAGTGCATGTGGACTAAGGGTTACAGGACCAGAAGGGTGAGAAGGTCGAAGAGCAAAAAAGGGATGAAAGAAAGGAGGACTGAGTGATAAGAAAAACAAAGAAAAATAGAGAAAGGAGAAGGGGTGGGTTAAAGGAATATTGACAAAAAGAAGAGAGGCACATAAAGAAGGAGACAGAGCAATATAGGTGTACAGTAGGGTACTATGACACAACCTTAAAAAAACTCCACCTTCTGTGGATGCCCATTTGGGTGGTTCCCTTGAGGTCAGCAGCTCTTTGCTAACCTGATCAGGCACAGTACCCCACCTCCACCAAGTAGAGAGGAAAGACAAAAATGCTATAAATCAAACCAAAACAAGCAAACAGAAAACTTTACGGGATAAAATTGTGTGGAAAACCAAATAATAGCGTTAGAAACACTAGCAAAAATGAAGTTCTAAATATTGAAAAAGGCAGCAATGGGAAATTATAACTAAACTAGCAAAATTGAGAAAGAAAAAGGATCTGTATGGAAAAGGTTGAACTTAAAAAACAAAACAACATCAACAACATCAAAATAAACACAAAAAACAACCAAACCAAAAAAAAAAACAAAAAAACACAACCAAAAAGAAAGCAGTATGTATATGTTATTGAATATTGCCTGGGCAACATGTGGTCTTCTGGGGTATGAGATGTTAATCACAGTTCTGATACGACCAGAGGCTGCTGATTTCTCAAACCCCAGCAGGTAGACACCCTAAATCTCTCTTCAGCCCAATTAAAAGGCACTTTGAACTTGTTCACTTGCTGAGCAGAAGCTTTCCCAGGAAAGTGCTTGTCGCTGGAATCACTGCTGAATTGGCTATTCACTTACCCAGTGTGCCAAAACTGGTCTCACTCTGCCCCTGAGGGTTAGGGATGCAAGGTGGCTCAGACCCCACCCTTAGGCTACTAGGTCGCTGGGTTACCAGCTCCCACCCAATTCTACCTCTGCAACCCTGGGGGCGGAGCTTGCCGGGGCAGATCGCTCACAATGGCTCCGTGTGACCCACAGCCAAACACTATTAGCTCCGTCTGGCTCAGTGGCTCAGACTGGGGCCCTAGACAACTGGCAAAGTTCTCCGCATTTCTGCTCAGGCTCTCCCCAAGGCAGTTCAACTGAGTGCCAAGTCGAAAGACACCAAAACAGTTCACAGGTAAGGCCTTTCCGGCTTGGAGTCTCGCTGCTACTGAACTTACAGTTGCGGGCGGGTTTAGACCAATTGAACACACGCGACCACTTGCCGGTTTTCCACTGTTTTAGTCCTCCTCTTGGTGTCCAGAAGTCTCTCGCTGACTCCCTGTATCCTCGCAGGGGTCATGATACCCAGATCCCACCAGCCAGAGATGCCTGGAGTCCTATCGCCCCAGACTCACGGTGCCCAGATGCAAGGAAGCTGTTATACTTGGCCACCATCTTGCTCCTCCTTGAAGGTGGTTTTTTTTTAAAGGTCGTGTCAAAGTACCCTACTGTACACCTATATTGCTCTGTCTCCCTCTTTCTGTGCCTCTCTTCTTTTTGTCAGTATTCCTTTCACCTACCCCCTTCTTTCTCTATTTGTTTTTTTCTTTTCAATCGGTCCTCCTTTCTTTCATCCCTTTTTTGCTCTTCAACCTTCTCACCCTTCTGGTCCTCTACCAAAAGGACTCATCTACCCTTAGTCCACAGGCATGAGAACTTAAAGAGCAAGAGGAAGGAAAAGGAAAATTAGGGCAAGGAAACAGATAAAAGAAATCACTCATGAGGAAGAATCAGCAGAAAACTCCAGGCAACATGAAGAACCAGTCCAGAACAACCCCACCAAGGGACCATGAGGTAGCTACTGCAGAGGATTCCAGCAAAAGAAATGTTAGGAATGACAGAAAGGGAATTTAGAATACGGATGTTGAAAACAATGAAAGTAATCATGGAAACAATGAAGGAAACTGCTAATAAAGTGGAACATAACCAAAAGAAAATCCAAAAACAGAATCAAATAAGAGATGAACAATGTGAAGAATATAAAAAGGATATAGCAGAGCTGAAGGAACTGAAACAGTTAATTAGGGAACTTAAAGATGCAATGGAAAGTATTAGCAACAGGTTAGACCATGCAGAATAAAGAATTTCAGAGGTAGAAGACAAAGTCCTTGAGATAACTCAGATAGTAGAAGAGGCAGAAAAGAAGAGAGAGAAAGCAGAACGTTCACTGTCAGAATTATGGGACTTCATGAAGCATTCCAACATATGAGTTATAGGAATCCCAGAAGGGGAAAAAGAATGCCCCAGAGGAATGGAAGCCATACTAGAGAATATTATAAAGGAAAATTTACCAAATATAACCAAAGAGTCTGACACACTGCTTTCAGAGGGATATCGGACCCCAGGTCACCTCAACTCTATCTGAGCTTCTCCAAGACACATTGTTGTGAACCTGTCCAAAGTCAAGACAAAAGAAAAGATTAAGCAAGCTGCCAGGAGTAAGCGGCAGTTGACCTACAGGGGCAAATCCATCAGAGTGACCGCAGACTTCTCTAATGAAACATTCCAAGCAAGAAGACAATGTTCATCTACCTTTAATCTACTTAAACAGAACAATTTCCAGCCCAGAATTCTGTACCCTGCTAAGCTAAGCTTCAAAACTGACAGAGAAATCAAATCATTTATGGATATACAAACATTGAGGAAATTCGCCACAACAAGACCAGCTCTACAGGAAATACTTCAACCTGTTCTGCACACTGACCACCACAATGGATCAGCAGCAAAGTAAGAACTCAGAAATTAAAGGACAGAACCTAACCTCCACACTGATGCAAAAGATAAAAGTAAGCAATGGACTCTGAAAATAAGACGAATAGAATATTACCACACTTATCAATTATCTCGATAAATGTTAATGGCTTGAATTCCCCACTGAAGAGACATAGATTGGTTTACTGTACTAAAAAACACAGGGCATTTATTTGCTGTCTGCAAGAAACACACCTGGCTTCAAAAGACAAATTAAAGCTCTGAGAAAGTGTTGGAAGATAATTTTTCAGGCAAATGGAATTCAGAAGAAAAAAGGAGTCCAATTTTATTTTCAGATTCATGTGGATTTAAAGCAAATAAAATCAAAAAAAAAAAAAGGAAAGATGGTCACTTTATATTGGTCAAGGGAAAAATATAACAAGAAGATGTTTCAACTCTAAATATTTATGCACCCAATTGAAATGCTCACAGATTCTTGAAACAGACCTTACTCAGTCTGAGCAATATGATACCTGATAATACCATCATAACAGGGGACTTTAACACTCCTCTTACAGAACTGGACAGATCCTCTAAACAGAAATTAAACAAAGATATAAGAGATTTAAATGAGACCCTAGAACAACTGTGCTTGATAGATGCATATAGAACACTCCATCCCAAAGATAAAGAATATACATTCTTCTCATTACCCCATGGAACATTCTCCAAAATTGATCATATCCTGGGACACAAAACAAATATCAACAGAATCAAAACAATTGAAATTTTACCTTGTATGTTCTCAGACCCTAAGGCACTAAATGCGGAACTCAACTCTAACAAAAACGCTCAACCCCACCCAAAGGCATGGAAATTAAACAATCTTCTGTTGAATAACAGATGGGTGCAGGAAGAAATAAAACAGGAAATCATTAACTTCCTTGAGCATAACAACAATGAAGACACAAGCTACCAAAACATGTGGGATACTGCAAAAGCAGTTTTGAGAGGAAAATTTATCACTTTAGATGTCTACATTCGAAAAACAGAAAGAGAGTGCATCAACAATCTCACAAGAGATGTTATGGAATTGGAAAAAGAAGAACAATCTAAGCCTAAACTCAGTAGAAGAAAAGAAATATCAAAAATCAAATCAGAGATCAATGAAATTGAAAACATAAGAATCATTCAGAAAATTAATGAAACAAGGAATTGGTTTTTTGAAAAAATAAATAAAATAGATAAACCATTGTCCAGACTAACGAGAAATATAAAAGTAAAATCTCTAGTAAGCTCAATCAGATATGATGAATGGGAAATAACAACTGATCCCACAGAGATACAGGAGAACATCTCTGAATACTACCAGAAACTCTATGCCCAGAAATTTGACAATGTGAAGGAAATGGATCAATATTTGGAATCACACACTCTCCGTTGACTTAGCCAGGAAGAAATAGAGCTCCTGAACAGACCAATTTCAAGCACTGAGATCAAAGAAACAATAAAACATCTTCCAACCAAAAAATGCCCTGGTCCAGGTGGCTTCACACCAGAATTCTATCAAACCTTCAAGTAAGAGCTTATTCCTGTACTGCAGAAATTATTCCAAAAAATTGAGGAAGAAGGAATCTTCCCCAACACATTCTATGAAGCAAACATCACCCTGATACCAAAACCAGGAAAAGACCCAAACAAAAAGGAGAATTTCAGACCAATCTCACTCATGAATATAGATGCAAAAATTCTCAACAAAATCCTAGCCAATAGATTAGAGCTTATCATCAAAAAAGTCATTCATCATGATCAAGTAGGCTTCATCCCAGGGATGCAAGGCTGGTTCAACATACGCAAGTCCATAAACGTTATCCACCATATTAACAGAGGCAAAAATAGAGATCACATGATCCTCTCAATAGCTGCAGAAAAAGCATTTGATAAAATCCAGCATCGTTTTCTAATTAGAACACTGAAGAGTATAGGCATAGGTGGCACATTTCTAAAACTGATTGAAGCTATCTATGACAAACCCACAGCCAATATTTTACTGAATGGAGTAAAACTGAAAGTTTTTCATCTTAGAACTGGAACCAGACAAGGAGGTCCTCTGTCACCTTTACTATTCAACATAGTGCTGGAAATTCTAGCCAATACAATTAGGCAAGACAAGGAAATAAAGGGAATCCAAATGGGAGCAGAGGAGGTCAAACTCTCCCTCTTTGCTGATGACATGATCTTATACTTAGAGAACCCCAAAGACTCAACCACAAGACTCCTAGAAGTCATCAAAAAAATACAGTAATGTTTCAGGATATAAAATCAATGTCCACAAGTCAGTAGCCTTTGTATACACCAATAAACAGTCAAGATGAGAAGCCAATTAAGGACACAACTCCCTTCACCATAGTTTCAAAGAAAATGAAATACCTAGGAATATACCTAACAAAGGAGGTGAAGGACCTCTATAAAGAAAACTATGAAATCCTCAGAAAGGAAATAGCAGAGGATATTAACGAATGGAAGAACATACCATGCTCATGGATTGGAAGCATCAATGTTGTTAAAATGTCTATACTTCCCAAAGCAATCTACCTATTCAATGCCATTCCTATCAAAATACCAACATCATACTTTTAAGATTTGGAGAAAATGATTCTGCGCTTTGTATGGAACTGGAAAAAACCCCGTATAGCTAAGGCAGTTCTTAGTAATAATAAAGCTGTGGGCATCAGCATACCAGATTTTAGTCTGCACTACAAAGCCATAGTGCTCAAGACAGTATGGTACTGGCAAAAAAACAGAGACATAGACACTTGGAATTGAATAGAAAACCGAGAAATGAAACTAACATCTTACAACCACCTAATCTTTGATAAACCAAACAAGAACATACCTTGGGGGAAAGACTCCCTATTCAATGAATGGTGTTGGGAGAACTGGATGTCTACATGTAAAAGACTGAAACTGGACCCACACCTTTCCCCACTCACAAAAATTGATTCAAGATGGATAAAGGACTTTAATTTAAAGCATGAAACAATAAAAATCCTCAAAAAAAGCATAGGAAAAACACTGGAAGATATTGGCCTGGGGAAAGACTTCATGAAGAAGACTTCCATGGCAATTGCAACAACAACAAAAATAAACAAATGGGACTTCATTAAACTGAAAAGCTTCTGTACAGCTAAGGAGACAATAACCAAAGCAAAGAGACAACCTACACAATGGGAAAGGATATTTGCATATTTTCCATGAGACAAAAGGTTGATAACTAGGATCTATAGAGAACTCAAATTAATCCACATGAAAAAAGCCAACAATCCCATATATCAATGGGCAAGAGACATGAATAGAACCTTTTCTAAAGATGACAGATAAATGGCTAACAAACACATGAAAAAATGTTCATCATCTCTTTATATTAGAGAAATGCAAATCAAAACAACCCTGAGATATCATCTAACCCCAGTGAGAATGGCCCACATCACAAAATCTCAAAACTGCAGATGCTGGCGTGGATGTGGAGAGAAGGGAACACTTTTACACTGCTGGTGGGACTGTAAACTAGTACAACCTTTCTGGAAGGAAGTATGGAGAAACCTTAAAGCACTCAAGCTAGACCTCCCATTTGATCCTGCAATCCCATTACTGCGCATCTACCCAGAAGGAAAGAAATCCTTTTATCATAAGGACACTTGTACTAGACTGTTTATTGCAGCTCAATTTACAATTGCCAAAATGTGGAAACAGCCTAAATGCCCACCAACCCAGGAATGGATTATCAAGCTGTGGTATATGTACACCATGGAAGACTATTCAGGTATTAAAAAAAATGGAGACTTTACATCCTTCATATTAACCTGGATGGAAGTGGAAGACATTATTCTTAGTAAAGCATCACAAGAATGGAGAAGCATGAATCCTATGTACTCAATTTTGATATGAGGACAATTACTGTTTTGGGGGGGAGGAAAAGCAGAAAGAGGGATGGAGGGAGGGGGGTGGGGCCTTGGTGTGTGTCACATTTTATGGGGGAAGACATGATTGCAAGAGGGACTTTACCTAACAATTACAATCAGTGTAACCTGGCTTATTGTACCCTCAATGAATCCTCAACAATTAAAAAAAAAAAAAAGAAAAGTTGGCTTATTCCTTAATGAGGTTATATTAAATTAACACCCATATTTACCATCACTTTAATTATTTTTTATATTTTTTATTCTTTCTTAATATCTCACATCAGTTGCCCCATAGCTGGAGGGCTCCCATCATAGTACAAATCATTTCTACTGCTTTACAGTATGTACCGAAATATTTTTCACACATGTTTGCCTAACTTGTCCTCTGCTTAATAGTTGGTCTTATGTTAAATTAGGATGTATAGGAAGATTCAGTCCATATAAAAATGAATAGCGTCCAAACTACATCTTCTGAAATGAATGAGCTCAGATTATCTGTAGGTCACTGGTGAAATACCTGAGATCAATGGATTATGGTGTCTAAAATAGATATTTAGTGAAAGTTAATGGAAGAGGTTAGTGGAGAGAAACATTGAAGGAAGAAAAGTTAATCTAAGACTTGTTCTTGAGTTGGTCACTACCAAAGGCAGCTGGTGCTAAGCCCCCACTGAAATCTGCAGCCATGAGACTGCATCTCCGAAGATTTGCCTGAGAGACAGGAGAGAACACACCATTTTTTCACTGGCTCCCATGTCCCAGTGCTGGAGAGCTGCCCCATGGGGTGTTAACTCTCTGGCACTCCAGGTTGCAGCAGTTTTCCCAAAGGTAGCTCGTGCCAAGACATCACAAAAGCTCCAAAGCAGAAGGAGAGACATCAGTTGAGGCAAAGTTGTTACAGGTTGTAACTGCATGAAACTAGTTGCCCTCGCTGGGGCTGTAGTCAAAGATCAGCTAAGAGGATGTGTATCTCTTTGCCAAATCTGGCCAATGGCATGGGCTTCTGACTCAGGCCCAGCCATTCTTTGAGCTCTGTCAAGTTGGACCCAATTATCCTTTCCAAACAGATGGTGACTCCTAGGATAAACAAGAGTTCATTCCACTTGGATTGCTAAGGTGGGAAAATCGTGAATGTGGGCCTCCCGTGGGCTTCTTATAAGCTTTATGAGGAATGACTGTGATGCAGCCAAGTAAAGTCACAGGCAAGCAAAATCCTGAAGTTGGGATTCCTGCAGGCCTGCCTTTGATATTCTGAGCTGCCCCACTATCTTCCTAGCTATGAGAGTCAACAAATCTAACTACAGTTTTGTTGTTTAAGCTATTTTGAGTTGGCTTTCAGACATTTTCAACAGAATAGGCACCAATTCATTCTCTAGTGTAGGGAATATGCATCTCTAAGTATGTGTGAACAAGTCAGTTATCCTCTCTCTCTTTCCCCTACACACTGTCCGCTACTGGAGAGCTAACAATTGATTCTTTTTCAATTATATACATACAATTTATTTTTTTAATTATATACATACAAATTGTTTTTAAAATAAAATAAATGATTTATGTAAATTTTATTATTTACAAAAGCTTCTATGTACATTCTCATCACGTTTTCAGTCTCCCTGGGGCAACAACTTACATAAATTTTAGCTATACCTTTTTTGAATTTATCTCTACATCTCTAAAAAATATGCCTATACTTTATGTCTTCATCGATTATTTCACTCTATCTTTTAGTTCTTGATCTTTTGCAAGGATCTGACTTTTTTCTCTCTGGAAGTTCTTAGATTTCTCCTTTTGTCCCCAGGGTTCTGGGATTTAGTGATAATGTACTTTGGTGAGGTTCTATTTAATCCCTTATGCTAAGAAGTTAGTAGTCCTTTTTTAATTCGGAATCTTATGACCTTTCTTTCCACAAAGAGTATCTGGATGTGGAAGTGCTTCAGAAGATCTTCTAATTATGTTAGCCCAGGGATGGGGAACATTTCTGTGTTGGAAAGTCACATTAATTTAGCTATAATAAAATAAAGCTGTGCTCCAGAAACTTCGATTAGATATATGTAAAAATGGCCATTATTTAAAAAAATTCTAACTATGCACTTAATAATTAAAAAAAGAAAACAGTTTGTTAAATTTAAAGTTAATTAACATTTTAATGACTTTGTTGTATCAGCTTTTTGTTGGAAAGCATTTGAATATTTGGTTGCAGCATGGAGCTCTGCAGTTTCAGTTGATCCTCTGGATGGGTATCAGTCACTTGTGACCTTAATGATTTAAGTTAGATAGGAGAATGTAGATTCACTGCAACACATGATTAAAAAGCAAGAAAGTGTTTTTCAGGCATGTTGCTCAAGGTGTGAATATTTTACTGCATTTTTCACATTTGAATTGTATCCTTCTTACATCAAAAAATGGCTATGTCATTTACTAAGAGCTCAACCAGTTCCATCCGTGGTTCTTTAGGTGTCCTGGTGATATCAACTAGGTGAGGCTAAAATTTGATGGCATGATTCTCTAAGTCAGTGAAATTTTCATTGTATTCTCCATTTAATAGGTCTATAACAGCTGCATATTCTTCACACAATTTACACATATCATCCTGCTCGTCAATGACCTTTGCTAACTGGGGAAAATGTTCAGCCAAACTTTCCTTTTTTTTTGCCACATATCATATGGCAAAGAAATATTCAAGTTGTTCTGATTTGACACAGAAATGTGCATTCCTATAGAAATATTTTCTTAATAATTCATATTGCTGATCCTGTTCTTCATAAAATTTTAACTATCTGTTCTCACAGAGATAAAATTTTGGCTAGCACCTGTCCCTGCAATAGCCAATGTACTTTAGAATAAGGCAAATCCACGCTGAATAGCTCATGGTTCAACTTTATCATGTTACAAAAGACTCATGGGTTGGCGCCTGTGGCTCAAAGGAGTAGGGTGCTGGCCCCATATGCTGGAGGTGGTGGGTTCAAACTCAGCCCTGGCCAAAAAAACCAAAAGCATAAACAACAAAAAAAAACTGACTCATGCCATGTTGCATTTGCACAAGATTGGTTAACAACACTTGTATTGCAAAGCGTCACGTAAACTAGTAGCTTTAGTACAAAGATTTTGCTGATGTAAAATACAATAAAAAGAAATGAGAGCATCTGGATCTGTTAATACTGACTTCCCCCACCAGTCAGGTGGGAGTAGTCCTGACTATAGGACAGCACAATAAACCCTTCATGTTTTCCTGTCATGGAAGGTGCACCGCCTGCACATACACTCACTAAATTTACCAAATTTGGTCCAAATCGCAACATTCATCTTGAAAGTTGTTGAAGATATCTATTCCCTGTGTTGTATTTGCAGTAGTTCCCAAAGCGAGTAACTTTTTGTAGCAGAGAAAATCTTCGGTCATGAACCAAATAAATCCTATGTCAAGTCAGTAGTATCAGATGATTCATGCAAAGCACTGAATATATTTTCTTTTTGAAGTAGTGCATGAAGTTGTTTTGTTAAGTTGAAGGCTAATTCAGGCTGCCAGTCAGTTATGGTTCTTTTTGAAAGAGGCAGTTGTTTGCACTTGCCTGTGGCTCAGTCGGTAGGGCGCCGGCCCCATATACCGAGGGTGGCGGGTTCAAGCCCGGCCCCAGCTGAACTACAACCAAAAAAAAAAAAAAAAAATAGCTGGGGGTTGTGGCGGGCGCCTGTAGTCCCAGCTACTCGGGAGGCTGAGGCAAGAGAATCTCTTAAGCCCGGGAGTTGGAGGTTGCTGTAAGCTGTGTGATGCCATAGCACTCTACCGAGGGCCATAAAGTGAGACCCTGTCTCTACAAAAAAAAAAAAAAAAATGTCAGCATCTAAGCATCCTACAACCACATCAATGCATTCTTTCACAATTTCTACGTCAGTGGATGGCTTCTCTTTCTTCCTGAATTAATTAACTACTTTATAAGTTGCTTCTGTGCCATTATTTCCAGGTCTCATTGCTGCTTGAAAAAATTACCTTTGCTTTTGCTTTTCATCTTTTAATTTTTGAAATACAACCTTTCAAGCCTCTCCTTCTAATTTGAAATAATTTGTCATCCTTAGGAGTGTTATAATGCTGCTGAGCATTGATTTTCTTTAATATTAATATTGCAGTATTACAAAGCAATTAAATCATCTTATCTTTTGCAGAAATAAGATAATATTTCAATTCCCAATCCTCATGAAAAAAATCTGTTTTCTTCCTTCATTGTTCTCTTGGTCTTCTTTGACATTGTAGGCTGTTAAGCAGACAGAATTAAGAATAATACTGTTGAGCTATGCAACTATTCACAAATTCCACTTCCACAGAAACATAGTGCATTGATTTCAAAAACTGGTAACAGATTGGTGTACCTAACTCCCATGAATGCTTGCCAAGGTGGCACCAGTCAGGTGGGGGAAGTTAGAACTAAGTCATGAGTGTAGCAGCCATCTATTTAGCCGTTATGGCTTACCAACCTTCAAACTATGCCAGTCAATTGGGGGGATTATTTTTTTTTTTGAAACCTATTTTAAAATTCAAATAAAAATATAAAAGACAAAGAAAAATGTATAATAAAAATAAAAAGATTTGTTTTGTAAAATTTTGGATTCAATCAAAAGGCTGCACTTAGGACCTAGAAGGTGCATGTTGTTTTAAGGTTGCAGATTCTTTTTTTTTTTTTTTTATTAAATCATAACCGTATACATTGACATGATCATGGGGCATCATACACTCACTTCATAAACCATCTGACACATTTTTATCACAGTGGTTAACATAGCCTTTCCGGCGTTATCTCAGTTACTGTGCCAAAACATTTACATTCTACATTTACCAAGTTTCACAAATACCCCTGTAAGATGCACCACAGGTGTGATCCCACCGATCCCCCTCCCTCTACCCCCCCCTTTCCCAATTCCCCCTATTGTTAAGTTGTAGCTGGGTTATAGCTTTCATGTGAGAGTCCCAAATTAGTTTCATAGTAGGGCTGTGTACATTGGGTACTTTTTCTTCCATTCTTGGGATACTTTACTAAGAAGAATATGTTCCAACTCCATCCATGTAAACATGAAAGAGGTAAAGTCTCCATCTTTCTTTAAGGCTGCATAGTATTCCATGGTATACATGTACCACAATTTATTAATCCATTCGTGGATCGATGGGCACTTGGGCTTTTTCCATGACTTAGCTATTATGGATTGGGCTGCAATAAACATTCTGGTACAAATATCTTTGTTATGTTGTGATTTTTGGTCTTCTGGGTATATGCCCAGCAGAGGAATTACAGGATTGAATGGCAGATCTATTTTTAGATCTCTGAGTGTTCTCCATATATCTTTCCAGAAGGAATGTATTAATTTGCATTCCCACCAGCAGTGCAGAAGTGTTCCCTTTTCTCCGCATCCACGCCAACATCTCTGGTCTTGAGATTTTGTGATATAGGCTAGTCTCATTGGAGTTAGATGATATCTCAAAGTAGTTTTGATTTGCATTTCTCTGATGATTAAAGATGATGAGCATTTTTTCATATGTCTGAAGGCCTTGCGCCTGTCTTCTTCAGAGAAGTTTCTCTTCAAATCCCTTGCCCAGCCTGCGATGGGATCCCTTGTTTTTTTCTTGCTGATGCGTTTGAGTTCTCTGTGGATTCTGAATATTAAACCTTTGTCAGAGATATACCCTGCAAATATCTTCTCCCATTCTGAGGGCTGTCTGCTTGCTCTGCTTACTGTGTTCTTAGCTGTGCAGAAACTTTTTAGTTTGATCAAGTCCCAGTAGTGTATTTTTGAAGCTGCTTCAATTGCCCAGGGGGTTCTCCTCATGAAATACTCACCCAGACCAATTTCTTCAAGGGTTTTCCCTGCATTCTCCTCTAGTATTTTTATAGTTTCATGTTTTAAGTTTAAATCTTTAATCCAATGAGAGTCTATCTTAGTTAATGGTGAAAGGTGTGGGTCCAATTTCAGTCTTCTGCAGGTTGCCAGCCAGTTCACCCAGCACCATTTGTTAAATAGGGAATCTTTTCCCCACTGAATGTTTTTAATTGGCTTGTCAAAAATCAAATAGCGGTAAGTAGCTGGATTCATCTCTTGGTTCTCTATTCTGTTCCAGATATCTACTTCTCTGTTTTTGTGCCAATACCATGCTGTTTTGATCACTATCGATTTGTAGTAAAGTCTGAGGTCTGGTAGTGTGATTCCTCCTGTTTTGTTTTTATTTCTGAGTAATGTCTTGGCTATTCGAGGTTTTTTCTGATTCCACATAAAACGAAGTAATGTTTTTTTCAAGATCTTTAAAATATGACAGTGGAGCTTTAATAGGGAGTGCGTTGAAATTATATATTGCTTTGGGTAGTATGGACATTTTGATAATGTTGATTCTTCCCAGCCATGAGCATGGTATGTTTTTCCATTTGTTAACATTTTCAGCTATTTCTTTTCTTAGAGTTTCATAGTTCTCTTTATAGAGATCTTTCACGTCTTTTGTTAGGTAAATTCCCAAATATTTCATCTTCTTTGGTACTACTGTGAATGGGATAGAGTCCTTAACTGCTTTTTCAATTTGACTGTTGTTGGTGTATATAAAGGCTATCGATTTATGAATGTTGATTTTGTAACCTGAGATGCTGCTGTATTCCTTGATCACTTCTAGGAGTTTTGTAGTAGAGTCCCTAGTGTTTTCCAGATACACAATCATATCATCTGCGAAGAGTGAGAGTTTGATCTCTTCTGACCCTATATGGATACCCTTGATCGCCTTTTCTTCCCTAATTGCGGTGGCTAAAACTTCCATTACAATGTTGAAAAGCAATGGAGACAATGGGCAGCCAAGGTTGCAGATTCTCTCCCACAATTCAGTTCTATGTCTTTTCCCAACAATTTCTGAGCAATTTTCTCAATTCTGTAGCACACTTTTTACTGAGATTTTAATTTATTCTATTTGATTTTATATTATATTATTTTATTTTTTAGGAGATAAGGTCTTGCTCTGTACCCGACTTGAGTGCAGTGATGTGATCATAGCTCACTCCACCTTCGAACTCCTGGGCTCAAATGATCCTCCTGCCTCAGCCTCCTGAGTAGCTAGAGGCCCAAGCTACTATGCATGGCTATTTATTTTTAATTGCCAAAAGCTTTGTTTTGTTATCTAAATGTCTCTTCTTGTTCCATGGATATAATGTTATCTCTTTTTTTTTTTTTTGAGTATATTAATGATAGATTTTTTTTTAAAAAGTTTTTATACTCCTCCCCCAAATACTTTAATTTTTTCTATTTGTATGTTTAAACTATTCCCTTTCATGTTGGAAGTTTTTCTAAAATATTTGGCAGTCTTTATTTATCTGCTCATATTTAAAAAAGTGGGAGAATGTGAGTGAAGGGCTCAACTTAAACTTTACCTTAGAAATGAAAACAATGTAACCTAAATATTTGTATCCTCATACTAATCTGAAATAAAAAAATAAAATATAAAACATGAATAGATCCATAACAAAAAAAGTGAGAGAATAAAAAGCTGATGGAAAGTTTTATGTATATGAACAGCCACATACTGACGTTTTATCTCCCTGTAGGCAATATAGAGCTAGGTTGGTTCATTGGGAAAAACCCAGTGTCAGTGTTCTTGGGTTTTTGCTTTTAAGCTATTCAGAGTCATCCCCTGCCTGTAAATTGTACAACTGATTTCCTACTTTCTGCTGGCTAAGTGAGGAAATAATGCTTTGGGAGAGGGGCAATGGTCTCAAAATTCATAGTATATAGAGTTGCAATTAAATTTTATATTTTAATAGTGAGCTCAACTTCACCTATGGGAAAAAATTCTTTTTGTTTTACAGTCTACCTTTTGGGCAATTTCAAATTATGTGTATTTTCATACATCAATAGCCGCTGCTGACCACAGAAATGGAATGAGTGTCTCTTCCTCAGGAAATAGGCATATGAAATTTTAACCAAGCAGGGTCTCTCCTCCTAGATTTTGAGTTCTGAACTAACAGCATAGGACTTAGGAATGCTCGGGATCATATTTGTGATGATGTTGGGCAGGTCTGATTTATTCTTTGTTGTGATTATTTTTTGTATTTCTTGCTATTGTGTCTTTCGTGTAAAGGGTTACAGATTTATGCCTATATTCAAAGAATGGCCATTCTAGGCTTCTCTTAATTTTTTGTTAGCATCTTAGAGCCTGCCAACAATGGTTCATTTGCCTAATATTGCCAGCATTGGTTTCTGTTGCTTGCAACCAAGAATCCTAGCAAATACAACCTGCTAATTCTCAAGTAACATGAAACTAATGGCATCATAAAGAATGATTAAGTTCCACATAGTTATTATATAACATATTTATAAGTTCCCATTTCACTAAAATACGTGTGCCATTGGTTTAAAAATTATAATGTGCCTACGCAAATTTTATAATCAATAAAAATGGATAGAATTAACTAAAAATAAAGTCTCAGATTTATTTTTTAGATAGTCATGTGGTTTTTTTTTCCTTCAATGGGAAGACTCAACTAAGGGTTATCCAATCCAACATTTCTGATAAGGTTACATACTCAAAACTGAGTACTGGCTCACTGCGGATATTTTTAAGACTCCATGCCTCCCACACCCCAGTCAGTAACTTGGATGAAGTGGTTATCTTTTGGCAATTAGCCAACACTGTTGTGCAATAATGAAGGAGAAACAAACAAATCCTTTGCTTGGAATATGCATTCAACATTCTACTTAACTGGCTTATAGTATCTTGAAAAATATTGTCTCAAAAATATTGCCAGTTCTCTGTACACCTCCTAACTACTTCTTTTTTTTTTTTTTTTTGTAGAGACAGAGTTTCACTTTATGGCCCTCAGTAGAGTGCCGTGGCCTCACACAGCTCACAGAAACCTCCAACTAACTCCTGGGCTTAAGCGATTCTCCTGCCTCAGCCTCCCGAGTAGCTGGAACTACAGGCACCCGCCATAATGCTATTTTTTGGTTGCAGTTTGGCCGGGGCTGGGTTTGAACCCGTCACCCTTGGTATATGGGGCCGGCACCCTACTGACTGAGCCACAGGCGCCGCCCATAGTACTTCTTTTTGTCATCTTACATTTAGCCCATGAGTAGGTTAAGATTTTCTGAAACGATCAGCAAAGCAGCCTTTCAGCTCATCTTTTTTCCTTTTTCTTGCTAAATATATTTTCTGGTTCAGAATTGGAGTGTCTGAGACACCATATAACAAATGATAAGAGCCTTTTTTTGATGCCATATACTCTATTGTAGAGAGCTAGTGAAGGGCATTAAATAGTAATCCTTACTTTACTTTTTGTGATTTTGCCTTAACTGGACCTCACTTCACTCAAACTCCAGTTATTGAAACTCATTAATTCAATAGCAAAATGAAGCAAAGAAAAACAAAACAAAAGCACCTCTTCTGCTTGCTAACTGGATTAACTTGGAATAGTAACTGATTTTCTCTGAGTCTTACTTGCTTCATTTTTTAATAGGGAAATAATATCTGTTCTTTCCTACCTCAAAAGGTTGTTGTTAAGACTCTGATGAAGTAATTATGTATGTGACAGCACATTATGAATTGAAAATCACTTTCTTTATAAGCCTGATGTTCAAATAGGCATAGACAACATTGTATAAGGCCGTCCTTGTCTGTAGCAATTTAGTGATTCACACAAAAGCAAATGCTTACATGGAAAAATATTCATCCTTACCAAGAATAAAGGAAATGTTCTTTCAAACAACAAAATGATAACTTTTTTTTATTTATTAAAAGAAATGTTTAGAAAATAAGGTTACCCAGTGCCAATGAGACTGGGTTGAAACTGGGACTCATTCACTGCCCATGGTGGTAATAATAGTTTTGTCAAACAATTTGACAATGTGTCTATTGAGTCTTTAAACATTTCATACCTTTTACCCACTTATTTCATTCACCAAGAATCATAATAAATGCTTTGCAATGTGGTTATTTACAATAGCAAAAAATGAAAACAAACTGAATGACCGAAAATAGGAGAATGGTTCAGCAAGTTTTATTATATTGACACAATGGACATCCACAAAATGATACCGTTAAATTATGCTTTCAGAAATTTCCAACAAGCTAGGGAAAACGGTGTGTTATATGTTACTGGTTATGTATCTATGGAGTGCATGTATGCTTCTCTGCATGTATGTTATAAATTAACTGAAAAGAGCAGGATATTATTTTTACATACGGCATAATTTCAAACATTTTAAATGTGTAAACAAAAACTCACCTAGAACTAACATACATGCAAATATTAATAGAAGTTGTCTCTGGATGTTAACATTATGAGAGCTTTATTTTCTATTTCTCTCTATTTTTTTTTTTTAGCTTTTCTATGTTGTGTAATTTTTATAATCAGAAACTTGGAAATAGCCATCAGGATCATATAGCCCTGAATCTGTATAAAATATTATACTTTCATGTCTCAAATTTTTGGCTTGCTGAAGAAAGGCAATGATAGCTTAAGGACTCTTTGAAAGGTAGAGGCATCCAATGGGCTTCCACACACTTGGCTCTCCTCTCAACTGCCCGTTACTCAACACGCTCATAGAGAATACAGATTTTCAGATTTTCGTGCTGGCATCGAGCTTTGTGACAGTCCAAAGAATGTTGCTTTCATGAAAGTCTTGGGAGATGCCAATATTTCTTTAAAAGTAAGTCTGGAAAACTTCCTAGTTTGAAGATCTTTGCATCTAATTTATATTGCAAAGGACATGATCTAATAGCAAACTACCTGGGAAGCTCTCTGCCTTTATGCCTCCCCATGGGAAGAGGTCTACCTAAGAGACATGGTGTTTTTAAGAGATAACACCATTGTAATCCAGTTCCTTAACATACGTTGTCCCTTTTAGTCTTTCCATTTCATTCCTCGGGGGAACAACATACACTGGATACCACACTGACAAGATGTTACAGGCAAAGAAAAAGGAGAAAGGGAGAGACAGAGAGAAAAGTGGCACAGGAAGAGGCTTTTATCTAGTTGTGACATATGTAAACTAGTATTCTAGAATACATTCTTCATGATATTCATTGTCTGATAGTCACACAATTTCACTAAATTCAGCACTGTGTACTCTATTTTTCTACTTTAGGTTTGAAACAGAATAGAAATGTGTCAGCATGTCTTCCAAAAATATACAGATTACATTTGAATTATTTTATGGTTTATTTTATAGAATATACACATTCCAAGAAGCAGTGGCACATTGGTTACACTAAGAATTTTTCCAAGAAATCAGTTTAAATGGTGAAATAGTTATAAGAAGTCTGTTAAAAAGAATTGCAATTTCTTTCTTAGTATTACCAAACATTATCAATTCTATACAAATTGTAACATTGGAAAATGGGCCACATCAGCAAACGGAGCACCAGGTTTCTTTTTATACTTGAGGTTTATTCAAACATTTCTGCAGCCTTTTTTTGACTTAGTAAGGAAGTGATTGTGAATAAAGGGGAGGTTCAGTTCCCAAACTCTAAGGGACCAATGACTATAGAAGTGGTTGGGCTGGGCTTCAGGGACAATGCTGGCATAGCCAACATTCACAAGGAAATATTCCCATTTTATGTGGACAAGGAAGTTCATGAAGAGATACAATGTAACAGCGTGGTTGGAGCTATGAGAAGCACCCGAGATGCTGGTGAGAGGAAAGAATAATAAAACAAAGGGAGCCCATAAAATGGGACTGGTAACTCATCTCATTGGAACTTTAAGGAAGAAAGAAAATTGAAAAAGATTTCAATCAGAGATGTAGACCTTGGCAGGAGTGAAAACTAGATGGTGGAGGTGGTAGAAAGTGAGATATTATGTAAAATTTTAAGAAAACTTAAGGTTTGTTCCAAATGTTTAAAGTAGGGATTCCAAACTCCAAATTCAATGGGGGCAGCCTGTAGATGTAAAAAGAGATGCAGGCTGTGTGTAGAATCATAAGGAACTGCGGGAAATGTGGTGAACTAGAGGGGCTGGGTGCATCCTCCAACGGGAGGGACAGCCACTACTTGCTACAGCCAACTGTCTTTATGCAAAAACAGAACCCTCATCTGGTTTTTAAGAAAATCAAGAATTAGGAATATGTATGAAATTTCTTACTATTTAAGACAATGGGTTGTGGGCCAAAGTTCGGAACTTTTGACCTAAGGATAGAAAAGGCACTTCTGAATATCAGTGTAGTCACTTAAAAAAATGAGATAATGGTTATATAAGAGTATCCCTAACATAGCATTGGACGATAAAAGCCAGTTACAATACAAAATATATTGAGTAATCCTATCTTGTAAAAGCTACATACGCAATTATGGGGGTTACAGAACAAACTATAGAGACTTCCGATGGGAGTTGATAAAACTTACATATTTATGTGTTGCTGTTTCCTAAGACATATCACTTTGTGGATGTCAAATTTTATTGATTATAAGATATATTTTTCCTTCATTTCTTAGCATTGAGATTAGGACTTAAAGTTACAATTCACAGCCATACATAAAGTAATGGTGCATTCTACAAGTAGTGCATCTTAAATGGAATGAAGTCTGATTTTTAAAAGTTAACAGCAAAATACTTCAAAAGAAAATTCATTTAACCTCACTTTTTTTGATATTTTATGCCAGAGGAAAATAATATCATACTTAACATTTCTTAGACTTTTTGTCTATTTGTAAAAAAAAAAAATAAATACATTCAGATAGAAACTGAAAAGTTGTATCCTGCTGGCTGAATACTCATCATGATCCCAAATTTCATTTTGTTGGTAGAAGTATCAAGCATGGAAAACCAAAATCCTCAAGTGACCTACACACTATCTCAACAACAGATCTTGGGATGCTTAAAAAGTCCAGCTTTTAAAAATGTTCTGGCCCAAATAGTTAAAGACTAAATTTTTAGAACCCGAAATAACTCCAGAAAGCACAAAGGTCTTCACCGCAGGTGTCAAATCTGAGATCTTATGGGTTCTGTGTGGCTGACTACCGTACAGCGATGAACAGTTCCAGTCAGCACCAGCTGGACCATCCATTGGTTCTAGGGTCTGTAATACTATTAAATGAAATTATGAATAATTCCTAGGAAATACTTAATGAATAATTTCTTTCCCCCTTCGTATGTGCCATGATGGCCTAGTCCCCAAAGAAATTTCTAATAAAAGTATATCACATTCGCTTTTCTTCATTAGTAGCTATAATAGATATGTCATTGGCGTTAGAGGAGTTCATTATAAACTTGCAATCAGGTATATTGTGAAAAGTATCACAACAGCTAATGTTAAAGTCTAACACACTAGATCTAGGGATGTGATGCATTTTTTTATGCTAGAGACCATGAAATCATAGAATCTCCCATAGTTCTGACATATTATTTTTCCTCTTAAATCATCATAATCACCAGACCCATCTCATGCCTCAATCTTTAAGTGATAATGGAAGCAGGATCACAGTATAATCAAGGAAGCTCTCAAGATTCATTTTCAGAAAAAATATGATACTCACTCTCACTAAGTGGAATTCTTCATTAATTAACAGTGTCATTGATGGCATTATGTTACCCACCACCATGTTTCTTAAAATCTTACTTTATGGCAAGGTAAAAATCAGAATCTGTGCAAAGTATTATATGAATAAATAGTCGTATTATAGTCAAATAGGAATAATGCTCTGAAGAAACTCTTTAAAACTGCCTCTGTTCTCCTTGTTTCCATGAAATGGCTCTTTCTCCTGGGAACTGAATGAATGGGCTGCATTTTGCCCTTCAGACCTTCCAAAAGTTCTGGGAGGGGCATGTACACTAGATTTCACAGAACTGAGTTAGGGAAGCATTGCCCTCCTTTCCTCCTCCTGAGCTTATGAGAACTTCAATCCAGCATCCCATAGTTCACTCCCTAATTGTAGCTTGAGCACCAACAATATCATATGGTGCCTCTTGATTCCTTATAGCACCAGGTTGAGAGTGCAATGTCTAGAGCAGGGGTCCTTGCCCATAGTAGGTTTATAATGCACGTGGGTTAAACTAAAGAATTTTAGACTTTGTAAACATAATACACAACAGAGAAAGTACAAGTCCTATTAACCATCACTTGTTCTATCCTATAATTTTTATCCCTTATAAGTACCATTTCTAATCCTGTGAACAACTGTGACTCAATCCAATATACACACACGTGAATGTATGTACACCTTGTTCTGTGATCTGTCTTCATGTTCATAACAAAAGTGCCTTCTTTCTAAGGCAATGAGTAGAGTTCTGCCTTAATCACATGGTTATATGTGATTCTATATTATTCATTTGATTCCCTAAAGATGGGCATAAAAGTTGATTCCAATGAAGCACTATCATACACAGTGCTCTAATAAGGAAACTTACATTACAAAGTAAAGTACAGCCTCTGTAAGTGGACCACTCAAGGGACTGTAACAAACTCGTCAACATATGGAGGTGGTCAAAATAAGGAACCAGGCCTACTGTACTGATATGCACATGTGGTGCATGTCCGGTCTGTGAAAATTAGGTCACCTTAAGGAGGTGGTCAATGTAGGAGGTGGTCAACTAAGGAGGTTCTATTGTATTTGAGTTTTTGATGGGAGATGAGTCTACTTTCATTTCTAATTCATCATCATCTCTCCTTTTTTTCTAAATACTCTATGTAAATTCTATCCATCCTTGAGGAAGATTTTTCCTGATAGCTCCAGTACACAATCATTCACTGTGGAAAAAAAAATTGGTTTTGGAGTCAGATACATGTGTCATTGAGAACTGGATCTGCTTCTTATTACTGGTTTGGCCAAATCTCCTTGAGTCTTTATATCTCAACCTTGGCAGGATGTGTGAAGACTGCAGAATGAAATTCTTATGAAGTGTTTAGTATTTGTGTCTGGCACCAAAAAATGCTCTACATTGAAGAGGCTGATGTAATTTTTACTATAAATGACTTGTTAGGTGACCTGATGATGCTTTCATAGAACAATAGCCACAGTAACTCCTCCATCAAACAGAAACTAACCCTTCCTGTCAACCAATGGTACCAAGGGATGGCATACAACCAGCTGAATCTACATGGTGATATTCTATGATATACTATGAGGCTGTAACAGTAATGATCACAAAATGACTACATTTTATACACTTTCTTTTTTTTTTTTTTTGGCCGGGGCTGGGTGTGAACCTGCCACCTCTGGCATATGGGACCGGCGCCCTACTCCTTGAGCCACAGGCGCCGCCCATTTTATACACTTTCACTCACATTTATTATTTAATTTTATCCTAATTCACAATATAGGAAACTGAGAGTCTTTGAGGATTTAAATTTGTGTCTGTCCAATGTCAAAACACTGCTGTAAATTAAAATGCTAAACTGTTTTCTGCTTTGTGAAGTTAGAAAAGAAAAATGCTTCACATGAAAATTGAAAAAAATTGCAAATATCCTTCACAAAAATTGAAACAGTTACATTTTTATTGAGATATAATCTACATACTAGACAATTCACTCATTTTATTATTATGTATTGAAAAAATTTTCCTGTTCATTATTTAACACATATTTATTGGCCTGCTGTGTGGTAGGCCCTGTTCCAAACTCATCCCTAGGTGTAAGGCTAAATGCTATAAATCAAGTTTTATTAGCTTCAGCATTACTGACATTTTAGGCTAAAGACTTCTATATTGTGGGAGACTATACACTGTAAGATATTGGGCAGTATCTCTACCTGACGGATACCAGAAGCCCTTTTTGCTCTAGTTGTGTCAACCAAAAATGTCTCCAGATAATTTCAAGTGTCCCTTGAGGAGCAAAATCATCCCCGTTGAGAACCATTGCTCAAAACCATATAGCCAAGCTCCATACTGGCTTGACTGTCCATACCCTGCTTTGATTTAAATTTATACATCTATATCTATCTATATCTATATTTATATTTATACCTACTTGTATCTTGTGTCTATCACAACACCAAATGTAGCCTTTCATCCACTCTGTGATTACTTAAGTATCTGTTGACTCAAATAGAATTTAGATTTTAAGTCAGTTCTTTATCAAGTGCTTAAAATTACTGCAAATTGCTGCTTTATTGCACAACCCAAAGTGTATGTGTTAGGCAATAAATCAAATATCAAAGCCCATGATAACCTCAGAAAAAAAAATTTTATTTCTTAATTCGTACAGTTTGTGATGTATCCCACACCGGTGAATTTAAATTATCAACTTACACTTTAAATATATGGATGAAGAGGTTTCTATGGAGCTTCCATACTCAGCATTCATGCAAAAGAAACAACAAATGATTCGATAAATCAAAAAATTAGAAGCCATTTTTGGGGGATAAATTTTCTTGCTCATATGCCAGGTGGCACTGATTGAGGCCTATCTTCATTATTTACGGATCAAAATTTAAGGTCATTTTGTGGCCTCTGCAATGTCATTTCTAGATCTACATTTTTGAATGGATGTTATTTCACTCACATGTTTGGATTTACAGTCTTCTGAGCTTTCTACTTCTTTTTTTGGCCGCAATTCATTTTCATGACTGTTAATCAAATGAGTAGAATGTGATGAGAAATGATTGTTACATCTGTCTTTCACTCAAGACTGAACGATAGCCGAGAAGGAAAGCTCCCTCTAGAGCAGTGGTTCTCAACCTTCCTAATGCCGTGGCCCTTTTATACAGTTCCTGTGGGTCGTGACCCACAGGTTGAGAATTGCTGCTCTAAAGGGTGGTGAAGGAAAGCTACATTATTCATTATTGGCCGGTTGGAAATGTCTCCGGTAGCATTTTATACAACTATTTGAGCAATTGGATAATCACATACCCAGTGCATAGAGAATTCCCACTTGACATACTTGATAATAATTCCTATCTGGAAATTACACAAGAGCTATCATGAGACACCATTACCTGACAGCTACTTTCCTAAATGATTGCATCAGTGAGGTGGAAATCAACACATGGTGATTAATGAGGTCATTGTTCATTTGTTCATTCAATGGTGCTCAATGAAATAAACTTTGTGGACTATATTAATTAAAAATACTATGTAGAAATGTAGTTGTAAAATACTTCCTTTTTCTCCTTTAGCTTTCTCTTTTATGATTCATCTAATCTGAGCTTTTTGGCCACAGCAATTTGAAGAGGCAAGGACTAATGATTATTGAAAGGCAGGGATATCTGATATTGAGATCATCCTGGAGTCCTTCATTGTAATTGTATAGGGAATAAGGAAGAGGTAAGAATGCCTAGATTTACTGAGCATTTGCTGTGTTGCCCTATGCAACCCATTTTACACAGATTATATCTTTTGATATGATAACATGTGAAAGGCACTCAATTGTATTAGTCATTAAGGAAGAGAAAATTAAAACCACAAGGCAATATCTCACCCTGTCAGAATGGTTAAAATAAAAAACCAGGTAACAGCCATCATTGATGCTAAAATAGAGTAAGTAGGACTCTCATATCCTGTTTGTGGGAGTAAACATTAGTACAACCCACTGGAAAACTGTTTGGCAGGTCGACTAAAGTTGAATATATACAAAGTCTATGACTTATCCCAAGTACACCCCCAATAGAAATGTATTGCATATATTTACTAAAGACCAATATGGGAATATTTAAGGCAAAATATTTAAAGTAACTCCAAACAAGAAACTAAACAAATGCCTATCAATATTAGAGTGGATGATAAATTGTATTATATTCACAAAGGGAATACTATGCAACATTGATAATGGACAGATTGCAAGTACCTGCCACAGGATGATCACTCCAAACACTACATTGAGACAAAGAAGCCAGATGCAAAAGATTCCAAATGGTATGATTTTATATATACAATATGCACGCCAACTGGTCTGTGATGCTGGAAGTCATAAGAGTGGAGAACGTTGGTGAGATGGCCTTGACCAGAGATAATAGGAGGAGAATTGTATTTCTTGATCTGGATGCTGCACGCATTAGTATGCTCACTGTGTGAAAACTCATCAAGTTGTATATTTATGAACTATTCACTTGTCTGTGTATGCTATACTTAACTCATTTTGAGGTATCAGGGGCTATTATTTTCCCTCATTTTACAGATGGAGACAGAAGAGTTGCTGAAGTTAAGTCACTTGGCTAAGGTCATGAAGGGAGAACTTGAATCTTGGCAGTCTGACGGTAAACACCTTGCTCTTAATGGCCACTCTGAACTCTAGACAAGAGTGGTTTAATTTTGTTTCTAATCATTTGTCTGTGATTATCCAGAATTGAAGGAATTGTAAAAATTAAGCAGGTTCACTAGGGACCTCCCCATGCTTGAAACCTCCCTTGAGTTTTCCCACTTGGTAAAAACCTAGGAAAAGACCAGACTCTGACCACAGTGACTACATAGAGACACAAGCCATGTTTACCACCAGTAAATGACGTGTCCAATTGAAGACAATGCATTTCCCTCCAGGTTTGACCCCCGGAGGAGAAATGTAAAGCTAAAGACTTCTAAACAGGTATAGCTGGATGTCCTGGAATATGGAATAAAGATTGGAACTGGATTGGGACTGGAAGAGCTTCTAGTGAAAGCTGCATGAGGAAAAAGGAGTTAATGATGGGGGGAGCTCCAGAGAACAACACAAGTTGAGAGAAGGAGGGAAATAAGACAGCTTCCTTAACAGTGCTGTTGGAGGAAACTGCCAAGGGCACCACAAGAACCAGGGTAATGCTTCTTCGAATACACAATTATTCCATCCTATGCTACTGTCTTATGGACCAGTTACTGGGTAATGGTGTTTAATATGCATTAAAAAATCAGATTGTAGGGGCCTACTCTTTGTGATCTCTGTCTGAAGTAGGATCTAAGAATCTGAATGTGTGCAGTAATCTAACATAGATAACTCTGATGCACCAATGATGCTTAGGGAAACTGTGGTTTACTGAAGTGCTGCCTGAAAGAAAATGCTTAAATGTGCTATGCTGCCTGTTCCAGGCCCTTGAAATGAAAGGGCAAGACAAAAAAAAGAATAGCAGAGGGAGTTAATTCATTTCTCAAGCAACCCTTTTGCAGGTTAAATTTTAATCTAGTTTTAAATTGCTTTACAAATATGACTCTAATTAAAATATAAGAAAACCAAGAACAAAAGAAAGAGTAAAATAAATTCCACATAATCCCAGGTAGGCAAGCCAAATTCATTTCTTAAGTACACACTTAAGCACACATACACACAATTTCTTAAGCCCTCTAGGCTTTTTAAAAATTTTAGCATGATGGATATCCTGGAGTTAATTGAAGAAATAATTTAAAATGAGTGTTGATATTTTCTGGGAGTTGAAAATAATGATAGCAACACCGATGGCTTAGAATTTCAAAGCATGACATTAGATTATACTTATTATATTTTATACATATATCAGTAGAAAATATCACTTTTTTCCACCAGTTTAATACTTATGACTACTGTAAGGTTATTTCTGTACCCTAGAAAATTAGTATCTAATTTAAAATTTAACCTAAATTTTTTACATAATTATGCCTATAATTTTTTAAAATATGAGTGTGTTTTACAGAATTCTGCCTTTTCCCTGAAGTTACTGATTACATATACTAGTTCTATGCCTCTAGTTAAATTTTAGTAAGAATTGTTAACTTTTTAGTTGATGGCATCTTTTGTTACATAACAAGAGAATGTGCCATACTTCTACAAACTATTTAGAGACAAACCTAGAAACATCTGGTCAAGTATAATAACACAAATAATATGAGAGCATACTATTGAAAGATTTTGAAATTTTTCTCATGTTGCTTAGATTTTAAGATTCTCAAAAATCTAGATTGTGAACTTTTGTTTCTGAGTAGGATGTAATGAATTATCGTAGGTGAATGTTGTCACTGACAATTAGACAAAACTGGGTAAATTTCAAAAGTCATATTTTTATGGCCATCAGGAAACAACAAAAATAAGATAGACTAAAATGCAAGAGAGAGGAGAACCAGTAGGAATTGAGTTGATAAGTGGATGAGAATATTTTTCCCTGAGGTATTTGTCATATTGGGGAAGAAATGAGCTCTTGGTGCAAGTAGAAAGTCACTATTAAAAGAAGAAAAAGCAAAGATTTTAGTGAGCACATGAGGTCAGAGTAATAAAATTTGGGGAATTTATTAATCAAAAAGACATGCCATTTGTCCATGAATTGATGAATCTAAGGCTGTATGAGAGGCCAAAGAAATAAACCATGAGATCCTAAATGGGAGAATAAAAAATTCCACAATCTTGTGGAGTTAGGAAGCAGAGAGCTTCTGAGGGAGAAGATCTGAGAACAAACTGAGCAAAAGATAAGCACCTAAAGGGAAGGGAGGGTTGGCCTAAAGTTTTGCAATTGATGTGACCTGGGATTACCCATTTGATTATAGCTGTAGCCAAAGCAGAGAATCTAGAAAGGACTCTTAAGGGAGAGAGAAGTTTACTTGATGTATTGATTTTTATGTAGTATGACAAAAAAGTTGAAAGCTTGGAGGTCTCCAATACATAGCTTTAATACGTTTACTACATTTTGAAGCTACATAAGGATAAAGGCCTATGAGCCAAGCCAGCAATTTTTAAAAGGCAGAACTGAATTTTCCACAGACATAGACAGAGTGGACAACAATACAGCCCAGTCTAGCTCAATCCTGGACTTAGTTAACTGTCTGCCTAAACAGAGGAAAGAGGAACTTTCTTCTGTAGAAATGATTGTTTGAAATCTCTACAGTTTTTTAAACATGCTATGTCTTACTGATAGTTAAAAATGATTAGACATGAGAAGAAGAATGGCCATGAACAACCACCAAGAGAACAAATAGCCAATAGAAACAAGCCCACAGATAATCCAGATTCTGACATTATCCAACCAAGTCTTTAAAGTAGCTATGATTAATGTATTCAAGGAAATAGAGAAGATAGGCAATGTGAAGGAAGGAGAATTTCAAAAGATATATTTGAATCTATAAACAATAATTTAAATTGATAGTTTAACATGAAAAATACAGTAACTGAATCTAAGAACTCAGTGGATGGATTTAACAGCAAACTGGACACAGTAGAGAACAGGATTAGGAGACTGAACATAAGTAATGAAAGACACTTAAAATGAAATACAGTAGAAAACAATAGAAAGAGCTGACAAGAGCATAAATGGTCCAAAGTTCTAGTGTATGGGGAATTGGAGTCTTAGTAGGAGATGGGAGACACAATGGAAAAGTCCCAAACAACTAAAAGAATATCAACTCACATATTTAAGAAGCTTAGATAGTCTTAAAAAGATGAAAAAAGAAAATCCAATAGATTGTGAGAATGAGAGAGGAACAGAATCTTACTTTTGCCAGTTTTGTATCTTTCTACATGGTGGGCGGCCAAGTACTGAAAAGTTGCTTAATAATCTTTGTTGAAGTAATTACTTCCTGCATAGCCTCCCACCACCACTACTATTTTGGCAAATGTTTCTGTAGAAATTTCACAACATGATTAAACCTGTGAAACAATTATCTCCTAGAATTGTAGAACAGTCTTATGAAAAGGGACCTCAGGAATCCTCTAGTAAAATAATATTAAATTGAGCTTTGCTAGCTCCCAGGGCTTTGATTTTGCTCCATTGAAGAGGACCATGATGGGAAAGAAAGATACTGTGCAGGCGAGCTCTGGGGCATCTATCATTGACTTATATAGTTACCTTGCTTTTATTTGTTTTACTGTTTGCATTCACATTTTATTTAAGTGAAGTATTGTTCAGATGAGAAAACTGATTATGGAATTATGTACCTATTGTACATAACCTTTCCTTTATATTACAGACAATATAATTGAGGCCTGAAGATGCAGTGTGACCTTCTCAAGGTTACATTGCTAATTAATTGCAGAACAGGGATCAGATTAAATGTCTCTTGAATTCAGGCTCATGGCCTTTTCTAATATGTCAGATCACTTCACCTCATCTAAAAATTTAGCAGTAGGAAAGGTACTTTTGCAACATAATCATTAACAGCACTGTACTTTCCACCATGTTATTTGAATATTTGTTCTAAACTCCTATAAACCCATTATCTTGCTCTTACTGCATACCAGACAAGTGAATCACATTGTTCCTTCCCTCTTTTCCTCTATTTCCATACTCTCCTCTTCTTTTCCTCACTTCCTATCTCATAATTGTTTGAATGACATGGCCATAAACTTGTCCCATCCCAGTTTGATTATGCCATTCTTAGTTCACGGTAACACTTTCTGATCTCAAGTTTAGGTCAATTTTTCCTCAAGACTCGTTTATTCTAAACCTTTTCTGAATAGCATCAGAGGTGGTCATTTGTCACTTAAAATTTTTCAGGTAATTAGCATACTTTTTTACACCTGTCTTTATCGTGTCTTAATAATTAACACCTATATTTAAAACAGTAATTAAATAAGCTCTAGAACTACTTGGACAAAATTCAAAATATACAAAATGATGTAGAGTGATAACTAAGTTGTCATCTCAGCCCCTTCCTCCAGACTGCAAGTTTTTCTCCTCTTTTCAGATATAACAAATTTTCTTGTGTGTACTTCTAGTGATAGTTTGTGCATGTGATAGCGGAAAAAAATCGATGTGGTGTGTTCTAGGACAAATAGGAGTATACTCTGACAATGTTCTGCATCTTGCTGTTTTCATTGAACAACGTTGTTAGATACAACTGCTCATTTCTACTCATAGAGCAGTTTCTTCTAATGGCTGCGTAGTATTCCTTTGTATTAATTGAAATATATTTAACTTGTCTTCAATAATAGACATTTAGTTTGTTTCCAATGTTTTTATATAACACTCAGTGCTGCAATGAGTTACCTATCTTTTGTCCCTACATGAGAATGTCCTAGAAATGAAATTGTTATGTGTGTTTCCTGAATAGATTTTGCTACCTTGCTCTATAAGGAGGTTGTAACAAATCACACTTTAACCCTTATAATGCTTATAACAGTATATATTCATATCGTTCCTTCCAGGTTGTTTATAAAACTTTATTTTAACCAGTATGCTAGGTGAAAATGGTGTCCCATTAATTTATCTTATAAAGAGTGTGAATGAGCATCTTTTCAAATGTAAGTGCCTTTTATTCCCTACTCTTTTGTTCTTGTTGTATACATTTTTCTTGTGGATTTGTAAGAACATTATAGTCATTAAAATTAGTGATGTGACTATGAAAAATATTTTCTAATTTGTTATGACATTCTTTTGCCATGTGAGCCTTTTTTCATATTTATGCAATATAATTTATCATTTTTTAAAATGGTCTATGAGTTTTCAGTCATATGTAGAAAGGCCTCCTCTCTAATGCTGAGATTATATCTATAAATATTTTTAAAGGCACGTGCTTTCATTTAGTATTTTAATGATTTTATTTTGCAAGTTATAGTTTGATCAATTGGGCATGTATTTTGCTATAAGCTATGAGGTAGTGATACAGCTTTATTTTTTTCCCAGATACTATATTTAATTTTAAGAGTTTTTTTTGTTTGTTTTATTTTTATGTCTCACCATGATTTTTCTATTAAGGTATAATAAAGTCAGAGACTTTTTGTATTTTTCACATTTAGCATGGTACTGTATATAAAGTGGGTTTTCAATAAATGTTAATTGAACTAAAATGGCACAGACTACATAGTACTTTAAGAAACAACATTAGTGAAATAACATGGATGTTAGATCAATTTCATCTTTCTTTTTTCAAGCTCAAGTATTGGTCAACTTATTTTTTCTTTCTAGCTAATTCTGTCAGAATACCTATTTTCATAAATTACCTTCTCAAACATTCTTGTTTTTATTTGTATTTGTTTTTTCATCACTATTATATTCTTTAAACAGAGAAATGCTCGTAACATGTAAAAATTAGTCAAAAAAAAAAAAATGAACAAACTCAAGTCAGGCCAAAGAAAATTACCTAAGTTCCCTTAGAAAAATTCAGAACATATTTTTTATTTCTATGCTATGTTACTACTTCAGCATTTCCCCAATATGTATACTATAACAGGGGTTGAGAACAATATTTTATTTATTTTTATTTTTTGTTTTTTACTCACAGGTGCTTTTGAATTTATTTTTAAAAATTATAAGTAATAAAAAAGAACATTTTGTAACATTCAGGAAATAAAAATGTGGGAGAAAAGTGATTCATATTTCAACCACCTGTTATAACTACTTTCATTTTTACATTATCCTTGTAATTCTTATGTCATTGTAGTCAGAGTTTGTCTTCTTTTAACTGTTTATTTAATATTATATCACACATGCTTTTCAAAATTTTCTAAAGCAACAGTTCATAGTTATATAGTCAAAGCATCAAAATTAATCAGTCACTTGTTCTTGTACATTTATGTAGATGCCCCATCTTTTTCTTTATTTGTTATTATAAAAACAAACTGAATGAACAGACTCACTATATAGCTTGTTAAAGAAAACCGTGACTTTACTGCATGACCTTGAACAAGAGTCCTATGTGTTTATTCATGACTCTTTTGGAGTTTATAGGATACTGGGGGGTGGGGCCTTGGTGTGCGTCACACTTTATGGGGGCAAGACATGATTGCAAGAGGGATTTTACCTAACAATTGCAATCAGTGTAACCTGGCTTATTGTACTCTCAATGAATCCCTAACAATAAAAAAAAAAAAAAAAAGAAAAGAAAAGAAAGAGAAAAACAAAAAACAAAACTGTCATAAGAAAGGAGAAAATGTGTGAGGTCCTTCAGGAAAACAAACTATTGCATTTTAGAAACCTGTTAAAGTTTAGTCATGTCCCATTCTTTTTGGCCATTAGACTTCAGCATCTCAGTGACACTGTTAGAGACTGAATTGTGCCCCATCACAATGCACATGATAAAACCCTAATCCTCAGTGTGACTTGTTCTGGGGATGGGGCCTTTAGGAGCAAAATAAAGTTAAATGAGGTTATAAGAGCAGAGACCTAATCTCGTAGTACTGTGCCTTATAAGAAGAGGAAGAAGGAGATCTGCTCCCCTCCCCCTGGCAGGGGTAGACATAGCCAGAAGGCTGCCACCTGCAAGTCAGGAAGAGAGACCTCACCAAAACCCAACCAGGACGGCTCCTTGATCTGATTCTAGCTTCCAGAACTGTGAGAAGATACATTTCTGTTTTTAAGGCACCCAGTCTATGGTACAGCAGCCCTGAAAACTAAAACACACTTTGATAAACCCCCACAACAGGTTGTCGAGAAAACTGGATCTGTTCTTGGCACTGAATTTCCTTTCATGGTTTGTGAATATTGAAGGCAGCAGTATCTAATTAGAGAACAATATTTTAAAAAAGCAAACTTTGTGTGCTAGATGTAGAATAAAGAAATCATAATAAATATAAACTTTAATTAGAAAAATGGCTGCAGGAGTTAAAAAGAGACAAAAGTGACCATAAGTTACTAAAGTCCCAGAACAGAAGACTCAACACCCATCAATATTTTATGCATGTTTTATTTGCCTATTCATTCCATGATTCAATAAAAATTACATGTTCCTATGGAAACATGAAAAATCACAGATACCTGCTCTATTCAGAGGTATGGCATTTCACTTTCTTAATGAAACGCACACATCATAAGGGCTTAAGCATTGTATTTGGTTATAACTTTTGGAAAGTCAAATTTGTAATTGAATGATTAATTAGTTACTTTTGGTGTTTGTACTGATTTAGCAAAAGTGCTAAAAGTATTACATAAAAGCATAAATCGAGAATAATGTAAGCAACATCTCTGTCTTCCCAAAAGTATGAAAGTATTCTTTTACACTTTTAAAAATAGCATCTAGGATAAAGCCCACCTGTAGGTAACATCAGATTCTATTACAAAGGAAAAGAGACTGATGATTTGCTTTCTTTCCTAGGGGGACCAGAAGGGCAATTTCATGAAACATAAAACTCCCTCCCTCCTTGAGCAGATATGTTTGGACTCTCCTGTCTTTTCTGAATCCATTCCAAGGGGAGGAAACGTTCCACACCAAGATTTCCTGGTGTCTGCCACTGGTGCAAACCTTACCTAGTGATGTCTGCACAAGTGTCAGAGAGGTGGAGAAATCCTTCAAATCTGTTAAATGTGGAATAAAGAGGAGAATAACTTGAATTAAATTCCTGTCCCCACTTGAAATAGACTCTGACTGTGCCTCTGTACCTGGACCTGATTTTTGCATGAAAATATTCCTTTTGTCCCTATCTGGTGCTAGCCTTCAAAAAGGAATAGGGTTTAAAAAGCAGGAAATAATGTGAGATTTTACGCAAACAGTTCAATATTCTTTTAGAATGCTCTCTGTATTCAAAAGCACTTTGATTTATATCTTTAGGAGTCTTTGAAACTGTGCCTCTTTTAAAAGACCATCCCTGATTTTGGGTCTTTGTTCCTTTATGAGCTTTGTCCCTGATTTCTAATATAGAGACCTGACAGGCATGTTGTTAAAGAAGGAAAAATAATTTTTACAAAGCCTGGCAAACTGTGTTAAATATGCTTTTGAAAATTAAGTTTAATATAAAGTTCAGTATAACCATCACTATTGAAAGTATTGTCTGTGCTAAATAACTCTTCCAATAAAAATATCCTTTGTTTTCCTGTAATGTAATTAAAAGTGAACCCAAAAGGGCAGCAATAAATCAAGGTGCACAAAAGCAGAAAAATATTATAATTAATGTTTAACATAAGTTTTGATTGCTTTTAGAGTAAGTATTAAAAATATCAATTAGAATATATATTCAAAGTTTTCTTCCTTTCCCATTACACAGTGGAAGGGGCTATTTTTAATTCTGGATACTACAAACCAAATAATACATAGTCCCTAATTAAATAAAAGGCTGTGGCGATTGAATTGAGAGTTTCTGCTGATGTCATATGTAATGAGAGCACAGCTTGAGCTATGAATGAATGGCAGGCGAACCCTGAGAATGAATTACAATGTTAGCATTCAATCAGAGACTAGGTATTGTTATTTGTAATAGATGTAAAACGATTATTATTATTTTTAAATACAGACAAAGGAAAAGAAATTTGAATTCAAAAATCTGAGACTAGGAGGCAAAAGATTAAAAAGTATGTGATTAAAGTGAATACACTGTATTGGAAAATGAAATGTACAAATTTACCAGTGAATAATTACTTTATATATATATAGATAGATAGATAGATAGATAAATAGCTAGGTATAACCTATCCATATCTATGTTGGGATAGATGTGTGTAAAAGCCTCTAAAGAGAATGAAACTTTTTGAGTTCATAGGCATTTATTTAAAAATATCTAAAAAGAATTTATATAATGAAAGGGGAATGTGGTATATATTTAACTTATCTAAGATTCTGCATGAAATGCTATGATTTACAGCCTCTATCAGAACATATCAAGGACTCTTTCAGAACCTATTTTTAGAAGCACATTTTAATCTCTGCATATGGTGAATTAAGTATGTAAATCCAATATGGCTAATTATTTACTGTTGTTGAGTATTGACAATATGCTTAACTCAACATAAGGCCTGGCGCATAATGCGTTTTCTACCCTAAGGGGTTTCAAGCTAAAATAAATAATGTCTTCACCTCTTCCTTCTCTCTTTTCCTTCTTCCTGTGTCCGATTATCACTATCATTCAAATGCTTGAGAAGCAATTCCTAGTCTTGCATCGTTCCCTCTCCTAAACTTTTGCTGCCCCCTCCTCCTGTCTCATTTCCGGGTGGGGAAAAAAATAGACTGTATTCAGTATCAGATGCACTCATCACTAAAACGAAAGCATTGATGTTGCACTTAAAACACCAGGACAGACAGAAGGGCTGGAAGTTTCCAGGAGAGTGAGTAGAAGTTATAGGGTGTTTTGAGACAATTTTATAAAATTAATATAAAGTCCAAGACACTAATTTGATTTTAAAAAGGACAGTTAATACAACAAAGAACTAATT
The DNA here is from genome assembly GCF_027406575.1 of Nycticebus coucang. Lineage (NCBI taxonomy): Eukaryota > Metazoa > Chordata > Mammalia > Primates > Lorisidae > Nycticebus > Nycticebus coucang. The sequence continues at coordinate 27,332,206 of NC_069787.1, forward strand.
ATATAGAAAAATTCCAAAGTTCTGTTGAGCCAGTGTTGCCAGGTTGTAAAATTCATCAATTGAAAATATACTAGTGTAACCTCTTGGCTTGCTCATGTTCAGGTACCTGGAAATTAGGAAATACAGAAAGACTCACAAATAGCCAAATGTTCTATTATGTTTGAATAGTGACAATTCATGCCCTATGTTTTCAAACTTTCATGTGCAAGAGAATCACCTCTAGGTGTTTACGGCATGGACTCCAGACCTTGACACTCCTCCACTTTGTGATGGTGAATGATTTTCCCACCTTCTCTATCTCTCTATCGCCAGTGTCCGTGAAGTGGAGGTCATAATAACACCATAAAAACACATACCTCTAATGTTTAAATTAATGAAAAGTGTAGACCTAGAGCAGTGTCTTGTTCTTATTAATCACTGAATAAGTCTCAATTATTTTTATTAAATACTAAAAGAAATGAAGCAAAATCCAGTGGATTTATTTCCATTGTTTTTGAAAAAACAACTTTTGTATTTTGAATTAATTTTAGACTTACATAATCATTGTGAACAGAGAATTTCCCAGACCCTTCATCCTGTATCTTGTAACAGTCACACTGTATATAACCATAATGCAAGATTATCAAAATCAAGAAATTAACATAATACAGTGCTCTTAACAAATCCAGAGAGCCTGTTCAGATTTTACCAATTATCTGACAAACGTCCTTTATTGTCATCCAGGACCTGACACTATCTTTAGTTCTCTTATCTCTTTAGTGCCCTCCAATCTGGGATAATTTTCCAGTCTTTGTCTTTCATGACGTTGATGTTTTTTGAAGAGTTATGGCTAATTTTTTTGTAGGATGTCTCCGTATTAGTTTCCTATCACTGCTGAAACAGATTACAAGTTCAATGGCTTAAAACAATGTAAATTTATTCTCTTACCATTCCAGAGGTCAGAAGCCTAAAATTAGTCTAACAGGGCTCAGATCAAGGTGGCAGCAGGTTGCATTCCTTCTGAAGTCTTTGGGGAGAATCTGTCACTCATCTTTTCCTGCTTCTCAAGATCATCAGTGTGATCATAAGTGAAAAGTCCCTTTGCTGTATAAAGTAACATAATCACAATTTTCAGGGATTAGGACCTAGACATCTTTGGAGTCCATGATTGTCTCTACCACCGTCTCTATTTGGGTGTTTGAGGATTCCTCATTTTTAAGTACAAGTAATGCATTTTTTTTGTATAAGAATAAAGTAATGTTGTTTTACTTTTATACATTGTACTTTCCTTAGAGTTTTATGATATTTTGCTTTTTTTTGGAAAGAGACAGACAATTAAGAAGGATTTTCAATTCTTTAACCCACAGTTCTGAAATCAGAGAAGCTCTGAAAATACATTTTTTTTTCCCTTCTGCAAATTCAGCATAAAGTCATTTGGCAGCAAAACTTGATCTGAGCCACCATAAGTCCATTTACAGTTTTTATTCATTTTACTTAGTGGGAATAGTGTTATGTTTTCTTGCAGAACTATTAATATGTTTTATTATGAGGTGCTGTCCCCAACACTGCTGGGGGGGGGGAAGTGAGGAGTGTATGCTTTTCCCACTAAATTATTTCTGTAAATCTGAAATATCCTAAAACACATATTGCCTGAAGGTTTCAAATATATGGGGTTGTGAATCTGTTTTTTGAACATAATTTAAAGATCTTTGTTGAGTAGCAAGTGTATGGCATACTCCCATCATTTAGGATGCTGACTTGTTAACATGAAAACATGCAACAGCAAATGAATACATACATGATATTCAAATTGTAAGAACAAAGTGAATTGCTAAAGTAACTGTTACCAATATATTGTTGGCATTGAGAAAGTGATTTTTCATCTCAAGAAAATATGCAAAGTTTTAAGAATTACATTGTATCTGTTACGCATTTCTTCCAAATGAAATCACCAAGTCCCTCAAATATTTTCCTATAAATTTTGTTTTAGAAAATATATAAATACATAAGATAATTATGACAGATATAGCTCTTGTCATAATTGGGTTTGATGAATTTTTAATTATTAAAATTTGATTTTTTGCTTTAATGATTTTAATTGGACTTAGAAAATGTTGACGGAAATTAAAAATTAAAATCAAGTATTTAACATTGTCCTAAGTTTATTTTACAACTGGTGAAAGAGTTAATCATTTCAATTTTGTTAATCACAAGATGCAACTTTGAAAAATATTAAAAGCAATTTTATAGAAAATATTAGAAACTACAAGATCACATTGAAAAAAATATTTCTAGTCCTGGCGCAGTGGCTCATGCCTGTAATCCCAGCACCTGGGTGTCCAAGGTGAGTCGATTGCCTGAGCTCACAGGTTTGAGACCAGCCTGAGACAGAGTAAGACCCTGAATCTAAAAATAGCAGGATGCTGTGGCAGGCGCCTGTAATACCAGCTACTTGGGAGGCTGAGGCAAAAGAATCGCGTAAGCCCAAGTGTTTGAGGTTGTTGTGAGCTGTAACGCCACAATACTGTAACAAGGGTGACAAAGTAAGACTCTGTCTCAAAAACAAACAAACAAATATATATATATTTTAGAAAATACTAATATCAGCCATATTTCTCAAAGAAACCTTGGCTTTTAAAAAAATAGCATATGACATTTCATGACCATATTGCTACTCATTGTTTCTAGACCTTCCCAGAGGAGCTAGAAAATATTTTCTATTCACATATTCATAGATAATATTATAACATTAATATAATAATAATATTATAATATAAACTGTTAAGTATATAACTCATTCTTTCAATGAGTCACACACTTAAATACTATAATTTAAGTGTCACACACTTAAATACTATAATTAAATTTTATATACTTAAATATTAAATATATACTTATTCTAGAGAGAAAATTAATAATTGCACATTTAAATGCTATATATATCAAGAAGATATATATATAAAAGATAAAATGCCTCATGAGTCCATACTGATATTTTCAGTTCAAATCTAGGTTTTCTTAACGTCTGGTATATTACTTCTTACCACATGAGAATCCTGAAATCTTGGTTCTAATTCTCAAGGACATGAAGGTTGATAAAAGTAGAATATTCCACAATTACTCATTTGCTTTATTCCACATTACAAACACAACTGTCTTGGAAGAACAACACTAATACTTCCATCTCCAATTGTGATTACTGAAAACGCATATATATATATATATATAATTATTATTATTTTTTTGCAATCACTGTCTCATTCTTCTACCATTTCTTTAGAGCTGTGCTGTGTATATTGTCCCAGCATGCAATGTTAGTTTCACATGCACGCATGTTCACAAAATCCTTTTGTGGGTGTCTTCCTAGTCTTTTCGGTTTTCCAAAACTCCTTTGGCTTCCACACAGATGCCCGTAACAGGAAAATCTGGTGACTTTTTTTTTGTTTAATTTTATCTTCTTGTATCTTAGGGCTCATGTTGACTCCTTATCACTTAGGCTTACTGCAAATACTGTGCATTGGGTTCTGGTTTACTATCTAGTTGCTTGGTTGTTTCTATGTGGGGATTGAGGAAGATCCAAAAACTAAACTGTGCTTGCAATTGATGTCTTCTCTCAATCAATCTTCCGCGTTTTTGATACATGAACTCACTTAATCTTAGCAATAAACTTAGTAACCAGTCTTAATGCTCCTATTTTACAAATATGAAAATAATAAATACTGATCTACACTCCAATATCTAATTGCTGATGGAAAAATATTTATATTTGGATCTATATGACTCTGTAGTCCATATTCTTAGCCCCTACCCTCCTAAAGTGTAACAGTTTCATGTGTGTCATAAACATTTTCTTATTATCAGCAGAGTAGGACCTTGTAGCTTGTATATCAGTTAAGTTTTTCAAAGGACTGATTCAATGCACTATCCAAGTTGCGGTAAGAAATAACAGCATGTATTTAATCATACACATACCCTATTTTATTTCAGAACTTTTTATATATTCACTAAAGAAACTTCTATTGGATTATTTTTTAAAACTTCTTCTTAGATGCTCTGTGTTACAAGCAAATAGATTGCTTTCAGCAAGCCTTTACCCGGTACAAACAATAGGCACTATAATTTGTGGACATAGAACAAGACACATGGTCAGAATTCCTGGGTTTCATTCCTGATTCTGTCATTAGTGTACTGTGTGGCCTCCTGAAAGCCCATTTAGTCAAATGATTATAGACTCCTTCAACACCAACATTAATTTACTTCTGCAAAGTTCATCTCGGGGACAAGATGGCTGACTGAAGCCTGCTTTCCACAGAGTCTCCTGTCCAGAAGGAGAGTTAAAGGACAGAAATTTAGCACGTAACCTGGTGGATTTGAGCTGCACCGAGACAGAAGGTTGAGAATGCACGTCAACCCTGCTGAGGCAAGCTGCGACCACAAGGATACAAACAAAAGGTACAAAATCCATCACCAAGTGGACGGGAGTCCCCTCCCCCATGAGAATGGCTCAGAGTGCCCCACAAACAAATAAGCAGAGTTCAAAGTTCCTCCTACTACACTCCATGGAAGAGACCCTCTAAAAACTGGACCTACCTCCCCTACTAGGTTGCCATGGTGTTCTCCTGCCAGGCATAAAACTGTATAAAACTGTATATATTCTCTACCTACAACTCTGAGCTCCCAGCACTCCCCTCCACTCTCACTCTGCGGTCTGGAGGCCTGTCCCCCAGGAGTCCAGATTCTTGGGTGATTTCTTAAGGAGTGTGGGCAGGGCCTACAATGCAGCTGGTCAGTGCTGACTCTGGGGCACAAGAGTAAGAAGAGGATGGTCAGCTGAGAGGGAACCACACCGGACAGGTGGTGCCCTGAGGACCAGAGCAGCAGCCATGTTTTAGCAATAATAGGGCTCACTCCCGGGTATTCTGAAGCCATACCCCCTGTTTCCCTAGGCAAACAGAGGAGGCCGGGCATCTACTCAGGGGGCAACCACTATGGAACAGATCTGGGATGGATATGCAGGCCCCGTGAGTAAAAGGTTTGCCTGAGGTGGTACCAGCCTAGGTGGAGCGCAGGGATTAGAAATGCATGTGCAGAGCCAGGAAGTTCCCAGGGTGGGGCTGACCCAGGGACCGCTTTACTGAGCCTAAGGCGGCCCTCAGGTGATCAGCAGACTATAGACAAAGGAAGACAGGAGGCTAGAACTGACAGGTAACCAAATACAAACCAGCAGGAACAAAGACAGGGCCGAGGCGCAAGCTCTGGGAACTCAAAACATCTTTTCTTCTGCAGGGGAATTTAGCAGGGACAGAAACAAATTCCCACAAAGTTGTTCAGTTCTGTTCTGTCAGTAACATCAATCAGAGGCAGGACTGGAACTGAGTGAACACTCCCCAGCCTCCATCAGGTGCCCGAGGACATCAGGCCTCACCTCCCCCTGCTAGATAGAGGCAGAGCACAGCAGCCTGGCTGAGCAGATATAGATTTCCTTGTGATTCAGACAGGTGCAAACCCCTGGAGTATCTACTCACTACAGGCAATTGGGTCAAAGCCCTGTGGGACTATCAGTGACTGGGTGTGACAGAGGTGGAAGGTGGGAAAGGAGGCATCAACCTTCCTATACTAATCTATTTGCTGGGTGGGTCCTTCTGACTCCACAGAGCACTGGACCTTTTAAACTCTCCCACCTGAGACAGGTGCTGACTGAGACAATTGATTTGGACCTTATGAACTGAGCCAATGGCCCGAGGACAATTCAGGTGGTGCCCTGGGTGTGTGGTTGTAGGAAGATTTGATTATCCTTTTCCAATTGTTGCCTGTGGGGAGCGGGCTGACTTAATTGCTGGTATTTCTCCACAGCTAAAACTTCAACTCAGAATAACTGTTTCACTAGGGTTGAACAGAGACCAGCTGAAAACAAGACAGAACCACTTAGCCCCACCACACCAAACAGGTCACCAGTTTCTCAGGCCATAGCTCTGTATGGGTCCTCCACAAAGCTCCAGGGGAAAAGTCAAATGGTGTAAAACAATCATGGGGCAGAATCAGCGGAAAAACTCTGGTAACATGAATAACCAGAATAGAGCAGTCCCCCAAGGAAAGATATGGCAAATGTAACTGAAGATCCCATTCATAAACAGCTGGCAGAGATGTCAGAAATCGAATTCAGAATTTGGATTGCAAACAAGATTAATAAAATGGAGGAAAATTTGGAATTAGAAATTCAAGCAGCAATTCAAAAGTCGGAATTAGAAATTCAAGGAGAAATTCAAAAGTTGTCTCAAGAATTGAAGGAATTTAATGACAAAACCACCACAGATTTTGATGCACTGAAGCAAGAATTTGCATCCCTCAAAGATCTGAAAAATACAGAAGAATCCCTCAGTAACAGAGTGGAACAAGCAGAAGAAAGGATTTCTGACACTGAAGACAAAGCCTTTGAACGCTCCCAAACTCTCAAAGAGGAAGAGAAATGGAGAGCAAAAAGGGATCATTCTCTCAGAGAGCTCTGGGATAATTCGAAGAAGGCTAATATCTGACTCATTGGAATTCCTGAAACTGATGAAGTGGCCTCCCTAGGCATAGAGCCCCTTCTCCATGAAATTATGAAAGAGAATTTTCCAGACTTGCCAAGAGATTCTGAAATTCAGATAGCAGACACTTTCAGAACCCCAGCATGACTCAATCCAAATAAGACATCCCCCAGGCATATCATAATTAACTCCACTAAAGTTAATAAGAAGGAGAAAATTCTGAAAGCAGCCAGACATAAGAAATCCATTACCTACAAAGGGAAGAATATTAGAATGACTGCAGACCTCTCTGCTGAAACTTTTCAAGCCAGAAGAGGGTGGTCATCGACTTATAATCTCCTAAAGCAAAATAACTTTCAACCCCGGATCCTGTATATAGCTAAACTGAGTTTCATTTATGATGGAGAAATTAAATACTTTAATGACATTCATATGTTGAAGAAATTTGCCATAATCAAACAGCTCTTCAGGATATTCTCAGACTATCCCCCATAATGACCAGCCCAATCAACTACCACAAAAGTAAACTCACTCAGAAACTTTTGATCAAACTCCAACTTCCACAGTGGCGAAAGGATTAAAACTGTCCATGGGACTTTTGAAAAACTCGATACCCAAAATTTTACCAGACTTATCAATATTCTCCATTAATGTGAACTACTTAAACTGTCCTCTAAAGAGGCACAGGTTGGCTGACTGGATAAAATAACTCAGGCCAGATATTTCTGCATACAAGAGTAACATCTTACCTTAAAAGACAAATATAGACTCGGGATGAAAGGGTAGTCATCCATATTTCAGGCAAATGGTAATCAGAAAAATGCAGGTTTACAATTTTATTTGCAGATACAATAGGCTTTAAACCAACAAAAGTAAGGAAGGATAAGAATGGTCACTTCATATTTGTAAAGGGTAATACTCACTATGATGAGATCTCAATTATTAATACCTATGCACCCAACCAGAATGCACCTCAATTTATAAGAGAAACTCTAACAGACATGAGCAACTTGATTTCCTCCAGCTCCATAATAATTGGAGATTTCAACACTCCTCTGGCAGTGTTGGAGCGATCCTCTAATAAGAAGCTGAGCAAAGAAATTTTAGATTTAAACCTAACCATCCAACATTTGGATTTAGCAGACATCTACAGAACATTTCATCCCAATAAAACTGAATACACATTCTTCTCATCAGCTCACAGAACACACTCCAAAATCAATCACATCTTAGGCCACAAGTCTAACCTCAGGAAATTTACAGGAATAGAAATAATTCCTTGTATCTTCTCGGACCACCATGGAATAAAAGTTGAGCTCAGTAACAACAGGAATCTGCATACTCATACAAAAACATGGAATTTAAATAACCTTATGCTGAATGATAGCTGGGTCAGAGATGAGATTAAGAAGGAAATTGCCAAATTGTTGGAACAAAACGACAATGAAGACATGAATTATTAGAACCTCTGGGACACTGCAAAGGCAGTCCTAAGAGGGAAATTTATAGCACTGCAAGCCTTCCTCAAGAGAATGGAAAGAGAGGAAGTTAACAACCTAATGGGACATCCCAAACAACTGGAAAGGGAAGAACATTCCAACACCAAACCCAGTAGAAGAAAAGAAATAACCAAAATTAGAGCAGAATTAAATGAAATTGAAAACGAAAGAATAGTACAACAGATCAATAAGCCAAAAAGTTGGTTTTTTGAAAAGGTCAACAAAATAGATAAATGTTTGCCTAACCTAACCAGGAAATAAACAGTAAAATCTCTAATCTCATCAATCAGAAATGACAAAGACGAAACAAGAACAGACTCCTCAGAAATTCAAAAAATCCTTAATATTACAAGAAACTTTATTCTCAGAAATATGAAAATCTGAAGGAAATTGAGCAATACTTGGAAGCACGTCACCTTCCAAGACTTAGCCAGAATCAAGTGGAAATGTTGAACAGGCCCACATCAAGTTCAGAAATAGCATCAACCATACAAAATCTCCCTAAAAAGAAAAGCCCGGGGCAAGATGGCTTCACGTCAGAATTCTACCAAACATTTAAAGAGGAACTAGTACCTATATTACTCAACCTGTTCCAAAATGTAGAAAAAGAAGGAAGACTACCCAACACATTCTATGAAGCATACATCACCCTGATCCCCAAACCAGGAAAAGACCCAACAAGAAAAGAAAATTATAGACCAATACCACTAATGAATACAGATGCAAAAATATTCAACAAGATCCTAACAAACAGAATCCAGCAACACATCAAACAAATTATACATCCTGACCAAATTGGTTTTATGCCAGGGTCTCAAGGCTTCAATATATGTAAATATATAAGTATAATTCAGCATATAAACAAATTAAAAAACAAAGAACATATGATTCTCTCACTTAATGCAGAACAAGCTTTTGATAATATCCAGCATCCCTTCATGATCAGAACACTTAAGAAAATTGGTATAGAAGGGATATTTCTTAAACTGATAGAGGCCACCTACAGCAAACCCACACCCAGTATCGTATTGAATGGAGTTAAATTGAAATCATTTTCACTCAGTTCAGGAACCAGACAAGGCTTCCCATGGTCTGCACTGCTCTTTAAAATTGTAATGGAAGTTTTAGCCATCACAATTAGGGAAGAAAAGGCGATCGATGGTATCCATATAGCATCAGAAGAGATTACACTTTCGTTCTTCGCAGATGATATGATTGTATATCTGGAAAACACCAGGGATTCCACTACAAAACTCTTAGAAAAAAAAAATAGAAGGGCAGTGCCTGTGGCTCAAGGAGTAGGGCACTGGCTCCATATACTGGAGGTGGTGGGTTCAAACCCAGCCCTGGCCAAAAAACTGCAACCCCCCCAAAACAAAAAAACAACAACAAAAAACCTCTTAGACATGATCAAGGAATACAGCAGCATCTCAGGTTACAAAATCAACATTCATAAATCAGTAGCCTTTATATATACCAACAATAGTCAGCTGAAAAAACAGTTAAGGACTCTATTCCATTCACAGTAGTGCCAAAGAAGATGAAATATTTCGGATTTTATCTAGCAAAGGATGTGAAAGATCTCTGTACAGAGAACTATGAAACTCTACGAAAAGAAATAGCTGAAAATGTTAACAAATGGAAAAACATACCATGCTCATGGCTGGGAAGACTCAAAATTGTTAAAATGTCCATCCTACCCAAAGCAATATATAATTTTAATGCAATCCCTATTAAAGCTCCACTGTCATACTTTAAAGATCTTTAAAAAACAATACTTCCTTTTATATGGAATCAGAAAAAACCTTGATTAGCCAAGACATTACTCAGAAATAAAAAAAAAACTCAGGAGGAATCACACTACCAGACCTCAGACTATACTACATATTGATAGTGATCAAAACAGCATGGTACTGGCACAAAAACAGAGAAGTAGATGTCTGGAACAAAATAGAGAACCAAGAGATGAATCCAGCTACTTAGTGTTATTTGATCTTTGACAACCCAATTAAAAACATTCAGTGGGGAAAAGATTCCCTATTTAACAAATGGTGCTGGGTGAACTGGCTGGCAACCTGTAGAAGACTGAAAGTGGACCCACACCTTTCACCATTAACTAAGATAGACTCTCACTGGATTAAAGATTTAAATTTAAGACATGAAACTATAAAAATACTAGAAGAGAGTGCAGCTAAAACCGTTGAAGAAATCGGCCTGGGCGAGTATTTTATGAGGAGGATGCCCTGCGAAATTGAAGCAGTTTCAAAAATACACTACTGGGACTTGATCAAACTAAAAAGCTTCTGCACAGCCAAGAACACAGTAAGTAAAGCAAGCAGACAGCCCTGAGAATGGGAGAAGATATTTGCAGGTTATGTCTCCAGCAAAGGTTTAATAGCCAGAATCCACAGAGAACTCAAACATATAAGCACAAGAAGAACAAGTGATCCCATTGCAGGCTGGGCAAGGGACTTGAAGAGAAACTTCTCTGAAGAAGACAGGTGCATGGCCTACAGACATATGAAAAAATTCTCATCATCTTTAATCATCAGAGAAATGCAAATCAAAACTGCTTTGAGATATCATCTAACTCCAGTAAGATTAGCCCATATCATACAATCCCAAGACCAGAGATGTTGGCATGGATGTGAAGAAAAGGGAACATTTCTACACTGCTGGTGGGAATGCAAATTAATACATTCCTTTTGGAAATATGTTTGGAGAACACTTAGAGATCTAAAAATACATCTGCCATTCAATCCTATAATTCCTCTACTAGGCATAAACCCAGAAGACCAAAAATCACATTTTAACAAAGATATTTGTACCGGAATGTTTATTGCAGCCCAATTCATAATTGCTAAGTCATGGAAAAAGCCCAAGTGCCCACTGATCCATGAATGGATTAATAAATAATGGTATATGTACACCATGGAATATTATACAGCCATAAAGAAAGACAAAGGCTTTACCTCTTTCATGTTTACACGGATGGAGCTGGAACATATTCTTAGTAAAGTATCTCAAGAATGGAAGAAAAAGTATCCAATGTACTCACCCCTACTATGAAACTAATCTATGGCTTTCACATGAAAGCTTTAACCCAGATATAACCCAAGAATAGGGGGAAAGTGAGGGGACGTAAGGGGGAGGATGGGACGAGGGAGTGTGATTGGGGGATTACACTGTGGTGCATCTTACAAGGGTATATGTGAAACTTAGTAAATGTAGAATGTAAATGTCTTAACACAATAACTAAGAAAATGCCAGGAAGGCTATGTTAACCAGTGTGATGAAAATGTGTCAAATGGTCTATAAAACCAGTGTATGGTGCCTCATGATCACATTAATGTACACAGCTATGATTTAATTAAAAAAAAGTTCGTCTCGGGTACTAACATCCTTTGACATCGTCTTGAGACAATAGTTGGAGCAAATTTGATAAAAGGCGCATAATGGATTATGTATTGCTGACAAAAAGGAGGCAGGCATAATAAGGAGTGGAGAATAATGCTAAGCATGTATGACAATAAAGGGATTTTTTTTAGAAGAGAGAACAAAGGGATTTTTTTCTTAAAAAAAAACAAAACCCTCTATTTATAGACAAGAGTTTCATCATTAAACTAATTTCTCTGTTTGATTAGATTCTGAGATGGATTTTCATGCCTGGGAAACTTCCATGGAAGATACCCTGTTTGCAACTTCAAATTTATGGTTTGGCAACAAGAGCGCAGAATAAAACCCAAGGCTTCCAAGGAGAAACCAGTTTTATATACATATATATATATATATATATATATATATATACCAATAAATATATAGACATTTTGCTCCCTATGGAAAAAACACTGAATTAAATGCTAAGAGTTAAAAATAAAACTACGGGGAAGACCAGGGAACAATGGGAATTCATGTGTACTTGGGTTTCAAAGTCTTGAATCTTCATGGGACTGGTCTGTGTTGTATGTGTAATGAGCATTAAGGGGTAGATTCTGAAATCTCCTTCTCCCTTTCTCACTCAGAAAGAGATTTCTTAAAGTCTGTTTAGAAAAGAATTGGGATTATTATTTTAAATTCTTTTATTGCTAGTATCTATGCCAAATTATATACAACCAGGAGACAAATGAATCTCTCTGGTTTAGATTCTTAGAAAGTAACCTAAAGCACACTGGGGTTTTCTCTGTGTGCATGTGGGGAGCAGACATGTGGAGGAGAAAGCCAACAGGTGCCATGTTATAGACAAAGCACAGGTCCAGGAAGCATTTGAACTAGGTCTGTTAACTAACCATCCTTGACTTTCTTTCTCCTTCATTGTGAGCTGACATTCCAGAGAGCTTTCCACCTAATCAGATGAAGATTTCAAAGTGTTTTTATATTAAACATCTGAGAGGAAAAACCATGTAATAGAATCACTTCACTTCATGAGCAGGGAAAACCATGTTAATTCATTATAGTATGAGACTAATTATGATGACATGGAATAGCAGTAATTATTTTAGATCCAAGTCACAGTGTCTTCAAGCTATAAGACAGGCAGAGAGAACATAATGTACACTTAGATGTCTAACTGGCTCATTCAGGAAGTGAGAACTCTCAGACCACTTTTCAGTGTCTAAAGGTTTTGATATTCTTGGATTGAAGTGTGGTGGGGGGCACACAGTAGGGGAACAATAGACTCTCTTCATCTCTCCCCCACCAAAAATACTGGTTCCATATTTCTGCATCTTGTCATTTCTTTTCTTCATTTGTTCTTTAATCTCACTTTGAAAATACTTGCATCTTCAAATTTGTGGATTTTTAGTGAGTAATTTTCTGGGGAATATTACAAATAAGTATATCTCAAATTTAGTGATGTAATCTCATTAATCTCAGAACCAACGTGTCACTTGGAGGAGAACAAGCAGAACAAGAGCACAGGACAAGGGAAAGGCAAGTGTTAATGAAATGGGAGAGCTTGGGCAGAATTTTGAATATTGCATCTGCTTACATAGTAGCTAGGAGGACACTCTGAAGTCCCCAGGAGCCAAATATTCAACAAGATAATAAAAGATGGCACAAGGTAGGAGAGGCAAAGTAAGTTCATTTCTCCTAGACCTGTAGGCAAAGCAGCTTCTTTCCATTGGGATCCTGCCCCTGATCAATATTGGCCTGTTATTGAGGCCAATTACTATGCACAAGGTGAGCGTATGCTTCAGGTCTGATCAATTTTATGATATCCCATATTTCTCGCCATAGTCTTGAGTGTTCCAGGAGCTGGACGCATGACATAAGCAGGAAGAGCCCTTTTATAGATTTAATATATAGACACTGGGAGAAATAGGTCCCTTTTCCTTTTGGATGATAAGCTACACAGAATTAGTCTGGGGCTTGGATGATCTAGCTTGGATGTGGCCAACAGCGACTCTCTTCTGGGTAAGAAGATATGGACCATATCAGAATAAAACAAATAAGTAAAAAGGAATTTGACTGAGAAAACAGTTTTTGGTAAAGTCCTGAGTACTATCTTAGAGCCTCTGAATCTGCCCTTCTTGAAGTCAGTTTGACATTTGATTTCTTGGTTGCATGAAGGAATCTGTTTCTCCCCCAACGACTTCACTTTTTTTTTTCTAAAGGGTACTAGTATGAGTTTGTCTTTTGTTACACAAAACTAGAATATTTTTAGCTAATATTACACGGAAAGGCAAAACTATTTTTTTCCAATTGCATAGTCAAAAATTCAGAAGATGGTAAAGAATGATTAATTAAATGGGTAAATTAGCTTCATATCTACTCACAGGGACTAACCTGACTATTTCCAAGGGTGGAAACATGAGCAGTAAATATATTTAATAAAACTAAATACACTTGAAAGTAACTCAATAATAACAACAACAAGAATATGTATAATTAAAACAACTATGTGTATTCATTTACCTAGGGTTTAGATCAGGGAATAAATTTATTTCATAATGAGCCAGATAGTAAATATCTTTGACTTTTCGGCCAAATCGTTTTTGTTACAAGTAATCAAACTTGGTCTTATAGTGTGAAATCAGCCATAGAGAATAATTTTTTTTAAAAAAGCATAACCGTGTTTCAATAAAACTTTATTTACAAAAACAGAGGGTAAACGAATTTGGCCCATGGGCTTTAGTTTGCCAACCCCTGTCCAGAAAAATAAGCTTCAGTTTTTCTCAATTCACTCTCCCATGAATCACTGGGAGAGCTACACTATGCTTGGTGACATATTTAGCCCTTAAAGGAATCAGAACTGTGTGCGAGAAAGTTCCTGTCCTTGCAGAGTTTGTAATATAGTAGGGAGATAAAAACAATGCCTAAATTATCATTCAAATCAAATATCAAGTGTCTTAAAAATAGATACAAGAAAATTTATATGGAAACCTAGAAGTGAAGATTAAGTCTACTGAGAGAATTCCCTACTCCAGCTCCCACCTTGTTCTGGAAGGCTATTATTTACTCAGGATGGCTTTTAATCTCATGTCATTCTACATTTCTATATACTAACAGGAGAAAATCTCTCCTGGCCTTGAAAGGTAAATTCTTTTTTGAGGGGAGAGGAGTGTTAGGAAAAGGCAAAAGGTTTTTATCTTTTTATTTCAAAATATTTTTTAATGTGAGATAGCTTTATTTTTCAAATGTTACTGAGGAAAACCTTTATAGCCTTAATTGGGCTGGAGGTTTTATAGGCCTAGAACGAAGCAGTGACTGAGGAACCTCAGGGCAATTGAAGCAACACCAAAAACACTTTACTGGGATCTGGTCAAACTAAACAACTTCTGCACAGCCAAGAGCACAGTAAGTAAAGCAAACAGATAACCTTCAGAATGGGAGATTTTTGCAGGTTATGCTTCAGTCAAAGGTTTGATACTAGAGAACTCAAACTAATCAATAAGAAACAAACAAATAACCCCATTTCTATGTGGGCAAGGGACTTGAACAGAAACTTCTCTGAAGAAGATAGGTGTATGGCCTACAAACACATGAAAAAATGCTCATCATCTTTAATCATCAGAGAAATGCAAATCAAAACCACTTTGAGATATCATCTAACTCCAGTAAGATTAGCTCACATAACAAAAAATCCCAAAACTACAGATGTTGGTATGGATGCGAAGAGAAGGGAACATTTCTACATTGCTGGTGGGAATGCAAGCCAATATGGTCTTTTTGGAAAGAAGTTTGAAGAATACTCAAGGAACTAAAAGTAGACTGCCGTTTGATCTTGCAATTCCTCTACTAGCTATATACCCTGATGATCAAAAATTATTTTACAACAAAGAAATTTGCATCAGAATGTTTATTGCAGCCCAATTCATAATAGCTAAGACATGGAAACAGCCCAAGTGCCCAATGACCCATGAATGGATTAACAAATTATGGTAAATATACACCATGGAATACTATGCAGCCATTAAAAAGATGGAGACTTCACATCTTTTATGTTTACCTGGATGGAGCTGAAACATATTCTTCTTAGGAAAGTATCTCAAGAATAGAAAAAAAGTATCCAATGTACTCAATACTACTATGAAATCAATATATAACCACCTACACATTCATACAAATGGTAAAACAAAACTGTAGTCCAGAAAGTAGTGGGGAAGAGGAGAGAGAGGGGAGAGGAGAGGGGAGGCTGGGAGGAGGGAGAGTATTTGGGAGGACCTTATCGAATGTGCATAATGCAATGGTACATTTCAAAACTATTAATAAAAGAGTATAATTGTCTTACCATAACAAATGAGTAAGTGAGGTGATGGATGTGTTAATCAGCTTGATGCAAGCATTTTACATTGTATATCAAATCAGTACACTGAACCCCATAACTGCATCAATGTTCCCAGTTACGATTTAATAAAACATTGAAAAAAAAAAAACTAAAAAGAAAAAAAGAATTTAGGACGAGATTCAATCATTTATTATTCATTTGGGGGTCTTTTTCATTTTATTTCAGAACATTCTCCTGGTCATGTCTTAAGTGAATTTTTTTCCTGATCCCGTCATTTACAGATCCAGACAATCCTCAGTGAAGTACCCACATCTTAAGCAGGGAGCCATGGGGTTTACCATCCTTAAAGGAAGTCCTTCTGGTCCTCAGTTACTGCTTCTTTCTAGGCCTGTAATACCTATACAAAATATTAATACCTATTACAAAAAAATTAATGAGGTATAAGTGGTTTGTTACATGTGTATCTTGTATGATGCTTACTTAAGTCAGCTTTTGGTGTGTCCAACACCAGAAGAGTATTCATTATACGTAATGGGTATGTTTTGATCCCACATCAACCCTCCTGCCCTCACCCTTTCTTGGTTTTCCATGTCCTTTATATCAGTCTGTATTCATATGTACCCTACAATTCCCTTCCATTTATTAGTCATGATGTCTAGTTTCCATTCCTGAGATCTTCAGTTAGGATTAATGGGTTTTAGTTTCATTGATGTTGCTGCAAATGACATTATTTCACTCATTTTTATGGCTGAGTAGTACTCCATGGTGTATGTACACGGTCTGAACAGTTAAGTTCGTGGACTCATCCTAGAAAAAGTGCTACATACCTCATTGCTGAATATCACTACAGTCACCTTTGAAATACTTCCCTTGGCCATCTGGTAACTATAGTGATATTCGGCAATGAGGTATAGGATGAGTTCATGAACTTAATTATCAGACCTCATTTTATCATAGCTCCCATGGCCATTCCAGAAAAAGAGTTCCAAAATTGCTTTGAAGGGTGCACTAGATATTGGCATTGGTGCACAGCCAATGGGAGTAACTTGTAGGTGACTATAGCAATATTCAGCAATAAGTTATGTAGCACTTTTTCTAGGATGAGTTGGTAAACTTGGTTGTCCAACTTTGTATTTATGCATGTGTTTGTGTGTATACATACACATCTATATATACACACACACTGTATATATAGTATACATGGTGTATACTATATATGTATGTATGTATATATATATGTATGTATATATATATCTCCTGCATTTTCCTTTTTTAAAAAAAATATCAAGGGGTACAAATGTTTTTGCTACATGGATAGCTTTTATAATGATTAAATCGTGGCTATTAATGTGCCAAAACCCAAATAGCATTCATTTACCTGATAGATAGGTTTTAACTCCTCCCCCCACCCCATTTTTGATTTCAATGACTTTTCCTTGGTTAGGGAGTGCATGTGGTGTCTGTTTTTTCATTTAAAAAAAATATTCACAATATTACAGAGACATAAAATTTGGGTTACATAGATGGCCTTTGTACAGCCTGAATCAAAGTTATGAGCACCTAGATAGTGTACATTGTACCCATTAGGTATGATTTCACCCATCTCTTCCTCCCCCCTTACCTCTTTGACTTCTGTTGAGTTTTACTTACATCTGTGCACATGAGTGCCTATTGGTTAGTTCCAGTTTAATAGTGAGTACGTGTGGTATTTGTTTTTCCATTCTTGCTAGAAACAGCCTAAATGCCTACCAACCCAGGAATGGATTAACAAGCTGTGGTATATGTATACCATGGAATACTATTCAGCTATTAAAAAAAATGGAATCAGTGTAACCTGGCTTATTGTACCCTCAATGAATCCCCAACAATAAAGAAAAAAAAATGGAGACTTTACATTCTACGTATTAACCTGGATGGAAGTGGAAGACATTATTCTTAGTAAACCATCACAAGAATGGAGAAGCAGGAATCCTAGGTACTCAATTTTGATATGAGGACAATTAATGACGATTAAGGTTATGGGGGGAGGAAAAGCAGAGAGAGGGAAGGAGGGATGGGGCAGGGCCTTGGTGCGTGCCACACCTTCTGGGGGCAAGACATGATTGCAAGAGGGACTTTACCTAACAAATGCAATCAGTGTAACCTGGCTTATTGTACCCTCAATGAATCCCCAACAATAAAAAAAAAAAAAAAGAATAGTCTGTAGTTTCACTCAAATTGTTGCAAAAGGTATTAATTCATTTTCTAGAATAAAATGTTAGAAAAATGCTTCTAGACATTGGCCTACGCAAGGAATTTATGAAGAAGACTCTAAGGACAATCACAGAAACATCAAGAATAAATAAATGAGGCTTGATTAAATTAAAATATGCATGCCATGGAGTGCTATTCCATTGTTGAGCTACTTCGCTTAGAATGATAGTCTCCAGTTCCATCCAAATTGTTGCAAAGGGTATTAATTCATTTCTTTTTATGGCTGAGTGGTATTCCAGAGTATACATATACCACATTTGTTAATCCACTCATGAATGGATTAGATTCCACACTTAGATTCCACATCTTTGTTGTTGTGAATTGTCCTGTGATAAACATTTGAGTGCAGATGTCTTTT
This sequence comes from Nycticebus coucang, assembly GCF_027406575.1. Lineage (NCBI taxonomy): Eukaryota > Metazoa > Chordata > Mammalia > Primates > Lorisidae > Nycticebus > Nycticebus coucang. Next base: position 27,350,548 of record NC_069787.1, read on the forward strand.
TGATAAAAATGATTTCTTTTCCTTTGGGTAGATACCCAGCAGTGGGATTATTCCATTGAATGGCCTACCTTTAGTTCTTTGAGGAATCTCCATACTATCTTCCATAGAGGTTGTATAATACTAATTTGCAGTCTCACCAACAGTGCATAAATGTTCCTTTCTCTCTGCATCCATGCCAGCACCTATTGGTTTTTGACTTTTTAATAATGGTCATCCTGATAGAGGTAAGGTGGTAAGTCATTACAGTCTGAATCTGCATTTCCCTGATGCTTAGCCATGTTGAGCATTGTTTTATTATCTATTGCCTATTTGCCTATCTTCTTTTGGAAAACTTCTGTTCATGTTTTTTTGCCCACTTTTTGATGGGTTGTTTTATTCTTGCTTTGATGGGTTGTTTGTTTGAATTCTTTGTAGATTCTTTGTCTTGCTCAGCTCTAGGAAACTTTCTCTGTTGATCTGAATTTAATGGTGGAAATGTGGAATTAAAGGCAGATGAAATGGTTGGTGGCAAAAACCTCTACAAAAGAAAGGGCACAGAGATGCATATGGAAAGTTTTTCTAAGTAGTATGGACTGTATTTTTTTTCACTAGACCTTCTCATTTCCTCTTCCAGATTGGGAACAAGATCACTGGGAACAGAACTATCCTAATAAATATCTCTATTGCTCCTAATTGGTTGGTGTCATATTTCTGTTGCTTTTGAGAGTGACAACATGCAACAGAAGGCATTTAGATAAGTAGGAGGAAGCCTAGATTAAATGGATTTTAAATATGTCAGTGACATTGGGTGTTCAGAGTTAGTGTGCCTTTGGAAAGCACGACTAGTATGTCTTTTTTTCTGAACTGTTTCAGTGGAATCCTAGAGTCCAAGGAGGGTCATGAGCAGGTGGTAGAAGAGTTAAGAACGGACTATGTACATTGGACTCTGGGACCCTCTGAACTCAGTTTAGCCAGAGTTAAGGGGTTTGGTTTTATCTGTTTTGTATTACTAGGGTTCCAGGAACAATAATTGAAAAGAAAAGCACTAAGGCTAAAAAGGAAATACTTCGTATTTAGCTCAACCCAGAGGTTGAGTGATCTGGGACTAGATCTCACAGTTAGTTCCCTTTTGACTGCCCATGACTGCTCTTTCATGTATATCCTCAAATAAGAAGGTGAGCTGCCTGAAGATACACAAGGAATTAAATTGGGTTCAAATGATCAGCTCTGGATTCATTTGTTATGTTTAATAATAGAATCCCTGCTATGACCAAGTGCTATGTTTTTTGTGTGTTTGCCTACAGCAAAGGGCTACACATATATTTGCTGAATCAAATGGAGAGTGTTTGTGCATCCGTACCTGGAAAATTAAATGTAAAATCCTGTTCTCCTCTGGGATCAATTTCCTTGCAATGGGGCTTCATCTTTGCCTCTTGAATAACTGCTTCTGCCTTTTCATGAAGAGTTTTTGGAAGGACCTCTAGCCATCTCCGAGAGCCACATTCTCCTTCTTCACTGGAGAAGTCAGTCTCAGAACAACTGGCTCCAAAGGAATCTGGTCAGTCTCCGAAGACATCAGGGATTTTGTTCTTCCACACCATGGCTTGCTTTTCTCTTTCCTACATTTTCATTCTGGCTTGGAGAGTCAATCCAAGCATCTTGTTTACGTCATTCTTTCCTCTGCATTTCCTATAGAAAGTTGTTTCATCTTTTGTGAACTCCTGACTACCTTGTATTATTTTCACCTGAAAAATTTTATTCAAATGGCTTTCTGGAACACACTCTGATGCATTGGAAGTGAAAATTTCTACTTGTTGGCGTGACATTATTTAATCTTAGTTTGTCAGACACCTTGTCATGGAGAAACAAATTCCCTGACCTTATCAACGGCTGTACAGAGAAACAGGGCTACGCACATTGGCTCATGACCATAATCTCAGCACTATGGGAGGTTGAAGTGGGAGGATTGGTTGAGCCCAGAAGTTCTAGATCAGCCTGGATCACATAGCAAGAACTTGTCTCTAAAAAAAAAAAAGAGAAAAAAATTACCTGAACTTTGAGATGCATACCTGTATTCTTAGCTGCATACCTGTATTCTAAGACAGGAGAATCCTCCTTATTCCTAGGTGGTGGAGGTTGCAGTAAGCTGTGATTGCACCACTGCACTCTAGCCTGGCCAACAGGGAAAGACTCTGTTTCCAAAAGAAAAATAATAAATAAAGGAAAGAAAAACAGGTTATAGAGGAGAAAGTTACTAAGTATTCTTTTTCTTGGTAAAAAGAATGAAAGTAGGGGCTGGGCGTGGTGGCTCACACCTGTAATCTCAGCACTCTGAGAGACCAAGGCAGGTGGATTGCCTGAGCTCACCAGTTTGAGACCACTCTGAGCCAGAGCGAGACCTCACTTCTAAAAATAGCTGGGCATTGTGGTGGGTGCCTGTAGTCTCAGCTACCCAGGGGGCTGAGGCAAAAGAACTGCTTAAGCCCAAGAGTTAGAGATTGCTGTGAGCAATGGCACCATGGCACTCTACCAAGGTTGACAAAGTGAGACCCTGCCTCAAAAAAGAAAAAAAAGAATGAAAAGTAGGAGCATTAGACATGGTTGTCCATAAATTCTTGTTCTTAAGATACATATTCAAAGATAAAACCTTAATGTTGAATCCTTACTGGTTTATTTTATCTATAATTACATTAAACAGCTGTCCTCAGGCATACCCACCAAGAATACCAATCCAAAATAATCTGGTAATCTGTTTATGTCTGGTGAAGAACAATCCCAACAACAAACATAACAGTAACAACTTCAACAACCAATACTTTGAGAGGCTTCTGTGGTTCCTGGCACTGTTCTAAGCATTTCAAGTTCAAAATCACTTGGGTGTTAAGGGGAAGAAAATAAATATCATCCATCTTCCTCCAAGCTTGCCATTCAGGTGAAGAGAATAAAAAGAAAACAAAGGGTAGTTCTATGACAAAATATTCCTGAAATCTTGATGAAAACAGCACACAGAAATAAAGAGTTTCCTGTTAGCAGCCATGACAGTAACAAGTTTGATCACCACACTGAAGTACAGAATGGATAATATCATGAAATTGAACTTGGCATATCCTTCCCTCTATTCCCTTTACAATTTCAGTGTTCCATCAATCAACATTTCATTAAGCACTCACTATGCTTTAAACTTCATATATTTTAAATAACTATTCAAAAAGTCCACGTAATGTGTTAACCATACAACATTTACTTAAAAGTAGATTAGAAGCATCACAAATTAGAAGATAGGGACCTTTAAGCAAAATAATTCAACATGTATGGTGGTGTCTGTGGCTCAGTGGAGTAGGGCGCTGGCCCCATATGCCAGAGGTGGCGAGTTCAAACCCAGCCCAATCCAAAAACTGCAAAAAGAAAAAAAAAAAGAATTAAACATGCATACTCAATATTTGATGACTTTCATAGATTATCTTTCCTATCTAAAAATAGGATAACATAGTTTAAGAACAAAAATTATTCCATCAACAGTCATGTGCAGTTATAACATTAAAAGTTTCAAATTATAACCAGAAACATAACATTTTAAAAATTTCAACAGAAGACAAATTTTTGAAAATATATTTTTACATAAATATTTGGTTGCAGGCATAAAGGCTAAAGTATCAGAAGCCAGGGGGAAGGAAACTGTAACAGTTTTAAAGGTAACAATAGGCTCAAAATATAAAAAGGACCAATTCAGCTGGTTTAAAAAAAGACAAGAAAGCACAATAGCACAACAGTAAGTTCACCTATTATATAATTATGGGTTTTGTATACAAGTGCAGACAAGCAGGCAGAATAAAAACCTCCTCTAGGAAATCGAAAAAATTTGGCAGGTCTGTCCAGGTGGGATGTGATGCTGGTACCAACAACAAAAAGAAACAGACTATAACTAGGGTTTGGCCTAAGTCTGAATTTGGCTTCTCTTTGCTAAACAGCAGTTTGCTGCAAAACTCTGGGAAACAAAGGGAAAATGGAAAGTGTGAGAGAATTAAGGCATAGAACTCAGGTAACTAAAAAAAGACGCTGTCAATCACGGGCTTTGCCAGGCAATGTTTTTGCCATCACTTCTGAGGACAACTCACTTGAGATCTTTCAAGAACTTCAGCAGACAGGAATTTCATAAACAAAGCTCTTCATCAGAAGGCAAGGGAGGAGACAAATATAACTGTTTTTAGAACGCGAAACTGTGGTGATTATAGTCAATCTACTTAAGAGTTTGATACTTAAAGCAGCTTGGCTTTGACTGGAGTCGTGGAGACTGATGACCCCAGACGTTAGAAATGTATGGGCAACTTATTTATGGGCAACTTATTTTCTTTCCTGGCATGCTTATCTTTCAGCTTGTAGCTTTCTATTCTTTTACTTGTTATGCAGGGAACTCCAGAAATAATCAATGCTGCAATTTCACATTTGGGTGTGTGCCCCGAAAAACCGGAATCAGAGACTTCAAGGAATATTTGTATACCTATGTTCAGGACAGCATAGTTTGCAATAGACAAGAGGGGACGGCAACCCAAGTGTCCAGCACTAGACGGCTAGATAAACCAAGTGTGGTATACACATATAATGGAATATTATAATATTATTCAGCCTTTCAAAGGGAACAAATTCTGCAATGCTACAAGGATGAACCTTGAGGACATTGTGGTAAATGGATAAGCTAATCACAAAGGACACATGTTGTATGATTCCTCTTATATGAGGTGCCTAATGTCAAATGTATAAAGATGGAAAGTAGAAGAGAGGTGACCAGGGCTGGCAGGGAGAAGGGAGGGAGGGTACAAAGCTTCAGTTTTGCAAGATGGAAAGAGTTTTATGGACGGATGATGGTGACGGTAGCACAACAATGTGAATATGCCTGACACTGCTGAACTGTATACTTCAATGCGATAAAATGAAAAGTTTTATGTTTATGGGTATCTTACCATAAGTTTAAGAAATAACAAAGTACTGGGAGGCATGCAGAGAAGAGGCAAGTAAATAATGCGAGCACAGCCACTGAAGAAGGCCTGACACCAGCCAGACGTGGGACTGATTAGCGATGGATTTCCCACAAACTCCATGCGCTCAGTGCCCTAGCCATGATCCTTGGACCTCTTAATTATTTTTCCCATAGCAATCTGAATTCCAGCTGCCAACACCAGCACCTCTTTGCCTGATAGATTTCAATGGAGCTGCAAAAGCCTGCTTTCCCTGGGCATATAGCAGGCTAGAACCACCAGGGAAGTAATCCCCTTGGGAACAGACCTCAGTCAATGACAGATGAGAACCCAGTACAAAGAGCCCTCTTTCCTCCCCCCCTTGAATCAGATAGATAACTGTGGGACACATGGTTCATACTAATCACCCAACATTCCACAGCAGAATGGCATTCTCAATTCCATCAAAACTTGCTTAATAAAGCACCTATATTGGCTATTTCCTTTTCTTTCTGCGATGGTTAATTTTTTTGTGCCAGCTTGGCTAGAGCAGAGTACTCAGCTATCTGGTTAAACATTATTCTAGATGTTTCTGTGCAACTATTGTTCCAATGAGATTAGCATTTAGATGAGCAGAAATTAAGCAAAGTGGATTACCTTCCACAGTGTGGGTGGATACTATCCAATCAGTTAAAGGCCTTAATAGAAAGAAATCTTCCCCCGAAGCAGAGAAATTCTGCCAGCTGACAGCTTTGTTCAGACTTGAAATGCAAAATGGACTCTTCCCTGGGTCTCCAGCAGGTTGCCCTACTCTCAGATTTGCATCAATCTATCTCTCTCTGTACATTCTAGTTCTATTTCTCTGGAGAGTGCTTTCTGATATGATTTCCTGAATTGTTTTCCAACTAAACTGTTCTCACCCTTGAATCCTTGACTTAGAGGAGTGGTTCTCCCTCCAGAGCTCTGTTGAGAATGGTGTTATAGGAACAGCCTACTGAGTAGAGGCTAGGGTGCTCTCACCATTTTACCATGCCCGGGACATCCCCCCTACAACAAAGACTTATCCGGCCCTAAATGTCCGCGGTGTTGACATTGAGGGCCCCTCGCTTACAGCTAGCTTCTTGGGAAACCCAAACTAAGGTAGGATTAAAATGAAAAAGTTAGATGTTTGCTAAACTAGGGAAAAGTTCTAGAATTAGGGTTATTAAAAGTCTGTAAAAGCAGGGCGGCGCCTGTGGGTCAGTGAGTAGGGCACTGACCCCACATGCTGAGGATGGCAGGTGCAAACCCGGCCCTGGCCAAACAGCAACAAAAAAATATCCGGGCATTGTGGTGGGTACCTGTGGTCCCAGCTACTCGGGAGGCTGAGGCAAGAGAATCGCCTAAGCCCAGGAGTTGGAGGTTGCTGTGAGCTGTGATGCAACGGCACTCTACCAAGGGCAATGAATTGAGACTCTGTAAAATATAATTAAAAATAAATAAAAATAAAATTGAAACTAAAAAAAAGTCTGTAAAAGCAAACAAAGCACTTACTATTTGCAGAGAAAGTATACAAGACTATCAGAAAACCAAGCTTATCGTGCGTCGAGAGGTGTTTAACAGATGCCTTTAGTTTGGCGGTGTTACAAAATGGAAATGAAATCCTGCGGGATTTGTCCTCTGTGCGGTCGACCTCCACGGAGACATGGGGATTAAAGAAATGCCCAGTACTAGACACTTGATGGTAGAGAGCTCCTCTTTGGGTTCCAGTATTGTACTAATGTGACTTGCACTCAAGCCCCGACTTCACAGAACATAAAATTCCAATTTTTGTCTGAGCAAAGGCTGATTATTTACCATTGTTAAGTTTGAGGCAGGTCCCCGAGAGGTCAACCCCCTCAGCTGTGGCTTCCTGGTAAATCTCTTTTCTGTGTTACCTGTCAAGTCTCTTGTTTCTCCTGAGAGATGCCATTTTCCTCAGTCATCTGGATGGTTCTGAGTTCTCTGGGTGTGTGAATTTAACAGGCACCGTAGGGTGTTACAGTATCTGTTCCTCACTATCTGCGTGTTGTTCATTTTCAGACAATCCGATTGCAGAGCTTGCCTTGGCGTCTTTGATAATGGAGTTGGATCCAAGGCAAAAAAAACGCGGGGCCAGCAGTTGGTGAGAAAATACGTGAGAGTCAAGGAGACGCCTCCAAGAAAATGTTTCTGGCTGCTTTGCTAATGCTTGGATTGATTTGATGCAGAGATATTCTTGGAGAGTTTTGATTATTAATGTGCCTAATTCTGCAGTTCCCATGTAGGAAGGGGCTTCTTCTGTAGTATAGGAGCCTCTGAAGGTTCACAGGCATGGGATCAATGGTGGTTTAGCCTCTTGCCCCATACAGTATGTTGACTAGGATGTCACTGATGGAGGCTCCAATTGTGCCACTGAAAACGCCAGACATTATTCTGGGGCTGTAACAATAGCTTCTGTGCCACCTGATTCTATTCCAACATGAGAACAGCACAGAAGCGCATCAGAACCTGTAGTTTTATAGATAACATTTGAAAAATAAATGAAAAGGAAACAGTCAAACATTATATTTAGCTTTGAAAGCTGTGAGCTGAGACCCTTGTACTGAAAACCAAATGGTTTGAATTCTAATTTTTTCTCTGTTGTGAATTAGACCCTTGGAATAATATTAAATAATAATATTAAATTGAATCAAATATTTAATTCTGCTGGGCCTTAGTTTTCCCGACTACAACGTGAAAGTGTGGGCAGGACCATGTGTAAGGGTCCCCGTGGCTCAAACATCCTGTGACATTTCAGCAAGGTAGAGAAAGTCAGACTTTATATAAAAAATATTGTCATCATAGTGTTAGTTAACCTGGTCCCCAAACCACTTGATCAATAGCAAAAACTCTGCCAACGGAGACAAAAAAAAAAAAACATGGAAGAGATGATTTTGCACACATTGTGGGGAGGGGAGTTGATCTAAGATTGAATCAAATAACCTGTGAAAAAGATAGTTGATAAACAATGTCGTTAAGCGAGTAAAATACACTGACATCTATGAACAAAAGACTGGCAATGGCTCTGTGGGAGGGGAGGTTTGTGACTTCTCATCAGACGTTCCACCATTTACCACCATGAACAGCTTACCTCAACTTTCTAGTGCATCCTGCTAATAGAAAGTACATTTGTGAACACTGTTGTATGCAAAAATTATAAGATAGTCATTATCTTAGTTTGGATTCTCTAAAGGCAGACCCTAGGACTGGGATTTGAAAGGTGGTGGTTTATTTAGGAGGTGATACCGGGAAGCAGAAGATGAGGAGTGGCAGGAGTGAGACAGGAGAGAGAGACAAAAACCACGGGGACCTAGTAGGAACCTAGCACTCCATCTCCTGCAAAAGATTCCGAAGAATTGTGTAAGCGTGCTCATAATTGACCTACTGCAGCAGAGGAATCTGGGCATCTCTTTCTTAAACCCCATTCTCCTTTAGCTGATGGTGGTTCCAGGGGTATCCAGCCCCTCGCGACTCTGGGCTCTGTCTATCTGCTGCCTTGTTATACCTGCCACCCTCTCATAGCTCCAGAGAAAGCAAAATGGAGAGAAATTTAGCACATACTTTTTGTGAGACATTTGCAAGAAGCAAGAACTGTCCACCATGGCTGCCTGGGAATCAGGTAGGTCAAGTGAACCTGTCAGGACGCATCTTAAGTGTCACATGGATTTGAATCACATGTGGGACATTCACATCTTAATTCAGCCAAAAGGAGAAAAGTATGTGTGCTAAATGTTTTGTGAAGCTGTAATGATAGCTAAGACACTGACTAGAAAAAGAAGACATGTACTACCAAGTTAGAAATATCTGTCAAGAAAATGGGCTTGGAAGAGAAGTGAGTGGTGTCCTTGGGTGAAAGGAGATCCCTGTTCTGAGCAATATGGCCGGTAGCTGGGAACCAGACTCCAGGCTTCTGCTTCCCCTTGCCATGTCATGACTACATCCTTGTTGAGATAGTCGAAGAAATGTGAGCCAACACAACATAGCTGGCCGCTGATCCTTTCAGCTCTTCTTTCTAATCTATATATTTTTCCCTCTAGATTTAAAAACTTGAAAAAAACAGAGAGATGATAAACATAACTTAGAAAAGCCATAAGCTGTATTCTTAAACCTGTCTTCTAAAGAATAAACTTAAACAGCGCAGAATTGGACTTTGATATTCTGACCCCCAAACCTTCAGAGTGGGAGAGATGGGGGTATTTTATTCAATTGAACATAAAAATTAAGACCTCATGAAGTCATTGGATAATCAGGGCCCCTTTGATTCAAGGAAAACAGTCCCACTCAAACTACTATTAACAAAGAGAGATTTATTTTAGTGATATAACACCAATATGCATAGACTCAAAGAGAGTACAATGGAGGCCCCAAGGACTGGAATCAGACACTGAAATTTAACATTGAATTTTTCTCTCTTAATTAGAGGCTATACCTCTCTCATATTCTCTCTCTCTCTCCCCCCTCCCACCCTTACTCATAATGTTCTGTTATAGTAACTCTAGTAACTCTTATTTTTAATAGCTACATATTAGATGTACATATTTTCAGCATACATGTGATAATTTGATACATTCATATAATCAAATTAGGATAATTCTAGGAATTGTTTCTAACCAAGAATTTCTTAGGTATCTTGAAGACCAAGTTCCCAAGAGAAAAATTCATTGAATCCCTTCCAATTCACACTCAATCACACGAATCATAAATTTTTGGGAACTATGCACAAGAGTCAAGTTCCCATGCTTTGTTCTATCAGCTGTTGTAGGGGTCAGGGTCACAAAGACCATAACAAACCCAGTAGGGCCTTGGACAGGACGGATCCCAGGAGAAAGATGTGTATAAGCTAAGCTGTAAATCTACCTTGTCTAGGATTTTCCTAATAGCCCATTGGATCATGAAGAATTACATTTCATAATTTTCTATGCTATTCTTATTTATTTATATATTTTCATAGAAAATTTTATTAGACCTCACTGCCCTGGAATAAAAATAAAGATTCAAACAAGTGATCCACTCTTTTATCTTTTTCTTTTTTTTTTTTTTTTTTTTTTTTATAGAGACAGAGTCTCACTTTATGGCCCTCAGTAGAGTGCCGTGGCCTCACACAGCTCACAGCAACCTCCAGCTCCTGGGCTTAAGCGATTCTCTTGCCTCAGCCTCCCGAGCAGCTGGGACTACAGGCGCCCGCCACAACGCCCGGCTATTTTTTTTTTTGTTGCAGTTCGGCCGGGGCTGGGTTTGAACCCGCCACCCTCGGCATATGGGGCCGGCGCCTTACCGACTGAGCCACAGGCGCCGCCCTCTTTTATCTTTTTCTTTCTTTTTTTGGGGGGGGGTATAAGAGCATGAATTTTGACTTTATAAGTGGCATTCACAAAAATTAGGAATGTGGTCCAAATTTCTCTTAATCTTCTTTGACCAGGTACCTTGTTTTTTTTTATTTTTTTTTTTATTATTAAATCATAGCTGTGTACATTAATGCAATCATGGGGCACCATACACTGGTTTTATATACCATTTGACATATTTTCATCACGTTGGTTAAAACAGCCTTCCTGGCATTTTCTTAGTTATTGTGTTAAGACAATATTATATTCTACATTTAGTAAGACAATATTATATTCTACATGTAGTAAGTTTTGCAAGTACCCTTATAAGATGCACCATAGGTGTGATCCCACCAATCACCCACCCTCCACACATCCTCCCCCAACCCTCCCTTCCCTCTCCACCCTCCTCTTATTCTTAGGTTATAACTGGGTTATAGCTTTCATATTAAAGCCATAAATTAGTTTCAGAGTAGGGCTGAGTACATTGAATACATTTTCTTCCATTTTTGAGATACTTTATTAAGAAGAATATGTTCCAGCTCCACCCATGTAAACATGAAAGAGATAAAGTATCCATCTTTCTTTAAGACTGCATAATATTCCATGGTGTACATATACCACAATTTCTTAATCCATTCGTGGATCGATGGGCACTTGGGCTTTTTCCATGACTTAGCAATTATGAATTGGGCTTCAATAAACATTCTGGTACAAATATCTTTGTTATAATGTGATTTTTGGTCTTCTGGGTATATACCTAGTAGAGGAATTATAGGATTGAATGGCAGGTCTATTTTTAGATCTCTAAGTGTTCTCCAAACATCTTTCCAAAAGGAATGTATTAATTTGCATTCCCACCAGCAGTGTAGAAGTGTTCCCTTTTCTTCACATCCACGCCAACATCTCTGCTCTTGGGATTTTGTGATATGTGCTAATCTTACTGGAATTAGATGATATCTCAAAGTAGTTTTGATTTGCATTTCTCTGATGATTAAAGATGATGAGCATTTTTTCATATGTCTGTAGGCCATGCACCTGTCTTCTTCAGAGAATTTTCTCTTCAAGTCCCTTGCCCAGCCTGAGATGGGATCGCTTGTTCTTTTCTTGCTAATATGTTTGAGTTTTCTGTGGATTCTAGTTATTAAACCTTTGTCAGATATATAACCTGCAAATATCTTCTCCCATTCTGAGGGCTGTCTTCTTGCTTTACTTACTGTGTTCTTGGCTGTGCAGAAGCTTTTTAGTTTGATCAGGTCCCAGTAGTGTATTTTTGAAGCTGCTTCAATTGCCTATGGTGGGGGGGGGGGGCATCCTCATAAAATATTCACCCAGCCTGATTTCTTCAAGAGCTTTCCCTGCACTCTCTTCTAGTATTTTTATAGTTTCATGTTTTAAGTTTAAATCTTTAATCCAGTGAGAGTCTATCTTAGTTAATGGTGAAAGGTGTGGGTCCAGTTTCAGTCTTCTGCAGGTCGACAGCCAGTTCACCCAGCACCATTTCTTAAATAGCGAATCTTTTCCCCACTGAATGTTTTTAACTGGCTTGTCAAAGATCAAGTAATGGTAAGTAGCTGGGTTCATCTCTTGGTTCTCTATTCTGTTCCATACTTCTACCTCTCTGTTTTTGTGCTAGTACCATACTGTTTTAATCACTATCGATTTATAGTATAGTCTGAGGTCTGGTAGCATGATTCCTCCTGCTCTGTTTTTATTTCTGAGTAATGTCTTGGCTATTCGAGGTTTTTTCTGATTCCATATAAAATGAAGTATTATTTTTTCAAGATCTTTAAAGTATGACAGTGGAGCTTTAATAGGGATTGCATTAAGATTGTATATTGCTTTGGGTAATATGGACATTTTAACAATGTTGATTCTTCCCAGCCATGAGCATGGTATGTTTTTCCATTTGTTAACATTTTCAGCTATTTCTTTTCGTAGAGTTTCATAGTTCTCTGTATAGAGATCTTTCACGTCCTTTGTTAGATAAAATCCCAAATATTTCATCTTCTTTGGCACTACTGTGAATGGAATAGAGTCCTTGACTGTTTTTCCAGCTTGACTATTGTTGGCTACCATAAAGGCTACCAAATTATGAATGTTGATTTTGTAACCTGAGATGCTGCTGTATTCCTTGATCACTTCTAAGAGTTTTGTAGTAGAATCCCTGGTGTTTTCCAGATATACAGTCATATCATCTATGAAGAGTGAAAGTTCGATCTCTTCTGACCCTATATGGATACCCTTGATCGCCTTTTCTTCCCTAATTGCAATGGCTAAAACTTCCATTACAATGTGAAAGAGCAGTGGAGACAATGGGCAACCTTTTCTAGCTCCTAATCTGAGTGGAAATGGTTTAAATTTAACTCCATTCAATACAATATTGGCTGTGGGTTTGCTGTAGATGGCCTCTATCAGTTTAAGAAATGTCCCTTCTATACCAATTTTCTTAAGTGTTCTGATCATGAAGGGATGCTGAATATTATTAAAGGCTTTTTCTGCATCAATTGAGAGAATCATATGGTCTTAGTTCTTTAATTTATTTATGTGCTAAATTATATTTATAGATTTATGTATATTGAAACAGCTTTGAGACCCTGGGATAAAACTGACTTGGTTATGATGTATAATTTGTTTGATGTGTTGCTGGATTCTATTTGTTAGGATCTTGTTGAATATTTTTGCATTTATATTCATTAGTGATATTGGTCTATAATTTTCTTTACGTGTTGGGTCTTTTCCTGGTTTGAAGATCAGGATGATGTTTTCTTCATAGAATATGTTGGGTAGTATTCCCTCTTTTTCTATATTTTGGAACAGGTTGAGTAATATAGGTACCAGTTCCTCTTTAAAGGTTTGGTAGAATTCTGACTTGAAGCCATCGGGCTTTTCTTTTTTGGGAGATTTTGTGTGGTTGATGCTATTTCAGAATTTGATATGGGCCTATTCAACATTTCCACTTGATTCTGGCTAAGTCTTGGAAGGTGACATGCTTCCAAGTATTGCTCAATTTCCTTCAGATTTTCATATTTTTGAGAATAAAGTTTCTTATAATATTCATTAAGGATTTTTTTTTAAATTTCTGAGGAGTCTGTTGTTATTTTGTCTTTGTCATTTCTGATTAAAGAAATTAGAGATTTACTCTTTTTTTCCTGTTTAGGTTAGCCAAAGTTTTATCTATTTTATTGACCTTTTCAAAAAACCAACATTTTGATTTATTGATCTGTTGTATAATCCTTTAGTTTTCAATTTCATTTAATTCTGCTCTAATTTTGGTTATTTCTTTTCTTCTACTGGGTTTGGGGTTGGAATGTTCTTCCTTTTCCAGTTGCTTGAGATGTCCCATTAGGTTGTTAACTTCCTCTCTTTCTGTTTTCTTGAGGAAGGCTTGCAGTGCTATAAATTTCCCTCTTAGGACTGCCTTTGCTATAAATTTCCTTCTTAGGACTGCCTTCGTGTCTTCATTGTTGTTTTGTTCCAAAAATTTGGCACAGTCCGGTGGACATTTTTAATCCTTTCACCACTGTGGAAGTTGGAGTTTGACCTAAAGTTTCTGAGTGAGTTTACTTTTGTGGTAGAGGATTGTGCTGGTCATTATGGAGAATAAGTCTGAGAATATCCTAAAGAGCTGGTTTGGTTATGGCAAATTTCTTCAACATGTGAATGTCATTAAAGTATTTAATTTCTCCATCATAAATGAAACTCAGTTTAGCTGTATACAGGACCCTGGGTTGAAAGTTGTTTTGTTTGAGGCGATAAAACATCAATGACCACCCTCTTCTGGCTTGAAAGGTTTCAGCAGAGAGATCTGCAGTCATTCTAATATTCTTCCCTTTGTAGGTTATGGTTTCTTACATCAGGCTGCTTTCAGAATTTTCTCTTTCATATTAACTTTAGTGAAGTTAATTATGATGTGCCTGGTTGATGTCTTATTTGGATTGAGTCATGCTGGGGTCTGAAACTGTCTGCTATCTGAATTTCAGAATCTCTTGGCATGTCTGGAAAATTCTCTTTCATAATTTCATGGAGAAGAGCCTCTGTGCCTTGTGAAGCCACTTCATCACTTTCATGGATTCCATTGAGGCAGATAGCCTTCTTCGAATTATCCCAGAGCTCTCTGAGAGAATGATCTATTTTTGCTCTCCATTTCTCTTCCTCTTTGAGAGTTTGGAAGCATTCAAAAGCTTTGTCTTCAATGTCAGAAATCCTTTCTTTTGTTTGCTCCACTCTGTTACTCAAGGAATCTACTGTATTTTTCAGATCTTTGAGGGCTGCAATTTCTTGCTTCAATGTGTCAAAATCTTTGGTGATCTTGTCTTTAAACTTGTTGAATTCTTGAGACAACTTTTGAATTTCTCCTTGAATTTCCAATTCCCACCTTTCCTCCATTCTATTAATCTTGTTTGCAATCCAAACTCTGAACTCGATTTCTGACTTCTCAGCCATCTGTTTATAAATGGGATCTTCAGTTACATCTGCTATATCTTTCCTTGGGTGGGTTGATCTACTCTGGTTGTTCATGTTACCAGAGTTTTTCTGCTGATTTTGCCCCATGATTATTTTACACTGTTTGCCTAGATGAGTGGATAAAGGAAAGTTGGGTTCAGGGCTCCAGGAGTAATGATTAACCAGCCCTTTCCCCCAAAAGCTGGGACTGGTTTCTGTACCTTTTCCCCTAAAGCTTTGCCAAGGATCCGTACAGTGCTACAGCTTGAGAAACTGGGCACCTGCTTGGTGTGGTGGGGCTCAGTGGCTCTGTCTTGTTTTCAGCTGGGCTTTGTCCAACCCTAGTGAATCAGTTGCTCTAGGTTGATGTCTCAGCTATGGAGAAATACTAGCGATTAAATCACCCTGCCTCCCACAGGCAACAATTGGAAAAGGAAAATCAAACCTTCCTACAACGACACACCTAGGGTACCACTTGGATAGTCCTCAGGTGATTGGCCCAGATCAAGAGGTCCAAATCAATTGTCTCAGTCAGCACCTATCTCAGGTGGAAGAGTTTAAAAGGTCTCTGGCAACTAGATTGCAGGGGTCTGCTGACTACTCAACTCAAATATTACTTGCTCCGGTGCTCTGTGAGGTCAGGAGGACCTACTCAGCAAATAGATTAGTCTGGGATGGTTGATGCCTCCTTCCCCACCTTGCACCTCTGTCACACTCAGTCACTGATAACCCTGCAGGGCTGTAATCCAGTTGCCTCCAATGAGCAGGTACTCTAGGGATTTGCACCTGCCTGGATCACAGGGAGATCTATGTCTCTTCTGCCAGGCTGCTGCCCTCTGCCACTATCTGGCATGGGGAGGTGAGGCCTGACAACCTCGGGTGCTTAATGGAGCTGGGGCTGTTCACTCAGTTCCAGCCTCGCCCCTGATTGATGTTACTGACAGAACAGAACAACTTTGCAGAGTTTGTTTCTGTCCTGGCTAAATTCCCCTGCAGAAGAGAAGCTGTTTCGAGTTCACAGAACCTGTGCCTCAGGCCCTGTCTGTGCTGCTGCCCTGTAGTTTGTATTCACAGCACGGTTAGCTGTCAGTTCTAGCCTCCTGTCCTCCTTTGTCTGGGCTAATGATGGCCTGGGGGCTGGGTGCATCTTAGGCTCAGTAAATCAGTCCTCTGGGTCAGCCCTGTCCTGGGAATCTGCTGGCTGTGCACTTGCATTTTCTTGTTTCCGCAGTCCACCCAGGCCAGTATCGCCTCAGGCAAACTCTTTACTCACAGGGCCTGCACTTCCATCCCAGATATTTTCTGCCAGTGGCTATCACTGGAGAAGATTCACAGCCTCCTCTGGTTGCCCAGAGAGACAGGGGATGTGACTCTGGAATATCCATGAGTGAGACCTATTGTTGCCAAAAAATAGCTGCTGTTCTTTGCCTTGGGGCACTGCTGCTCCTGTGTGGTTCCCTATCAGCCATCCATCCTCTCCTCACTCCTGTGCCTCAGAATCAGCACTGACCAGCAGCAGTCCATGCCCTGTCCACACCTCTCAAGATAATACCCAAGAGTCTAGACTCAGACCTCAGAGTGAGAGTGGAGGGGAGTGCTGGGAGCTCAGAATTGCAGGTAGAGAATATATACAGTTTTACACAGTTTTATGCCTGGCAGGAGAGTGCCACAGCACCCTAGTAGGGGAAGTAGGTCCAGTTTTTAGAGGGTGTCTCCCATGGGATATAATGGGAGGACTTTTGAACTCTGCTTGTTTGTTTATGGGGTACTCTGAGGCATTCTCATGGGGGAGGGGACTCCCATCTGCTTGGTGATGGATTTTGTATCTTTTGTTCGTATCCTTGGGGTCACAGCTCGCCTCAGCAGGATTCATGTGCATTCTTCAACTTTCTCTCTTGGTGCAGCTCTACTCTGCCAGGTTACTTGCTAAATTTCTGTCCTTTACCTCTCTTTCTGGATGAGACCCTCTGTAGAAAGCTGGCTTCAGTCTTCTACTCTTATTTATTGATCAATATATTTTCAAATAGATTTCCTTAGTACTAATTTCAATCTATAATCCACTTACCTGTGAGATCCTGAGTTAGTGAAGTAACCTTTTTGGACTTCATTTCTACATTCTGTAAGTGATAGTAATGATAACTGTTACTATTCAAAGGTTGGCAAACTGCTACAGGTGGGCCAAATCTGACCTGTGGCTCATTTTGGTAAGTCAAGTTTTACCAGAATGCAGCCTTGCCAATTTATTTATGTAACATCAGGCTCTAATGGCAGAGGTGACCACTTTGTATGGGATCTTTAAGTCCAAAAAACCTGAAATATTTACTGCCCATCCCTTTGCAAATAAAGTGTGCTGACCCACAGCCAAGATTATCGTGAAGATTAGTTGGGATAGTGCTTCCAAAATCACATAGCTTGGTGACCACACAACTTTTAAAATGTATGTTAAATTCCTTCTGCTACACTCAGAACACATTCAGGGCTCTAAGACTGCACAATTATTTTTTGTGGGGGGAGAAAAGTGGGAAAAGCAGCCTACCAGTTCAAGATCAAGGAAATGGTTTTTATGAGATTTAATACAATCTTGAAATCTTCACAGGTTTTCAGTTAATCTGTTAAATGTAGCAGTGTGTTCATAATTTAATTTGTATATTTTAGCCATTTACATTAATGCAAGTAATTGGCAGGTACCACATTAACAGACAAAGGTGGTTAATGCCACACATAGAAAAAAGCATATTTAGTTCTTTATTATTTCTTCTAAATAACTTAATGCACAAATCATAGAACTGATGGGCCTGAAAAGATGTGTGAAGGTGGATTCATTCACCCCTCAGCTTCTGGGCAGCACTTCACATCAATTATCCTACAAAAATTGTTGTACTTTATTCATTAAAATCACCAGATAATGGGATTCCACAAAATCTTTTGGAAATATGCACCAGGGTCTTACCATTCTTTTATTGGGGCATTTTCCCTAAATGGAGCCCAATTTCTTCCTGCTGTTAAATCTTTTCATCTTATTCTCAATGGTCTGAGTTGCGCCACTGAGTCTGTGCATTGCATAAAATCACGGAAATGCACTAGCACTTCCCCCTTCCTCCATGTGAAGGACCATAGCCAAACATCTATCTGGACCAACAAGGATGGCATTATAGTGTTATAAGTCACAGCACCTTCTGCATCAGCAGACAGTCGTCTCCTTGGAATGGTCTGTGATGTTTTCTCTCTTACTATTTGAAATGCATTTTCTTAAACCTATATCCTTGCTAGGGAGAGAAACTTTAGCATGTCATGACAGTAAAATGCTTAAAATAGTGAGAAAAATTAACTACTTTGAGGTTCATTTAATGGCCTTATCAAGTAAGAAGTTTGCTTTTTTGAAAACACTGGTCTAGGAGGATCAGGCTAACTATAAGTATAAACAAATGTATTTCTATGAAAATATAGTTAAGAGTAAAATAATATAGGTGAAGATATATTTAATATGCATGGCTCTATCTTCCCAGAAAAAAAAAATGTGTTTTTTAAAGAAAGGGATGAAAGCATACACTGATTATTCAAGACTCACCTTCTCGTTTAAATGATTACTTAAAATCTAAGGTTTGGGGGCTGAACGGCCTTGTTCAGTCCTTTCTCATGTTCTGTGATTACACACATCTTATCAAAACTTCACCACAGATAAACTGGTTCTGTGGCTTAATTGCCATCAGTCATCCAACCTGGTGACAAGAGGAGCTATTCAAAGAATTCTCAGTTGAAGATGCACCTCTGTGCAAAGGCAGAAAGGGAAAGGGAAATAATGGCTTCTAGGTAGCAAGAGGGCGGTTGAAGAGGGGATCCAGTGGCATAATTTGATAATGCTGGTTCCCAAAGACTTGAGATATTGCATTCACCTCTATCGAGGGACTTTTTAAATAGACAGTGGTGAAAGAAGCAAACCATTTGGAATATATCGACTGACAGGAAGAAAATCAGCAAAAATTGGAAGGTTTCTTTTGTCATATAAGTTAAACTATGTTTTATCAACATTTCATTTCAGATAAAAATAATTATTTAACTAATAAGATCACAACTACAGTCCTAGAAACATACGTGAGAGTTAAGACAAATATTTTTCTGATGATTTTAAGCCATACTTCCCTCCTGTTTAAAAATGTGGTATTTGTAGGTTCAGCCACTTGATAGCTTATACAAATGATAATGTTTAAGTCACTGATCTAATTTCTGTTTCTTGCCCAAAGTGGGTCAGATAATATTTGTAACTGAGCTATAAGCCTTCATTTATTGTCACAAGTAGCTTTGAAGCAACAGATTAAAGTAGTTCCATTTTAATGCAGGTAGAATTTTGAAATTTATGTATTCTCTCTCAAATTTCTTTCCAATTTTAGAATCCCATCCACATTTGTACCATTTCCTTAGAGTCTAGGATGACTGCTTAGGTCGGACAGATTCAACTTTCAAATTTGATTAATACAGTATGTTCTATGCGAAAAGGCTACTGATTCCTAAATTAGCTCCCCAACACATCCTCACCAAAACACTGTAAGAGGCACCTTTAATCATGCTAATTTCAGTCAGGTTCATAATGTCTTGGAGATTTGTATATTTCAAGTTGAATTAATCATCATCTCCCTCCTCCCCCATTTCTTACCAAGCAGGCCGCTGCTCCTGTGTCTTTTCTGTTCTGTTAATGACACCGCCATTCTCCTAGCCACTCAGACTCAAAGCCTCAGAGTCATCATCATCACATTTCATTTTGTGCATAATGTGTAACAAAATGACAAGCACCTCAGTGCCACCTCTGTTATTCCCTGTATCCGTCCTTCCTCCTCACTGCACTAATTTATGGGCGTACTTCCTCCAGGCCAGATCAGATGCCCAGAGATTCTCATCTGTAGTTCCAGAAAGTTTTGATAACACTAAGTTTTTGCTTTTTGTTTTTTGTTTTTAATAATTTGTGACACGATCTGACATAATTTTTGTAGACATTCTTTATATTATCATTTAGTTTGAATTTATCTGGGGAAACACTGAGATGTACTACAGGGAACTTCTCTAGATGCTGGCATCTAATGTATGGTATATGTCTTGGTACACTTTTCTAAAACCCGGAAAATACTGAATCTGGAATATGCCTGGCCTCAAAGGTTTCAGGTAAGGAAGTGTGGATTTTGGTTTTTATAAACCCTCCTGAAAGAGACTGTACTTACTATTTCTCCTTTCTTTAATCAATTCTATACATTTCCATCAGAGGAACATTTCTAAACATGTAACTTTAGTCTTCAGCAGTTACCTCCGCCTCCACATTCTGGCATTTGGGCCCTCTATGGTCTGGTCTATCTTTTCTACCCACAGCAGACAGGGCCCAGAGGACATATGATTTACACATCAACTAGCTTTGTGAAATATAAGATGTCCAAAATTGGGAGTCACGTCCATTTTTTTGTGTGTGTAACTATAGGTTGGCACTCAATATCTATTTATTGAATAAACTAAGGAATGTTGAATTAATAAAAGGATACGTAAAACTGGCTAAGGAAAGAAAAAATGAATGAAGGAACAAACAAACAGCATTGATTTCAACAAGTATGAATTGGAATGTAAACTGGGAGAGCTTTTAGTTCACACTTGCATACTGAATATTGATGTGAGACTCTATGAAGGGTCATCTTGGCATTCCTTACTCAGGAGAGATATTAAAATTTTAGAAAAAATCTAGAGAAAAGACAATGAAGAGATAGGGTTATTATCAGGAAAATCTAAATAAAAGGTGAAGGATCTGTATGATAGTCAGCAGTGTTGGCCTTGAAGTATAAATTCCTTATGTGACTAGTGATAAAAAAGGAGCTGGGTCAGAGGTCAGGCAGCGCTTGCATTCTGGTGCACTAGTTAAGAGTGTAAAGCACACTCCAGCCCGGGATGAGTTCTTCTCCCAACATGGAAGGAAATTTGTTTAAACAGAGTAAGAGGGAGTGGTATTACACTGAACAATGTGAATATATTTGTACTGCAATTTGAAGTATTTTACTTATAACTATTGAAAAAAACAGGCTTAAGTTATGTTAGAATATATTTAGGTAATAAATCAAAAGAACTTTATGAAATAAGCTAAAGAGATTGAAACAAGTGTGAAATTTGGGTTTGATTTTTATTTGGACCTCTAAAAGGAAAACATAGACACTTATCTTCTTGGAATAGTTTAGCGTCCTTTCTGTTGGCAAGCAGGGGAACAAAGTCAAAAGCTTTTTGCATGGTTTTTTGTAATGTAGAATTCTGAAGAACTGTATTTGAAGGGCATTAGAAGAAAAAAAATTTTAAAAGCAAGCAAGCAAGCTGCTTGTGTCAGAAATAGAAGGAGTAGAAGGGTTTGTGATCCTTTTGACAATTCATAAGGAAAGCTTCGTCTGTCATAACCTTAAGCACGGTGGAATATCTATGAACACTCCAATAACAGGGGCTTATATTTGAATCACCGAGTCAGCAGCTCTGGTGGTATCAATATGACACGTATGAATGGACCTACCCAACCTGCATTCCAATCATTCACTTCGCTTCTAACCCAGGACTTTAATGACTGCCAAGCTTCAACACTCTTTCGCATGTACTCATCTCAGACATGCTCTTGTGACAGCTTATCCAAACAAAGGAATATAAGAATGTGACTAAAGTCCCAAAGCAGGACATAGGGGGTTCGGGTGCTGAAAAACCAGCCAAATTTATAATTTAAAAATAAATTCCAGCAATGTTCAATAAATTATATATTGCATGCTATAAGAATTACATTATTATTGCCGTAATAATATATGGCAGTTATTAGAATTACCACTAAAACATATACAACTGCTAATGGACTTACATGTAGCATGCCGTTGGAAAATAAAAACTAACTATATTTTTTCCTGTTGCAAAACAAATGCTGCTATAATCTATACAGTAATTTGAAACTGGGTACTTATAAGTCGAGGTTTATACTCATATTTGCGGTGCATATATGCCCCTCTGTGACATAATTTCCCAATGAAGTTAAATGCAAGGAAAATATCACACACAGTTTCTATGTACCCTAACTGTTTTGATTATTTTGACCAACTAAACTGGATAAGTCAAGTTATTCACTTAAAAAAAGTTGAACTTGAGCAAAAAAAAAAAAAGAAGTCAGAGAGGTCAAAACAACAATCCAGTCAGTCAAAAACCAAATCGTAAGATTTTTTTTTTTCTCGGACAAGATCGATTTGACTTAAATACTGAGATGACAATTCACTCATTTCATGTTCACACAAGCCCTGTGAGGTGTGGAGCGGGGTATGGTTGGGGGCAAATGTTTCCCTTCCTGTTTTTAAGTTGGAGACTTTTGGAGAAAATTTGTTAGAATGTGTTATCTCCAGCTGCATAAGAGCCCATCCCAAAGCACTGTGACTTAAAACAACAATAATTTATTATTTCTCACAGTTCTATGACTGACGTATGTTCATATACACAGTTCTTTTGTTGCATTTGGTACAGACTGAGGTCATTCATGAAATTGCGTTTAGTGGGGAGCTTGACTGCAGAGGGAATATCCAAGGTGACTTCTTCATTTTGTTTGTTTCTTTAATTAGACAGAGTCTCACTCTGTCACCCTGGATAGAGTGCCCTGGTGTCATCATGGCTCACCTCAAACTCTTGGGCTTAAGTAATCCTCTTGCCTCCACCTACCAAGACGTGCACCACCATGCCTGGATAGGTTTTTTTTTTCCCCCTCTCTATTATTTCTATTTCTATTTCTATTTCTATTTCTATTTCTATTTCTATTTCTATTTCTACTCTTACTCAGGCTAATCTCGAACTCCTTAGCTCAAGCAATACACCTGTGTCAGGCTCTCAGCGTGCTAGGATTAAAGGTGTGAGCCACTGCACTCAGCTCCAAGGTGGCTTCCAATCCTCCAGGTTTCTCTTACTGTAGCCACTAATTATTTGTATAGCGTAAGTTTCTTTCTAACAAAACAGCTGACTTCCAAATGGAAACATTTTAAGAGGATAAGCCCCAAGTGCAAGCATGTATCAAGTCTCTGATTGTATAAATGTCCCATTGGCCAAAGCAAGCCCAGAGTCAGGTGTGAGGGGCCTATACAAGGCTTACAAAGCTATAAGTTTCTTTCTAACAAAACAGCTGACTTCCAAATGGAAACATTTTAAGAGGATAAGCCCCAAGTGCAAGCATGTATCAAGTCTCTGATTGTATAAATGTCCCATTGGCCAAAGCAAGCCCAGAGTCAGGTGTGAGGGGCCTATACAAGGCTTACAAAGCTGGAGATGTGGTTCACTGGGGTCACCAGCTTAACATTCTACCACAGCGTGGAATATGTAAGACAGCTGGCACTTGGCAGTGCAGGATTAGAACTCAAGACTCCTCAGTGTGGTTTTCTTCCTAGAAGGCCAGGTTGATTCTTCACTGTCACATCCATTGTCTCCTGGATATTAAGAATATTAAGAAGATTCTTCATTTCATCAGTGGTCAAAGTGTAGAGATTGTTCTTAGAATTGAGAGAATAGTCTACTGTTACAATTAGTTTTTAAGATACCAGCTACATTTACCACCCAGTTTAAATTCCTTTTTTTTTTTTAATTATTGTTAAATCATGGCTGTGTACATTAATGCAATCAATGGGTACAATGTGCTGGTTTCATATACAATCTGAAATATTCTCATCAAACTGTTCAACATAGCCTTCATGGCATTTTGTTAATTATTTTATGTAGACATTTGTATTCTGCATTTAGTAAGTTTTGCCTGTACCCATTCTAAGATGCACCATAGGTGTGGCCCCACCCATTACCCTCCCTCCACCCCAATCTCCCCCTCCCTTACCCTCCCTTGACCCTTTCCCCATATTCTTGTGCTAAAGTTGGGTTATAGCCTTCATATGAAAGCTATCAATTAGCTTCATAGTAGGGCTGAGTACATTGGATACTTTTTCTTCCATTCTTGAGATACTTTGCTAAGAAGAATATGTCCCAGGTCCATCCATGTAAACATGAAAGAGGTAAAGTCTCCATCTTTCTTTAAGGCTGCATAATATTCCATGGTATACATGTACCACAATTTGTTAATCCATTCGTGGGTTGATGGGCACTTGGGCTTCTTCCATGATTAAATTCCATTTTAATCTTTAACCAAATTAAATTCCAATATAATCTTTAATCCAAATTAAATATAAATTAATTTAATTTAATTTAAATTCCAATTAATTTAATTCCAATTAATCTTTAATCCAAATTAAATGCTAATTTAATCTTTAATCCAAATTAAATTCCAATTTAATCTTCCGTGGATTAAATTCCAAACATTTTTATCTAAGAAGGAAATCTGAGGCAAACACGTCTTTGGGAGTTTTGATAAGCCTTTATTTTCAACAATTCAAAACCTTACAAAGACCTAAAACTGATTTTGCCATGTATCATCTTAAGAGCCATAGAAAGTTTCAACACAGGGAGAAAGAACTACTATTATTATGTTACTTGAATAGTTGAAGAAAGAGGATTAGAGGGACAGAGTTACCTTCTTGGGATCTTATGGTACATGATAAAGCTTGGTTACCAACTCTAGAAGGTTCTTGCTCTGGTAGGACTCATGGTGTTGAAATATATTTTTAGAAAGCCTTCTACAGCAGCTTGACATAGATCTTCTCCATTTCCTGATTGTAGTGAGGAATTCCCATTTTTCTGTAATATAGCACAAAGGATGCCCCAGTTTTCTAGCTTCTGATCTCAATCCTGTTACATTCTTAAAAATTATTAAGAACTCCTGTTATATGAATTATACTTCTCAATATTTATTGTATTAGAAATTAAAGACCAAGTATGGTGGCTCAGTCCTATATTTCTAGCACTTTTTGACGCCAGGTGGAAGGACTGCTTGAGGTCAGGAGTTCAAGACCAACCTGAGCTAGGGCAAGACCCTGTCTCTACTGTAAATAGAACAATTACCCAGGTGAAATGGTGTACACCTGTAGTCCCAGGTACTTGGGAGGCCAAGGCAGGAAGATTGCTTGAGTCCAGGAGTTTGAGATTGCAATGAGCTATGATGACACCACTCGCCTGGGTGACGACAGAGTGAGTACCTGTCCTCTCCCCCCAAAAGAGAGAGAGAGAGAGAGAGAGAGAGAGAGAAATAATTTTTTTTAACCACAAGGACATAAAAGCTGTCTGAATAATGACATCAACACACATCATATTGCCATTGTGTACTTCACTGTACCCTCAGAAGGGAAAGAGAATGAAAAATGCAAACCAGAATTGCTAGCAAGATGGCGGCCGAGTAACAGCTTCCTTGCATCTGGGCACCGTGAGTCTGGGGATATAGGACTCCAGGCACCTCTGGCTGGTGGGATCTGCCTATCATCACCCCTGTGAGGATACAGGGAGTCAACGAGAGACTTCTGGACCCCAAGAGGAGGACTAAAACAGTGGAAAAACGGCAAGTGGTTGCGTGTGTTCAATCGGTTTAAACCTGCCCGCAACTGTAAGTTCAGTAGCAGCGAGACTGCAAACCGGAAAGGCCTTACCTGTGAACTGTTTTGGTGTCTTTGGACTTGGCACTCAGCTGAACTGCCTTGGGGAGAGCCTGAGCGGGAGTGCAGAGAACTTTGGCCTTTGTCTAGGGCTCCAGTCTGAGCCGCTCAGCCAGACAGAGCTAATAGTGTTTGGCTTTGGGCCACAGGAAGCCATTGTGAATGATCTGCCCTGGCAAGCTCCACCCTCAGGGTCACAGAGCTAGAATCCAGGTGAGAGCTGGTAACCTAGCAACTGAGTAGCCTACAGGTGGGGTCTGAGCTGCCTTGCAGCCCTAACCCTCAGGGGCAGAGTGAGACCAGTTTTGGCACACTGGGTAAGTGGATAGCCACCTCAGCAGTGAATTTCAGTGACAAGCACTTTCCTGGGAAAGCTTCTTCTCAGCAAGTTTACAAGTTCAAAGTGCCTTTGAAGTGGGCTGAAGAGAGATTTAGGGTGTCTACCTGCTGGGGTTTGAGAAATCAGCAGCCTCCAGTCATATCAGAACTGTGATTAACATCTAATACCCCAGAAGACCATGTGTTGCCCAGACAATACTCAACAACATATACATACTGCTTTGTTTTTGGTTGTGTGTGTGTGTGTGTGTGTGTGTGTGTGTGTGTGTGTGGTTTGGTTTTTTTTTGTTTGTTTATTTTGATGTTGTTGATGTTGTTTTGTTTTTAAATTTTAACCTTTTCCATACAGATCTTTTTTCTTTCTCAATTTTTCTAGTTTAATTATAATTTCCCATTGTTGCCTTTTTCAATAACTAGAACTTCATTTTTGCTAGTGTTTCTACTGCAATTATTTGGTTTTTCACCCAATTTTGTCCCATAAAGTTTTCTGTTTCCTTGTTTTGATTTGATTTATAGCGTTTTTGTCTTTCCTCTCTAGTTGGTGCAGGTGGGATACTGTGTCTGATCAGGTTAGCAAAGAGCTGCTGACCTCAAGGGAACCACCCAACTGGGCACCCCCAGAAGGTGGGGTTTTTTTTTAAGGTTGTGTCAAAGTACCCTACTGTACACCTATATTGCTCTGTCTCCCTCTTTCTGTGCCTCTCTTCTTTTTGTCAATATTCATTTTAACCACCCCCTCTCCTTTCTCTATTATTTTTTCTTTTTTTCACTCAGCCCTCCTTTCTTTCATCCCTTTATTGCTCTTCAACCTTCTCACCCTTCTGTTCTTGTACCAAAAGGACTCACCGAACCCTTAGTCCACAGGCACAAGAACTTAAAGAGCAAGAGGAAGTGAAAGAAAAATTAGGGCAAGGAAACAGATAAAAGAAATCACTCATGAGGAAGAATCAGCAGAAAACTCCAGGCAACATGAAGAACCAGTCCAGAACAACCCCGCCAAGGGACCATGAGGTAGCTACTGCAGAGGATTTCACCTATAAAGAAATGTTAGGAATGACAGAAAGGGAATTTAGAATACACATGATGAAAACAATGAAAGAAATGATGAAAACAATGAAGGAAACTGCTAATAAAGTGGAAAATAACCAAAAGGAAATCCAAAAACAGAATCAAATAAGAGATGAACGCTATGAAAAATATAAAAAGGATATAGCAGAGCTGAAGGAACTGAAACAATCAATTAGGGAAACTTAAAGATGCAATGGAAAGTATCAGCAACAGGTTAGACCATGCAGAAGAAAGAATTTCAGAGGTAGAAGACAAAGTTCTTGAGATAACTCAGATAGTAAAAGAGGCAGAAAAGAAGAGAGAGAAAGCAGAACGATCACTGTCAGAATTATGGGACTTTATGAAGCGTTCCAACATCCGAGTTATAGAAATCCCAGAAGGGGAAGAAGAATGCCCCAGAGGAATGAAAGCCATACTGGAGAATATTATGAAAAAATTTCCCAAATATCACCAAAGATTCTGACACACTGCTTTCAGAGGGCTATCGGACCCCAGGTTGCCTCAACTCTAACCGAGCTTCTCCAAGACACATTGTGATGAACCTGTCCAAAGTCAAGACAAAAAAAAAAAAAATTCTGCAAGCTGCCAGGAGTAAGCGCCAGTTGACCTACAGGGGCAAATCCATCAGTGACCGCAGACTTCTCTAATGAATCTTTCCAAGCAAGAAGACAATGGTCATCTACCTTTAATCTACTTAAACAGAATAATTTCCAGCCCAGAATTCTGTACCCTGCTAAGCTAAGCTTCAAAATTGACGGAGAAATCAAATCATTTACGGATATACAAACATTGAGGAAATTCGCCATAAGACCACCTCTACAGGAAATACTGCAACCTGTTCTGCACACTGACCACCACAATGGATCAGCAGCAAAGTAAGAACTCAGAAATTAAAGGACAGAACCTAACCTCCACACTGATGCAAAAGATAAAACTAAGCAATGGACTCTCACAAGACGAATAGAATGCTACCACACTTATCACTTATCTCAATAAATGTTAATGGCTTGAATTCCCCACTGAAGAGACATAGATTGGCTGACTGGATTAAAAAACACAAGCCATCCATTTGCTGTCTGCAAGAAACACACCTGGCTTCAAAAGACAAATTAAAGCTCTGAGTCAAGGGTTGGAAGACAATTTTTCAGGCAAATGGAATTCAGAAGAAAAGAGGAGTTGCAATCTTATTTTCAGATACATGTGGATTTAAAGCAACTAAAGTCAAAAAAGACAAAGATGGTCACTTTATGTTTTTCAAGGCAAAAATACAACAAGAAGATATTTCAATTCTAAATATTTATGCACCCAATCTAAATGCTGCCAGATTCTTGAAAGAGACCTTAGTCAGTCTGAGCAATATGATATCTGATAATACCATAATAACAGGGGATTTTAACACTCCTCTTACAGAGCTGGACGGATCCTCTAAACAGAAATTAAACAAACATATAAGAGATTTAAATGAGACCCTAGAACAACTGTGCTTGATAGACGCATATAGAACACTCCATCCCAAAGATAAAGAATATACATTCTTGTCATCACCCCATGGAACATTCTCCAAAATGGATCATATCCTGGGACACAAAACAAATATCAACAGAATCAAAAGAATTGAAATTTTACCTTGTATCTTCTCAGACCATAAGGCACTAAAGGTGGAACTCAACTCTAACAAAAACACTCGACACCACACAAAGGCATGGAAATTAAACAATCTTCTGTTGAATAACAGATGGGTGCAGGAAGAAATGAAACAGGAAATCATTAACTTCCTTGAGCATAACAACAATGAAGACACAAGCTACCAAAACATGTGGGATACTGCAAAAGCAGTTTTGAGAGGAAAATTTATCGCTTTAGATGCCTACATTCGAAAAACAGAAAGTGAGTGCATCAACAATCTCACAAGCCATCTTATGGAATTGGAAAAAGAAGAACAATCTAAGCCTAAATAAACTCAGTAGAAGAAAAGAAATATCCAAAATCAAATCAGAGATCAATGAAATTGAAAACAAAAGAATCATTCAGAAAATTAATGAAACAAGGAGTTGGTTTTTTGATAAAATAAATAAAATAGATAAACCATTGGCCAGACTAACAAGAAATAGAAAAGTAAAATTTCTAGTAACCTCAATCGGAAATGATAAAGGGGAAATAACAACTGATCCCACAGAGATACAAGAGATCATCTCTGAATACTACCGGAAACTCTATGCTCAGAAATTTGACAATGTGAAAGAAATGGATCAATATTTGGAATCACACCCACTCTCTAGACTTAGCCAGGAAGAAATAGAGCTCCTGAACAGACAAATTTCACTGCTAAGGAGACAATAACCATAGCAAAGAGACAACCTACACAATGGGAAAGGATATTTGCATATTGTGAATCAGAGAAAAGCTTGATAACTAGGATCTATAGAGAACTCAAATTATTTTATTTTATTTTATTTTTATTGTTGGGGATTCATGGAGGGTACAATAAGCCAGGTTACACTGATTGCAATTTTTAGGTAAAGTCCCTCTTGCAATCATGTCTTGACCCCATAAAGTGTGACACACACCAAGGCCCCACCCCCCTCCCTCCGTCCCTCTTTCTACTTCCCCCCCATAACCTTAATTGTCATTAATTGTCCTCATATCAAAATTGAGTACATAGGATTCATGCTTCTCCATTCTTGTGATGCTTTACTAAGAATAATGTCTTTCACTTCCATCTAGGTTAATACGAAGGATGTAAAGTCTCCATTTTTTTTTAATGGCTGAATAGTATTCCATGGTATACATATACCATAGCTTGTTAATCCATTCCTGGGTTGGTGGGCATGTAGGCTGTTTCCACATTTTGGCGATTGTAAATTGAGCTGCAATAAACAGTCTAGTACAAGTGTCCTTATGATAAAAGGATTTCTTTCCTTCTGGGTAGATGCCCAGTAATGGGATTGCAGGATCAAATGGGAGGTCTAGCTTGAGTGCTTTGAGGTTTCTCCATACTTCCTTCCAGAAAGTTTGTACTAGTTTGCAGTCCCACCAGCAGTGTAAAAGTGTTCCCTTCTCTCCACAAGAACTCAAATTAATCCACATGAAAAAAGCCAACAATCCCATATATCAATGGGCAAGAGACATGAATAGAACCTTCTCTAAAGATGACAGATGAATGGCTAACAAACACATGAAAAAATGTTCATCATCCCTATATATTAGAGAAATGCAAATCAAAACAACCCTGAGATATCATCTAACCCCAGCGAGAATGGCCCACATCACAAAATCTCAAAACTGCAGATGCTGGTGTGGATGTGGAGAGAAGGGAACACTTTTACACTGCTGGTGGGACTGCAAACTAGTACAACCTTTTTGGAAGGAAGTATGGAGAATCCTCAAAGCAGTCAAACTAGACCTGCCATTTGATCCTGCAATCCAATTACTGGGCATCTACCCAGAAGGAAAAAAATCCTTTTATCATAAGGACACTTGTACTAGACTGTTTATTGCAGCTCAAACAATCGCCAAAATGTGGAAACAGCCTACATGCCCACCAACCCAGGAATGGATTAACAAGCTGTGGTATATGTATACCACGGAATACTATTCAGCCATTAAAAAAAATGGAGACTTTACATCCTTCCTATTAACCTGGATGGACGTGGAAGACATTATTCTTAGTAAAGTATCACAAGAATGGAGAAGCATGAATCTTATGTACTCAATTTTGATATGAGGACAATTAATGACAAATAAGGTTATGGAGGGAGGGGAGGAAAAGGAGAAAGAGGGATGGAGGGGGGGTGGGGCCTTGGTGTGCGTCACACTTTATGGGGGCAAGACATGACTGCAAGGGGGACTTTACCTAACAATTGCAATCAGTGTAACCTGGCTTATTGTACCCTCAATGAATCCCCAACAATAAAAATTAAAAAAAAAAAGAAAAATGCAAATCATCTTATTTATTATTATGAAAATAGATTTGACCTTGTGAACCCTGGTTGAGGCCTCAGAGATGCCAAGGGGCTCATAGACCACATTTCAAATGACTGTTCTATACAATTTTCCCCTTGAAAAATAATATGTAATGCTGGTTGAAATTTTTAAATACGTCTTGATATTCACTGCTAAGCTGACAAGAGACTAAGGGCTATTCTTAGAAGACAAAAACTAACATGATAGCATACACCCAGAGAAGCAGGGCAAGGGTGAAGTCTGGAGACATTTGTTCATCCTTTATGACCAACAGAGATGGGTAGGAAAGATGAGTAAGAAAAATAAGGATAGGCCCAAAGTGGTTAATTTGATAGAAGACAACTTCATTGGGCTTTTTTAGCTTTATGCCAAGACCTCAAGATACTATAGCTCAGTGAACTGTTGAATGAGGGGAAAAAACCCAGCTCACAGAAAAGGACAAGAGGAGATTTTTCTCTCAATGCTGGTTTTAAATGGAAAGGAAAAAAAAATTCCACTGAGAGGTCGTAACCACAGACGGGGCTGCCCTCTTATGAGTTTCAGCCTCTTTTTACTATAAAGTTTCCCAGGTTGGTGGTGGTGCTCCCAGGCGCCTGGTGAGTACCAATGCAAATCCCACCTGGAGGAGCACACTTTCAATCCAGACTTCAAAGAATCTCTACACACAAGTGTTATTAAAAATAAGCCCATAATTTAAAAAAATCAAGAAGTAAAGAAATAAGGAAACAAATTGCTGAGTGAAATGAGTGAAGACCAAAACGTTATGAGTTTGAAATAAGAATGTTTAACATGCTTATAAAAATAAAAGATGATTTGAAAAATATGTCAAAAGACCAGTCAGATCTGAAAAGGAATAAAGTAGAATTTCTAAAAACAAACAAACAAAAAATCACACAGATCTTTCAGAAAGTGTACAACTGGAAGTTAAATAGTCTAGGAGAGCTTGGGTTGACTGGAATTGTCAGACAACAGATAAGCATGTAACTTGGTAAAACTGTTTTGGACAAATGGCATTTCTTTTTTCTTTTGTGAAAGCTGAACCACACATACCACACGACAAAGCGATTCCTTTAGGTATAAACTCAATAAAAAGGCCCAACATATGCTTACCAAAATAAATGTGTAAGATAGTTTATAGCAACATTAATTATAATGGTTATAAATGTGTGTTCATTTCATGAAAATTTACCTAGCTATAAATTTAGGATTCTTCATTTTTATGTACTATATGTTGTACTTCAATAAAATATTTACATATATGCACACATGGCTATCACACAAAAATTCCTTAAAAACTCCCCAAAAGGACAACTCTGATAAGTCAGAGCAAATACCGTTCTTAAATAGATTTATTATACAAAATAGAAAAAAAGGTCAACAAATATGTTAAAGAATAGGTTACATACCCTTAAAGAGAAAATTAAACAATCAAAAGGTACATCTAAATAAATTAGAAGGTACATCCAAAAAGATCAAGAAATGGAATGTAGGCTTGGTGCCCATAGCTAAGTGGTTAGAGTGCCGGGCACATGTACTGGGGCTGGTGGGTTTGAACCCAGCCCGGGCCTGCTAAACAACAACAACAATAACAAAATAGCTGATTGTGGTGGGCACCTGTAGCCCCAGCTACTAGGGAGGCTGAGGCAAGAGAATCATTTGCTTGCTGTGAGCTGTGAGAAAGAAAGAAGAAAGGAAGGGAGGAAGGAAGGAAGGAAAGAAGGAAGGAAGGGAGGAAGGGGAAGGGGAAGGGAAGGGAAGAAGAAATGGAATGTATGGGGAAAAAAGTTAAATGCCACAAAGAACTAAGATCTAACACTGTATATGTCTATTTTTCAATCCCAGAGGAGTTAATAGAGAGCATGAGAAGCAATATTTGAAGTTTATGACTGAGAATTTTCCAGAATTGATGCAAGACCAGTATCCTTATAATCTGGAAAAAAAAAAAAAAACTTTCCAAACTTGATACCTACAAGGGAACATAGTATAGAGAAATTACAGAACAAAGATAAAGTAGAAGCCCCCAAAGCAGCAAGAAACAAAAGAGAAGATCACACATAAAACACAGCACAAAGCAACACAGAACATTTGGACCGGCAGCCACATGAAGCCAGCAGACCACAGAATGCGTTTAAAAGTTCCAAGAGAAAATAATTGTGAACCTAAATATGGTCTAAATCAGAAGAGAGCCATGTAGAATTGCAGCATTAAAGCAAGTACCCCGTGTCATCTGTAGAGATCTGATATCAGCATGCTGTCCTTTTCAGTATGGTCCTGTGTGCTCATCAGCTGTTTATGAGATTGAAACACGTAGCAAATAATGTTCCATTGTTAATGGAATGGAATGGGCCAGACAGGTGTAATCAGACTATTCCAAAAGCTGATTCCCTTCTCTAGGGCACAGCATGAGGTTGAGTGTGTAGTAGATGCTCAAGAAATATATAAAGAGAAGAATGGATAGATGGGTAGATGGGTGATGGACAGACAGATGGATACGTGCCTGGATATACACATTCTGTGGACTAATTTTGCCATCTCTGACTTTAACACTGAATAGCCTATAGGCAGAATCTGATAATGATAGAGTCCAAAATGCTAATGTAAAAATGTTTCAGCTCTTGGGTCTGATCAGTATTGCTTGTACTGGAGGAAATACAGGGAACAGCTTTATGCGTCCACAATGCAGAGCATTTGTCTGTATGAGCACTCTTTGGGCGCCACTGGTAAGTTATTTAGTGAAATCAGGTGATGAAAGGTCCTGCCAGGGTGAAGGTCAGAGGCTTTCTCCTTTTCTGAGTGAAATGTGACATCAAATGTTGGGCCAGTTGTGAATATCTCTGACCAAGGTCCAGAACTCATTTATCTGGACACTGACAAAAAAAAAAAAAATTCTATGGCACACTTTAAAAAGTGTGTCACTGTTTCCTGAGAGAAATGATCTCTCTAGGATCTGACTAAAAATCATGGGCAATTGAAAGCCTGGTTTATCCCTGTGGACTATTAGTCACCCTATAAAAGTTAATTTAAAACAAATTAATCCATAAATCTCTACACTGTCTGCAAATACTTACCACTATAAAAAACCTAATTTAAACCCTTTCCCCTCTATTCTAAATTAGGGTTGCACTGCATTTTAGAAAATGTCTTCCCGACTCAGAATAAATTGCCGGTTATTTCCTTTCTTATTGATGTCGGTGGAAGTTCTAAGGGTAATATTAGGTCTTGTATCACAATCTCTTAGTGCTCAAAGAGAAGGAGAGAGAACATGTAATATTTTACATAAGCCTTAATACATAAAATTTATGCATTGGGAAAGTTTAATTTTAAATGCAGTTCCTTGGGCCATTTTCACCTGAAAGTTACTTAATATTGTTTCTTAGTTAACACTTTAGTCAAACTCAAATATGGAAGAAAATAAAATCAGAGAGGTAGTTCCCTGGTGGAGACAGAATTTTTTATATTTTATCAGGATCATCAATATTGGAGTCTCAGAAGAGAATATAACGGAGCAGATTTCACTTAGCCATCAAAAGACCAGGTAGGATAGCTTGAACCATTAGGTTTGTTTAGATTTCTTTTCTTGGCTGAAGAGCCAAAATGCAAATTCTGTTTACTCTAGAAACACTGCTTTAAACTATTTGTGGAACATGGTAAATTACCAAGTTGAAAAAAAACAATACACCCCCCCCATCTTTTCTAGAGAAATGAGACATTAACTAGAAACACAATCATGTAAAGCTTTGGTTTATAGCTTCCCCACATTGAGAGGCAGCCTGTTCAAAACAGGGTATTATCATCTCCAGTAGTTTGGAACTTCTAGAAATTCAGTTCTTACATAGAAAAGTTTTATTTTTTATTCTAAGCAATTTCTATCCTGCAAATCATAAAAAAAAAAAAAATAGTTACCATCTAAGTCACAGGAGGACTCAGATGGTGATTAAATCAATTAAATTCAAATGCTCCCCCCAATCCATTGTTGACAGCCAATAAGAATAAACAATAGAGAATTTAGTACATGGAGACATTTCATGGAAAGGTGTTCCACGACTGTCATTTCATAATCTAAAAAAAGGCACTTGTGGAGCTGCTAATTATCAGGCTCCCCCACACCACCATACTGATGTTAAATGGCACTGTTCCATTAGCTGTAATTATTCCATTTGTAATAAATAAGCATTAACCATTTTCCAATGTACACTCACAAATCATTTTTAAAGGATGACTTTCATGCATTTAAAATCATATATTTCAAAACAGCCCAAGCGACAAATCTGTATGAAGCCCTAAATTCAAATTAGAGGAGCATTTAAAAAATTAAAATGAAATATATTCAGTAACAGGAATTATTGGAGCCTGTGAAACCTTACAGAGATGGAGAGAGTAGAATAAAAGAAAGAAACTACTACAACCAAGTAGAGAAGAAAAACATCTAGATGTTCAGTTGGCTGAATGTATTCATTCTTCAAAAGACCCAGATTTTTTGTTAAACTCAACACCTGAAATCTAGGAAGCGATTTGTGTGAGAATGGACTCTGATGACTGAAGGCCAGCTGCACACTTGAGGAGCATCTCTGACCTCTACTCTGGCGACAAAGAAGTAAGCAACTCTTTGCAAATGCAGAGGTACAAATGTGGGTGAGAGCTAGTGATGTAAGGATTTGGATGTGAAGAAGAGACAAAAGTAGAGGTAGTTTAGACCTCCCCAATAACTGCTACCTGGGTATCCTTTTGAGGATTTATTGTATTCACCAATCCATAGATGTTTATCTACCGTGCTTAGACTTAGAAGGAAAGATTTACCAGTATTATTAGAAAGGCATGGACAGCTGCAAGTATGATTTGTGCCTCTTCCTCTGCATGCTAGACTTTGATGACTTTCCAAAACAATTCAAAAAGTTACTTAACAAGGGTGGTGCCTGTGGTTCAAGGAGTAGGGCACCAGCTCCATATACCGGGGGTGGCAGGTTCAAGCCTGGCCCTTGCCAAAACTGCAAAAACAAATTAATTAACAAATTATAAGGTTACTGTAAAAATATTGGTAGCCCTATATCTGGGTAAGGAAAAAGGCTAAGGTTGATGGAAGGGATGAGCCCCAGCAATGATTTTTCAAAGCAAATAAAAAATAAGTCCTTATTTTATTAGTGAACCCAGAGAGTCAAAGTTTTGTTTGCTGCCAATCTTGCATGAAAAGGGAATGCTTACACATTAGCCCAGGAGTTCTCAAATTTGCTGAGGCGAGGACTCCCTCATAATCTCAGTGCTTTCTCAATGCAGAAGAAACTATGCCTATCTCTCAATTGATTTTATGAACATTGAATGATTTGACTAGCAGAAAATACAATTTATTATGTATCCATAGTACAAACTCCCAACCGTTGGAGGTGGGGTGGGGGGAGGGAATCTGTTAACAGTAAAAATAACAAATAGAATTCAGGTATTTGCTACTGTGAAAGCTAGATTACTTAACCATTGTTTGGACTGAAATAGCATGGAACTGTGCTGTCCAATACAATACAGTTTAACAATAAAGTCAAATGTGACTATTTAACTTTAAATTAATTAAAATTAAACACAATAGAAAATTCAGTTCCCTAGTTGCGCTGGCCACATGGCAAGTGCTTGTCAGTACTTTCCAGGGGTGTTTCCTAACAGCCAGCAAGGAGAAGGTTAGACCGAGGCATGGTTTGAGGCAAACCGAAGAAGCTGGGGCGCAGTTTTCATTGGTTAGATGTTTTGCAACAAACAGATTTTTCAAATTTCATGGTCAATATGTACTTTGAAGTCAAAGATTATATTCCCGAGACATTAAATCAAAACTTCAAATCCAAAGTTGAATGTTTTTGAGATACTTGTGCACATTTTCTGTAAACATTGGGAAGGAGAACTGTGATTTTCTGATGACAAGAAACAAAACCTGTATAGATTTAAACTTAACAGACTCTTTGCCCCACTTGCCTCATGCTGTCTGTTCATCATACTCCTGACCTCACCTAAATATAAAAATATTTCTAAACATCTTTTTTCTTATCTTTAACCATAAGGGTAATAGCTAGCACAGTACATTGATTTTTCAAATGTGTAGGACAACAAGATCATTTTATTTCAGCTATTCTCATCAAATATCATTGTCGATTCAAAGCTTTGATGGGTTAACATTTTATTACTAGCTGTGAACATCCATTTTTTCCCTTTGTTTGCTTAGAGCAGAGCACCTTATAACATTTTTCACGGCTGAGACAGTACCCAAATCTTGGCTGAGGGTTTAAGTAAGGGTCACGACCTAGTCTAATTTCCTTTCCTATATAAAACGGCACCTTGAGAAAAGTGTTTTCTTCCAAATTTTGAAAGCAAAAGAACTGAAGCTACAAATGATAAAGACAATTGGCATCGAGTTTACTCTTCCAATAGAAGTATACCACGTGCTAATGAATGCTCGGTGACCTTGCTCGGAAGTCTGTTCTATCCTCAGAGGAACTTTTGGGAAATGCACCCCCAGGTATCTAGGAGTATGGTTGCTGGCAGATGAGGTATATGCCAGTTGCCCTTCTGTGGACCATATGTGTTGGTGTCATGCGATCATCTGATCTGTTCTTTCCTTAACCCACAACCGTTGTTAGAAGATTTCACCTGAGATTACACACTTGCCCAAAGTAAAATGTTTATGCCCTGAATATTTAACCGACAAATTTATTAGAAGGCTTTATTTCCTCATATTAAAAAAAAAAAATCCTGCTGTGTCCATTGCCGTGGTTCTCTGTCTTTCTAATCTTTTCTTAGAATGTGTCCTTACCTACTTCTAAGCAATTAAATCTGAATCCCTAGGGGTAATGGCAATGGAAAAGCTCCTCAGACGAGTCTAACGCATGCTACAGGTGACAACTCGATCCAATGTGAACATGAGTCCATTCACTCCCCAGGGCACTGCTGCACATCCTGGCCGTGCCACTTGATGTGATTTGGGGCAAGATATACCCAATCAGTCTTGTGTTCATCCAAAAAATAGGAATAATAATAATCTCCTACAATTGTCAAGAAAATGAAATGAGATAAAACTTGCACTCACCTTAAGAAATTAAATTTCTGCTCACCCACCTGTGTCGTTTGTAACTGGAACATGCTTTAGTGGTTTATTTTGGGGAGGAAGCAAATCTTGGAGTCCAGCATTGAAACTGGTTCCTTATTGGGGAGTGTCATTAGATGGCACTGTTCCACACAGCCCTCTCACTTAACAATACCCCGTGTGGTCACACTTTAACCATTTTATGACTAGTATTGGTGGAAAGTTCTATTCTCTTTATGAATTTCCAGTCATTTAGGAAAACTAGGGGAGAGAAAAGGTTTCACGAGATAATTTTAACCGTTTGCTTTGCTTAATTTAATTTGGTGAATTGTGGAAATTATTCCTTTTTAGTGGCAGAATGCCACTGACCTGGTTAACATTGGTTGAGGATTGTTTGGGGGAATTTTGACATTAAGGAGAATGATTCCAGTAGCACTGAGGCAGTCAACTACATTTTCTGAGCTAATAAGCCACTGGAGAATGGAAATCATGTAGAGTTCATTTGGGGGTCTCTCTCGGACTTTGCAAATGGATGGTATCCATCTATTAAATATTTACAGAATAGCAAATGAGAGATACAGGAAGGCTTTTGATTCCAAATAGTAAGTAGATTGTTTGAAATTATATTATTTTTCAAAATTTGGACTACATTATTTGTTTTCATCAATGCCTTACCGTCCCAATATGGCATGTTTTGAAAAATACTGTATTCGTTGTGTATTCCTTAAGCCTACACCAACTCATAAAGAAGATGGCCAAGATGGGGGAAGATTCACATGGGTCACAGTTTTCCATGAATAACCCACATGTATTTTCCAATATGCGAAACATTTATAAAGTGAAATCTGAGTGCTCTACCAGAGCCGCAGACTTTTGTAAGACAGCCTTGACAGACAGATCAATTTGATTCCTGACAATGTGGTGGTGGGGGAGGGGGAGTCAGCTCATTTTTAGCATAGTGATGTGTAGCTTTTCAGGCAAAAAGTTAGAATTACCTGAAATGACCTACCCTGCATCCCAGAGCAGGTCCAACCACAATCTAGCTAAACAACAGTGAAGTGTAACTATCAAGGGATCACCCTGGTGGTGGGTTTGTTTATCCTGAGATAAAGAAGAGATACTCTGCTTAACAAACCTTATAGGAACAAATTCTGAAACAACTGAAAGTTTACATTTTTTTCACCATTCCTAGAAATAGAATGACCTTGATGCTCAATTTCCAATTGAAGTCAAAAAGGCTAACCCTTGGAAAAATTTGAAAGGCACGAACTGTATCTTCTTCACCTCTAACCTTCCTCTGCCCTCTTTCCCCACAGCTCATCCCTGCTCCTTGTCAATCATCTGTGATGGCTGAGTGATTGGCATTCTCTGAATGAAACTCATTCACACTCAAGTGTTACCTTGAGCTCTCATTTGCATGTAAAGCCTTTTCTTTCTAACTGTGGAATTGCCAGTTTTTTTTGTTTTTTTTTTCCTTAAAAAATTTTCAGGCAGAAAGCAGGAGATATCTGGTGGGGGATGGTAGAAGGTTAGGGTGTATGATCTCCCCAGGACTATTTTCTCAGGTTGGAAAGAAAAGCTCAGAGTGCCTTCTGTGCTCCCCTTGGGGAAAGCAAAAGGGATGTAATTATGGAAGAGTGGAGAGATGGAAGAAAGGGCAGAAAGAACAGAAGGGAAGAGAAGATGATTTTGGTTTTTATCTCGGAGTTGAAGATTTTCTGTTTGATGTCTTTTTACATTCCTTTAAAAGTAATTTGGGGGGTTATAGGGATGGGGAAATGTGTCCTCTTAGCTATGATTCCCTCTGGTGTCTAATGCCTTCCCTTCTTCCAGAGACTAGGGACCTGGAAACGCTCCTGATTCCACAATTTTAACCCAACCCATCTTACTCCATCCCTCCGCTCCAAGTACAGACATTTATTCCTGCAACATTTTCGGTAGTCTTTTACCCAGTGCTTATGTATTTGAATGACACAAAATAATCCCCACGGATCATTTTGTTGTTCCCACCTCTGTTTCTAACAGAAGAAGCGGTTTGAGTGTATTCACAGCAACACTCTGCTGTCGTCATTGTCCCTCAGTGAAAAGCAAACTCTGGTACCTTCACTGCTGAGCATGAGTGAGGCTTGAGACCAGACGACGCTGGACTGAATTCTCACACACAGTTCTCTAAAGTTGGATTATTAACAGTTTCACTGGTTTTGCATGTTTAGCCAGAAAGATTGATTATGGATTAGCGATGGGCATAGAAGGACCATATGGTACTTATTTGCCTTCTCTTGTCTAAGTTTCTTAAATGGTCTGGGATCTGTCCAGTTTTCCTGGCCACAAACTTTCTCTTCCTCTCTCATACTTTGCTAAGTGTTATGGGATCAGTTCATCTGTTGTTAGTTAGGTGGCCTGAATTCATGAGCACTCTAAGGGTAGCATCCTCAAATGTCTTCCATCCCAGAGACAACTGATTTTATAAATTTTATCTAGCCTTTTGGGTGGACGAAAGCATCATGGAAAGTTCATGAATGGTAGTTATTACATAACTGCAAAATATCTCGCACTTTTTGCTGTGTGATGGCATTAAAATTGCAAATGTTTTATATCAAGATAATATTAATGATGATGATGATGGCTAAATACTTCTCTTTAAACAACAGACCCACCAGGCGAACCAGCCAAGCTAGGCTGAGGGACAGCAGATTGCCAGCTCCTACCTCATCTCACTCCAGCATGCAATGACAGGTGGGATGAGTGGCACTATTGAAATTAATTCCCCCATATCCTTTTGGGGGGTTATCATTGCCAACTGTGTAAAGTTGAAGCCACCTAAGTTAGATGTTTACTGTGAACGTGCTCTGTCTTACCAGCCACAATCATACCGTGAGAATAATCCCGGCAACTTCTTACAATAGAACAGAATGGAAGCATCAGTGAGCACAAGCTATTAATCCCCAGTCTTCCAACACAACCCCCATCCTGGGTGCTGTCACAAAAATGCACTTTAATTAGGAGGGGAGGAGCCTACACACAGGAGTTGAATGACTCGGTCAACACAGGATTCAAAACACTGGCTTTGACATGAGTTAAATATAAGATCGAATCCCACCTCTTCCACTTATTAATTTTGGCAACTTCTCCGGATTCTTTCCTCATCTGTAAAATGGGTATAATGGAACCTATGGCATCTACAGCACAGGGATGCATTTTAGAGATGGTGTAGAGTACTTTTCTTTTTGCACACGATGAAGTGCATTCTGGTCACTTCAATGAGAAGGTTTTTTTGGTCCAAGTATAATATTGGGCTTATGGTGGCAAAGAGAAATCATGGTCAGCTACGATGTTCTGCAGCCAAATTCTGTCAAGCAAGAATCTAGTCGGGCATTTCCAGATTTTCTAATTTTTCAAGGTATTTTTTTGCC
The DNA here is from genome assembly GCF_027406575.1 of Nycticebus coucang. NCBI lineage: Eukaryota > Metazoa > Chordata > Mammalia > Primates > Lorisidae > Nycticebus > Nycticebus coucang. Next base: position 27,391,678 of record NC_069787.1, read on the forward strand.
GAGTTTAGCAAAACACATATACATTCATGTGAAAGTTCCCAGTAATTCATATTTTAGAAGGACAGCCAGGCCAACCGGATGGAGGGGTCTCCAACCCACAGCCTGTGGGTTGCCTTCAGTTTATGTGAGGACTATTTTGCCTCTCTGTGGTGGTGGATGGCATGAAAATTATTCATGGATCTTTTTTCTTCCTCATTAGCTTTTGTTAAGATTTGTGTATTTAATGTGTGGCCCAAGACAACTCTTCTTCTTCTGATATGGTGCAGAGAAGTCTACACCCCTGTAGAATTTGACCCTTGGGCCACCCCTTTCCAGCTCGAAAACGCATATACACTCAACATATACTGGTCATTTTTATTCTTATTAGCCTTGGTCACTAGCTGACACATAACTGAACCTGGAGAATCTCTTAACATTCGCAGGACAGTTGTCTCATCATATGGTAAACTTGATGTTCAAATTCTAAAAGTAACTAGTGGCCTGGGGTCCTGTATGTTCAGAGCTAATTATAATGTTATCACTCAGTGCCTACATGGGCAAGCATCCTCTAAGCCTAAAAAGGCACAGGCCAGGCTAGACTGGAAATTCAGTTATCTTCCTATGAACATAGTCACAAGATGTAGTGCCTAAGGGAGAGCGGGTATAGGAGAGCATTTTACTTGGAAAGCAGGAGAAAAATAGTAAAAGTGCCTGTTTCTATGTAAAAGTATATCTTGTAAGTGCTAAATGTTGTCTTACATTACAATAGTACATAAGCAAAGTGCTTATGATATATTTATAAATATCAACATAGAGAGAAAGATTTGGGGGAAAGAAGTGGTTTTGTTTAGTTACACTGAATTTTCAAACCATGAGAAGTTGAAGAGGCTTGTTGAGTGCTGAGAGGTATGTTTAGCTTTTCTTTTGTCAAAGCTTTTCCCTTCTCTGGCAGTGAAACATGAGGGAATGTGACTCAATCTCTGAGCTTCATCTGTTAAATGGAAATAATTAGGTTGTACCACAGAGGCTGACTCCAAAGGACAAAGAAACTTCGTGTAAATGTGCTTAGCACAGTGCCCAGAACACAATAGACGCTCCGAAGATGAGCTATCACAATGAAATGACTAAAGTTAAACAAGTGAAATTGGGATAAAGATAATTTAGCTTTTTAATTGGTTAATATTTGTATTATGATAACTAACAAGGAACAAATTACCAAAAGAAACATTTCGGCTTTTTCTATTATCATATCTATAAGGTGTGATTTAAACGCCTTCTCCCAGGATGAATTATTGGAGAACAGGTATTCTAATGCAATGTCTTTCGGATTATGAACAAGGGAGCTTTTGCCTTGTAAACTCCTGGGGTGAAATCTCATCCCCAATCTTCAAAGTGTGACAAAGAGCTATTGATTGAGAACATATTGTCATTTAAATTACAATTAGGGATGGGTGAAAGGTGGTTATTCAACAATTCAAACCTTTCTTTTAATACTGTCAAGGACGACTTAACCTTAACCCAAACACACTTCTAAAACTTGTGAGTTTCAATCCGTCTAAAATCAATGTGCTTTTCGTAAAGTAAAAGAATCATGTCATTACTATCAGATGTTGAATTCAGTAGTTTTGAATCTAGTGGTGGAAATCTTTCAGAAAGCTTTGCTCTCAGTCACAAAATACTTGTGTCTCAACGCAAATCCAGTACTACATTTGCACCTTAATGTGGAATTAAATCATTCAGTGCGTTTTTTTTTCCTAGAGTAGCTAGTTATAAAAGTATATGCATTTTCAAAAATTACGTGCTATGTGGGTGATGTATGTTTTAATTTAGAGTATTTTAAATAGGAAACCATCCTTCTGAAGGAGCCAATTGCTAAGAACTTCATGTCTTTTATTACTGGCAAAACAACGTTCAATTCTAAAGGCATTAGACAGTTCAGATCTTAAACGAAACAATGGACAGAACAGAAACTGCATGTGTGTCTGAGTGTTTATGCTGTCTTACCGACTCTCTCCCATTTTGTCATATGAATGTATTTCATAAATAATTTGCTTTGATATTGCACACACACGCAGGGGCACACACACCAACATGCTATGCCCGCGTTGGCAAAATGCTGGACTCAATCTCACAATCTTGCTCAGGTCAAGTTCCCTGCAGTTTTCACAGGAATGCAGACAGCATGAAGACTGCGGCTTAGATCTCCTTTCTTGAAGTACGTTTAGAATTATTTTGCCAAAGCAGGCCTTTTCTCTCCCTCCCCGCCCCCCAGCTCTTTCCCTATCTCTTTCTCTAGTTCCTTGTATAATGCATGCACACCTGCCTACTTTTCTCAGGAATGGCAGGCGTTTCCTGGGATGACAGATTATGCCAGAGGTGCCTTTGGCAGCCTCTCGTCCTCAGGGCAAGTATTGTTCTGGCAGCAGTAAGCCAGTGAACAGCACAAGGTCATCCAGCCGCCAGTCTCTCCACCCGCTCCTTCTGGATGGGCCTGTGTTCTGAGGTACACTTCATTTGCTTGACACATGAGGTCATGAAAGGTAGTCTCTAATTGAGTCCATATTCTGTAAGGGATAGCACAGAGAAAACAGTGGGAGTTTTAGGTGGGATTCCAACTAGAGTACCGCATAGCTAACTGAGCTTCAGTTCTGATGATCTTTAGGGATTTTCTCCCTTGTGAAGGAAACCTAAGGAAAATGAATTTTTCTGTACTTCAGAGATTTGTCAGGGTGTCTGCTAAACAAATGGGAACATCTAATTTTACGTTGATTTGAAAACTCTGACTAGAAAACTCACACACGAACCTCACCTTCACACAATGTAATTAGTAAGGGAGAAAAAAATACTCAGGCTTAACATCCATCAGATAAAAACTTTTATCAGAAAATCTACATGGAATCACTATAACCCTAAAAAACAGGAAAAGAGTATTGCTTGTCAGTATAAATAGGCAATTTATATTATCAAAACTTCAAGGATTTCTGTTCATCTATTGTAGGAAAAAAGAATCATTTCTCATGATTAACTCATATTTACTAATACATTCTAATTGAATGACCAAGTAGAAATGTAAAGGCAGAACAGTTTTGGGTTTTATTCAGGCAAATATAATATCTAAATGTTGAGAAAATGAACACTTAGAAATTCAATATATTGGGGGGAAGCAAGATGTTTTACTGCCGCCTTGTGGACATTTTAAAAGAACTGAGTATTTATTTAAACCAGTGGTTAATTTGTGAATTTTGATCAATAAAAGAACCAGACAAAAATGGATGCAGGATAGAGGTGGAATATTATATATTAATTAATTAAATTTAACCAGGAAAATATTTTATTTTTAATATCTAACCCAAGGATATCCACACAGTCCTCAGAAGATTGTGTCTGCTATACTTTAAGAAATTCTTCACACACACAAACAGACGGATGGGGAGGTGGGACAGTACAATCAAATATTAGGTCATAGACTTTAACCAGAATAACATTATCCTAATTTTTTTTTACTCTTGACCTAATTTTGCCACTATGTTTCAAGAAAATTTAGGAAATCTCAGTTAATTATCATAGAAATTAAATGCAGCACCAGAAAAGCAGTGATAAGAAACACTGGACGTATTCTGGGGTTCAGTCCAGCATTTTAACTTAGAATGTTTATTTAAACGTAACTGGAGTTTATAAACTTGTTTTCTAGGGAGATTTATAGTGCTTTCTGATTTTGGCTGGAATGAAAAAGTCCAGCTTGACTTCCTGCTAAGAACGTGCTAGTGTAAACCACCTTCTTCTTAAATTTTGGCATGAAAAAGATATTTCCCTTGGATACATTTCTAATCACAAACGTACGTTCAGGTAGAGGCTTAATTTAAGTGTAGCTACCAATATCCCAGAAATACTGGAATGTTCTAAAATTCCAGCATCACATAAATTCTTGTTGACAAAGCATTAACAAACATATTATAAATTCCAATTTCTCATTGTTCATATGCTGGATAAATACTAGAAAAGTCTAACCAATCCACTAAGAAAAAGGTGCCTTGACACTTGGGGTAGTAAATTTAATTCAGAATTGAAAAAAACAAATTGAGATCTTTAATTAAAAATGTTTTTAAGCATATCACATTATAGATAAATGTTATAAGATTTAGATTTTCCCATTGGCTTGGGAAACATCTTTAGTGAACCAATCTGAAAACCAATAATACAGAAATAATCTAAATTTTGCTAAATAAAATTTAAATTGTTCGTTTTTTATTATTAAAATATTTAGATTTGATTGAGTTAATACAGAACAATTATGTAAATAATTATAAACCCATTTTCTGACCAAACACCAAGCAATATTCCATAAGTGGCATAGCAGAGTTTAGTGGTTGTCATGAATTTTCTCTTGGTCTTACAGGAAAACCTTAAGTGAATGTGATTTTCAAAAATTCTGTCCCATTTTTGTTGCAGTAGGGAAGACTTTCAGATTGTTGATAAATGAACAAAGATTTGATTCCAAATTATTTCACAAAGATGTTATTCAGGGCATCATCAGTAGGAAATGATCATTTCTATCTCAGCATTCATTGTGGAATGTCCGTTGTGTACCATTCACTTAACTTACATTATCATTAGGCTGTGTTATTACCATGTCCGTTTCACAGATGAGAAAATGAAGGTTCAGAGGGGTTAAATAATCTAGCCATGGTCACACAGCCTTTCAATGGTTCTTCTAGCGGCTCCAACCACTTTGTGGGCCTCTATATTCCCTGGACACAATACCTTTCGGGAATGATCATCATCTGTTTGTTTTCAGTGGTCGGCATTGCTTTTGAGTTGTATTCCAAAAATCTTTAACCACGTATTGAACAAATATAAAATCTGTGTATTATTTACTAGTTGATTCATTTAATAAAAATCTGTTGAATGAATTTTTCTGTGTTGCGTATAGGACTAGGCACAGGGGTATAGTAATGTCACACTAAGCATGGTGACGGCACTTTTGGAGCTGATACTCTGTCAGACACTGAGTGAGTTTCCAAAATATGAAAAGTAGGTAGGACCTAATTCTTCACGAGAGAGGAAAAAAATGTAATAGCTTTGAAATCAGGTGGAATTTGAGTGGCTCTGGTACCTTGTATTCCTGGGAAAACGTGAAGCCTTCATTTTCTTTTGCCTTCGTTTTTTTCTTCTGTGTTTAGCATAAAGTATTATGTAAGCATGTAATTTCCCTGGCCTAAAGTAAGTGTTCTGTGCACAGTGATCATTATTACAACATGTCAAGGGGGGAAAGAGACATGAAAACAATTCTGCTATTATGTGGAAGTACCATAAAATAATGACAAGATTCTTGGTAACCTGAGGCATAGTGATTTGCTGGAGGGAGTTGACGAGAACTTCAAGTGGGAAGTGACATTTGATTTGGCTCTTAAAGGATGACTTAGAAGATGCTGGGCAAGGGACCTTGACAAAAAAGTACATAGTTGGGTGAGTGTTTCACAGGACCAGAAAGTTAAGGTGTATGTAGGATTAGATAAATATGGCAGTCAGTTTTCCAAAGTCCTAAACCCCAAAGTTTAAAGATTGCCCACTATAAATAAATTTTGCAATATTTTCTTCTAGATCCTTTAGGAATCTTTGACTGCAAATATAAGTAAATGCAACTCAGGCTGAATTAAATAAATAGAGAATTTATTGGCTCAAATAAATGGAATTTCAAAGTTGACATTGGCATCGGGCAAAATTTGATCAAGAATTTATCATTCCCTGTTCTGCCTTGCTCTGAGCTTTCCCCTCTTCCATGTGATGTCATCTTCAGGGAAGGCTTCACTCTTGGCAGCATTATTGTCTTCAAATAGTGAGGTCAGATCTCTTGGACCCAGGGACACAGTCTCGTCATTTAATCAAACACTAAATCCTAGGGGAGAGATTAAAGACATGCTGATTGGCTGCTATTGTTTTTGTTTGCCTCCTCCAAATCTCATATTGAAATCTGATGCAGAATGTTGAAAGTGGGGCTTAATGGGAGGTGTTTTGGTCTTATGAACAGATTAACGCCCTCTCTAGGATGGAAGCCTGAGTGAGTTCTCACGCTATTAGCTCCTTTGAAAGCTGGTCTGGTGCCTCCCTCCCCACTCTCTCCTCCTTCCTTTATTGCTAAGTGATCTCTGCACATGCTGGGTCCCCTTCAATTCTACCAGGAGCAAAAGCAGCCTGAAGCTCTCATCAGAAGCAGATGCTGCTGCCATGCTTCTTGTACAGCCTGAAGAACCATGAATCAAATAAGCCTTTTTTCTTTGTAAATTACCCAGTCTCAGGTATTACTTTATAGCAACACAAATGGACTAAGATTGGCATAAATACACCCCAAGAGCAGGAATACTCCCACCCAAACCACATGGCTACAAATGAGAGAAGTAATATGGCAGCTGTTGACTAAAAGAAGGAATGCAACCAGTCAATGTTTATTAGTCTCTCCTTACCTAATAGAGTCTCAGTGTCTCCTCGGGAGTTGGAGTTGATCCCTGGAAGGGCTATTATCCAATTTCCTTCTAATGATTAAATAAAAAAAAAATAAGAAGAAATAGAATCAGTAATATTTTCCTATTTTAACACAAGGACAATATCTTTGACACGTGGCTGAGACTTAGCAATGAAGAGATAATAAAAAAGAATTTCAAAAATGTATTCTCCAATTTGTGAATGCACATTCACAAAAGTGGGTTTTACCACGAATCAAGTATGTTTCAAGGCTAATTGTAAAACACACACTCAAGGCATTCCTCTTTAATTCATATTTCTTTAGAGTCAGGTTTTTTTTGTTTGTTTGTTTGTTTTTTCATAGTAACACAGGCCAGAATGAATTCCAATCGGATGGTACAAGAAAATTTAAATGAAATGTTTATTGTATTTTTCTTTTGTCTTTCCCAAAATATTTCCCTTGTGTAGGCTTCTAATATCTATAGCTGTAGATGTGTCATCATTACTTAGCTGGAATGTTTGTATTATTAGAACCACATTAGGCGGTAAGCAAAAACACATGCCCAGGAGTCTAGTTATGAGATTTGTGCATGTTTTCTTTGAGTTGAAACAAAAGAATAATGACCAGCAGCATTCAGCAACTTAGCCTTGTCTCTATCCTATTAGAATCATATTCCCAGGAGAGTGCTCTGGTTTTAAAAACTATTTGCAAATGTATAGTGACTTTTTTTTGCATGTAATTTTTCATAAAGCAGTTGCGGAATGGGGTTGGGAGTGCACAACATCATGACTTGAGGAGCTCCTTTTTTTCTTGGAATGACTAGTGAATGACAAAAATACTCAGGAAAATCATGATTTGTGTTTTTCATTTAGAAACGTATGGGGATTTTTCCGTTTGCAGCATTTGGCTTGTGAAGAATGGACTATGAAACATTCAGATTGATAGTGTACTTTGATTAGTTGGGATTATAGCATTGGGCTGAAAGAAAGTCTTGTCAGTTTGTTTTCATTCCTAATACAGTAACATGTCCGTTATCTTATCCGAAGTCCATAAATTAAGTCCATTGAAACAGAGCTTCATTTTGTTGCTTTGTTCAACTTGTATCAATGTATCTTACCAGAGGGAGCTCCTAAATGTTGGACACTTTAGTTGGGACATCCATACATTCATCCAATATTTATTAAGCCCTACTATGTGCCAGACATTGTTGGAGGCCCAGCAGATGTGGAAGTCAATGATCTCTACCTTCAAAGGGATATTGTCAGGAGAAGGTCAAGGACTAATTAATTCCAAGTCGGAGGGACGTTTTAAAAAGAAAAGGGAGGATAGTTTGTATTACTATTAGATTCAAAGACAGCTATGAGAACATATGAAAAGTAGATCTAAACTGATCTGTGGGGTGAGTGCTCAGAGATGTCCTTGAAAAGGTGACTTTTAAGTTGAGATCAGATAGATGAATAGGGCTTAGCTGTCAAGTGAGAGGAAGGAAAAGCCCAGGGAGGAAGTTCCTGAATTGAGAGAGAACAGGGTTAGAGAGAAGATTCATAGGTCGCTGTGCAGAGCAAAGCAGAGAGCACGCTCAGGTGGTGGCATGAGACAGACCTGGCAGGCCTTGAAATTAAGGCCTGGTGTTGGGACTTTTTTACAGGCAATGAGAAGCTATGGTTGGATTTCAGGTTGAGGGGGAGGGTGTGATGGTTAATTTATATGCCAAGTCAAGTGCTGTGGGGCTCTCAGAGTGAACATTTTGGGTGTGTCTGAGAGGGCGTTTCCAGTTGAGGCTGGCATTTGAATTAGTGGACTCAGAGAGGTAGATTGCCTTCCCCAGTGTGATGGGCCTTATCCAATCAGTTGAGAGTCTGAATGGAACCCAGGAAGGAGGAATTTATCTGTTTTATTCCCTGTCTCATTTTTGGAGCTGGAACAATGCTTCTAATCATCTTTTACCCTCAGGCTGAGATTTATACCATCTGCTCCTCTGACTCTCAGGCCTTCGGACTTGGACTGAATCATACCTCCGGCCTTCCTGGGTCTCAGGCTTGGTGGGACTTCTCAGCCTCTGTAATCTCATGAGCTAATTCCTCACAATAAATCCCTTACATACATACACATGCACTTGCATATATGTATGTATGTGTGTATATGTGCGTGTGTCTATATATGTATGTATGTGTGTATATATGTGTATATGTGCGTGTGTATATATGTGTATATGTGCGTGTGTATATATATGTGTATATGTGCGTGTGTATATATATATGTGTATATGTGCATGTGTATATATGTGTATATGTGCATGTGTGTATATATATGTGCATATGTGCGTGTGTATATATATATGTGTATATGTGCGTGTGTATATATATGTGCATATGTGCGTGTGTATATATGTGTATATGTGCATGTGTATATATATGTGTATATGTGCGTGTGTATATATATGTGTATGTGTGTGCGTGCATACATATATATATATATATATATATAGGTGTATATATACATCCTTTGGCTTTGTTTCTCTGGAGAACCCTGACTAATATGAGGGATGGCATGAAAATACCTGAATTTTGAACTTTCTGTGATCACTTGGGCTGCTGTATGAAGAACGAATAATGTTTTTATTTTTCTTGTAAAACTCTATCTCCTTCCTCATTTGCTTTAAGATGACAACAAGGGACTCCTGACATAAATGTCTCCATTCACTAGATCAACAAACAACACATTCATTCTGACAACTGATTTCAACAAACTTTTAATGGAATTGGACAGGTTTTGGTTTTATGTGACTTTTTTTCCAGAGGTTATCTAAGAAGTCTGGTTATTTTCCAATTTAAGAATACATAAGGGGTTTAGCTGTGGAAGTCTTTCTGGGGACAGCCAGACTAAAGCCTATAGGTTGCCAATTTTCAGCCCTTAAAATTAGTTCCACTAAATTATCTTCTTTTAATTATGTTCTCCATCCTATCTTATACCCCCATAAGATTTTAGTCATATGACATACGAAATTATTGAATGGCTGACTTTCTACTTCCACCTTTTAAGAAGTCTGTGAAATTCAGTATATGTAATTTCAGGAAATCTGTGCAACTCAGAGATCTCGTATACCGCTCTAAGTTTTTATGCAGAAGAATAGAAACATTCTCCTTAATTCAACAATTCTGTTCTTCAAGTCATTCTCAGGAAATAAAACCTATTGGACTTAATTCAATGGGAAAAATAAAAGTTCCCAGGGTTCTGGTGAATTAGCTTTCAGGATACAATTCCCTCTTTGCTTTGATTGTCTGGTATCCCTGACCAGATCTGGCCCATCCTGCTGTCATAAATGGCATTTAACAAGCATTCAATAGCCCAACTTATCTAGAATGAATTTATATTAGTTTTTTTCTTTCATCCTTTTGTCCAAATTTTCTTTTTATTTACTTCTAATGAGCATATTTCTGTAAGTTGCCTCGAGTTATTTTTTTAAACAAGGTAGAGGTATTAAATAAATTAAGTTTTTCCTATCTTAACGTCTCCTAACAAAAATGCCTTTTCACTGGGTCCTTTTAGGTGTATTAAAATACGTATCAACTAATATTTAAAACATCATGCTTCCTACTTTACTTCAAAGTAGCTGTGGGATTGAAATGCTCTAAAACCCTGAAGAAATCGTACATAGTAAATCTCCCACTCCCTACCCCCAGACTGGAAAATTCTACCTACATGTAGCCAACAAGATAGCATGGTCAGAAATTGGCTCAAGCCTCTCAACAATTCATCTAAAAGAGCTGATTGGATTTTAGAACAGAGAGATCAGAATGAGGCAAATTAAGCATGGTAAACTATGCTAAAGAAATTTCCCTGTTGGGCTGCCCCTTACATGAGTGTAAATATGACTTCAAAGGGAAGGGAAAGGTCAGCCTGAGTTGGCCTTAGCCACCATCCTGTCATTTCATGTTTCCTCACAATCAGCAGAAGTCCTATGGGCTCACAAATGTTTTTAACTAAAAAGAAAATTTTTTGCCCTGTGGTCATTATATCTACTGGGGAGAAAGAGAGGTTATCCATTTTTTATCCTCTCTTCTGTAATCAACAGGTCTTTTGAAGAGATAATATTCAATTAATTTTCTTTTTATTTCTTTCTTTTTTGAACATTAAACATTTTGGTGGTTTAAATGGGTTTAGTCAATTCTAGGACATGGATAGTTAGGGTGTCAGCAATGCCCCCAACCTAATGTCATTAAGTGTTCAACAATGACTTTAAAATAAGAAGGTCTTTGGAAGTTATGTCTTTGAAGTTTCATTAATTAGTCATATCATTGGGAATGTATGGCTAAAGTAAATTACAGTGTTTAAAATATCTACTCTTTCAATGTGAAAAATGAAAGGCTCCTGCTACCTTGTCTTTATACTAATGAAGATATTATTAATTGGTTTAGCAAAAACATAGATCTAACCATAATGTGCAACAGTTATTAAAGATAATTAACTACAGATCATTGGTTTGAAACATCTAGTCCAAAATGATTTCTGAAGGGCACATTATTCTACGAGATAAAATAATTAAATTTCTAAGTGCTGCATGAGACAACTGTGGCGTATGTAGTGTTTTAATTTCTTTTGTTCTATTCTCAGGGTACTCTTACTGTTTTAGGTTTTGAACAAGCTACCATGTTTCACAGTGAGCACTCTGTTCAGCATGTTTTACCGAAATCTTTCATGTCCATGGAAAAATTATGATTGAAAGAAAAAGATTACAAGACACTAGACCTAATAAAAAGCCCACATAAATTCAGCTTCTTTTTATTGGAGAGAGGAGTATGGTAAATCAAACAAATAGAAAACTAAACAAGTTACTTTAATGAAATACCTGTCAAACACATTCCTCACAGAATATATTTAAAAAAAAATTGAAAGCCTCACATTTGCAAAATAAATAAGGGAAAATATAAGTATAGATAAATTCCAGGCACTCATAGATTAAAGAATAATGTGATTATGTCAATTTGTATAAAATAAAATTTAACAATTACTATAAAAACAATTGAGGCACTATAATAGAAGGCTGTTTATGAGAAGCTATAAGATTAGGGGCAAAAAATTCTGGCTATATAGCTCAGATAATAATAATAGTGGTTTTAGGAATTCTAAACAAAAGTATGACCATAACATTGGTAGCACTTTAAGATGCTTGTTGAGCTGGGTGCCATGGTTAGCGTGCCGGTCCTACACATGAGGGGAAGCAGGTTTGAAACTTGCCTGGGACTGATTAACCAAAAAGGGGTTGGAGGAGCTGGGCGCTGTGGCTCATGCCTGTAGTCCTTGCAATCTAGGAGGCCAAATAGGATAGATTGCTTGAGCTCAGGAGTTTAAGATTGGCCTGAGCAAGACCAAGATAACATCTGTAAAAAAATAGCCAGGCATTGGGGCAGGCACCTGTAGTCCCAGCTAATTGGGAGACTGAGGCAAGAAGATTGCTTGAGCCCAAGTGTTTGAGGTTGCTGTGAGCTATGAGGTCACGGCGCTCTACCTAGGGTGACAGAGTGAGACTCTGTTTACAAAAAAAAAAAAAAAAAAAGATGTTCCTTGGTGATCATGTTTAGAATAGGCCTGAAGACTATATTAGTGTCAATATGAGGTGTCCAAATTTTTGTGACCAAGGACTTGCTTTGTATAAAACCAGCAATGAAATATAATAGTGATGGGCTTTCCTTTAAGAAGCAATCCAAATTCATATTAAGTCTAAATTTAAGGGAGGCCTGGAAAGAGCCATGTGTTTGGAATCCCAGCTCAAGCCTTAGGTATAATTATTATTTTTAGAAATATTATTAATATCTTACTTCAATACAGTAAGTGTGTACTTGGTAAGATAGAATTAAAAAGGCATAAAAATAAAGGCCTTTCTCACTAGAATGGAAGTTTAAAGATATGACTGAATGAGAACATTTTAAACATGCTAAGTTTATACTGACGCTGAAGAACAAAACCAAAATGTTTAATGCATGCCTTTTTTGGTCTAACATGCAATAAAATGTAGAAATCCCTAAGAAATGTAAGGCATGGAAGAAAAATAGGTTTGGGGGCTAAAAATGAGTGATGTCGTAAGAATGAGTGATATCGTCACAACCTCCTTAGTATAGGCCAGTATTTTTGAACATGCATACTGTGGATTGTTAGTTCCTTAAAACAAGGAAAAATGGTTCTTTGGTCAAAGGCTTGGAAATATAGCATACTATATCCTCGTTTTATAGATCCACGGAACATAGAAGCAAAATTAAAGGCTCTGAAAAGTCCTGCAGTTGCAATATCCACTTAACCTCCACCTTGTTCTTTATTTTCCTGAATGATCATCCATGGGGAATTATTACTCCTTATAACACTGAAGAGGAATCTAACCTAAGGTAGAATACTTCATAAAGGTAAGTTGGATTTGATTTCTGAACCCCAAAGTCCCTTTCTGTACTTCTCTGATGGAGTCAAATTCTCTCACTTTTATCCACTAATGACTTTCTTCCCACTGAAACCACTTTTAAGGCTTTTTTTTTTTTTTTTTTTTTGAGACAGAGTCTCACTCCATTGGCCTAGGATTGATGCTGTGGCATCACATCACAGCTCACAGCAATCTCAAACTCCTGGGCTCAAGTGATCCTCTTGCCTCAGCTTCCAGAGTAGCTGGGGCTACAGGTACCTGCCATGACACCTGGGTAAGTTTTATGTTTTTAGTAGAGACAGGGTCGTGCTCTTGCTCAGGCTGGTCATGAACTCCTGAACTCAAGCAATCCACCTGCCTCAGCCTCCCAAAGTGCTAGGATTATATAGACAAGAGCCACTGTGCCTAGCCCATTTTTAAGGCTTTTGTTAGATGTTTGCAACTTAGTAGTTTAGTTGCCTTCTTAACTTTCCTAGGAATATTTGCTAGGAAATGTTTTATTCTAATTGTGGACTAAAAGACAAAAAAAAGAAAACCCACCCAAATATCTGGTGGTATGAAGCTTAGAGTGGAGGTAAATGAGGCTATTTCAGTCTTGCTGACTGTGTAACAAATACCTGCTCCTTTCCTAGACGAGGAGGCAGAGGCCCGGTGTAAACAACCAGCTTGCCCAAGTTGGCCTGGGGTCCTTTTATTGGCAAATTCAGGACTTTTCCATTAATCTGTGTTCTCTTATATTTTTGCATACGTGTCTAAAGGAAAGTATGTCAGATGTGACCAGAAGTCCCAAACTGGTAGCCTCCAAGGAACATTTAGCATGCAGATGTTATTTATTTGTCTGCCTAGCAGTTAATTTTAAATACAGAGAATTATTCATAGATGCCAACATTTAAAGTTCAGGAGATTCCACATAATAGTCTAGATTCTGTCTTCTCCCAAGAAAGCAGAGGAACTTCTAGTATCAGATCTCAGTTACAGCCACTCAGTTTAGAAAGGGCATGGCCTTGGTATTATCTGTTGGGTATTATCTTGATCACTCCCTAATGGCTCCACGGCATGAAGCCGTAGTCAGTTCTCATTTATTGCCTCATTTCCATTGTTGGTTAGTTGTGTGGGTTTGGGGGCTTCTCCTATTTTCTATTCCTCAGTCTCAACAACTTTACATATCCTACCTTTCTGTTATGGTTCTTTTCCCTCTGAAAACATTTTTATTTTTATTTATTTATTTATTTGAGACAGAGTCTCGCTATCTCACCCTGGGTAGAGTGCCATGGAATCACAGCTCACAGCAACCGCCAACTCTTGGGCTCAAGCAATTCTCTTGCCTCAGCCTCCCAAGTAGCTGTGACTACAGGTGCCTGCCACAACGCCTGGCAATTTTTTGGTTGCAGTTGTCTTTATTGTTTAGCAGGCCCAGGCCGGTCTTGAACCTGCCAGCCTCAGTGTATGTGGCCAGTGCCCCACTCACTGAACTATGGGCGCCCAGCCACCTTGTTTGTTTTTGTTAACAGGGAAGTACTTTAAGTTGATTGCCAGAATGTTACCATTAGATAAGTAATTGGAACCTGTTGGTACTCAGGATTCCAGGAGAAATCAAGGGCCCAACCACTGCTTCGGGTCACCCTGATTAAAACCTTTGGCTATTCCAAATCCAGACATGCTGGCTTGCTGGCTGCCCCCACCATCCACATTGTGTAGGTTCGTGCCCTCCCACATTGCACGGGACCCAGAAGGCAGCAGCGTATTGCACTGGTGCTTAGATCATGCTTTGGTCAGAAGGCTGTCTTTCCCTTCATCTTCCAACATTATGCATCTTTTCATGGGAAAAGCATCCCCAGTGAGTGCAACAATAGCTCAATGGTTCTTGACATTTAACAAATGTTGATGTTTTCTCTCCCACTAGATTCCAATCTTTACAACCTCAGGGATGTATGATATATGTTTTCAGCTAAAATAGTAGAACTTTCCATGGGCCACATAATCATGTTTGATGGCTCACCAGCAATAGATGGGTTTTAGCGAGGAAGGCAGCTTGCTTTTGTCCTTTCCTAAAAATCGGAAAATGGAGTGGTCAACATGCTCATTATTATGTGGCCCCCAGAGGAACCTGAGCTCTAAAGCCCTAGCCCAGCCGTGGCTTTCCCGGCCTTCTGCTTTGAGTGGCAGTGTTTCCGGCGCCTGTCCTCCTCTGCCGCTGCCAGGGAGCTGCAGGGAGGTTATGGATGTGCTGTAATCAGATGGAGAGGTGGAACCATCTGCTCTAACTTCCCAAGTTATTGTTGGCTCAGTATCTGCAGCTTTGGTTTGAGTCTTTTAACAGTTCATTTAACTAAGGAGGAGGGAGTGGATTCAGAATAGGAGACCCTTGGTGTGGGTGAAGTTTCTTTATAGGTTTTCTGTTCCCACTTTTCTAACAGTCCTCTCTCAAACCCACTCTCTCTCCTTCTTTTAAATCTCCCTTTTTCTTTTTTGCTTTCTTTTTTGACGAGGAATTGCTTACTCCTAGATGGTTACTGAGTCAGTTTTTCCCAGCGCTCACTCTGAGATATTTACCACCAACTATTGCTTACTCATGATAGTTCAAGTGCTCGGTACATAGTGTCTCCTGGGCTATTCTTGTTGCATTTGAACTGCACCCAATAACACTGATTCTTACCAAACTGCCAGTACCACAAAGTGGGTCCTGTTAACATGGGTTTTGTAGATGCTTTTTAAAAAAGACCATTGAGTAACTATTTGACAACTTCTTTCCTGGGTTATAGTCTCAGAGAAGAAGGATGAGAAAGAATTAGAAAGAATCTTCTATTTTTGGTCCTTTTTGGTCCTCATCATTTATCTCTCCCTTAAAATTTTGTTCTCTATTCCCAATATCTCTTTCTCTCTCTTTTTCTTATTTGTTTTCCTTTCTGTCCCTCCCTGTCTTTCTCTTTAAAACTATGTTCCCTATCTGTATATAAAAACCACTTCCCCTCCAGAAAAAAATGATGACTGTATTTAAAAGACATCACACGTCTCCAACCTGCTCTAAATACTTTCTTATTTTTCCCTGGTACAATTAGATCTCTATACAAAGATATATCTGACTTACTCTTGTTTTAGTGACTTAACTGTTCATTGATCTCTCTTTGCCTTCCTTAATAAGTTTTTTTTAATTGACAGTTTCCTCTTAAAATTTAAGGAAGCATCAAGGGCAACAGATATCAAAAGAGGCTTGCATTTGAAAATGCATATTTAGATAGAAAATAAAGCTTGCTTAGCTGATATTTGTTCTTCTGTTATTAATTTACTGTAGAAAACTGTAAAAAAAAACCACGGTAAAAAAGTACAATTCAAGTCCTCTCAGGAGAGAGCTTATATTGCCAAAAAGAAAAATAAAATGTGTCCTGATCAATTCACCAATTAAAAAAAAAAGAAAAAAACTCCATTATGATGTATTTTCTTCTTTCTGACCTTCAGCTTTTCCCCACTCAGCTCAAAGGCAGCCTCAGAGTCCTTCTCAGCTCCAGGGCAGGCAAAGGGCAGGCACCAGCAACAGAATGCCACCGACTGGCCTCTGGAATCTCTTCAGCATCCCTGGGCTCTCTGATACCTTCACTCCCTGACATTCAGTCATCTGTGGACAGCAGCCGGGGCCAAATTGTCTGTTGTGTCTATTCAACAACTATTTCCTAGTAGACCTATTTATCTCATTTCAGGTGAATAGCGCCTATTGACGCACAAATGATTGAGGGTAGGAATTCTGATGCTTTGGCTGTACGAAGACTGACACGACGTTTTAGAAGGAATACCAGAATCAAGA
The DNA here is from genome assembly GCF_027406575.1 of Nycticebus coucang. NCBI lineage: Eukaryota > Metazoa > Chordata > Mammalia > Primates > Lorisidae > Nycticebus > Nycticebus coucang. The sequence goes on from NC_069787.1 coordinate 27,408,325, forward strand.
GATTTGAATTTGAATCCTGTCTCCGTCAGTTACCAACAGTTGATGGGTGGCTGCCAGAGGCAGGATTAACTTGTCTTCATGGAGTCACCAGGATTTTCTCGTCCCTCATTTCCTGTAATTTATTAATAACAAAAAAATACTCACTTCATAGTGTTGATTGCAGGGACTAAAGGGGTCAATGATGATCCAGGTTGAAACCCAAACACCTGTGGGAGCCGGGCAGGTACTGCTGTATGAGAGCACGGGAGCTGGGTGTAAGATTAATACACTCAGGGGCAGTCTCTGGTTTGGAGGGTGTGGTGGTGCCTGTGAGAAACTGGAGGCTTTCTGTCCCTCTCAGAGGCAGCTGTTCCTCTCTGGCTCCAGTCGGTTTTTGCAGTGGAAAAAATGCAGACCTGGTGTTGCCAGATTTTCCGGGAAACTGGAAATCCGGACTTTTATGTGAAACCTCACAATTTTTAGTTTTTGGCAATTAATTCAAATTTAAAGCTCAGCGCAAGCCAAACAAAACACATCTGCAGGCCACATCAGCCCTTTGAGGTTCCAGTTGTGACCTGTGATATACGTGGACATGTTTATAATAGAACCTGCCTCAGCATAGATATTCTATAAATATTTGCTTCATCACATGTGATATCCAATGTGAGAAAAGAAAAATAATTAATGTAAGATTTTTAGAAAGTTACTAGATTGCTCACTTTTAAAGAACAGATTTATTACTTATATCACATATTAACTAACACATTTATTAGTCTTAGGCACTATTATGTTAAAATGCTTAACCTGGGTAAAACTTGTCCTTTGGAAAATTTAATTGTGACTTCATAACAGAAATTTAAATTTTGTTAGAAAATGTACATTTAAAAGATAGCCAAGGCACTTTGAATCACATAAAGAAAAACTCAATTTTTTTCTTTGTTAAATCTTTATAAAGATAATTTTTAAAATTAAGATTGTACATCTTTGTGGTATACAGTATGATACATTCAACATTGTGGAATGAGTACTAAGCATATTCATTACCTCATATGCTTGATATATATTTTTTGTCCTGAGAATACTTAAAATCTACTCTGCAGGCAATTTTCAGGTATATAATACATTGTTATAACTACGGTCACCAAAATACACAGTAGATGTCTTGAACCTTTTTTCTCCTGTCTAACTGAAATTCCGTGTCCTTTAACCAACGTCTCCAGAACTCTCCCCAGGCCCAGCCTCTGGTAACCACAGGAAAATTTGCATTTCTGATCTTCCCCCTTGTGCTCAGAAGAGTAGGACATGGTGTTGACTGCTACGTCTTCGTCTTGCTCACTCCTTAAGTAGTTTAACTTACTTTTTAACTGTTGCATGCCAACGAAACAGGTTGCTTAATTGGTTTGACCTTTCACAGTATTTTTTAATTTTTCAATCTTAGTTTCATAGTTCCATCTGGCCCTTTAAAACGACATCTGGTTAACTGTACTTAACCAGCTGATCACTGTACAGTTATTTTTAAATGTAATGTATGCTTAAACAGATGTTATTTTTATAGATGTGGATCTAAACTGCACTTGTGTGCGTGCTATGTCTGCATAAACTCTTTCTGCAATTCAAATGTTGACACCCAAAATTACAAGCCAGAATGCGTATGAACTCCACTATTACGGTAGTGCACTTTTGTGCTGCTTGTTAGGTAAACATCAATTCAGTTCTTTTTTTCCCTCTTCATTGCACATAAATAAAACATTAGCATTTAGTTTATAAAGTGATGAACATTTTGCTGTGTTGGATTTAGCTTTATAAATACAACTGCTGTCAGCAAGAAAAAGGATTTATTGAATAAATAATAAGAAAGCTAAGGGAAAATGAAAATATATATATTATGCAAAACATGGTGTCTGTCAACAGGTCACAAAGGGGCTTCCATTCTCTGGGTGTTGCACCTGAAGATAATTCTATCTCTGGGGCACTAGCCCTGAGCCATTCTGGACCTCCTTCTCGTGGTATATGTCCTAGATTTAATCCAGGAAGCATGGTATAGAAAATAAAATAAAATAATTTTATGTATATTTTATGTACAAAATAGTACATCTGTGAATGCTTAATTTTTCAGGGCATAATTGACATTTAGAACAATTCAGATGTCTTCTTATAAAAGCATGGAAAACATAAAACCTAAATGGCCATTAGGAAAAGATGATAAAAAGAAAACCTGAAAGGCCATTCAATCCTATGGTTTTATTTTAGAGTCTTTTTTTTCTATCAGGGAAAAAGAAAAGAAAAGAAAAGAAGACGACAGGCAGTTTCTATATAGATTGAAAAGTATCCTAAATTTAAAAAAAGAAGAAAAGTATTCTAATCACAAAAACATCTTAGCATTGAGCACACCTTTTTTTTTTTATTTTCCAGAGAAGAACTCAATCTCGCTAAACGGAGAGATCTCCAAAGAACCTTCGAGGGAGCCGGTGTGCACACTTGACACATTGAGGCTGACTCTAACTGGAGACAAAGAAAGTGGTCACGTTGAAAATATTGTACTGAGAACTGTAAAAAGTATTCTCAAGGTTAAAAATTGCTGTTATACATAATACCACAGTAACTGATAGACATTTTCTCTCTCCAGAGTCCATTTTCTGTGAAAAACACCACGTAACATCTGTTCATAAACAGTCCTTCTGTGAAAACACTGACACAGGTCTTGAGCTTCCACTGGCTCAATTCCCCTGCCAGTGCAGATGGCACGATGTATTTGTACAGCTGAAGCCTGCGTAACAGGAGCCGGCTGGATCTCCAGGTAAGACTCGAGGCCCACACCGGCTGCTGGTCCACCAACCTTGCCCCAAGTCATTCAAGGAGCTCCTTCTGACACAAAGACAAATTGTTTCCCACTTTTGTGTGAGATTCGTCAGAAAAATCACCTTCTGCAATCAACATATAACTCTACAGAGATAAGGGACATTCATCATCTTTTTAAAAAGATACCACCAAACACATTAATGAAAAACTAATTGGGGTTACGGAGGTATTTGGGAAACTAAATATGACCGTGATTATTCTGTCGCCTTTTTTTTTTTTATTTTGCTTCTATGCTTTATGTGTGATGTGTTACTAGAATTAATTATTGCCACTAAAAGCAAAAAGTTTGGGGTGAAGGGTTTAAATAATCAACCTTCAATTTTTCAATAATTGAATAATTGAGAAGGAAACTGTCCTTATAATGCAGGAAATCATTTCCCACATAACTGCCTTTCCTTTCCCCCATTACACATGAAATGAAAAAGCTCTACCAGGATAAAAGTTTTTCACTGAGCACTGGTAGAGACTTGAGAGATTTGAGAGACTTTCGAACCCTGGTGAGCTTTCGTTGCTTTTCAAATCCGGTTCTCCTATTAATCACCAAGATGTTGGGCCTTTGGCATTTTCTAAAACTTTTCTTTCTTAGAAAGTAGACACATTCCAAGGACGAGCGTAGCCTTTTTCTCATGACCTGGAGAAAGGGCAACTTTAAGTAAAAGCAGGATGCTGAAGCTTCCAAAGGGTCAGAGGCTGTGAACACCCCCCAAATAAACAGACCGAGGAAGCGATACACACGCGTGTTCTGCGTTTATTTGTACCTGTCTTTGATTACACAGCTGAAATACATACAAAATTCACCATCGGAGAAACATGTCTACGGAAACCTAATGTAACATAAACTATTCGTATTGTATTCTTCATGAACACCACAGGCAAGTTCTTGTATTTGACCAGCTGGGGTGAAAACTGCTACCCAGGGCTTAGGGCTGTTTTTTGGCTCTAGCTTCAATCTCCATTTTACACATGAGGTTTCCTGTTTGTGCATTCATTGCAAAGGTGCTTTTTTTTTTTTTTACAGCATTTATAAACTCTCAATGTATTAATAATCTTCCTAGAGGCTTATCAGCTCAGGCTATGAAATCATCTTTGGTAATGATTTGCAAGAGACAAAATTAGTTATTTGAGAGTATGATGTTTGGATGTTGGTGGAAGGCAGATGAACTAAAGAATCTGGAAAAAATTATTCTTGGGGGAAGGGCAATACAGGAGCCTGCTGCTATATTGGGGGGTGGGCAAAGGGGGGTAGGAAACACAGTTACAGTTGCTCTTCTCTGGGTATCTCTCATTCATACAATAAACCTCATTTGAAATATAGGAAAAATCAAAATGACAACAAGTTGGATCTTCAGATCACACGCTGAGACTGTTTTTCACTAAATAGTGAACTATATTGTTGTTTGGATAAAGTGCTACAGGTAGGAGGAACAGAACGGATCAAATTCAAATCAGATTTTACACTAGAGAAAACATTTAATATGTTATGTTAGGCAAGACTCTTGTGGTTTTGGTTGTTAGTTTCTTTTCATTGACACTTCAGTTTCTTTCTTTTTTTTTTTTTTTTTTTCTTTTGGAAAACTGACAGTTGTGGGATGTGCATTCACTTTTACCTGGTGTAGATGTATAAAGATTAAAAAGGCTCAATTTTTTTTAAAAAATTATTTTTATTATATTCAACTATTCACAGGCTCATTGTGGCATTATTTATAATAGTGATAAAAATGGAAATAATAGAGATATCTAATAATAGCAGACTAAGTAACTATTGGCATGAGAAAATTATGTCATTATGTTAAGTGAAAAAAATCAAAATAACAATTGTATATACACTACAAAATTTCAACTAGGTATATAACATAAACAAGCATAAAAAAAGACCTGAAGCTGGGCACAGTGGCACATGCCTCTAGTTCAGCTACTCGGGAGGCTGAGGTGGGAGGCTTCCTGGAGCTGAGAAGTTCAAGGCCAGCTAGGGCAGCGTAGTCTATACCAGCCTACAAGAAATAACTATTTCTGGGTGGTAAGTTTAGGGATTATTTTTATTTTTTTCTTTTTCTTTCTATGTGTTTTCTAAATATTTTACATTGAACATACATGGCTTTAAAATTCAGAAAATAATGTGATGAAAAGCATGAAAGGCATTTTCTCCTAAGAAGGGCATTTGTTTGGTGACTTGAACAAGAATGTAAGTTGATATGAAGTTATATTGAGTTTTGATAGAATTTTATGAAATTTGTAAAGAATAATTTAGGAATATCTTCCCTCCCCTAAAGGTACCTTGGAGGCAGTCATAATTTATTCCCTGGATGCTGAAATAATGTGCTAGATGATTTCTCTGACTTTATTAATCTCTGCCTTCCTTTCTTCTTTCCTCCTTCTCTCCTCCCTCTCCATATCTCCTTCCTTCTTTTCCTTTTTTCCTACCTTCCTTAATAAATATTATTGATTTCTAATTCCATGCCAGGTGCTCTGAGTGCAGTTTGAAACAGAGAAGCCATTTATATTCCACATTTACTAAGTTTCACATGTACCCTTGTAAGATGCACCGCAGGTGTAATCCCACCAATCACTCTCCCTCCTCCCTTCCCTCCCTCTCCCCCTTCCCCATATTCTTAGGTTATAACTGGGTAGAATATAAATGTCTTAACACAATAACTAAGAAAATGCCAGGAAGGCTATGTTAACCAGTGTGATGAAAATGTGTCAAACAGTCTATAAAACCAGTGTATGGTGCCCCATGATCGCATTAATGTAAATCATAATGCTATGATTTAATAATAAAAAAAAGAAAAAGAAAAAAAAAAAGAAACAGAAGCCCTGGTGGAATTAGTAGCCGAGGAGGGGAGACACCCAATAAACAAGCAATGAAATACTCAATGAACATGCAAATAAGAACATGACAGTTGTGAGCCGTGTACCGGAGGAAAGATAGACCCTGGAAAGCAGGGCTAGCCATCCTTGCCATTAGCAGAGTAAGAGGGCACTCCTCTCTTTGGCAGTGACATCAGTGCTGAGACCTGAAAGCAGAGGAGGGAATTTACTGATTCAGCCCAATGTGGGAGGATGCTTTAGGGAGTATGATGGAAGTGTCCCTATGCATCGAACTTAAACATAAACCCTATCCTAAACCCTATCCAAACTCCAGTAGTGCCTAACACAGGAAGCACTCAGATATTTACTGAATTGGCTTGATTTGGAAGATATGCCACTTAAGTCTTCAAAACAGTAGGATCTAGGGTGACTGAGTTAAATCTTACCAGTTTCATGTTAACCCTGTCTCTGAAAACTACCTGACTTCCATGAAGTCTATTGTGCAACCAGACAGGCTCGGATTCACTGCTCTTAAATTTTGAAATCCTTCCTCGTACAGATGTGGAGACGTGGGATAGTTTAAAATGCATTCTCAATTTAAATGGAGTGGAAGCTTATCTCTGTTTTATGCCTTGATGTCAAGTCAGTGATAAAATCGAATATCAGATGATGTAGAATTAATGCTGAATTCCTGTCACTACGCTCTAATCAAATTTCTAATCATTTTAACACAGCCTTAAACGATCAGTTAGGATTGTCTGCATACGTGGCTAGCTGCTTACAATTCTTCATGTTTTTCCTCAATAAAAATATTTTGGCTTCATCTCAAAATCATCAAAAAGACTAGACTATACGTTGGTCCAAACCACTCATTCTTTTTGAAATTGTAGCAATTACTTTCCACAAAGAAGATGCCCACCCAGCTGGAAGAAAGCTGCAAAAGTGAAAGAATTTTTGCCTTGATTGAGGCCAAGAGTGGCTTTGAGTTATTTTTCCCCACTGGGTTGATCAAATCAAGCATTAGTGATCTTAAAAATATAAACAGTCCAACATCTCTCAGCCTGATGAGAGCAATGACATATCTCCCACGAATGAGAAAAATATCAGATGCTCTCAAATAAGATCAAATTTAAGAACCAAGAAAAAATATACTCTGAGCCCGTGAGTGATAACACGGATTGCACAGAAGAGTGCCTGGTAAGAGAAGGTCGGTGATGATAAATACAGGAATAGTGAACCTTCCACCTCTAATAAAAATAAGACGTTGATCACGAAACTCATATTTCCAGTGTCTGGTATTTAAGTTCTATCACAAATAACTATTGCCTTCCAGACATGTATAATTGATCCTACTTGTATCAACAGTAAGTTCCTTTTCAGTTATTTTTTTCCATGTTAACTTCTTTTTACAAGGTATTATTTTCCTTAAATGGCATTTCCAGTGACAACTGTGCTGAATGCACTGTGTAATTATCATGTCTTCAGTTTCTTTTTCTACAGTTCTTTTTAATTACAAAATAATATCCTTTTGAAGAGTGCATCTTTGATATCTCAACCATCGTTGGGTCAATATAGCAGTGTGTTCTCATTATCAATATATTTTAATTATTTCAGTCTTCCTAATGCCCTATTTTTGATTTCCATGAATTGCCAGGTAATTATGTTTGTATCAGGATAAATAATTAGCATTCTCTGGAGCAGAACAACTATTTTCTTTCTTTTCTCTCTCTCTCTTTCTAAAGCCATGGCCACATAATAAATAGACAGGCATCTACCTGGATTGACTAAATGTGGTCTTTCCTTGGGGCAAGAGTAACTTTTGGTGACTCAAGAATTGTTCTTGGCAAAGCTCAGAATTGCTCAGAGCCAGAACTACTGGCCTCCTAATTCTTCTTTAAACAGAGCAGTGCTGCCTTCACTACACTGATAAATTTTCCATTGTCCTCTTCGTGCCTAAATTCATCCCCTCCCATCCCCCCACCAAGCAGGGAATGCAAAGTTTATACATTTATATATATAAACTTGCTATATTATTTTCCCATCTAGAAAAACATCTTAAAGTAAATTCTAACTACATAAGGTAGCAAAAACATGAACAATTTCCCAAATATTTATTGAGAAGAACTTATGCATGAGATACAAATTTAAAAACAAAGTAAAATAGGATGAATTTCTTCTGTAGGTGATGTTTGAGGAAAAGGCCACGAGCTAGCTGAACAGTGCAAAGTGTGTTATGGCAAAGGTTTACAATAAATTTCATTTCCTTGTTGTTAATGTAAAAACTGCTTTTTAGCACTTTGGGGGTATATATTCCTCTAGGGTGCTATTTCACAAGGATGGGAAAGGTACTATGGGATTAGCCTTGTGACCTTGGACAAGTCACTTGTCTGTGAAGTTGGGCTGAGAAGAGGAACCAGGTTCTCTTTTTGTAATGCCAGGTTTGTAATGCCTGTTGTCACAGGAAGACCGCTTGCAAACTCCTATAGTCCTACTAGTTTGACATCCCAACAATTTCAATAATTTCTCAAATTATTTTGGCTGTTCTTTGATTTATGCTCAATTTTGAAAGCCTCAGGTCTGCTGCAGGTCTGCTGTAGGACACAACTCTTTAGAAAGTGTGACTGCCACACAGCAGGAGAAGGACGCTCCCCTCCCCACATTCACCCAACAGTAAAACTTAGGCAGTGTTATTATTAAATTCTCAGTTTCCTGGTTTTATCTGTTTTCCTTCCTTCCTTTATACTGTTTTTAAGTCTGACAAATGTGTTGCTAATTCTCAATATCCTTCTCTAGCTGCTGATTACTGGGCTGTGGGCCAATGACACAACATTGAAACGTCTGTTCTAATTCCCACTTTTGTAACAGGGTTCAACTGCAGCTTGCCTTTATTTTTGAGAAGTCAATATTCTTATATATAAGGAATAAATATCTGGCAAGTTGATAAATTCCCCAGTGGGAACGAACACTGTCAGAAGACCCGGAATTTCCATGTAGATGGGATCCTGAGGGAGGAGACAGAAGGAAAGCTCTTTACCATGTCTAAAAGACAATCAGATGAAGCAGGGCATTTACTTCATACGTCTCTGAAATGTCAGTCTTGGACTGATTGGTCCAAGTTATAACTATCACAGATATTATGGAAAAAGAAATTTGAATGAAGTTCAGATTTTATGACTACCCTGGAACAATTCTGCCTAGCACTGTATTAATAAATAAGTATGGTCATTCTCAAGTGGTGTGACAATACTACAGCGTTTTGTAATCTGTACTCTAGACCTAGGAAAAACATTTGAATTTCTAATCCCACGATGTATTTCACTGAATTCATGCTTCTGTAGCTTCAGAATCTTACCTGTCCTATCTTTTACAAAATCATATAATAAAATATAGTAGAGTACCCACTGAGTTCAAGGCTGCATCCTTTGGGGGAAAGCTATTGTAATAGCATTTAGGCAACATAAAGTATATCTTCTATTATCATGTCATATTTCACTAGGCGTATGGTGCATGTTGCCAGTGTAGAGACGCATTTCACAATTCAGGTCCAAGTATTTTCTCTTCTTTCTGAAACCCTAAAATGATGTCATCATCTCTGTTCTTGCCACATTGGAATATTTGAAAAAGAGGTCACAAGGAGAAGCAAAGAAGAGGAAAAAAAAAACACAAGAGAGAAAACAAAACTATGAAGTCATTTCATGCTCAATGATAGAAAAGGTGTTTCAATTTTCACAGAAAGAGTATTACACTGCGATTTAGACAAACTCCAACATAACAAATTAGGTATTGCAATTTCCTTTATGTTTCATATTTTTTGAATATATTTGTTCAAACACTGATATCTGAGGCAATACATAAACAAATTTTAATGCATAACTTAATTTTTATCACTTGTTCTTCCTCCAATAAAAGCATTTAACAAGGAGAAAACAGAAAGAGAATTACTAAGATTTTAAAGATTTAAATCAGACAACCAGATTCACTATTTAAGACATAGTATGAACTTCTTTCTTCTGCAGTTTATGGCCAGGGCTGGGTTTGAACCCACCACCTCTGGCATATGGGGCCGGCACCCTACTCCTCTGAGCCACAGGCGTCGCCCTTATAGTATGAACTTCTTAAGTGTGTCATCTGAGGGTGACTACCATGTAAACAAAGTTTTTAAAAACAAGTTTAGGCAAAATAATACTGATTCTGGCATGTCTAGATAACATCAAGGAGAAGCTATACAATTTAGGAGAATATTATTTTTAACAGAAGATTTAAAAAATTCTGAGTAACATGACTTTTCAATAAAAGGCCCTTTCATCTGAAATCTGTACACAATAAATAATATCTAGTAAACACAGGACCATTTTAGAAATGGCTGAAATCCTGTAGCAACATAAAGATTGTTATCATTTATCTTGTAAAATCATCTTTTGAACCCCAAGACAATATTTTACAAGATCCATGTAACTGTGATGGGTGTTTATAACCAAATAAAGGAATTAATTTTGAATATCTATAAACTGAGTGGCTGTGACAATTGACACAAACAAAGGGGGATTTGAACAAATTAAGTCTTAAGCTCTGCATCTTAGAAATAAGATGTCTTTGCAGTACTATAAGAAGAGTCACAAAGAAGCTGCATCTTTACAAATTTTACTTGAATATTTAAAAGAAAATGAAATTGGGCATTTACCCTCATCCTCTTTCACTGTCCCTTATCTCATTTCTCACTTGCTTTAAACTTCATTTGCAAAATTAAGTTTTACTCCTGCTTAGAAATAAACATTTCAGGCATTCCCAAAGAAACAACTCAAATTAAGAAATATTTTAAAATGTAACCAGAAGTTTTTAAAATGATAAAGTATAAACATTTATTTCCTGTTTTTCAACAATATGTGATTATAAACATGGTAATGTCCTATCTGCAAATTTTTTCTAAAAAATAGCAACAAAACCATTTTATACTTCCTGGGGGGTGGGGGTGGGGGTGAAGGCTGAGAGTTCTGCCTTCAGCAGACAAATACAGGGGAAAAAAATTTTGTCTGAATAAGCATTTTAAAAAATTCTTTCTGAACCAGTGAGTATGATTATTGGGGAGCATCAATATTCAGTATTCTGCATTGCCCCATTTCTTAAATTTTTTTGAAATAATAGGATATGTTGTAGCTGACAATAAATCTTAATTTTTTCATATGAAACCCTATGATAAGAATTATTCATACTCTAAAAAGACTAACATATTATTAATTTTCTTAAAATTAATAGCATGAAAGCTGTCTGGGGACCAAAAAAAAGACTATGTAGTCCTATATTTGCCAGTGTTCTCTAATCCACTTAAACAGAGAAAGAATATAGAAAAATATTTTCCAGGTAGAAAGAAATTCAATGTCAGGCAGCGCCCGTGTGCCTGTGGCTCAAAGGAGCAGGGCGCCAGCCCCATATGCCAGAGGTGGTGGGTTCAAACCCAGCCCCACCCAAAAAACACAAAAAAAAAAAAAAAAAGAAAGAAAAAAGAAATTCAATGTCAAATGTAGTAAAGTAGACATTTTAAAACTATTGTTTTAACTCTCCTTCTATTTATGTGCACGTGTCTTTCACTTTTAATCTTTGCTTTGTTCAAAGTGCAGATTCTCCTGTTACACATTCTGGGTTCATATGTTGACTTCATGTCTTGTAGCTTGGAACCAAGGTATATATTGTCTGAAGTGCAGCTCCCCATCAGTAAAAAAGAAAAAAAAAAAATGGAGATTACAATCTATAACAATGGTTCATGACAAATAATCAATGGGTGCTGTTCCTATGTTGTCTTTTTAATAATATTGTTACTGCCACTACTATAGAAAATTAATCCTCAAATTTCCACTCAAATGTTTTCCTGAAATCAATTGATGGAATATTTTTAACCAGGAGATCAGCATAGTATACACAAATGATTTTAATCTCTTTCCAAGGTTTGTGTTGTAACTCCACTTTTGTGATTTAAAAAATGTCACAATTCCAGGCGGCGCCTGTGGCTCAGTGAGTAGGGCGCCGGCCCCATATGCCGAGGGTGGCGGGTTCAAACCGAGCCCCGGCCAAACTGCAACAACAAAAAAAAAATTAGCCAGGCGTTGTGGCGGGCGCCTGTAGTCCCAGCTGCTCGGGAGGCTGAGGCAAGAGAATCGTGTAAGCCCAAGAGTTAGAGGTTGCTGTGAGCCGTGTGACGCCACGGCACTCTACCGGAGGGCGGTACAGTGAGACTCTGTCTCTACAAAAAAAAAAAAAAAAAAAAGTCACAATTCCTAAAAAAGAAATAAGAATATATGCCTCTAATTTTTGAGTAAATCAGAGAATACTCTGCAACTGCTATTAATTGTGACAAAACAACTATTTTTTTTGAAGAAAAGATATCACAATTAAATGTCTGTGAATATTGTTGTGGTGAAACGATTTTTATGATCAATGTGAGTTTTATCTCTTTGCTTCTCTCATTTCACTGTGGCATTAAATGTATTATGTTAAGTAGTTGAAATCAGGTTGAATATAACTCATTCTGGTCCACTTGCTGAAACACGCCAATCGAATGTTTTCCAATTTTCTCACATAATATTTCTCTTGTCCTTTGGGGTCATGTGGTAATTTCTGCAGGGAAAATTGTCTAAGTACTATGAAACTGATCAAAGTATTGCTACAAATACTGCCTACAGGACAAATGATATGAACCCTTCCATTTTCAACACATCTGCAAATGTTCTTTTTTAATGTGTGTGTCAATGAGTGAGCATATGCTGACTGAACTCCCTTCCCCCTGAGCACCTGCCATACACCTGACATGTGTAATTGAATTTAAGAAAAATTGATAAATGACATTAACTTTTAAGAATTAGCGAATTTATGTGATAGAACAATACTCCAATCCTACAAAGCCAGACATTTAGCAAGAATTTAAGTGTTTTAACTGTAAATCTATTTCTCAAATTTGAGTTAATATGCTGGTTCCTAAAAATATTAGCATACATAAATATTGCTTTTGCGCCCTTTCGAGAATTGTGTATGTTGGTGCATAAACTTCTCCACTGAGGGTCATTTCCATGCAATTTCACATTATCTCAGCTTGATTCTTGTCTTGCACTGGCACAATTCATATTTTTTAGACATATATTTTTAAACAATGAATTGTATCTTATTTTTCTAAGTGACCCCTTAAGTAAAAATAGATAAAATATTTGCTTTGTATGTGTGTGTGTTTCTGCAAGTGACTGTGTGCAGTGTGTATCTCTAAAGGAAAATTAAGCTTTAAAAATAGCACACAATAAAAAACTGGCTAATTTGTTAATTTCTTTCATGTTTACTTTTCAGTAAGACATTCGATAGCGCTTTACACATACATTTTAAAGATTACAAATGAGTAGACTGGTCCTGGCCTGTGTCATGTATACATGAAGAAATGTGGAAATGTAGAAATGTATAAAGAAATACAGATAAAAATGACAATTTCTTTCTGAAAATCTGAATGTGAAGCTCTGCATGTTAACATAATTTTCAAAATGTCAAATAATATTAATTATAATAAAGTCTTTCCAATTAGGAATGTTAGGATGGAGATTAGAACAGAGAAATGTATGCTTTCTTTCATTTGCAGTAGGTTGATTTTGGCCACAGGATTTATTTGACTGAATAGCTGGTTGGGCATATGCCTTCTTCCTCTCTCTCACTTCAGGTATTTCCACGTCCCAGACTAACTTCCAGAACAATGTAAATCTGTGCTGTAATGCAACGATTTTTTTTCCATTAAGAGTTTTACTAGAATTTTAAAATATTCTATAATATAAATGGAATTTATTCCAGAACTTCAGGTAATATAGTCCTTATATACATTAAGTATACTGAGAGCTCTTTCTCTGTTTAAAGACACTAAAACATGGCATCTTAACATTCTGTTTAACTTAAAGTTGGTCACAATTCCAGGTTTTCAGCTCCTGTGGTTTTCCTTTCACCAATTTATTACTGTTTTTATTTTTCTATATCAGGTTTCTTATTAAATTATGAATGAAAGTATATGTTCGTGGCAGTATTCTAAACATATTACTTTGAATAATAGAAGTGTTTATTTCTTTTAAACTCTAAATGACATACTCTGCACCAGTTAAATGTTCGCCAACAATATAACAAAATATAAATCATCTGGCGGAGCCCACGTCCTCCAATATAACCAGGTCTATATTCACAGGAACTCATGGAAAATTTTTTTCTGCACTGTTTGAGAGAGTATGCTCAATGTTTTACTATTGTTTATTCTTCAATAACTAATCACCCTTCTTGGTCTTCCAAAAGTTCCTGGCATTTTAACTAGTTTACACATTGATTGAATGCCATCCCTAGAATTGCTTTTGGCACCAAGCCAACTGCTATGATAATCAGCTATAAGATTTATTCTGGTCGAGAAGTGTTATAACATCAGGATTCATAAGGCACTGCACAGAAAATGAATACTGATGCTTCGAGATGGTTGAAAACTTCTTGTACACTAATCTACAAACACTATTGCCAGGCTTTATTTTAACTAAGTGTGAGCTTTGATTTTACGAAAAAAAGGCAAGGTCATTAGATTTGATGATTTAATACGTGTATTAATCATGATTAGCCAGTTTAGCAAACTGAAGTGATTTAATTTCACAAAGGCTAATATAGAAAAATCACAGAGACTATTTTAAAAGCCCCACCTTTATAAAAAATATAGAATTCACTACTGTTCATGATCTGACACATTTTCTGCAATATGATATATTTACATTGGTTGATGGGTGGAGTGAAAGTACAAAAAAGTATAAAGGAAGTGAGAAAATTCAAAGAGAAACAGCTGCAGGTAAATGTGCTAAGCCAGAAGAGAGTTATTAGGAGAAATGAGGTGAGAGAAAAATAGAATGCAGAAGCATTTCTTAAACAAAAGGCTCAAGGCAACAAAAAACACAACTTACAATTTAGAGAATGCCGAGAATAAAAGAGTGCAGAATATGAATGTTAAGTAGGTGAAAAGAAAAACTGATGCAACTAAAATGTTGGAAAGGCACAGAAATAAATAGATTATTCCACTAATTTACAAGTACTAAAGACAGATGTTTGGGTGAATTTGGGAAGCTTCAAAAGAATCATGGAAGAAGAAGATCAGTGTTAATCTACAAGGGTGAAAGTCTTTCCACAGTATTCACTGTTCTGGTGGGACCCCAAGGCCACTCAGGATTCACCCAGAACTTGCCAAGGAAAATTTTCCCAGATTCCCCAAATGTAAGCTCTAAGACCACCATTTTATTATTCATCTGTTTCCTAATGTAATTGTCTTTTCCCCAGGTACACACAAACTCTGGAAAATTCTGGTAGGACAACCTCACCCGTATAGCACAAAGCTTACTGCAGTACTCAGAGGAGTAGCAGGCGCTCAAAAACATTTTTTTGAATGAAAAAATAAATGAATAAATCCATGACTGAGCTAATGGACCGACTACTTCATGCCCAGTCATCCTGTTTCAGGTTAGAACAGAAAAAGAAAGCAAGGGTCAGGTCTAAAGAGAAGGAAGAAACTCTTCTGGAGGGCTTGCGAATAACTGGGGACGGAAGCAGAAGAGGAAACTTGAGGAAATAAGAGTTTATGGTTTGTAAAGAGTAAAACTAGAAACTAAGAGGTAGTGGAATGAAGGAGATGGAAATAGAAATTGGATTTGAAATATAATTGATAATCCAAAGAAGCATCTAATAAAACATGCAGTAATACTTACATGTTTTGAATATTAGAGTCTCAACTACCAGCTATAATGTTGAAATTATAAAATAGTGATATAACAAATTCTTGCACTTTGGTTATTTCTTCAGAAAAGAATATTTTTTTAACTCAAACTTCTAATGAAATGATAAGTAATAATCTTCATTTATTGGGCACATATTACATGCCAGTTACTGTCTATTCTTGCGCTTACTTTATCAATTCTCACAATTACCATATACGGGAATGGCTATTGTACCTGCGTATTCAGGCTCTGCTGGGTCATTTCTCTCACCCTGTTTAAACACTCCCATCCTATATGCTCTCCCCCACTCTTCTGACACCCCTTTGGTGAAGGTTGTCGTGTGTCTTCCATGCTGCCAGTTCTTCACAGTCCTTGTCACACCTGTCAACACACTGTAGAATGAATATGTATGGGTCACATTGAGGATGGCATTGCTGACCTAGTACATGCTGTGAACACGCCTATGATGTGTTTCTTTGCAAAGTGATAAAGTGACTTCTCTGTGCACAGCTGTGCTGACCAGGTGCATCCCAAAGAGTTGACTACAGTTGCTAAAAGCAGAAGCTGTGGCTGGAGATGGGCAGGCTGAGGAGTTCCTTTCTGCCTAACCCTTTGGGCCACTGTCCAATCTTTACAGAGCACTACACTCAGAATACCCAGCTAAGATGGTGGGGAACAAACACCAGCACAGCCAGATGGATGTGAGTTCCAATCTCCTCTCCAACATATGGAAGTCAGACAATTGAGTTTGCAAACTCATCCTATAAAAAGTGCTACATACCTCATTGCTGAATATCACTGCAGCCCCCTTCAACGTACTCCCCTTAGGAAGCTATGCACGGAAACCAATGTCTAGTCCACCCTTCAAAGCCATTTTGGAACTCTTTTTCAGTGCTGACATCATACTTGCTGTAGGAGCTTGGATACTATCCTGTTTCTCTGAAAATAAGATGGTGTCTTATTTTAAGGTGTGCTCCCAAAGATGTGCTAGGTCTTATTTTCAGGGGACGTCTTACCTTTCCTGTAAGTAGGTCTTATTTTCGGAGGATGTCTTATTTTGGGGGAAACAGGGTACTATGCTAGGTTTAACCTGAGTTCAACTTCCACCTTTGTAAACTGGAGATGACAACACACAGTCTGCAGAAGTGTTGGAGAGATTATATTAGATGCTTGTAAAAGTATCTACCATGGTGTCTGGCACATAGTAGGTGCTCAATAAATGGGAACCAATGATTTTACAAGAGACAGAAGGTATTCTGTGGTGCTTTTTGAAATTTTCTGGCTAACTGGGAAAATAAAGTATCACAACAAGTAATATATAAAGCAGTATTTGGTTGACTCTACAGTCTTCATCTTTCTTTGCTAAGTGTCTCCCCCAACCCTTTCTGTCTCCTCCTCCTTCCTCTGGCCCCTCTATCTTGGGTGAACACATACATACTGCTTTGCTTTTCTTTCTCTATCTTCCATCTTTCATTCACTTAATCCCATAGCATATTAATCTATTTCTGAATTGCAAAGCCCTCCATCTCAGTCACTGTATCGACTCTCTTGAAAAGATTTTGGGTCATCATGTTGAATTCAGAATGACTACCTTGCACTCACAGTCCTGTATCTTATCTTGTATTCTCATTAGCGTCCCCACATGCTCCACTCCCATTTTTCTTCATCTTTGCCTAAGGCAACACCATGCTTCCAGTATCCCACGCTAGAAGTCCTTTCCTACTATATGCTCTTAGACATGTTTTTTTTCATTTTCACTCCATCAAAACTCTGGCCCCTCTCTGCAAGAACCTGACCTGGAACTCTAGTGCCTACATGAATTTCTTGAACTCCAAGTATGAGAAGTAAGAGTTTGGAAATCTTGCTATTTCAGCAACTATTCATATGTTATTCCTTTGGAAAGCAGAAATAAGGGCTCTTTTGCATCTAAACTTGTAATTCTAAAATTTGAAGAAAGGCTCTCTGAGCAAGTGTACTGGTCCATCTGTCCTTAGCAGAGACCATTTAGCAAGTTCACGAGGCCAGGTTCTCTTTATACTCACACTATGAAATGGAACCTGTCAATTTAAATGAGGGAAACTTTAATTGTTGTTCATAGGTGTTAGCACACAGACGATGTGACTAAACATTTTTGCATGTGTGAAAGGTAGGTATGAAGTAGAAACATGTTTATAAAAGTCATATACTGTTGGAAAATAGTGACCATAATCATAAGAATATACTTATTTGCAGGAGAAGAATAAATGAAGTGTTATTGAAGTTGCATTTTAAATTTCCTTTTGGGTTATTTGTCTGAATAATACTTTAAAATATCACTTCCCCCTCTTCCCTGGTATGTTTTTCATATTGCATAGGTTTTCTTTCTGTTTCTAGACATCCTGCATTTTATTATTATTATTTTGAAAGGGATGAAGTGTCCAAAACAAATCATGATGAACAAAGGGGATAATTTTTGCATTTGAGGTTTCAGAAACTTGATCCTCAGGTCAATGGGAAAGACACATGTGTACATGCAAGGGAGGAAATGAAGCTTCCCATCTCCCTCTGAGAATAGTGATGATTTCCTCAGTTGGAAGGGAGGGGAAAGACAGATGCTGGAAAACAGGGTAAGGGCCACAGGTGTGGGGTAGGGGCCACCCCCTCAGGAGTGGAGATGA
Organism: Nycticebus coucang; assembly: GCF_027406575.1. Classification (NCBI taxonomy): domain Eukaryota; kingdom Metazoa; phylum Chordata; class Mammalia; order Primates; family Lorisidae; genus Nycticebus; species Nycticebus coucang. The sequence goes on from NC_069787.1 coordinate 27,426,377, forward strand.
CATTCAGTCACTCAGGCTTCCCTGGAGCAGGTAATACCGATGACTAACGTGCTAGAGTCCACTGAACGCTAATTAAGTGCCCTCAGACCCATCCACTTGCCATTCATGCAAAAATAATTTATGGTTTCTCCAAAGAGACACATTACTCAACCTTGCATTTAGTATTATCCATAAAAAGGCAAAAATATGACTTTTAAAAATAGTTTGCTCACCATTAATAGAAAACACCGGAGAGATTTATCAAGAATTTGTAAGATCTGAATGAAATACAGATATGAAATACTATATAGCTATTAAATATATGCTTATTCATATATGGTATACAAGTACTATAGATATATATAGTGCTTGAATTACAGAAAACACAGAGGAAAATTCTTCAAATGCCAATGCTCATTTTTGCATTATGTACCTAATAAAAATGTAATCAAGTGCACAAGAGAAATTGGAGACATTGACAAAACAATTCTAAGATTCAGTAACTTTTTACACTCTCAGCTTTCTTTCCTCTTCCTTCACAACCCTAACACACACAGGTGAGCTACACAATGAACTTTTCAATACTCTTTGATTACACACTGTCCCCCTTCTTCTTGGCCGGTTGTCAACATCAACTCCTTCCTCCAGGCCTGGCCCAATGTTAAGAACCAGAGCTCCATGGAACAGACACAGTGGGGTTTAGGACTGGTTCTCTCCTTTATGTGTTATAAAAGTGGACAATTAGCCAGTCTTCTCCAAGACTAGTTAGTTCTGAGGAAATAATTGCTCCATCTACAGCAAGTAAGTAAACAAAAGGAAAGCATAGGAAAGTCCTTTGGGGCATACATTGAACATATACAAAATTGACACCGTTCTTTGTGAGGTCATCCCTCCTTTCCTTAAATTTCAAAATTCTAGATGAAAAGACTGGAATGTTCCCAACACACAGAATTAACTGATAAATATTGGAGATAATGGACTCCCTGAATATACTGGCTTGGTCATTATGTAAAATAACACATGTACCCCCTAAATGCATACAAACACTACTATTTCTTGTCCCCAAATCCTCAGGCATTGAACTGTTTCATTTTTTTGTTTGTTTGTTTGTTTGATTTTTACTTTTCTTTTGGCAGTAAAATGTACATAACATCAAAATTTACCATTTTAACCATTTCAAAGTGGTATTAAGTATATTTGCAAATTTTCAGATACTTAAATTATCAAGTGCTGATTATAAAGAATATATTAAAATTTTAAAAAGAATTTTTAAAGCTTATAAAGTGAGGTGGATTAACACAAATATTAGGGAAACAATACTATTGGAGAGTAAAGGAGGAAAACAATTGAGACATTTTAATGAAAATGCCACAGTTTGGGACACTAAAAACTAGATCAAGTACATTTAATCATTTAATTCAAAGAATCATTTGATGTCTTAGATAATATTGTTTTAATTTCCTGAGATTCTTCATGTGATCTCTTCCAAAATGTTAGTGCTCCATAATATAATATTTTTATAGTGAGTTCCTTACTAACTTTAACATTGTTCTTACGTGAAAATATTAGCTGCTTATGATATTCCACTTCTAGAATGTATTTCCAGAATGCATTGTGATAAAGGAAAACATTATATGCATTTTTCAGTTTGTAAACTCTAGGATGTATGGAAGGACTTGGGAATAGAGTAAAATCTATGACCTAGGGTCCAGAAGCAGCTATATAGCTTTGAAATATTAAAGTCTGGGAGATCTGGTAGGTATTAAAGATTACTTTTATTTGTAAATATAAACATGGGCACAAAACATGTGAATAAAATTTTACAGGCAGGCAAATAATAACCTGGGATGCTTAAAAAATTACAACAAATGAGATGTTTTATTTGACTAACATTTAAGAACTCTTCAAAAACAGAAGTTCTAACCTTTTCCTGCTAATAGTAAACAAAGGATGAAATCACATAAACAGAAAATGAAAACTTTAACCCATTGCTATATTGTCTCATTTCCAAAATGTTAATACCCAGATGATCGGGTGTCCGCAAAGCTTCTATTCTTATATACTCACCTCTAATGGGAATTTAGGTGAGGATCAAAGATATTTCAAAGGAAAAAGCCACATTTGTCATCATCAAATTAATATAGCAACATTATCCACTGTATGAGAAGGGTTTGGGCAAAATTAGTTACATTTGACTTCTACCTACTTCAGGATAGAAATGCCAGTTAATTTGTCTCATCTGACCAAAACTGAACAAAATTTGTGTTCAAAATTTGTGCTATGTAAAACAGAAATTCAACAAAAATATTTGTAAACAGGTGATCTTTGCTTTGCATGGTACTAAGTAAACTGAAACGCACGCACCATGTCCTCCCTAAAGCCAGGACTGCTTTTTTTTTTTTTTTTTTTTTACAAATAACAAGCATATACCATGGAGCAAAATGTAATAGTCTCACTATATGGGTAAGATATGGAAGTTTTTAAGCACTTTAAAATATCCTTTGTTTTCCCCAATACCATACTGTTTTTATAAAATAAGGAGAGAGGAATGGAATTTAATTTGCACTCAGTTACACTGATTAATACAAATGCTGTCTTTATCTGAGAATATTATTCTAGGGTCTATTTAATATGACTATAAAGTCACAGATTGCCATATATAACCTTAAGTGAAACTTAAAATGCTCATTCCCATGAGCTTTATTTTATATTCTGAATTCAGGTAAGTACATTCTATTATGAAATGCTCTTTTTAAAAAGGACTCTACAAGCACAAACAGATGGATTAATTACATTAAAAACTGACACGTTAAATATACAGTTAAAGAAGCCAAACTTATGCAAATAGAAAATTTATCATTTAATACCCAATTGAATCTAAATGAATTCTTTTTTACTGTCATCAGGTTTCAAAACATTTTGGGCATGGGATAAGAGGCAATTTATCTGGCATCATAGAAATCTGGGAAAATAATTTTTCCTTCCTTTCATATTTTGAGAAGAATCAACTTGTATTTATAGACTAAAAAAAAAAAAAAAAACCTTTATGATAGAGACTTTTTTAGAGTGGGTCAATCTAAGGAAAACCTAGACCTTTCATTTCCCTAAATCAGCATTTTCTTTTTTCAAACCTTATTGTCCTTATCTCGTATTGCCGGGAAAATAGCAATTACAGAGTAACAGAAGGTTCACTTTTCTCCAGAGCACTTTCCTGGGCAGAGTCACCAATTAAAAATATTGCCAGATTTCAAACGATATCATAATAGACAAGTAATTTTTTTCTTCCTCATTTTTATAAATCAGAAGGAACACAACTATCTAGTAGAAGCTGTAAATGTATTAATTTTTTCTACTGAGTACTTATTAATTTTTGCAAAACTATATGCGTAACTACAAACTACAATATGTATTTCAGTGGTTAAGACCACAGACTCCAGAACCAGCTGTATATAACCACTGCCAAGTTATTTATCCCCTCTGTGCCTCAGTCTTCTCGTCAATAACATGGGATAGTAATAGTTAGTATCTAGCCCACAGTGTCATGAGGATTAAACGGAGTGACCAAAAGAAGCTTTCAGATGAACACAATAACTGTTCAACAAATACTGCAAAAATAAAAAATATATATATAGCCACAAAAGCCTGACAAAATTATTGTATGTGTATGTAGGGGTTAGAGTTCCATTTTGAAGTAAATTTTAAGTATCTTCCTATTTATTTTCCATTTTATTTTCTAAGTATTTTCTTCCAAACAGTGCTACTTGGATAACAACGGTTCAGACCCATAATTTACCTTATCTTCAAAACTTTCTAAGTCAATTTTTCTCTGTCACAGCAAAAGGACAGCCTGAGAGAGAGGACAGGCAGGGCACACATAAGACTCTCCAGGAAGTCATGCAGATTCATAGATGAGTTCTTTGAATATGTTCTTGGTAATTTTAATTCTGAGACTAGCCCTTTGGCACTGCTCTTTCCCTAGATCCCAAAAAGCAATAATTAATAGTTCATTAAAAAACAACCATTTAGCAGTGGTCAAGGAAAATAGAGCTGTTGTAAAGCCAACTCCAGAATCAAAAGTCTCATAGGAAACCAATTAAAATAAGACTGGGAGAATCATTTAAGCATATTTGTCAATAACTGTCCTACATTTGCATATGCAAAGCTAAAATTCTTTTTATGAACATACCAAATATGACTTCTTTTTATTTGTAATAATAGCAGTAGTAATAATGGCTGTAATTTGCTTATGTGGCAGATATTATGATAAACCCTTTGTATGGATTATATCATTTTATTTCATATAGCTCCACAGGGCAGTAACTATTACACCTCCTGACATAGAGAGTTTAAGTTACTTATCGAGTGGCCAGGGTCCAGATTTGAATCAGATTTTTCTGACTTCAGAGCTCATGCGTTTAAGCTTAATTTTATAAATTACAGTGTTTGCTTGGTCTCATTTTCCTTGCTATAGAAATGATCACAGCACTCTTCCTAACTGTACTCAGACATAGGAAAATCACCTCCCCCTGAGGGATTTTCAGGACACAGCTCTCTCCCACCTGGAACCCTGGAATTGCGTTTATCGTCACTCTAATTTTATTCTTCAGATGTCAACTGTGTCTTTGGACATAAAAGAGAACAAACTTTTGAAATAATTTCCAAGGACTTCTGATCCTTTCCACTTGCTAAAACTTTCAAGTATTAAGATATGAATTATATGTCAGATTCTTAAATCAGATGTAAAAACTATGAAAGACTTAAACAGCTTTCAAGATCAAGTTGTGAGGCTAGATATATTTGAAAGTGAAATGACATGTACTCAATTTTAATGTTAGAATTCAAGTTACTTAAACTTAGCTGAAGCAGTTAGTCACGTGGTTTGTGTGTGGAAAACAGACAAAAATATTGAGTCCATTTTAATAGTGAGAACATACGGACTAGGTGGAAAATTTAATGGAAGCATCTTTCTCCCGGCTTCCTTGCTTGTTATTATATTTCAAGCAACAGCTCTGCCCTGCCAAGTCCTCATACTATACTGAATTTAGAACTCTATGGGCACATGCTTTCAGCAGAAAGATTCCTTTACCACAATATTAGTAATTTCAGAAAGCTTATTTGAATGTCAGTGGAAATTTCGGGTGCCCCAACAATATATTGATTTCCAAAAGTAGAAATGTGGTTCTAATATAACTGCTTGCAAATATTACTGTCGTCTTCTTTGGGGCTATATTTATTTTTGAAAAATGAAAACGATAGTTTTATTTTAGCAAGAACAAGTATGGGAATCTTTAATTTAAAAGACATTGGTAAATCTTGCATAATTGCTTCAGCATTGAATTTAACACTGAGTTTTCCATGTGAACTCAGATATTCAAATAGATGGCTAGAGTGAGGCTCCCAGGGAAAGTGTTTGGAGATTAACCATGTTGCCCACGTTTATCTAGGATGTATGGAGAATTTATGGTAGGCATATGAAGGGATGTTGTGTGGACATCTCAGCTCAAAAGAAATATGCTTAGTAGAAGACAGAGGGAGGGCAACCATGGGATGAAGGTAGAAATTCAGGAGCTAAAAGTGAAAGACATTTATCATTCAGGAAAAGAAGAGACGAGACGCATGAAAGCGATGTATCTCTGAGCCTTTGCTGTATAGTTCAGCCCAGACAGATTCTCAACACTAACCGTGACACTGAGGTAAACAGTAGGGGAGGAAAGGCAGCTTTGTATTCTGATGTGTCTAAGAAGCTTTACTCTGCTACAAAGTAAGACACCTTGTAAAATCGTGTAAACAATTCATAATTTAAAAAAGTCATTTTCTTTTCATTAATAAAGCAAAGCCTTTTCATATTAACAAATGCAGAAAAAGAGATAAGAAGAAATAAGAAAATAAAAGCCACTTATAAACATACTTTCAGAGGGAACCTGCATTAAGAATTTGGCACAGCTGGGCATGCTGGTGCACGCCTGTAATCCTAGCACTCTGGGAGGCTGAGGGAGGTGGATTGTTCTAGGTCAGGAGTTTGAGACCAGCCTGAGCAAGAGTGAGACGCTGTCTCTCCCAAGAATAGAAAAACCAGTGGGCGCCTGTAGTCCCAGGCACTCAGGAGGCTGAGGTAAGAGGATCACTTGAGCCCGAGGATTTGAGGTTCCTGTGAACAGTGATGGGCGATGAAGTGAGACTCTGTTTCAAAAAAAAAAAAAAAAACTTGCACAATTTCTAAAACGTCCGTGTGAATGTGCTCGTGACCGCTTATATAAAGCACAATTGAAAACAAAAAATAGGTACAATGTTTTGTAATCTGATTTCTGCACATTTGTTGATGACGTTCTTCTCTGGGTTTAGTTTTTGTTTTTTTTTTTTCCTTTAAAACGTAATGACTACATGTGTACACAACAAGAGAAATTTAAATTCTGGGCTTAATTCTAGACCAACTTGTTTTGGACCAACAAAGTGACTGCTGTGGATGTTGAAATAAAGGTGAAAAGACCATGTCATTTTGGATTTGTCATTATCCAAAGAAAAGATTACTGGGCAGAGCCAGAAATACATGATTCACACACTGGATTTTGACAAAAATACAGAGATGATAATAGTAAGATGTGGTACTGAATTTAAAAAGGATTATGACACATATATTTTTGCATTTCTTTATTCACACATTTATCCAAAAGCATTCTTTCCCTCAATATATAAGAAACATTAAAAGCACAAGTAACAGTCAGACCATCTGGGTTTGAATCTTGGGTCCGAAGCCTCAGTGTTCATGTCTACAGAATGGATGTGATAAAGGGCCTAGTTTATCTTACCACTGTGCCTGTGTGATGATGCATTCCCTAAACACAGGTCACTATTGTTATTGTCAGTAAACTCTAGTTCTTGACTAGTGTCTTCCAGTTACTTGGAACTCTCCAACAAAATTTTTCAAGTACTAGAATTACCTTCTTTAAGGTCAGGGACAATAATACTTTGCTTATAATTGGCTCCAGTCATATCTGTCTGACTTTGAACAGGTGCAAAAACAAATATGCAAAAAACTATTTTCTATACCTGTCCTATTTTGCAGCCTTAGTTCATTTTATCGGCTCCCTGTAACATCCTTTGATTGAATTAAAAAAATTTAAGTTAGCCAGGGTTGATTTCTGTTGTTAGCAAGTAGAGAGTATCAACTGACACACTAACTCTGATGCCTCAAGGCTGGAATAAATAGCGTGTTCACTGAGAAATGAAGTTTGCAGGGTAGCTATTTTACTACTTTTTCAGTTCATACAGAATATTTTCATGTAATGACAATGTTTCCTTTATTGTATCACCTCAACAGTAGGAATGCGAATAATGAAAATTGATGTAAAGACTCAATTGCAATTAACAAAGACTCTGGACTTGGACCTGGGTTCTAAACGCTGCTTTACCCCAGGCTAGCTGAGGATTCTGCAGTGAAGTATGGAAACTCTGAGCGCCAAATTTCCTATCTATGCTATTGACAAAATAATTTCAACCTCATAGAGTTATTGCAAGCTCATATTGTGCTTACAAGACTTGCAGGAACATTATAAAAATTCTATGAATGCAGGCTGGGCGTGGTGGCTCATGCACACCTGTAATTCCAGCACTTGGGAAGCCAAGGCCAGGGGATTGCCTGAGCTCACATGTTCAAGTCCAGCCTGAGCCAGAGTGAGAACCCGCTTCTGAAAAAATAGCCTGGTGTTGTGGTGGGCGTCGGTAGTCCCAGTTGCTTGGGAGGCTGAGGCAAGAGGATCGCTTAAGCCCGAGAGTTTGAGGTTGCTGTGAACTCTCTACTGAGGCTGACCAAGTGAGACTCTGTTTCAAAAAAAAAAAAAAAAGAAAAAGAAAAAGAAAAAGTAAAAAAGATTTCTATAAATGCTAGGAATAATAGTATAAATAATGGTTAATAATAAGAACAGCCTGGACCAGCTCTGTGTTGAGTTAGTTACATGAAGGATGATACCCACGAAGTCCAGTGAAAGCCCTTAATCAGGGACCAACACTAATCTGATTGAATTCTCCTAAGTCACTAAAGCATGTTAACTAATGCTTGGTAGTAGAGGAAACAAAGTTAAATATCGTAGTCACTAAATTAAATGTGAGTGCCTGAATTCTCTCATTAAGGCAGAAATTATAACATCAAATTGAAAAAAACTAGCTATGTTTTATTTATCATTTCTGATAGAAACTGCTAAAAATTAAAGGATGGGCAAAGGGCACCAGCAAATGCAAACAAAAGGAACATGAAAACGGGAGTGGTAAAGCCAGGTGCAGACAAAGTGGGACTGAAGATCAAAAGCAAAGAGGGACATTTATAACAAACATGTTTACATTTCCAAACAAGTTGACAACTAATACATAAAGTAAAACCACTAGCTTTGTTAGAGGAACATAATAAAAATAAAATTAGAGTGAGTGTTTTTAACAGTCCTTGTGGAATCAAACAGATCTACTAAATAAAAAATAAGTTAAAACATTAAGAAATTGATTGATACACTTGGCTTATTAAACATACAGGGATTTTTCAGCCCTTACATAGATATCATTTACTTTTATATATCTATAGACTAGTTATAAAAATTAACCATTAAAAAACAATAGTTTAAAAGCATACTTACATCTTTCAGGGTTCTTTTTTTAAAAAAATCTAATCTAAAAAATCTAAACTAATGAAATTAGCAATAGAGAAAGATGAACAAAATAATTTTATCTATTTAGAAATAAAATTTTTTACTCATAGGTAATTCCTGGGAAATCTTTAGATAGAAAAATGAAATTTAATGCAATCTAGACAATACTGAGATAGAGACTATTTTACCCTAAACCTAGCAAGATAGTGAAAGCTATAATTGGAGGACTAGTCTTGGTCTTAAGAGCCTTTATTATTAAAAAAGACAGATAAAATTAAAGTAAAGTTGTTACAAGGCATCTAAAATAGACAAAGAAGAAGATAAAAAGAAATGAAGATAAGGCTTAAAATTAAGGACATGCTACTTAGGATGTGAATATTAAATAAGATAGATATATAAATCTGAATGCCAAGTCTCAGAAATGGTTAGTAAAATAGCCCTCTTGTAAGCATGATTAGGAGCAGAAATGAAAAAAAGTATAAAAATAGATATGATTACGAATGAGAAGTGGGATATATAACCATAAATGCTGGAGAAATTAAATTTAAGGGCACTACTACCTGAAATTCTATGGCAACAAACTAGAAATCTTAGAGAAAATGAGTGTTTCATGGCAAAAACATGTTAACAAAATTACTCCGTGGAGAGAAGGATGATCTGAGTACCATTTACCCCAGAAGAGATCAGAAAGTGGTTAGAAAGAAGAAGTTACGAAGAAGTTACCAGTTCCAGATGTCTTTAAAGCTGAGCTTTATCCATTCTTTGAAAGATACTTTGCTGTCATAGAAAAGATTCAAACCACTTAGAAATTCTCCTGGAGTCATTTTATGTTAATACCAAAACCTGGCAAAGACAGCACACCTCAAACCAAACATTAACTCGTTTTTAAAGAAAAATGCAAGATTCTAATTAAATGTTAAGAATAAAACCCAGCTATGTATCAAAAAAAAAGTACACTTGATCAAGTCAATGATTTAGCATCAGCCATAAATTAAAAAATGAAAATACTATGATCATATGTGTGGGCTCTAAGAAATCATTTGATAAAATTCATTCCTTATGAAAACTCTAAATCAAATAGGAATAGGAACTACTTAAGTAAAACAAAATATAGTTACCATGATCCAACAGAAGTATCATCTGAAAATCATTTATCTTCCAGTTTGATTATGCCTGGTCTGTATTTTCTCACTTCTTTCTCCCTTCCATGAACAGACATTTATCGAATCCCTATTGTATATCAGGCCTGTGCTGAGCCCCCTTTCAAAATGAAAACAACAGCAAAAAAGAAAATTTTAAGAAAAGCCACATGTAAAAACATAGAAAAGAAAATAAACAAAAAAGCAGCAAATGAAAACAGTACGGAAAAAGCGAAAAGACTCTGAGAATAAGTTAAATATTACTAACCAAAGGGAACTCAGTTTTTGTATTCTGCATCTGAGGAGCAGTGGAATTTGGCCATAAGCATATGACAAGTTGAAATGTTTCCTACAAATAGGGTCAGTGATCCATTAACAATGAGGTGATCTCTATTTTTTCTCAAAGATTTTGTTCACACTGAACAACAACTCCAACAGCAAAAAAACAGATATCGGTAATAACTTATCACCAAAGGGAACAGCAAGTCTTTTTAGGCATTTCCCTGTTGCCTTCTCTCTCCGGTGTTTTACAAAGTTTGCATTTAATTAGAACGTCCTGAAGTGACTGCCTGCAGGTGAAGCTGCCATTATGCCGCGGGGAGAGCTGACAGACAGCTTCAGGAGCGTTTAGTTAACAAATCATTACTTAGTGTTTGTAAGGCTTGCACCTGAACCCAAACAGAACGTGTAACTGTCTTGGAAGAACAAAGCCATCAATTGTAAAACAAACCTTGGGAAAGGCACCTAGGATCAGCAGGGAGGGGAAAGAAAGTAATTTATTCAAATTGTATATTTGAAGAGCAAGAAGGATTCTTCTCCCCCCCCCCCAAGAGTAACATAAATTCGGAATCATTTTTAAAAAGCAACAAAGAAGATTTGAACAATGATTTTCTTGCTTTCTTTAAAAGACAAGTTGTGTATTTGTTATTTCAGTTGAAGAAAAAATAAAAAGGAAATGGAAAAGAATATTAAGAAACCATTCACTTAAGAAAGGACTGTATGTGGCCTCTAACTTTTGTGTAAAGCAGGCTGCAACATGGGATGTGGTTTTGTTATTGGAGAGAGAAATGCAACATTTTATCACAACTCTGTATGGTGACTTGTAACTTCTGCCATATTCAGGAGGCTTAATCCTCCGATTGCCAAGGCTGTAAACAGGAGAAAGAAGGGCAGGGCTGAACCAAATGCAGGACAGAAAAAACAGCTTAAAGCAGCAGAGTTAATAGTTATTTTTCAAAGACTATGGAAAGCGTTGAAATTCTGATACCTCATTCTTGTGACAAAAATTGTAATGAGAACAGGAAATGGTACCACATGAATCCATTGTCCTGACAATGATTTAATGAGAATGGGAAATGGTGAGAGCATAACTAATTCGCATTATGATCCTAAAGTTGTCATCTGTGGTTCTGCCCAGATGCTGCAGAATGAAGGATGTGGACATCAGCTGGGAGAGTGCGGAGGAGAGCTTGAGGATGGTGACATTGCCTGGCCTGAAAGTGATGGCGGAACTGTGAGTGATGGAGGGTTAGTGCCGGGAGGGGCCCGAGGGGGATGCCAAGCGCAGAGTTTGTCGAATGACAAAGTAGGAATACGTTTAAAGGTGGCGGGGGTTCCTGGGAAAAGACCCCCCAGATAAGGGAGGAAGGAAAAGACCCCCGATAAGGCAAAGACTACCATGGAAAATTTGAGACAAAAAGTAACCTAAAGGGTCAGAAGAGAATGCACAAACAGGTGAGATCAGACCAGGACAGAGACTTAGTGTTTTATCTCTTCTGGGAGATTTTCAAGTTTGTTGAGTAGCAGTTAATTTGATGGCTCTAACATTATTTCTTGTCCTTCCTGACTGAAGTTTTACCTCCTACCTCTGATTTGAACAGTGTGTTGTGTAAGGGGATCTAACAAAGATACCCATCTCAGGCTGTGAAAGCTCTGAAATGAAGTGGTCAGTGAGAAAATAACATCATTCCACTCAATGATGTTGCTAGAAACCAGCAGGTGACATCTCAAGGTTATTAAGAATTTAAAACCCACAGGTGGGTAGATGGTAATTTGTTGTTAAATGGGCTTTGACCTATTTCTCTAGGTAACAACTCAGGTTATAGAGAGTTTTGAGTACTACTGAATTATCTCAGAACTTCTAGACTTTGGTAACCATGCCACATCAATGTTAATTGCTTATGTTTTAGGAAACACATTATCATACACGGTAACAGCAAAGGTCAAGGAAACAGCAGGGAAGTTGAGAGATACATTTTTAAATTTGTATACTTTCGAGTTTGATTTGCACCCCTAAGTGCTGGCTAGCTGTAAAGTGTTTCTTCAGAAAATCTCTCTTGTAAGTTGGCATAACATTTAGCATATTTCTGATAGATGAATACTGGGAAGTGATCAAATAATATGAACTTTTTTTTTTGAGATAGAGTCTCACCATGTCGCCCTCAGTAAAGCGCTTGATGTCACAGCTCACAGCAACCTCAAACTCTTGGGTTTAAGCGATTCTCTTACCTCAGCCTCCCAAGCACCTGGGACTACAGGCACCCACCACAACGCCTGGCTATGTTTTGGTTGCAGTTGTCATTGTTGTTTAGCAGGCCTGGGCTGAGCTTGAACCTGCCAGCTTTTGGTATGTGTGGCCGGCGCCCTACTCACTGAGCTACGGATAGATGCCAAGCCAATAATACAAACGTTTTGACAGAGATCAAATAGTCCGAAACTTTTGGAAGAGAAATCGTATTTCACTAATAACAATACCAGCACAGAAATTACATTCCTGTTCTCTCTATAAAATAATAACAACGGTAGTAATAAGAACAATAAACTATTGTTGTTTTTGCATTCATTTTGCTCTTAGGATTTCTTATTTAAATGTAATGATAAAGAGAATGGTTCTGAAATTAAAAAGCACCTTTAATAAAAATGAAAAATTCTGTGATTCTCTCACCACCAGTCAAAAGCCTTTCAGACTAAGACAAATGGCTCTAAGCCATTAGAAAAAAATTACTTCAAACTTAGCCCCCCCTATTTTGCATTTTGATTCATATTTAAAATATTGATTCCATCAAATGGAGGAACAGTTAGTGTCAGCCAGAAGATGATGGAGAAAATGAAGTCAAAGGGGAACAATGTAAACAGTGGATTTATTTATTTACCCTTAGGTGAAGGTGCCATATTTCACTTATATTGAACATTTATTCAATTTATTTTATTAATTTAATCCTCCTAAAGTACTACTTCACACTCTGATGCAATTTCAGATCAAACAGATCACTGTGTACTTGTTGAATTCATGGTTAGTGATACATGAATTTATAATCTAGAATGATTCATAATTGAGTGAGCTACCTTATTTTACTCGCCTATTACAGGAGAGGTTCACAATGAAAGTGTAACGGTCAAGGAAGAAATGTGAAAGATATTCTCAAAAGTTGAGCTGTACTATACTGTAATAATGTCTAGTGAAAATGAAATATTTAATGTCCATATTTAGGTTCTCACCCATTTATTACGTGGCCATGTAAGAGGTGTCACATGCTGATGGGAATTTCAATTTGACCTGGCAAAAATGAAGTAAGCAACATACAGTATTTCATCCATTACGTCCACTTTCACAGTGAAGGATTGGCTCCATAATACTTTTTATTCAATCCAATGTCAAGGTCTTAAAAACAAATTTTAAAAGCACTTAAGAGGTTCTTTTAACAGCTGTATTTAGTAACAAATGACAGATACCTATTAATGCAAGTACATCTTATATAAAATATTTTAATATGGATTTTAGGTGATAGTATGTGCTTATGAACATGAGGTGTAAATTGACACATCTCACTAGCTCTTTTAGATGAAAGATCCATTTAGTCCCATCTTCAAATTATGGATTGATACAATGTTCTGTGCCATAATGGCTCCAAAAGCATTGTTAGTGAGATGTATTATTCATGTTTTCAGATACTATTGTTTCGGTTCATAATAGAGTGCCTCACAATTGTGAGAAAAGTTTATAATGAACTAAAGAAAACTACCTATTGTACTTTCATAGGTCCCTGAGGTGGTGCTGAGAATGTCTAGGTATTCTGTCCAGATCAGTACTGGGCAAGAGCTCGGATTTAAGGAAATCAAAATCTTTCAGTCCTAAATGACCTAGTCCTATCATAGAAGTACAGCACGTTTGAGATGGTATTTTTATCATTTACTTATGATCATTGGGTATTGTGGCTATTGTGAGGATTCAATTTGTATATTGTTGTCTTAGAAAGTAAAATGTTTAATTGAGTTAAAGTTAAATGTATTTGAAATATGGACCAATTTTTTCTTCTTAGGGATAAAAACAAATTATACAAGTATTTGTAGAAGCTAAACATTGCGAAACATGCTTCTGAAACTTTCCTGTGTGTACAAAAATCTCCTGGGGATCTCGTTCCAATCAGATTCTGATTCAGCTAATCTGGGGTGGGGCCTGGGATTCTGCATTTCTAGCAAGTTGTCTGTCTGGGTGATGCCCCAGCTGCTGGGCAGGGAACCAGTAAGTTTACAGAGGATCACTGCAGACGTCAGAGAACTACCTCTTGGTTTAGGATTTGCCAGTCTGTGCCTTAGTTTCCTCATCCTCATCACTTCATCAGAATGTTATACTGAGAGAATGAAATGAGAAATTCAGATCTGTCTTCTATTGCTGCATGACAAACTACTGGATATCTGGTGACCCTTTTGGAGCTTCATCACCTTATTTATAATCTTGTGCTTCATACCCAATAAATGTTTGTTTAAAACAGATCCTTGAGCGACTTCTAGTCTCTAAGTGAGGGCAATAATAGTTAATTATCAAGACCTCACAAGGCAGCAGATCTAATTAATAGAAAGTTCTTCCTATGTTAATTGATATTTGCTATCTTTTAATAAGATATATTGCTTCTGGTTATATGTCAGAAATGAGCAAAAATAGATTTAATCCTTTATCTGAATATCAGTATGGATGATATTTTATGACACACGGTTATTTCTGTTTCCCTTATACATTTTATTAAATTATTTTTTCTTTTGTAACAGAACACCTTCATTTGGCTTAAAAAAAAAAAGGAAGGTATTATAACAGATGCTATTGTTCCATGGCCCTGTCCCTTGGGTTTACTTCCCGTGCTCCTATGGCCAGTAAGGTGTCCTGACTCAGCGAGGGACACCTGATGGGCACTTTTCATTGTCTGCTGGGAGTGGCCCAGTAGTATTCCACCCCACCAGGGTAACCTGGTTATTAATACTCCATCTGTTGCTTCTTTCCCTTGCCTGCCTCCTGGATCTCCTAAATAAACTGCTTGCTCCAAAATTCCTCATCTCAGAATCAGCTTCTGGGAAAACCAAATCAACTCAGGTATGAAGTAAAAATTCTCCCTCCAGTGCTTGCCCCTGTCCTTCCTCTGCCCAGAATCTCACCCTCAGTAGGTAAACTATGTTCTGAGTTTCTTTCCAAGCTTTCATTTCTATGACTCTGAGCAAATATAAATACTGACTCCTTTCTTTTAATATGAAGCATAACAAATTATATTCAATCTATTCTGTACGTTGCTTTCTTCACTTACTGTATCTAGGAAATCTTTCAATATCAGTATACAGAGAGCTGCTCCTTCCTTCTTCTGGTTGCGTAGTGCTCATCAGATGCACCTGGCCAATTGGTCCAAATCTTGCTGCCTCTCCTCCAGCGTAACCCTTCCCACCCCCATTTTATTCAGTTACTTCTTGAATGACACAATTCAATCATTTTAGTCTCCTCTGCTGGTCACAAACCAACTCATTGATGTCATTCTCAAGATATTATACCTTATGCAGAAAATTATCCTACTATGTATTATATGTAGTACAGTGGAAATGGAATACCACCTCCCCTGGCCTGCAGTAAAAGTGAAGCCTAAGTCAGCCTGTTCTCACTTTTGTATCCTAGGGTGATAATGAATTTGTAAATAGGTAATGCCAATAATGGCTTTTTACAAGGAATTTCTCATCCTTTATTTAAATGTTATTTAAATATACATAGAAAGGTAAAACTTTACCTTTTCATATCTATTATGTTCTACTTAATTAGTTTCAGCTTAGTGTCCTAGTCCATATTGACAACAAAATTGTTAGATCCCATTTTTCAGCATTTAATACGTGTTGAGCCTGTAATATGCATTTTATACTTATAATTTAATTAATTCCATCCTTATGAGTTCATTATTATCCTAATTTACAGGTGAAGAAACTTGCCCTCAGAGAAAGTAAGTCACTTGCTAGAGTTGTGTAGCCAGCAAGTAATGACATTCATGACTTGTATGACTCAGTCCTAATCCTACTGTTTGGAGAACCAGTGACCCTTTCCATATTGCCATATGTCAACTGCACACATGATGTCATCTTAAGTTTGGGCGTTGGTAAAATTACAAAATTACAACCTGACTAGGAATGTCTCTATACATGGATTCCCATAGAGAATATTCACCTGTTTAATACTGACCAATAATCAATATGATGTAGGTATTGCCATTCAAAAAGTTAATACATTTCAATAGATATGACCGCATCCTTTTACTATTGCTCACGAGAGTATTATGGCTGTCAAGAGATTTAAAAACAGAGACCATCTACAGCAAACCCACAGCCAATATCATATTGAATGGAGTTAAATTGGAATCATTTACACTCAGATCAGGAACCAGACAAGGCTGCCCATTGTCTCCATTGCTTTTTAACATTGT
Organism: Nycticebus coucang; assembly: GCF_027406575.1. Taxonomy (NCBI): domain Eukaryota; kingdom Metazoa; phylum Chordata; class Mammalia; order Primates; family Lorisidae; genus Nycticebus; species Nycticebus coucang. The sequence continues at coordinate 27,442,853 of NC_069787.1, forward strand.
AATGGAAGTTTTAGCCACTGCAATTAGGGAAGAAAAGGCGATCAAGGGTTTCCATATAGGGTCAGAGGAGATCAAACTTTCACTCTTCACAGATGATATGATAGTATATCTGGAAAACACTAGGGACTCTACTACAAAACTCTTAGAAGTGATCAGGAATACAGCAGCGTCTCAGGTTACAAAATCAACATTCATAAATCGGTAGCCTTTATATATACCAACAATAGTCAAGTTGAAAAAACAGTTAAGGACTCTATCCCATTCACAGTAGTGCCAAAGAAGATGAAATATTTGGGAGTTTATCTAACAAAGGACGTGAAAGATCTCTATAAAGAGAACTATGAAACTCTAAGAAAAGAAATAGCTGAAAATATTAACAAATGGAAAAACATACCATGCTCATGGCTGGGAAGAATCAACATAGTTAAAATGTCTATACTACCCAAAGCAATATATAATTGCAATGCAATCCCTATTAAAGCTCCACTGTCATACTTTAAAGATCTGGAAAAAAACAGTACTTCGTTTTATATGGAATCAGAAAAAACCTCGAATAGCCAAGACATTACTCAGAAATAAAAACAAAGCAGGAGGAATTACGCTACCAGACCTCAGACTATACTACAAATCAATAGTGATCAAAACAGCATGGTATTGGCACAAAAACAGAGAGGTAGATGTCTGGAACAGAACAGAGAACCAAGAGATGAATCCAGCTACTTACCGTTATTTAATCTTTGACAAGCCAATTAAAAACATTCAGTGGGGAAAAGATTCCCTATTTAACAAATGGTGCTGGGTGAACTGGCTGGCAACCTGTAAAAGACTGAAAGTGGACCCACACCTTTCACCATTAACTAAGATAGACTCTCACTGGATCAAAGATTTAAACTTAACACATGAAACTATAAAAATACTAGAGGAGAGTGCAGGGAAAAGCCTTGAAGAAATCGGGATGGGCGAGTATTTTATGAGGAGGACCCCCCGGGCAATTGAAGCAGCTTCAAAAATACACTACTGGGACCTGATCAAACTAAAAAGCTTCTGCACAGCCAAGAACACAGTAAGTAAAGCAAGCAAACAGCCCTCAGAATGGGAGAAAATATTTGCAGGTTATGTCTCTGACAAAGGTTTAATAACCAGAATCCACAGAGAACTCAAACGCATTAGCAAGAATAGAACAAGGGATCCCATCGCAGGCTGGGCAAGGGATTTGAAGAGAAACTTCTCTGAAGAAGACAGGCGCATGGCCTTCAGACATATGAAAAAATGCTCATCATCTTTAATCATCAGAGAAATGCAAATCAAAACTACTTTGAGATACTATCTAACTCCAGTGAGACTAGCCTATATCACAAAATCCCAAGACCAGAGATTTTGGCGCGGATGTGGAGAAAAGGGAACACTTTTGCACTGCTGGTGGGAATGCAAAATAATACATTCCTTTTGGAAAGAGATATGGAGAACACTTAGAGATCTAAAAATAGATCTGCCATTCAATCCTGTGATTCCTCTACTGGGCATATACCCAGAAGACCAAAAATCACATCATAACAAAGATATTTGTACCAGAATGTTTATTGCAGCCAAATTCATAATTGCTAAGTCATGCAAGAAGCTCAGGTGCCCATCGATCCACAAATGGATTAATAAATTGTGGTGTATGTACACCATGGAATATTATGCAGCCTTAAAGAAAGATGGATACTTTACCTCTTTCATGTTTACATGGATGGAGCTGGAACATATTCTTCTTAGTAAAGTATCTCAAGAATGGAAGAGAAAGTACCCAATGTACTCAGCCCTACTATGAGACTAATTTAGGGTTTTCACATGAAAGCTATAACCCAGTTACAACCTAAGAATAGGGGGAAGGGGGAAAGGGAGGGGAGGGAGGGGGGAGGTGGGTAGAGGGAAAGGGATTGGTGGGATTACACCAGCAGTGCATCTTACAAGGGTATATGTGAAACGTGGTAAACGGTCTGTGAAGCTAGTGAATGATGCCCCATGATCATATCAATGTACACAGCAATGATTTAATAAAAAAATAAAAAAAAATAAAAAAGTAATAGTGCTGAACCTGGAAAAAAAAAAAAGAGATTTAAAAACAGTAAGACAAAGCAAAAAAAAAAGTAAATAAATAAAGAAAAGAAAAAAACCAACTCTTTACTAACTTTTCCTGCTGTTTCACGTAAATGGGATTTGATTATTCTGACCTGTTGTTAATATTGTTACCGATACTGTGTATACTGCTTTGCTTCCCAAGACTCCTATCTATCCCTTGACAATTTTCCATCATTTCTAATAATCAGAACAACCTCATTATGTTGTCGCTTCTAAAATCTGAATTTTTCTACATTTAGGAAAAGGATAGCAGTATTCATTCATCTGTAGATTCTTGGCATTTCTCTCACTTTCCAGAGTTCCTTGCAGATGACTAGGATGAGATTGGGTCTTACAACTGCAAGTGGGAGGCTGGACCAACTCCACGAGAGCTTGGGGGCCACTCACTTCTAAGAGCACCCTGGAGTCTATTCACTGCCTCCCCAGGCTTCACACATGTTCCTTCCACCTCAGTTTGAGGCCATTTCTGGCGGAGGAAACAGAGGAGAGTGGCATCCAGTATTTTGCTTTCTCACTGTCATCTGTCAGTGATCCACTGTCACTCTCATCTCTTCTAGGAGTTCCTTTTCCTCCAAACATTCTACTAAAAGCTCCTTTTAAAAAATTATTTTTAGAACATTTGAAAACAGGCAGATTATTTTAAGACTTTGGCTTTTCATATATTACTCTTACATCCCGTGTCATTCTTCGTTCAAGTCTTGTATGTGTGTTTTTTTTTTAATTTCTTAATTTTTAAATTTTTTTTATTTTTATTACTCTTTCAGGTCATTTTCCACAAACTCCTTAGTTCTATTTGATATGCCATAGAATTTAATTTATTGAAGTCTTCCATCCCTTAAATACCTTCTCTTTTGTAATCACTGACCATGGATTTTTTTTTTCTTTCTTTTTTTTTTTTTTATTGTTGGGGATTCACTGAGGGTACAATAAGCCAGTTACACTGATTGCAATTGTTAGGTAAAGTCCCTCTTGCAATCATGTCTTGCCCCCATAAAGTGTGACACACACCAAGGCCCCACCCCCCTCCCTCCTTCCCTCTTTCTGCTTCCCCCCCATAACCTTAATTGTCATTAATTGTCCTCATATCAAGATTGAGTACATAGGATTCATGCTTCTCCATTCTTGTGATGCTTTACTAAGAATAATGTCTTCCACTTCCATCCAGGTTAATACGAAGAATGTAAAGTCTCCATTTTTTTTTAATAGCTGAATAGTATTCCATGGTATACATATACCACAGCTTGTTAATCCATTCCTGGGTTGGTGGGCATTTAGGCTGTTTCCACATTTTGGCGATTGTAAATTGAGCTGCAATAAACAGTCTAGTACAACTGTCCTTATGATAAAAGGATTTTTTTCCTTCTGGGTAGATGCCCAGTAATGGGATTGCAGGATCAAATGGGAGGTCTAGCTTGAGTGCTTTAAGGTTTCTCCATACTTCCTTCCAGAAAGGTTGTACTAGTTTGCAGTCCCACCAGCAGGGTAAAAGTGTTCCCTTCTCTCCACATCCATGCCAGCATCTGCAGTTTTGAGATTTTGTGATGTGGGCCATTCTCACTGGGGTTAGATGATATCTCAGGGTTGTTTTGATTTGCATTTCTCTAATATATAGAGATGATGAACATTTCTTCATGTGTTTGTTAGTCATTCATCGGTCATCTTTAGAGAAAGTTCTATTCATGTCTCTTGCCCATTGATATATGGGATTGTTGGCTTTTTTCATGTGGATTAATTTGAATTCTCTATAGATCCTAGTTATCAAGCTTTTCTCTGACTGAACATATGCAAATATCCTTTCCCATTGTGTAGGTTGTCTCTTTGCTTTGGTTATTGTCTCCTTAGCTGTACAGAAGCTTTTCAGTTTAATGAAGTCCCATTTGTTTATTTTTGTTGATGTTGCAATTGCCATGGCAGTCTTCTTCATGAAGTCTTCCCCCAGGCCAATATCTTTCAGTGTTTTTCCTATGCCTTCTTTGAGGATTTTTATTGTTTCATGCCTTAAATTTAAGTCCTTTATCCATCTTGAATCAATTTTTGTGAGTGGGGAAAGGTGTGGGTCCAGTTTCAGTCTTTTACATGTAGACACCCAGTTCTCCCAACACCATTTATTGAATAGGGAGTCTTTCCCCCAAGGTAAGTTCTTGTTTGGTTTATCGAAGATTAGGTGGTTGTAAGATGTTAGTTTCATTTCTTGGTTTTCAATTCGATTCCAAGTGTCTATGTCTCTGTTTTTGTGCCAGTACCATGCTGTCATGAGCACTATGGCTTTGTGGTACAGACTAAAATCTGGTATGCTGATGCCCCCAGCTTTATTTTTATTACTAAGAACTGCCTTAGCTATACGGGGTTTTTTTCGGTTCCATACAAAACGCAGAATCATTTTTTCCAAATCTTGAAAGTACGATGTAGGTACTTTGATAGGAATGGCATTGAATAGGTAGATTGCTTTGGGAAGTATAGACATTTTAACAATGTTGATTCTTCCCATCCATGAGCATGGTATGTTCTTCCATTTGTTAATATCCTCTGCTATTTCCTTTCTGCGGATTTCATAGTTTTCTTTATAGAGGTCCTTCACCTCCTTCGTTAGTATATTCCTAGGTATTTCATTTTCTTTGTAACTATGGTGAAGGGAGTTGTGTCCTTAATTAGCTTCTCATCTTGACTGTTATTGGTGTATACAAAGGCTACTGACTTGTGGACATTGATTTTATATCCTGAAACGTTGCTGTATTTTTTGATGACTTCTAGGAGTCTTGTGGTTGAGTCTTTGGGGTTCTCTAAGTATAAGATCATGTCATCAGCAAAGAGGGAGAGTTTGACCTCCTCTGCTCCCATTTGGGTTCCCTTTATTTCCTTGTCTTGCCTAATTGTATTGGCTAGAACTTCCAGCACTATGTTGAATAGTAAAGGTGACAGAGGACAACCTTGTCTGGTTCCAGTTCTAAGAGGAAAAGCTTTCAGTTTTACTCCATTCAGTAAAATATTGGCTGTGGGTTTGTCATAGATAGCTTCAATCAGTTTTAGAAATGTGCCACCTATGCCTATACTCTTCAGTGTTCTAATTAGAAAAGGATGCTGGATTTTATCAAATGCTTTTTCTGCATCTATTGAGAGGATCGTGTGATCTTTATTTTTGCCTCTGTTAATATGGTGGATAATGTTTATGGACTTGCGTATGTTAAACCAGCCTTGCATCCCTGGGATGAAGCCTACTTGATCATGATGAATGACTTTTTTGATGATAAGCTGTAATCTATTGGCTAGGATTTTGTTGAGAATTTTTTCATCTATATTCATGAGTGAGATTGGTCTGAAATTCTCCTTTTTGTTTGGGTCTTTTCCTGGTTTTGGTATCAGGGTGATGTTTGCTTCATAGAATGTGTTGGGGAAGATTCCTTCTTCCTCAGTTTTTTGGAATAATTTCTGCAGTACAGGAATAAGCTCTTCCTTGAAGGTTTGATAGAATTCCGGAGTGAAGCCATCTGGACCAGGGCATTTTTTGGTTGGAAGCTTTTTTATTGTTTCTTTTATCTCAGTGCTTGAAATTGGTCTGTTCAGGAGCTCTATTTCTTCCTGGCTAAGTCTAGGGAGAGGGTGTGATTCTAAATATTGATCCATTTCCTTCACATTGTCAAATTTCTGGGCATAGAGTTTCTGGTAGTATTCAGAGATGATCTCTTGTATCTCTGTGGGATCAGTTGTTATTTCCCCTTTATCATTTCTGATTGAGGTTACTAGAGATTTTACTTTTCTATTTCTAGTTAGTCTCGCCAATGGTTTATCTATTTTATTTATTTTTTCAAAAAATCAACTCCTTGTTTCATTAATTTTCTGAATGATTCTTTTGTTTTCAATTTCATTGATCTCTGATTTGATTTTGGATATTTCTTTTCTTCTACTGAGTTTAGGCTTAGATTGTTCTTCTTTTTCCAATTCCATAAGATCTCTTGTGAGATTGTTGATGTGCTCTCTTTGTATTTTTCGAATGTAGGCATCTAAAGCGATGAATTTTCCTCTCAAAACTGCTTTTGCAGTATCACACAGGTTTTGGTAGCTTGTGTCTTCATTGTTGTTATGCTTAAGGAAGTTAATGATTTTCTGTTTCATTTCTTCCTGCACCCATCTGTTATTCAACAGAAGATTGTTTAATTTCCATGCCTTTGGGTGGGGTCGAGCATTTTTGTTAGAGTTGAGTTCCACCTTTAGTGCCTTATGGTCTGAGAAGATACAAGGTAAAATTTCAATTCTTTTGATTCTGTTGATATTTGTTTTGTGTCCCAGGATATGATCCATTTTGGAGAATGTTCCATGGGGTGATGAGAAGAATGTATATTCTTTATCTTTAGGATGGAGTGTTCTATATGCGTCTATCAAGCACAGTTGTTCTAGGGTCTCATTTAAATCTCTTATATCCTTGTTTAATTTCTGTTTAGAGGATCTGTCCACCTCTGTAAGAGGAGTGTTAAGGTCCCCTGTTATTATGGTATTATCAGATATCATATTGCTCAGACTGAGTAAGGTCTGTTTGAAGAATCTGGGAGCATTTAAATTGGGTGCATAGATATTTAGAATTGAAATGTCTTCTTGTTGTATTTTTCCCTTGACCAATATAACGTGACCATCTTTGTCTTTTTTGACTTTAGTTGCTTTAAATCCACATGTATCTGAAAATAAGATTGCAACTCCTCTTTTCTTCTGAATTCCATTTGCCTGAAAAATTGTCTTCCAACCCTTGACTCGGAGCTTTAATTTGTCTTTTGAAGCCAGGTGTGTTTCTTGCAGACAGCAAATGGATGGCTTGTGTTTTTTAATCCAGTCAGCCAATCTATGTCTCTTCAGCGGGGAATTCAAGCCATTAACATTTATTGAGATAATTGATAAGTGTGGTAGTATTCTATTCGTCTTATTTGGTGAGAGTCCATTGCTTAGTTTTATCTTTTGCATCAGTGTGGAGGTTACGTTCTGTCCTTTGATTTCTGAGTTCTTACTTTGCTGCTGATCCATTGTGGTGGTCAGTGCGTAGAACAGGTTGAAGTATTTCCTGTAGAGCTGGTCTTGTTGTGGCGAATTTCCTCAATGTTTGTATATCCGTAAATGATTTGATTTCTCCGTCAATTTTGAAGCTTAGCTTAGCAGGGTACAGAATTCTGGGCTGGAAATTGTTCTGTTTAAGTAGATTAAAGGTAGATGACCATTGTCTTCTTGCTTGGAAAGTTTCATTAGAGAAGTCTGCGGTCACTCTGATGGATTTGCCCCTGTAGGTCAACTGGCACTTACTCCTGGCAGTTTGCAGAATCTTTTCTTTTGTCTTGACTTTGGATAGGTTCATCACAATGTGTCTTGGAGAAGCTCGCTTAGAGTTGAGGCAACCTGGGGTCCAATATCCCTCTGAAAGCAGTGTGTCAGAATCTTTGGTGATATTTGGGAAATTTTCTTTTATAATATTCTCTAGTATGGCTTCCATTCCTCTGGGGCATTCTTCTTCCCCTTCTGGAATTCCTATAACTGGTATGTTGGAATGCTTCATAAAGTCCTATAATTCTGACAGTGAACGTTCTGCTTTCTCTCTCTTCTTTTCTGCCTCTTTTACTATCTGAGTTATCTCAAGAACTTTGTCTTCTACCTCTGAAATTCTTTCTTCTGCATGGTCTAACCTGTTGCTGATACTTTCCATTGCATCTTTAAGTTCCCTAATTGACTGTTTCAGTTCCTTCAGGTCTGCTATATCCTTTTTATATTCTTCATATTGTTCATCTCTGATTCGATTCTGTTTTTGGATTTCCTTTTGGTTATTTTCCACTTTATTAGCAATTTCCTTCATTGTTTCCATCATTTCTTTCATTGTTTTCAACATGTGTATTCTAAATTCCCTTTCTGTCATTCCTAACATTTCTTTACAGGTGGAATCATCTGCAGTAGCTACCTCATGGTCCCTTGGTGGGGTTGTTCTAGACTGGTTCTTCATGTTGCCTGGAGTTTTCTGCTGATTCTTCCTCATGAGTGATTTCTTTTATCTGTTTCCTTTCCCTAATTTTCCTTTCACTTCCTCTTGCTCTTTAAGTTCTTGTGCCTGTGGAAGTTGTGGGCGGGTTTAGACGGATTGAACACACTCGACCACTTGCCGGTTTTCCACTGTTTTAGTCCTCCTCTTGGGGTCCAGAAGTCTCTCGCTGATTCCCTGTATCCTCATAGGAGTGATGATAGGCAGATCCCACCAGCCAGAGATGCCTGGAGTCCTATCTCCCCAGACTCATGGTGCCCAGATGCAAGGAAGCTGTTACTCGGCCCCCATCTTGCTCTGCCTCCTCCCACTGACCATGGATTTTATAAATGATTTTCAGTAGGTGTCTTAAGTTTTTCTGTGGTCTAGATTTATGGTTTTTAAAATGTTCCCTTAGAATTTTGTTAGCGGGTGGGAAGCAAGACAATGTCTCATAAATAGACCCTCTCCTCTTTCATTTGATATTCATGTCAAAACAAAACATTAACATAGTTTTAATATCTAATATTGTGTGATCTAGTTGTGTGAGACACTGAAGGGTCTGAACTTGAGGAAGTGCAGCATAAAAATATTAATAAAGTCTATTTGAAATAATATAAATTTCCCCTAATTTTAAAATTTCATGAGGACCTGTAATTTAAAGTAATAGACCCAGTAAATTGTAAGTTGTGTTTCTGATACTCCTGTTGCAGAACTCACCCCTTTACTATAATCATTTGAAACTCAGTGGAGTTGCACCTTTGCTGATTATTACGGGTGATTTCAATATTCTAACATTTGCTATTATTTAAAAGTCTTTGTTATTATGTTATAATACTGGATATCTTTAATTATATTCATAGCTTTATACGTTTTGAATTTATTTCAAATATTTTTGAAGCATCTTTTTTCTCATCTGTTCCTCTGATTCAGCGTGGTCCTAGAGACCCTGTCCCATCTATGCAGCCTGGATCCTTCGCCTGGCTTTCCACTTCCTCTGTGGGCCAGCAGAGCAGCTTCACTTCTGCTTGTTTCATATAATGGCTCCCACGTAGAATGACATTGGAGTAACTATTTTGTGGCAACACTATTTGAAGACCAATTGCCTGGAATCTACCTCTATCTAAACTGAGTATTCTATTCCTATGGTTTAAGCTACTATGGGACAAAGTGGGAAAATGTAGTTGAACAGATGTGTTTCATCCAGTCACTCTACATTCCCCTTAAAATGCCAAAGAAGATAAACATGAAGACAAAGTTATCCAAAGCACAAGTAGAATTCCCTGTGACTTCGTTTTTGATAGGGACGGGAGCTAAGTAATTCTTTCCTCTGTTAGCCTGGGGGGGTTCTTCTACTACAACTACTACTTTGTTGGCCAGTAGAAGAACGAAGTTCCCAGAATTAGCATCTAATATCAGAAACTATGTTGACCAGGTAATGAAGAATACATCTCTTAACTCTTTTTTGAGTCATCTAGAACCAGCATTCTTCCACTTTCGATAGCTCCTCTCTATAAATTTATTATAAGGCTGCAGGGAAAAAATTGGATCTATAAAGATAAATGGACAGCTGTCAAGTTTTGTGGGAGGTTCCACCACATTACTATCAGTCAAGGAATTCAATTATTCAAAAACTAAAAAAGGAAAAAAATAATTTCAATAACATTTAATAATATTGAGTAAAAAGACACATAAATGTAAATCCAGCAGTTTTTCACGTATTAATGAATGTGTATATAAGGCAAGGGGAAATAATGTTAAATACATTTTCTAAACTATAGTGGGACAGAATACAGTTCCTGATTATGATAAAAAAGTGAAATTAATATTAAAAATTAATAATTGTAAAAATGTTATTAAAGAGCAACCCCTAATTAATCTAAAATAAAATTAAATAAGTAATTATTAATATTTTTGGAGATAATAAAAATAAGATTGCAGAAATAAAACACGACTTGAGCATTAGAATTTTGATACACTATTTTCCTTTCTTAAGATGTATATACATTTTTTTGCTCCTTCTGTATAATCCTCATCAAAATCTTGTATGCTGTGTCTTTGGAATATAACTAAATAACTATACTTCATTTGGAGAAAACCAAATGTGTGCTATTAATAATATATTGAAAAAAATAAAACGTAAAGAATAATAAGGGGTTTTCCAACCTAGCATTAAATATATAGTGTATATATTACAATGTAAAATAACTTGGTATGTGATAGGGAAAGCATTATAAACTAATAAAGAATGATGAAAGCTAACATATGTTGAAAAAATATTTTTATATAAAAAAAGAACATGCTAGATCCTCATACCTTATACCTCATACAGTAGAATAATAACACTTAATAACAGATGTATTAAGAGTTAAAGTTTTTGAAAAAAATGAATACATAAAATGTAGATGAAAGTGGTGGGGATGGTTCAATAATTTTAATATATAGCAGACATTTTAAATATAAAAGTATCTGAAAAAGAATATAGATACCTCTTTTCATGAAGAAAAAGACTAGTATTTTGCAATATAAGTTAAAAAAAATCAACCTATGGAGAGGGAAAAAAAGCACCAGCAATATTGAAGTGCAGCATGACAAGCTGGGCAGAGACTCGAGCGTCTGCCCATGGTGGGTTAGTACCTGTTACACAGGAAAGGCAAAAAAGGGAAACACTCCCAGGAGAAATCCAGTGGAAAAATAAGCTAAGAAGAAGAAAAAAGGACTTCAGAGATGAAGAAATAAAAGTCCTTAATATTTATATGAAAAGATGTAGTACCTTAAAACATCAATGGAACATTGATAATTCAATTCAGTCTCTTGATATACTCAATAGAATGTGAGAGCAAGGCCAGAAAGTTCTTATCTGTTAGTTGAAAATATGACTGAATTGAGGAAATAAAAATAAGCCATGACATACATTTACATATATGCATACACATATATCTATAGTGTCCATAAAGTTTGTGTGCAATTTAAGATAGTGTGTAACTTAAAACTGCACACTAACTTTAAGTCTACCCTGTATATACCATAGTTCCCCTGTTCTATCAGAGTATCAATATGGAAAAAAAATTGTATGATTAGAAATAACTCAAAGAAACATTATGAATGTCTACTCTTATTGAAAATATTTTATTATTGGTGTATGTCCTTACCCCATCTCTCCAATCATTATTTTTCACAGTGTATCTGTATCAAAGCTAATAATTATGTGATATACTTTACACTCAAAAATGAAACAACATTGAAATATTGACACTTCTGTGTTCTTGTGAGGGTAAAGAGAGAAGTATGCTTGCATAGACTGGCAGCAGCATTGTTCACTAGCATAATCATTTAATTATTCTTAAAAAGTATTCAGCTACCAAAAATGCTGATGTTCTTTTATCCATCAATTCCATGTCTAGGAATTTTAGCCTTAGGAAATAATTAGAGATGTGGACAAAGATCTATGTATGAGGTTGTACTGTTTGGTTTGATTTATAGTGATAAAATACTAAAACCAACCCAAGACTCCAGGAGGGGAATGTTTGGAATAATATATAACCATCAACTGTTTTTCCCAAAGAAAAAGTTGATGTTATTATGTATTAATTAAAATTAGTTTACACTGATATTATTCTAATGGATCTCACACAAACACATACAGATATATATTAACCAAAAACAAACAAACAAAAAAACTCCGAACTATTCTTAATGTGTTATTAAGGCAATGGGATTTGTTGATTTCTTATTCCTTCATTTCTAATCTAAAATGTGAAGAAAGGGAAATTTCTAAAGGATGGTAATTCCTCTGCACACATTCTCCTCTGTGATTTTATTATTCCCAACAATTTTGTTTTGTTTTCACTTATTGACCTGAATGAAGTTTAGAGAACCAGTTGAGTACCAAGATAGTGTTAGGAAGATAAGCTTTTATCAGAAAAACATGGCTTCACAATTTGGCTTCTCCATTCACTTGATTTGTGACCTTGGGTAAAAAACTATCCATTCTTAGCCTCAGTTTTCTCATCTGAAATGAAGAAACAGTGAGAGTAACGTAGTCATAAGATTTTAGCAATATTAAATGAGGTGATGTATGTAAAGTGCTGAGCCCAGTACCATCACACAGTACAGCTGGTCCTCCAATAAGTTGTTGCCTTCAATGTCGCCTCCTTACAATGTTCATGAGGAAAAAAATCGTTTCCTGGCTGGGTTCCTGTCTGTGCGAAATGTGTACTTTATCCCCGCATCAGCGTGGGTTTTCTCAGAGTCCTCCTCTTTCATTCCATACCCCCAAGCTATGTGTGTGAGATGAACCCCACGAGTCTATGCAGCCCCTGTCTGTATGTGGGGGTGACTGCCATCTTGCCCAGGGCAGGTTCCTACCTTGTCCCCCGAGCTGCTAGGAGAGGATCTAGTCACCTGTGACTTTGAACTTAGAAAACTGGGTAAATCATTATCTTATTTTTATAAATTTTTTTGAAATCTATGTATAGCTCACATTATTACAGTGTTTAATATTAGATATGGTTTGAGTCTTTGCATCTTTACATAGATGTTCGGTGATGTTTGTGTGGCCAGAAACTACGATGTAGGAACTTAACTCTTGTTTCTATCACTTGCCAGAGGTAAAACTGGTTTGGACACACTTCATTTCACTTCAAGTCATAGTTTCTAAGAACCTATCAAGGACAAGTGAAGACTTACTGGCGTGCTCTTGCTAGTTAGCTGTTGTTAATTTTTTTTTTTTTTCGAGATAGAGTCTCACTTTGTTGCCCTCGGTAGAGTACTGTGGCGTCACAGCAACCGCAAACTCTTGAGCTTAAGTGATTCTTTTGCCTCAGCCTCTGGAGCAGCTGGGACTATAGGCACCTGCCACAATGCCTGGCTATTTTTGTTGCAGTTGTTGTTTAGCAGACCTGGGCTGGGTTCGAACCCACCAGCCTTGGGTGTATGTGGCCAGTGCCTTAACCACTATGCTACAGGCACTGAGCCAGCTGTTGTTAATATTATACTCATCAGTTCTTCCATATATATCCCAGTAATACCCAAACTGCATTCTATGAAAGTCCATTTCCTAGATATTCGACCACAGGTTAAATATTATTAAATATTTAGAAATTACCACATATTCAACATTACTTCATAATGATTTACATGCCTATTAGTATATTAAAAGATCTGGGTAGTCTGATACCAAAAAAAAATTATTTTTATTTAACATAGCATTGCCAAAACTTATTTGCACACAGACCAATTAATTTCTTCTAAAACATTCAATATCGCTCTTTGAAACATAATCTGGAACAATCATGGCACTAAGAAGAATTAGGGCAAAAGTTTTTGAGTAAAGATCTAAATAGTAAATATTTTATTTAGGCTGGTGCTTCCCATGAATGAGAAAAAATAAAAATGTTCAGTAGACGAGACAGCTGCCTCTTATGCCAGTTCTGTTACATCCCCTTTCCTAGCCCTGAAATCTCTATTATATATAATGATAAATAGTATATTACCTTCTTCCCAGACAAACTCAGCACTATTTCCAAATGGGCTGGGATAAGGCCACAGAATCCTTCTCAACTCATTTTTCTGGACAACTACCAACAATCAGAATTGGCAAAAAATATAAAACTTATTTGCCATTCTTGATCTATACTCTCCTTAAAGTATATTATCTAGAATTTGACTTTTGTATGACTCATCTCAGAACAGAGAGGAGTCGTCATTTTGCTTGACCTAAATTGTCATAGCCTAAGATCACAAATATTTTTGCAACCTCATCATGCCATGGACTCATGGTGAACTTAAATCACCTAGATCTTGAATCTTCCCCCATGCATAGTGCTGTAGAGCCACATCTTGACCTTCTTATAGTTTAGATCCAAGTGCATAATCTGACATTTATCTTGGTTAGTATCAACAACTCAGCCCATTAGCCTGTCCATCCTAACAAAAATCTTCCAGATTGTATTATTGATTATTTCCCCCAACATTAACTTTTCATTTTTCCTTTTTCAGAAACAAGTGACAGTTTATTAAAGGATAGAAAAGATTCCAATACAATGTAAGGGGTCCCCACAAGATTGCCCAACATTAACTCTTTTAAATCAAATTAATATACCTTTGGATCCTGATCACAGAGCAACATAATTAATAGCAATGGTCCTAAATGGAATCCCTTAGCATGTCATCAGAAATCATCTTCTTGATAACACAAATTATAATGTTTGAAATTATATTCCCCAGGCATCGAGATCTTTAGGATAATATTTATGCTTGCATTGCACACAATATCTGCAAACAAAACATTTTCTTTTCAGAGCACATAGAGATTGTTCTTTTCAAAACTATATCATTGATTTACTAAATTAAGAAACAAAGTGAACTTTAAGATTGTTTCAATACCTTTAAGCCTCAAGCACTAACAACAGCCCCAAAAAACTTAAAGCAAGTAGTACGTTCAAGAAAATTCTTGATTTTCAACTAAATCTCTTGGCTGAGCCCTAGAATAATTGTCATTGCGAAAGATAAAAATAATGTCTACACAATTGAGTTTCATAGTGCTAAACATTAAAAAAAAGTGAGTTACTGCTATAATATAGCTATAAGATAGTAAATACTATCATGAGAGAGCTTTGAAAAGTTATAGGTGTTACATAAACATAAAGAATCATTTTTAGTATGTATTTAGTTGCCTTAAGGTGGGCAGTGTTACCCCATCAATGAGTTTCTAGAATAGAGTAGAAGAAGAAAGTAGCATTCCAGAGTCTTTAATTTTATTATCTACTAATTATAGTGTCTTTATTTCAGTTTTTAAAAAATAATTATTTTTATTTTATGGATGGTTTTCTTGGTAAAAAAAATATAGCAACGCTTTTGGTAGACACTAATTTCTAATGTTAACAGAATGATTTCAATACAGAAGTCTTACTTGCCTATATTCTCATTCAGGGGTCAGCAAACTTTATCTGCAAAGTGCCTCATAGCCAATATTTTAGGCTTGACAGGCAAAGAGGCAATGTCCTCAAATCTTTGAGCAACTGTTTTCACTGATATAGTAGTAGTTTCTTTTTTTAAAATGCATATTTTGCATTTAACATTTAAATATGTTCGAAAAAAATTCCGAGCTCACAGATCTTTGCAAAAAGAAGGTGGTAGGCCAGATTTGGCTGTTGTTGGGTGACCCCTGCTCTACAGTATTGATTGTTTAAAAAATGAGATCTGGGCGAGTATTTTATGAGGAGGATCTCCCGGGCAATTGAAGCAGCTTCAAAAATACACTACTGGGACCTGATCAAATTAAAAAGCTTCTGCACAGCCAAAAACACAGTAAGTAAAGCAAGCAAACAGCCCTCAGAATGGGAGAAGATATTTTCAGGTTATGTCTCTGACAAAAGTTTAATAACCAGAATCCACAGAGAACTCAAATGTATAAGCAAGAAAAGAACAAGTGATCCCATCGCAGGCTGAGCAAGGGACTTGAAGAGAAACTTCTCGGAAGAAGAAGACATACAGACATATGAAAAAGTGCTCATCATCTTTAATCATCAGAGAAATGCAAATCAAAACTACTTTGAGATATCATCTAAATCCAGTGAGACTAGCCTATATCACAAAATCCCAAGACCAGAGATGTTGGCGCGGATGTGGAGAAAAGGGAACACTTCTACACTGCTGGTGGGAATGCAAATTAATACATTCCTTTTGGAAAGATGTTTGGAGAACACTTAGGGATCTAAAAATAGATCTGCCATTCAATCCTATAATTCCTCTACTAGGCATATACCCAGAAGACCAAAAATCACATCATAACAAAGATATTTATACCAGAATGTTTATTGAAGCCCAATTCATAATTGCTAAGTCATGGAAATAGCCCAAGTGCCCATCGATCCACAAATGGATTAATAAATTGTGGTGTATGTACACCATGGAATATTATGCAGCCTTAAAGGAAGATGGATACTTTACCTCTTTCATGTTTACATGGATGGAGCTGGAACATATTCTTCTTAGCAAAGTATCTCAGGAATGGAAGAAAAAGTATCCAATGTACTCAGCCCTACTATGAAGCTAAATTATAGCTTTCACATGAAGACTATAACCCAACTATAGCAGAAGACTATGGGGAAAGGGCCAAGGAAGGGGAAGGGAGGGGGTAGGTTTTGGTGGAGGGAGGGCAATGGGTGGGGCCACATCTATGGTGCATCTTAGAATGGGTACAGGCGATTGCACTAATGTACACAGCTATGATTTAACAATAAAAAAAGAAAAGAAAAAAAACAAAAAAACTTTTCATCACTCCAAACTAAACACCTTATGATAGAAGATCACCATACCAAGATAATTTAATTTCTTTTTTTAAGATGGAGTCTCACTATGTCACCCTCAGTAGAGTGCTATGGCGTCACAGCTCACAGCAATCTCCAACTCTTAGGCTTAAGCAATTCTCTTGCCTCAGCCTCCCAAGTAGCTGTGCGTACAGGTGCCCACCACAATGCCCAGCTATTTTTTGTTGCAGTTGTCATTGTTGTTTAGCAGGCCTGGGCCGGGTTCAAACCCACCTACCTCATTGTATGTGGCTGGTGCCTTAACCACTGAGCCATGGGTGCTGAGCCAATAATTTGATTCTTATCTATAAGCACCTACCCTAATGTCTCAAAGTTAATTTTTTAAAACTTGAAATCACATTTCAGAAACTAAGACTCAATGTCCTAAATTTAACCTTAAGCGAATTCAAAATTTCCATTAAGATATTTTTACCTAAAAATAATACAACGAAAACACTTTTCATTAGTTAACATTCTTTAAATACCAAAAATTTGAAATATGACATTGGGAAATTTACTTTTGAAATAGGCTTAAAAGGTTTAGTCTCTACAGCATTCATATAACAAAAATAAACTCCATTTAGTACGGAACCAAAAATCATTAGAATCACCCAGACCTTTAAAATTTTTCATTAATATGTATTAGGACAGCAAGTGCAGTGGCTCAAGGCTATAACCCTAGCACTCTGGGAGACTGAGGTGGTAGGATAGCTTGAGGCCAGGAGTTCAAGACTAGCCTGAGCAAGGAGAGAGACCCATCAGATAGAGAGAGGGAGAAAGAGAGAGAGAGATAAAGAAAGAAAAGAAGGGAAGAGAAGAGAAGAGAGAGAAGAGAAGAGAAGAGAAGAGAAGAGAAGAGAAGAGAAGAGAAGAGAAGAGAAGAGAAGAGAAGAGAAGAGCAGACCTGGATGTCCAAAAAAACCAAAAAATTCTACTAGGGGGGCGCCTGTGGTTCAAAAGGAGTAGGGTGCCAGCCCCATATGCTGGAGGTGGCAGGTTCATACCCAGCCCCAGCCAAAATCTGCAATAAAAAAAAAATAAAAAAAAAAAGAATGGAAGAAAAAGTATCCAATGTACTCAGCCCTACTATGAAACTAATTTATAGCTTTCACATGAAAGCTATAACCCAGTTATAACCTAAGAATAGGGGGAAGGGGGAGAGGGAGGGGCAGGAGGGGGAGGATAGGTAGAGGGAGGGTGATTGGTGGGATTACACCTGTGGTGCATCTTACAAGGGTCTATATGAAACTTAGTAAATGTAGAATGTAAATGTCTTAGCACAATAACTAAGAAAATGCCAGGAAAGCTATGTTAACCAGTGTGATGAAAATGTGTCAAACAGTCTATAAAACCAGTGTATGGTGCCCCATGATCGCATTAATGTACACAGCTATGATTTAATAATAATAATAAAAAAAAGAGAGATTCGCTTGAGCCCAGGAATTGGAGGTTGCTGTGAGCTGTGATGCCATGACACTTTACCCAGGGTGATAGCTTGAGGCTCTGTCTCAAAAAAAAAAAAAAAAGAAAATTTACATCTTGAGAAATTTAACTTCAGTCTTGTATGCATTATTAATAAAATATTGCTTTAACAGAACTTTCATATAATAAAATCTGAAAAAAGAAAAAGAACCTGAAATCTAATAATTTACATTGTAATGAAATGATTTTGTTTATGTGGAACAACATAAATGACATAGCTCAAAATTCACCTCTGTTTTGAACACCAAAGAATTTCATATGTCAAGTTTCAGATTCTTCAATAGGAAATATTAGAACCTACTTTGCTAAAAAATCTGAATATAATCTAAAAAAAGAAAGAAAGAAAAAGAAACTCTATTCTTGCTCTTTCAATCAGCAAATACTTATTGCCACTTTCTAGGCCATGTGCTGGGCATTAGGAAGAAATAGATAATAAGACTGATACCGTGAACCTAACTAGATGCCAAGCCCTTGTGTTGAAAAATTATAACATTAATAAATATCTTCATCCTTCATATAAAGATGGATTATAACTCACACATAAAGTAATACATAAAATGTTTAAATGTGGTTTTTCATGAAGCCACCACAAATGAATTATGAAATCCTTTTTAAAATATTACCTTCAATTCTCAATTTCTCTTCCTAAACAAATAATTTAAATATAAGTGTCTTTAAGAATGATGTATTAATTAAGTAGTTAAAAGCTGAATCCTCATACACCTCACAGCTCATTAGTATGACAATGAACAGGAGAGTCAGTGTCCACCAATAACTTAAGGCAGAGTGAATAACACTGAATTTTTTTTTTTTTTTTTTTGAGATAGAGTCTCACTATGTTGCCCTCAGTAGAGTACTGTGACGGCATAGCTCACAGCAACCTCAAACTCTTGGGCTTTAGTGATTCTCTTGCCTCAGCCTCCCAAGTAGCTGAACTACAGGCACCCGCCACAATGCCCAGGTATTGTTGCTGCTGTTGTAGTTGTGACTATCGTCGAGCAGGCCCAGCCTGGGTTCAAACCCACCAGCGCTGGTGTATATGGCTGGTACCCTAACCACTCAGTGATGGATGCCAAGCCAATATAACATTGAATTCTAAATGAGAAGATATACCAAGTCACAACAAACTTCCCAAGTCAGAATTTCTTTAAAAAAAAAATAAATAAACTCACATCTACAAGTTCAGAGGAAATTCTATACACCTTCAGGCAACCTGATCTGTCATGGAGTCCAGCTACAGTGGTGGCTTGCCATGTATTCTGGCTTGGTTGTCCATTTTGAGCACTCCTCTTGTATTTGAAGAATTTCTTATCTTAGAAAACCAGCATCCCCATGGTGGCAGCAGAAAAACTTCCTTTCTCATCTCCTTTTCTTTTTTTTTTGGATTACTATTATTATTTTATTTATTTTTTTTTTGAGACGGAGTCCCACTATGTCACCCTCGGTAGCGTGCCATGGCATCACAGCTCACAGCAACCTCAAATTCTTAGGCTAAAGCGATTCTCTTGACACAGTCTCCCAAGCAACTGAGACTACAGGTGCCTGCCACAATGCCTGGTTATTTTTTTTTTTTTTGCAGTTGTCATTGGTGTTTAACAGGCCCTGGCCAGGCTCGAACCCTCCACCTTCTATGTATGTGGCCGGTGCCCTACTCACTGAGCTATGGGCACCGAACTGTACTTTTGCATTATCGAGAGGTGCATGTTTAAACAAAGAATTTATTTTCCTTCTTGAAGACCCAATTATTTTTAAATATTGCTAATGTAATTAACATTAAAGGTAAGAACTGTGACGTAAGATCTTGATTTCCTAAAGGTCTCTAGGATAAACCATTCCTTGTGTTGTTAACAGCCCAGTGGCTCCGCGGTGGAATCTGGGTGAAGGTGGGGGTGAAGGGCTGTAACTAGTCCTACTGAGTGCCCTGTGTCTTGCCTCTAGGACACATCCATATTTGTGCTTCTTCTGACCACTCGGGTGGGTGGCCTTGGCGTCAACCTGACTGGGGCAAACAGAGTCATCATCTATGATCCCGATTGGAACCCAAGCACTGACACGCAGGTCTGTTTTTTGTTTTTAAAAAAGACTGTATTAGCAGAAATATAGTTTCAGGGTTAGCACTTGGGATTGTCCTTTGATGCTCTAGTTGGCTTTAGTGTCTACTTCACATTCTGGTTGCTTCCTGTTCTTTAACATGGAAGAAAATGCCCCTCAGAGTCAGGCAGACAGGACCGTCCTCAGCAGTTTGTCTGTAGCATCCATTCCTAGATTTGGGGTAAAAAGAATATATGTAAAGTCACAAACTCTTTTCCCATGTAGAGTGTCTTTGTCACTTGGTTGTTTATCTTCCTTCATAGCCCTTAGGTGTATCTGGCCTCATTAGCCAAAATTGTACCTCTGGGAGTGAAAAGAGGTGACCAGCTATCTTTGTTTCCTTTAGTCAGAAGCTCTTGTTGCTGGCGAGGGCTCTAGTTGTAATGTCTCTCTGTGCTGCAGGCCCGGGAGCGAGCGTGGAGAATAGGCCAGAAGAAGCAGGTGACTGTATACAGGCTGCTGACTGCTGGCACCATTGAAGAAAAGATCTACCACTGGTTAGTGCATGTGGCTTCCACTCTCGACTCTGTGACCAGAGTTTACAGCAGGAATTTTTTTGAAGTGCCATTTTAAGTCTTCCTGTCTTAGAGTAATAGTTACTGTAACTTGAAGGATATAGCTTTTTTTTTAATTGTTGGGGATTCATTGAGGGTACAATAAGCCAGGTTACACTGATTGCAATTGTTAGGTAAAGTCCCTCTTGCAATCATGTCTTGCCCCCATAAAGTGTGACACATACCAAGGCCCCACCCCCCTCCCTCCGTCCCTCTTTCTGCTTCCACCCCCATAACCTTAATTGTCATTAATTGTCCTCATATCAAAATTGAGTACATAGGATTCATGCTTCTCCATTCTTGTGATGCTTTACTAAGAATAATGTCTTCCACTTCCATCCAGGTATCTCCTTTTCAACTGTCAGCTTTACCCCCTGTGAGATTTCACTTTAAAAGAAGTGACGTGACCACACCAATGCCATATGTACAGGGTTTACTTTCTCATGAGGGTGAGAGTAGAGGCGTCTGGATCTCAAGGGTAGGAGGACAGAGGCCCTGGAATTCTGCCCACAACTGCAGCATCAGGCCCAGAGGAAGACGTGGCGTCCATGCTGAGTGGGAGTGGCTTTGTTGGGAACCATTTCTTGGTGTGGTTGGGTGCTGTTCCCTTGCCATCGCCAAGGTTAATGCTCTGGTCCATCCTAGGAGTCTCCTAAACTCATCTGTCTTAAGTTACTGTTGTAGGTTGGACTGTGCCCCCCAAAAGGTATGTTGTAGTTCTAATTCCTACTACCTGTGAATGTGAGCATATTTGGAAATAGGGTCTTCTCAGATGAAATCTGGTTAGGTTGAAGACATAACTGGATTAGGGTGGGCTCTAATGTGTCTTTGTAGGAAAAGAAAACAGGGACACAGGGAGGAGAATGCCATGTAATGACACAAAGATGCACACAGAGCTCCATATAGGACACAGGGAGAGACTGGGGTGATGCAGCTGTAAGCTGAGGAGTGCCATCAAGGATTGCTGGCCACCATCAAATCATAAGCTTGGGAGTGTGAGGAAGGACTCCACAGTCTCAGAAGGAGCAGAGCCCTGCAGGCACTTTGAGTGTGGGCTGCTGCCCCCATAACAGAGAGAATAAATTGCTGTTGTGTTTAGCCCTCCACGTTGTGGCGCTTGACAGCAGCAGTCCTAGGAAATGCACACATATAGGTCCTCAGAAGGAGACACTGAAATGAGGATTCAGTACAAGTGACTTTTTACAAAAGTGCTCCCAATAAGTGCTCTCCAATAAGAAAGTGGAGAAAGCAGGACAGGAAAGGAATGGGAAGCCCAGCAAGGGTGATCTCTCAGGCAAAACCCCACCTCATCCTGATCCTGCAAGGGGCTCTGCAGTTGAATCACACACAGAGTGAGTCCCACTGGTGGGACGGGAGTGGGGCTCTCACACTTCTGGTCAGGGCAGCCAGTCGGTCACCAGCTGAGGGCTTCCCTGTCGGACCCATCAGCTGAGGCCTTCCCTATTGGACCTAATCTAACACTTCAGGCTCTCTGGACATGTTAGTAAAACTCTAATAGCAGCCCTCCAGCAGCCCTTTGAAGAATGTGACAGGCACCAACCATAGCAAAAACTTCCTGGGTGCAGATTCTTCACACCTAAACACAGTAAAATGGGTCTGGGAGTATCCGGGCAGAGCGTGGGTGGTGTCCAGTACACCTGGCAGTCAATTTCTAAAATGGAGGCTGTTGTTTGCAATTAAGAACAATAATTGATATGCCAGCCGAGGGAAGAAAATCATCTTTTTTTAAATAACCTAAAACAATTGTTCAAAGTCATTAATCTTTTAAGACATAGATGGGTTTCTAAAATGCTTTGGAAAATCCCAGTTTTTATAAAGCATGTCATTTTTTAAATGTATGAAGGGAAACTCAGTATTGAAAGCAAAACTTGTGAAATATTGAGTAAAGACTACTTCTCTAAATATTCAAACATAACAGTTTTATCAAAATATAGTTCTATAAATCAACTATTAGCATCGAAAAACATGGTGCAAGTGACTCTTACAGAACATTGCTCTTGAGACTATGTAAAATGTAAGATGCGTTTGGCTTTCAAGGCTTCATATGTTAGTGCCTGTCGGATCTCTGGCCAAGTCACTTACTATGTCTAAGCTTTGGTTTTCCTTTTTGTGAAATAGAGGTGGTACAGAATTGCTGCAGTGGTCATGACATAACAACAGAAGTGCTTTTTTGAGAATGTAAATTATTATATAAATATAATAATACTAAGAAGCACATAAAAATATGACACATACAATAAGGCCTATAGGAATTATCAGTGAAAAAATAAATCAAATTCATGGGTCCCATAGAGACTAAGTGGTAGGGACATGCTTCTCACCCATGTAGGTGGGTTGAACAACTGTCATTGGATTCCAATAAACCTCTGAGCCACGCATCTAACTCTCTAGCTCTAATTCCAAAAGCATCAAGTAAAATTCTACTTACAAACTTCTTTCCACAGAGCTTGCTGATAAGGAGACATTGTTCTAAGCAGGGAACAAGATAGTCTAAGCCAGTGGTCCTCAACCTTCCTAATGCTGTGACCCTTTAATACAGTTCCTATGGGTTGTGACCCACAGGTTGAGAACCGCTGTTCTAAGCCCTTTGATAATTAAATTTCTTGGTATAATTTAAAACGTTGGCATTCTGGTAAGTTTGTATCTTATGAATTCAGTTAATGTGAGTTTGGCCTTGAAAGGTGACTATGCTCATAGTGCATAAAGCCAAGTTTATGAGCCTTCAAGGTGATAATCAGAGCCTGAATCTTTTCCAGTTCACCAGGCTACCTAGCTGATGGCTTGGCAACTTCCTCTTTTAAACTTCTACTGTCTTTGTTACATTTTTACATGTAATAATTCCAGAATATTCTTTAGGTTCTTAAGATTCATTTTAATTAAAATCTGTAGGAGGACTAGAGAACAAAAAAACTTTATATTTAGATTTTCAAAAAAGTTTATATTTAGATTTCTATAAATTCTTAACAGTAGGATTGAATGCAGATAGTTGCTTTATGAACCATTGGCCTCCAAAACAGAAACTACACCAACTTATATAGTTTTTTCCCATTGGATATACTCTTTCATGCACTGATACTTAGAATGTGCTTACGGTAATTTGATTCTTATTTGTTTTTCAATATTTATTCTCAGTGCAGAGGAATGGAAGGAATTTGAACACTCATGTACTTATACAACAGGCAAGGATCATAGAAATAAATTTATTGCAAGTTCAGTTAAGATATTTTACTGATATTCTGGCCTGGCCCCTCTAGTCTGAGAGAGGGTGTATGTGCTCTTTTCTTTAGAAGAATTATTTTTGGCAATATCTGGATCATACTTCTCTTTTTATTATTTCTATTCTCATTCTCTTTCTAGGATGGTTTAATCTACTAATCCTCAGACTTGTGTCTTTCCTTCTCCATGCAAAAAAGAAAAAATAAATAAAGCAAAAATGTGAGAAGGGAGAAAAGAAGGAAGAAAAAGAGGTAGAGAAGGAAATCAGGTAGAAATAAAGAAAGGAAACAGAGCATGGAAAACTGGACACATTTCTTTTTTAGTCGGGCATACACATATCAACGCATTTTAAAAAGACACGTATTGAATGCTAGCTATATGCAAGTTTTAGGGCTTGGTGTTGGGGAAGTAAAGATAAATTAGAAATAATCTGCCGTCTGATAGAACAGACATCACATATTTGTAAATAACCTGACACAAAGCAAGGGATAGATGAGTTTCCTAAGAGGCAAAGAAAGATGATCATGACAATGGAAAGGGGAGAGAGACGGGACTTTCAGTAAACTAGGGGCTGGACAGGGCAGAAAGAGGCTCTCAGAATGATAGGAATGGGTCTTTGAGAACAGAAGAGATTGGTTGTCCTTTCCGCTGTCTCCAGGGTATTTCCTACAGACTTCCTCGTGTCAGCTCTCTGGAGACCCCTTTGCCACCACTCTCTCATTTCCTAGCTAATCTGCCTTCTCTACCCCTGTTCCATTTCTCAAACCAATCTTTCAGGATAAATCATTAGATTTTTACATTCAAAGCACACCTCTTATGACTTGTGATTTTTAAAAAAATATTAATCTCCAAGAATAAAACTTGCTGTCTGAAATTCCCTAACATGCCATTACCCTGGGTTTCTTTTTATCTTTGACTCAGGCCAGACACTCTAACCAGCATTGCTTTGTGAGTTCACGGATTTACCTTTCGAAGTATCTGCTCTTGTAACCTAAGTGTGATGGAATCCTCCTGGAAAACCTTGTTTTTTGATCAATACTCCCCTATGACAAAGACTCATGCATGAAGGTACCGTTACCAAGGCATGTTCTGCTCTAAATTGCATTAATAAGAAACTGATATTTTGCTCAAGATGTTGTAGGAAAACAGAATATAGTATTTTCTTTGTCCACTAGCTTGGAGAACCAACCATTGTGTGTTGCTGTTCTTATAAAATATCTTCCTTTGGTGACTCCATGGCCTCTCCCTTTCTGTAGACAAGAAATAGAAGACCAAATTATCTTTGTAGAAAAGAATGAAAAAAATTTAAGTTGGAAGGTAGAACTCTAATGACTATAAATTAGGAAATGAAAAATGAGTATAAATATAGAGAAAAGAGGGCTATATTGCCAATATTTTCATCTTCTATAATGAGGTAATCGATGAACATGTAGTGACATGTAAATACATTATGTAAAAGTACATAGTTCTTTAGAAGGCCCAAGTTCTTTTAGGAGTAAACAGGGGGATGTAAGTTGGCAGGGTAGTGAAAATGAGGTAGTATAAACTCCTCATCTTTTATGTCTAATATCTTATATTCAAATTTGATAAATGATATATAGTAATTAAGCATATCATTTAGCTTTTGGAGGCAATCATTCTAAAACACTACATAGGAAACCATTAAAAGTGATTTCCTAAGCTAGTGAGACTGAAGATATTAAGGCCATCTGGTGTTTTAATTATAAGCCTTTGCCCTGTTTGATTTTTTGAATTATGTGCATGGATTAGTTTATTAAAATTTCCCAAAGAATAAAACTATTTTGAAAACTATTTAACATAAAGTTCTTAATAGCTTTCGTACCTTTTTAGTAGAGGAGTCTTACCCTAAAATACAGATTAAAAAATTATTAATATAATTAAATACATATTTTCATGCTAAATCCAGATGCTTGTAGAGATGAACAGATTTAAACATAAAAGTTTTATTAGAAAATAGTGAGAGCCGTCTTCACAGGGATACCATTTTGCCTATGAAATACTTTTTTAGTGTGAATCAGATCATTTAAAAATATTTAGTTTCAAATACCCAGTGCAAGCGCATCATTTGAGAATCAAGGTCCTACATATTTAGAGCTGGGTGTATCTTGCCTA